>NC_059333.1:132277142-132915357 GCF_018350155.1 Leopardus geoffroyi
GTTTTCACTATAGATCTCAAACTTGGGGGAATATTTTTCCATGGCATTGGTCACTTGAAAAGCCACACTAACCTGAGTCTCTGTGCCCACCTCACAGCTTACCCCATTGAGGGAGCTGATGGCACGTAAGAGGTCTTGAAGGTAGGTTTGTATCCAAGGCTGACCTTCGAGCAAAGTCTGCCCATTCTCATGAGTTGAGATGTCAAATCCGACCACAACATCCACAAAACAATCTAGGGTTCAAGGGAAAAGTATATCTTATTAGATCCACAAATACCTTTGTTTGGCTTCGATGCCGTGTCTGAATCAAGGTACTTGAAATTCTTATTTCTATTCCAGTTATAAAGTTGGAAAACAAGGAAGAGCATGAGTGAATACAGGAAGAGGCTTAGAATCACTCTTGGACAACCTGTACAAGGATAGAATATTTTTTTTAACTGGTATAAAATCTAGAGGATTTTGTAACAAAGTTCTGAAAGACTTCATTTGTGGCCACTGAAAAAGCCATGCAAAATCATCTAAATATCTAAAATTATAGTGGAAATGGTAATAGTCTACAATAGGAAATCCATATCATACTACTTATCAATTAAGGTCGTTCAACAAATTTTAACTAGACGGGAGTACAAAAATTTGAATAGTCATTTAGAAAAAATAAATCATGATTTGTCTAAAGTGAGGACTATGATGATTTCTCTAAAAACAATCTTTGATTCTTCGTTTTGTCTTCTTTAAAAAAATTTTTTTAATGTTTATTTATTTTTGAGAGAGAGACACACAGAGAGAGACAGAGACAGAGACAGAGAACCAGCAGGGGAGGAGCAGAGAGAGAGGGAGACACAGAATCTGAAGCAGGCTCCAGGGTCCGAGCTGTCAGCACAGAGCCCGACACGGGGCTCGAACTCACAAGCCGTGAGATCATGACCTGAGCTGAAGCCGGACGCTCAACCGACTGAGCCACCCAGGCGCCCCATCTTCTTTTTGTCTTCTAACATCCACTCAGAAAGGAAAAAGTAAAAAAGAAAAACTCCAAGAGATCCTTTGGGATCTTTTTTAGTTTATGCCAAAGACGGTGTTGCCTTCAGAGCTCAGGCAGTCAGGAAGCTGAAACCTTTGCCATTCTGGGATTTGAGAAATACTTAGAGTTTTCCATTTAGAGTGCTTTGCTCTTATCCCTACTAAGGCCAGGGACATGTAAGCATTGGAGAAACTAGAAGGGACTTGATAATTTAAACTAAGCCTCTGAAAGGGAGTATAATCAGAGAAGGATAAAGTCGTAGGACATATGCATTCTTCTTTCCAGAACTTCAGCTTTCCAAAACTTCAACTTTTTCCAGCAAATTCAGCTGGATACAAATTCAGCAAATTTTACCAGTTTGCTTGGTTAAAAAAAAAAAAAAAATAGGTGGGAGGGAAAGTTTATTTTTAATTTGCTTTGTTCAGATAAGGAGTTTTTCAGATATCTGTTGTGTGGACAAATGCCCACCTACACTACCTCTAGACACACTGGTCAATTGTACATTTGCAAGTATTTGAAATCAAAATGTCATTTTCAAGTTTTAAAATAAGGGTCAGTAAACTTGATTCATTTTTATCCCACTCCCTTGTCCCCTTATTCATGTTTAATGAAAAAAGATTTGAGTGAGGGAAAAATAAAAGCCTTATTTGGTCATCAATTTTCACCATCACATTTGAGGTAAATCGCTGTTATCAAAAAAAAATCTGAAAGGTGGGTTTTCTTCAGTTTTTCTTTATTGCTTACTTTGCCATATATACTTATTGGAAAATCTCTTCTGCAATATTTAGAAAAGGAGATAAAGAGAAAGAAACTAGCCAAAAGCATCAGAATATGTCCTTTCCAAAATCCCTGTTGAATCAATATCGTTTCATTTCTATCTTGAGATTGCAAGTTTCACTGTTGGATGAACACTGTTTTAACCCCTGAACAGAAAACCATTCAGTAACCCAAACAGATCACAGCCTTCAAGGAAAACAGTTTCTTGTGAAAAAACAAACATTGGCAGCAATGCCAAAATGTCATTGAATGATCCCAGGAACTGTCCCCTCTAAAAATTAAGTGTTTTAACTTTTGGTCTAGATTACTGGAAGTACAAACTCTAGTAAATAAGTTCCTTGTATTTAACTAATTCAAATTGACAAATGATTCCATAATAATGTGATCAATGGAATGGAATTTGAGTAACAAGCCCAGAGTTGGCAGCTATAGGTCTGAATACAATTAGAGTAGACCCTACTCATCAAGTGGGCTCTCATGGAAGGAAGAGCCTTACCAAGTCTACAGAAACATTGGCCCTCCAATCAGGAGCCCTTCAGAGCTAACAAGAGGCAGGAATGGTTTTGGACAAGAGAAATAAGGAAGGGTTAACTTCGGATAGGAGGAAGGGATAGAAAAGTGGCAATAAACGCAAGGCAAATCAGGAAGGGAGTCCACAGGGCTGGCGGTGGAGGGAGATAACAAGGAGAAGCAAAACTCTTGTTTTGAGCACCCCCACAAACCAGGGTGGAAGCCTGGAAGGGGAAGGTCGTTAAGTGGGAAGGCTCAACGGTTACTCTCAGTCACGGACTAGTCACAACTCTGTTACTGTTAAATAACTTCTGGCAAATCTCTTAACCTTTTCGGGCATTAATTTTCTTGTTTATAAAAATCAGATTATACATTCCAAAATAAAAATACAAAAGAACAGAAAAGAGGGGACTGGACCAAACAGGTAGTCTTAACAGTTTTCCTGCCAGACCTAAAAACTCATTTTAATTATCTGATTTATAAAGAGAGTCCATAATTGGAGTTGATGGAAGATTCTTAGTATTAATAAATACTGTTAGGAAGGTAGGACATACCAGTAAGATTAGAAAACAATTCCTAAATATTTTAAAGGGGAAAGTTGGGCTATTGGCAGTTATTGGTTGGGATAAGAGAGAAATTTGTTCGGGGCCTTTGAAAGAAGGGGTATCTTAGATGAAAAAAGAATGATCTAGAAAATAGTTGGTGTAAGAGACCCAGTTCATATATTTCTCAGACTCACTACCTCTCCCCTACCCAATCCAGGACTTGGACATTTGTCCAATGGATAGTCTCAGCTTCCATCATCATCTGGTGTCCCAACAGTGTATGGCCGAGGGCAAGTCTTTGGCATGGCCTTCATCCTCAGTGCAGGAGGGCCATGATGACTCTGGTTCCCATGTCCATGTCAGCTGAACTCACAGGAACTCTGGCTCCTTCCACCACTTACCGCCACATATATAATTCACTGTGGGTCCTGTGTCTGGTTTCCCTGAAAGACTGGATAACACAACATAGTAGTATGGGAGAATTAACTCTCCTTGAGAGTAACTCTGATCAATGAAAGGCAGTAGTTGAGGGGAAACTGGAAGATAGATCCTCTTCTCTATTCCCCCTGATGGACCCATCTATGTGGTTGTTCCATACAGCTTCTTTGGTGGTATTCTGCATGACTAATGCACCAATTATGGTTTCTCAAGAAGCTGCAGCAAGCTCAGGAACATACCATCTTGTATTTACTTTTTGTCCTTTCCTAGATCACTTCCCTTACACTCATTCTTGCTTCCCTGGGACTGTACTCCCCAAGTAGTAGCACATAAAGGATTAGCATATAAACTTTGCTTTGAGCTCCATTTTCTACAGAATGCAATTAAGACATAAACCTAAAGAGATTCTGGTCAAGGAAAGTTGGAAATGATCATCTATTTTTGTCCTTACATTTCTCACATTCCTTGAATCAAATCCTCGTATTAATCAGACTAACCTCTTGTTTAACTCTTTTTGATTAATCTATCCATGATGATGCAAACGATAAGAGGTACCATTGATTCTTTTGCCACCCTAATCACGGCTCCATGAAAAAGGGAGCATTTCCATATCCCGAACACTGCCTGATATCTCCTCTAGATGGTCAGAATAAGCTGGCTCAAAGAAAAATCGGGAAAATAAGCATGAGTAAAGGTAAGAAAACAGACTTTGGAGTTCAGTTGCTTACGGGAATTTGTCGTATACTGAGACATAAAATTTGAATGTAAATCTGAACCACTGCAAAAATATTAATGTTCCCAAACTAAGGAACTCTTGGTAAATGGTACTTCTGTGAACTGACCCCATGATTCCATGTATTTGTATTTATCAGATCATTTCAAGATACCCTCTGCAATACTCTCTGCTAGTTACTAATATTCTGTGCATATATGTCATGTACTTCCCATTCATGATCTCACTTATCCTTATGAAACAGCATACGCTGAAACTCCTCTAATATTCATTTTACTGTGACTTACAGCGGCTTGTCCAAGGTCTCCCAGTTATTACCATGGATCTCACACTTGGGATTCAGATCCAGGTTTGTCTGGGGTTCATACACTGAACTACCTTAATCTTGTTTTACCACTTCCTGGGTGGTTAGTGTCGATAGGTTATGCAGGTTACAAGTTCTTCTACTAGAAGTAGAAGTGATATTTTCACAGCAAGTGGTTTCCTTAGGGGGCAGCAGCTTGTGGGAACACTTTCAGGACACACACCATGTCTTAAGTTCAGCTATTAATTGGCGAAGCACAACACTTAGACACCAGTCCTGTATAATGTCAGCATCAGATAACCTAGACAACTATAGCAAGAAGACAGCTTAATTTACCAACAACAGAAAAAGGGTTGGAGTCAGACAGAACTAGGTTTCAACATCTGTTGTCTGTTACTTCCTGTATGATCTGGGCCAGGTTACCAATATTCCTTTAAACCCTAGTTTCCTCATTATAAACAGGAAGAAAAATACAAACCACTCAGTTTTGAGAGAATTTAATCAGATAATGCATTTAAAATGCTTAGAGCGCCATGCTCAACCCTTCATGGATGCTCAAGAAACACTGATTCCTGGGGTGCCTGGGTGGCTCAGTCGGTTAAGCGGCTGATTTCGGCTCATGCCATGATCTCGCGGTTTGTGGGTTTGAGCCCTGTATTGGGCTTTGTGTTGGCTCAGAGCCTGGAGCCTGCTTTGGATTCTGTGCCTCCCTCTCTCTCTGCCCCTCCCCCGCTTGTTCTCTGTCTCAGTCTCTCTCTCTCTCTCTCTCAAGAATAAACAAACAAACAAAATAAAAGCAACGCTGATTCTTAGTCACTTCTCTCATATCTCTATGCAGCTGCCTGTCCTTTCACACACACTGAATCGTATATACAATCAGAGAAAGAGGATTTAACTTCACAAATGAGAGAAAAAAGGATCGGGACTTCTCCAAAGTTATGCGTATTTTAAATAAGAAGCAAAGCTAGGTGTTTAGGCTCTAAGCCTGATTTGCTTTGAGTCATACCAAACTATTATCTGATCTCCTTGACTTGGGGTTTATAGTTTAAGAAGAGCTGGTATTCTCTAGTATATTTTCACATGCTTTTGGGGTTTTATCAGTGTTCATCCCAGGCTCACCAGTCCTTGGTCTGCAGCTTGGCTACAAAGGCTTCACATTCTTGCTTGCTGCAGTAATGACTTCAAGTTTATCTTCATATAGAGTACTTTTATGTATTTTTACATTCATGACTCTTTCCTTTAAAGACAATTTAGTGACTACTTGGGAGTGTATACTCCTGGTTTTGACTTTCAACGTGGTTTTCTTTCACTTTCTCAAGTAGAGACTAGATGGTTCCAAGATAATTTTCTGCCTAATAATTGCAAATGGGTATTTCATCTCAAACAGGAAATTAATGTGGAAGGTCTGGCTGAGGTCACCAGACATTCCAAAGTATGGGGATATCATGCAGCAGAATTTATGAAGACAGTAGCCCCTAATCAATTATGCGACTCTTAACCTTTAGCCTACACACTGGGTCTTATAAAAAGGTTTGAGCTTAGAGCTTAGGAGAACATTTTTGGGAAAGAACTGTTGACGTGCTGTGAGGTCTCTCACTACATGTACACGTACACACACATAAAGGAAAGGAGGTAACTTCCTCTTTAAGCCAGGTAAGAGGAGCTTTAAGAGAGAGCTCAGAGATGAGACAAACCTAGAAATTCTAAAGAATGAGTCACAGGATGGCACACTGATCTCTCTGCAAAGGAGGGGTGACCACACTGAGGGATCTTAACTTCCAGTGTTTACTGGGGCAATGGATATGTTATTGTTACCCATGGAGCAGACATGGCTACATGTGAGGAGCTGTTGTGGACCCCTCTGATGTCCTGTCCAAGAAGGCTAACTGGAAGGCCAAAGAGATGACAGAATAAAGCTGGAGGGATCACTAGATGCCCAGAGGCTGAGGAAGGCATAAGACAACTCTGGAATTGAGACATGCTTACCTTTTTCAAGGGAACTATGGCTGAGAGATCCCCTGACAAATGTGCTTTGGTGGGGGGAGAGAGGGTGGAGGTCAAGAAGGGAAGTCTTTGAAGGACCCATGAATGGTCCTTTGAAGGACCCAGATTTACATGGTCACAGAAAACCAATTCTTGGCAAGCATCATCAAGCAAGAACTTTTCTGTATTTCTTTAGCTCTTCTTCCTTCCCTAACCCATTCTGGAGAGGCCAGAAACCATGGCTAGCAACTAGAGAACAGGGTCTGGAAGAGGTGGGTAGAAGTAATAGGTGGGGAACAGTAGGTAAATTGCCATGTGTGGCCTCCTCTGTTGTGGTGGGAGAGCAGCCTATGGGAGGCTGGGAAAGTGGAGTAACCTTAAATCAAGTTTTTAGTTTTAGTGGTTACCTTTTGATGGACATATTAATCACTGAGAAAAGGTTCACGTATTTCCCGAAAGTGACTAGGGGCAAGGAAAGAGCTGGCCCCCATGAATAAATTTAACGGATCAGTGGTAGACAAAAATGAAGTGACTTTACTCGGAATAAGCATGACACCTGGGACGTAATTATAAAGTTTAAATGCGCATTTTCTCATTTAATCTTGACAATGATCTTTTGAACTAGGTGCTGCTATCGTTCACATTCTACAGATGAGAAAATTGAACTTAGACAAGTTAAGCAACCTGTCCAAGAAAAAAAATGGCCATTTGAGCAGGGATTTGTAGCCAGGGTGCCTGTCTCCAGAGCTGTCTCTTAGCAACCATATAGCTTTCCTTTTCTTGGTGAAAATCTCGAGTTTATGTTTACCATAGGTAGTTACACAGAATCACAGCCAACCCATTGGGCACTTCTATAAAGATAGAAAAAAAATCATCCCTCTTTCAAGACCTTTTTTTCCATCTGTTGGGAAAATGTCAAAGCGGACTAATTTTTAAGAAGATATTTACTAACTTCTGCAGTAAAACGTTTCATATTAAAGATATAAATCTTCAAGGCTGTTCATTCTCTATATACCTGTACCACAGCACCTGGCAGCCCAAAGGCCCTATTGCCAGGCCACGAAAACCTGTAGAATAGTTTACTTCTTTGAGACAGTCTCCAACCTCTGAAACCAATGAGACTGTAAACAATGGCCTTTCCCTCACACCTTCTGAAGCGACTGCATTCTCATTCACAAAGGCATGCACTCGCAGGATATGGGAGAGAAAAAAAAAAAAAAAGACAAAGGCTCTCATATGTCCTGTTTTGTAGTCCACGAGTCACAAAAAAAAAAAAAAAAAAAAAATTCATGATGACTGTGAAAAGTTCAATCTGAAATCCAGAGGCACAAATCTGAATTCTCCTACCAGCCCCAGGGGATGTAAACAGAGCTTGAGGAAAATGTCAGCAAAGACAGGGAAGGAAGAAATATGAAGCACACAGTAAATACTTACTGCTCTCACCCCCCGAGGTACAGATGTTGCGAACTATCCTTTTCTTGACCTTTGTCAGTTCGTCAAAGTTATGAACTGTCAGTTTTTTATCTGCAGTCCCAGTGATCTGAATGAGCTGTTGGTCATCCACATCCCCAATGCCCACAGAGTAAATGTCAATACCTTTGTGTCGCAGCTCTTCAGCGGCCTGAGCCACCTCATCTTGGGACTGGCCATCTGTGAGGACCAGCAACACTTGTGGGGTACCTGCATTTATCCGGCTGCCCATGTCTGGCCGGAAGTAATGCCCCACCTGCCGGAGTGCGGCACCGATGTGCGTATATCCAAAGATCTGTTGGATGTTTTCAATCTTAAGCGATATCTCGGTTTTGCCTATGAAAGTTCCTAGCGGAAATTCCGGCCGATAGGTATGGCTAAACTGGGCAGCTCCTATGCGTACTCTGTTGACACTGACATCAAAGTCTTGAACAACAGATGCCAAGAATTCCTTCATCTTCCTGAAGTCATCTGGGTGAATGCTATTTGAGCCATCCATGAGGAAAACAAGATCTACTTTTTCAATTTCACAATCTACAAAGAAGAGGAAAGGAAATAACAACAACAAAAATCAGGCTGTTATTTTTTCTTGAACCTGGCAAGGTTATGTGTTCATTGCTATATAGAAATGATATTTCCGAAGACGGTTCCTTATCTTATCATATGCCATTTGGTGGTCAGATTAATTGAGAGGAAGTAAAAACACTCAGTTCATCCTTTTATGCCTTTCTTGGGTATTCCATTTGGTCTTAATGCCATTTTCTTTTCGGAGATGCCAGAGAATGCGGGGGGGGGGGGGGGGGAGGCACAGAAAATTCATTCTTACTTGCAACCTAGCCTTAACCCTTCCAGAAAACCCAGTGATAGTGGTAGCACAGCAAGAAAAAACAAAATAGTACACATCCATTTAGAGACTCAAACAAAAAGACAGATGGCCTGTATTATTGACTTGGCCTCCCTGGCTTGTTAAGCCAATCAATACTTTGCTGGTTATTACTAGGGCAAACTGAGGTTTTAAAATCATGCCTTCCAGTCTATATCTTCTCTGTATTCTTTTTCAGCCCCTTTTCTGGTCCATATAGGCAAGAGCATCTACTTGAGGAAAAACATTTTTGAACAATGCAACACAGTTTAGAGATGATTCCTTTGTGTTAATACAACAAATACAAAACAAAAAGAATATGAAGACCACTGCCAACGAATGAGTTATGCTTGGCACAGGCTCATGTGTATTCCTTAGCCTTCTGGTAAACATTATCATTTCCTTGAATTCCCCCAGAGAACTCACCACTGACTTAATTAATTCTCATGTTAGCCTAAGATGAAAGGTGTCTGAGATTCCAGCAGTCAAGATAAGCAAGAAAGGGATAAAGAGAAATAAGGCAACCAGAATCAGTTAACTTTAGGAATTGGTTAACTCATTAATTCCTTTGTTTTGGTTTCATATAAAGGAAATTAAACTTATATATATATTTTTTTTAACACCTAAGGGAGAACGGTCAATACAAAATTTCAATGTCAACTTCTGCAGTGGCCTTAAAAGGACACATCAAATTTTAGTCATTGGCCAACAGAAGCTAAGAGTTGTACCAGTTTTCAGTAAGACTGAGACAGATTTTGTTAGTTTCATGCAAGAAAAAGGTAGTAGCTGCCTTCTAAGGAGGCAAGGCATAGGAAAACCAGAAAAGGAACTGCACCCAAGATGTTGGAATCCTGAATCAATAGCAGTTCATCTAATGACAGTATTTTTAGTAAAACACACCTTAATAAAAATACTAAGGAATTTTAATAGACCACAGTGTCCCTTTAAAACAAAGGCAGCACTCTCAACAATAGCCAAATTATGGAAAGAGCCTAAATGTCCATCAATTGATGAATGGATAAAGAAATCGTGGTTTATATACACAATGGAATACTACGTGGCAATGAGAAAAAATGAAATATGGCCTTTTGTAGCAACGTGGATGGAACTGGAGAGTGTGATGCTAAGTGAAATAAGCCATACAGAGAAAGACAGATGCCATATGGTTTCACTCTTATGTGGATCCTGAGAAACTTAACAGGAACCCATGGGGGAGGGGGAGGAAAAAAGAAAAAAAGAGGTTAGAGTGGGAGAGAGCCAAAGCATAAGAGACTGTTAAAAACTGAGAACAAACTGAGGGTTGATGGGGGGTGGGAGGGAGGAGAGGGTGGGTGATGGGTACTGAGGAGGGCACCTTTTGGGATGAGCACTGGGTGTTGTATGGAAACCAATTTGACAATAAATTTCATATAATAAAAAAAAAATAAAAAAAATAAAAAAAAATAAAACAAAGGGGTAGAATGGCAACTGAATGAATGAGTGTATACATACATACATACATGTGGCAATGTAATCTCTAGCCACAGAACTAGAAACACATGGCAAACAAAACCCCCGTTCTCTGCTCTGGAAACACTGGGGTCCTGAATTTAATATCAGGCTCCATGTTCTAAACGAGCTTGTGCCATAACAGAAATAGGGTGAAGGGACTGGAGACTTCCAGTCTGCCAGAGAGAAGACTTCAGGCAAGACCTGCTGGCTCTGAGGAAGGGATGGAATGGATTTCTTACGTGAAAAGGAGGAAGAAGACGTGGGGGTAGAAGTGGGTAGGAAGGATGTGTCAACAACTTTGTGTTCTGATCAACAAAGCCTGTTCAAAGATGGTGAATTCTCCATCATTAGACAGGTTTAAGCAGGGAGTAGGAATGCTGTAGAAGATTTCCTCCACGGGGAGGAGGCCAAATGAAATGTCTTTGAGATCCTTCCAGCCCTGAGATTCTATAACATGGGGAGTTCTAGGACAATTGGTGCTCCTTCTCTCCTCTCTAGAGAACTTGCTCCTGAAGGCTATTGCTTTGGTTTCTCCCTCACTTAGATCTCAGCTGATAACTAAGAAAAAATGTAATTGACAAATCTTACCTACTTTCGAAGTGTTACATACACTGGCTGACACATCTGAAAATATCCCCTTCAGGCCTCCAAAAGTCTCCACGAAGAAGTACTTGTCACTTGATCCTGCCATAGCTAGCAGTTCTACAGGATTGGCACCAGCGATCCCCACAGCCAGAACAAGAATGCCTTTGTCCCTCAAGGCCTTGGCTGTGGCATTGAGCTTATCTGCATCGTGGGATTCCCCATCGGTGATCACAATGAGGACTTGGGGGACCCCTTTGTGCAGGCGGCTGCCCCGGGCTTCAGTGAACATGTGGTCTGAAAAGCCTAGTGCCTCAGCGGTGTAAGTATTGCCCCCCATGGGCTGGTCATTCTGGAGCACCGAAATCACCTCCCATTTTGTGCTGAGGTTATCCAGATAAAACAGTACCTCTGGGTCATCAGCATACTTCAGAGCCCCAAACCGGACCTGATTTTTGCCAACGTCAGCTTTTTTCACCAAGTCTATCATAAAGTCTTTCATGATATTATATTCGTCATAGTCAATGCTTCCAGAGCTATCAATTACAAACACAACATCCAGAACTTCAATTCGCTTGCATTCTAGAAGAGAAGGAGAAAGGAAAACCACATGAAATTAGCTTTGGACATCATGGGAGACTCCTCTCCCCACACCTGTGTTTTAATTGCCAGGGTGTCCTCTCCATGGGATCAAGTTGTACATTAGGATGTCCATTCCTTGGGTAACAGACACAATACACGTACATTTGTGCTGCTAGTATGTAGAAATACTCAGGCAAGCTTTTAGGACAAGGTGGATATGAAGCCTACTGTAGGGGCCACAGAGGGGGCCAACAGTCACAGGATCAGAGGAATAAACACTTCAAATGCTTTAAACTAAAAAGGAAACACAAATTCTGTAGAAATTTTCCTGTATAAATAGTTTCTTCAACATGTGTTTTCATTTACACAAATTTGTCTTTTTTTTTTTTTTTTTTAAGCCACAGGGATGCGATTTTTTTCTTAAAATAAACCTTGGGGAAATGACCACATGAAAATGAATTTGGGAACACTGTATATTTTTTCAGTTATATGACAGCTGATTCTTCAAGGTTACATTTTCTTTCTTTTCAGCTTCCTTGAAACATTATCTATTTTCATTATTGGGCCTCATCATAGAAATAAGCCCATCTCACACTTGGCCTAACTAATGGTCCTGGCATGATGCTCCTATTAACTTTTCAAACTTTGGGTCAATGGCATAGAACAATGAAGCTGGAAAGACCCAGTTAATTACTTAATCCTTGTGTGTGCAACACATTCTATTTAAAGGCACAGAGTTCCAAACTACAAGTCATTCATGCTGGAGAAGTCGAATCCTAAGATGGTTGATGATTAAGTCTTTCTGCAGCACAATCTCTCCACAGGCATTAGAAAGGTATGTTCCAGATGTTAACTCACCCACTCTGGAGAAACAGACTGGGGTCAAAATAGGCCCCCTCCCTAGAGGCTCACCACATTTCCTTCCTCTGCAAGCCACTTGCTTGCTATTGAAACTCTGTTGAAAGTCTCAGAGCCAATCAATGTGCTTATCTCACTGACTAGAGGCCATGTGTACATAGTCATAAACCAAGCTCTCAGGAAAGGCTGGTTCCACAAAAGAAGAAACTACATCTCTCTGGCCTTTGGCTGCCCTGGGGAGCCCGCTTGCATTACCCAAGGGACTAGGGTATAGATTGCTCAGTGTTGGTACCCTTTGAAGATTCAGATTTGTTCTGGATGGAATTATCGAGAAATACAATCCAGGTTTATTTTCTACAAAGCACAAACCACAATCACCAAACCTTCCAGTGGGAGTTGGACAGATCTGTTATTTGACCAACAATGTTCCTCTCTTTCCTCAAAACTCTGTTAAGACCCATCTTCTTCGTAGAGATTTTTCAGAACGCCTCAGGCATCAAGGCCCAGGGATCACAATGTCAATCAGTCCCTTCTATTTGCTCGACTTGTTTCATCACCTGCATTACTCTGCAGTTTCACGGGCAGAGAGGATTGGGACTCTACTATTTACCTCCTTCAAGGCATCCGTTGCTCACATTCCCATAGGATACTCCTCCTTGATAGGATTTAGTATCAAAGTGTTTTTACAAATGTTATCCCACTTCACAGAAGTACTGGCTTTTAAAAATTGTAAAACAAATAAACATACATTGGGTGTTAGGTCAAAGCCAGTCACCTCGCCCAGGAGGTTATGCTCCAGTACTGCTCGCCTCAAACATAGCCCAAGGACACCGGTTATACGAGACTCTGGTGTAACTCAGGCTCCAGGGTTCCCCATGGGGTCAGGCTGAAGCTGTACTATAGCTGAGACTGCCTCCTTGCTCAGCTCCCACCCCTGCCCTGTCCTACTTCCCTTACCCCCTTTCTGAAAAGGCCTTCAGTAAAATCACTTCCCCAAGAGCCTCTGACTTAGCTTCTGTTTCCGGGGAACCAGGCCTAAGACATTGCCCTAGTGCTCTTTGTCTACAAATGGGGAACAATCCAGGTGGACCAAAATTATTCTGTATTCATTCGACAGTTCTGATGAGGAAAGGTGCATTTTATACGTAGGTAAAAAGCCACGGGGATGAACATTCCAATTAAGCAAAGTTTACAAGGTTCAAATAGTAGTTTATTTAATTCAAGCAACAATGGCTAACACAGACGTATTTTGGAAAATGCCACTAGTGCATGTGCTCACACCTACCTTCACGGGGGCTGCATATTCCAAAAACAAGATCGTCTTCAATGTGCTGCAGAATATCAAAATTCTCAACATAAAACACCATCTCTGGCCTCCCGCTGATCTCCTCAAGCTGGGTGACATTGGAGCCAAACACCCCCACCGAGTAGATTATTATGCCTTCTTGTCGAAGAGCTACTGCTGGCTCCTTGACTATGTCCTGAGCTTCACCATCAGTGATGAGGATGAGAAACCTCCTGACATTGGGCCGGGCCCCCTTGGCAGGGCGGAAGTACTGAGACATAAAGGTCAGGGCACCACCCGTCAAGGTGGTTTCTCCAATGTGAGCCATCCGGTCTATTGCATCTGAAATTTCATGCTGGGACATGTATCTATCGAGCGGAAATTCCTCCTTATTGATGTCGCTGAACTGGACTACGCCGATCTGCACCCGATCTGCCCCAATCTGAGATTTGCTCACCAGGTTTTTCATAAATGTTTTCATTTTGCTGAAGTTTTCAAGTCCTATACTGCCAGAACTGTCCACCAGAAACATGATGTCTGCTTTCATCTCTTTGCAGGCTGCATGGAAGAAAACAAGGTGTTTATTCAAGTGGGCTTCAGGTGAAAAGATTAAGGGCAAACAAGAAATCCAAAACACAAATAATTCTACACTGAAGTTAAGTGTGAGTTTAGTGAGGATGGCTAACAGGTAAATAAAGCACTGAAGGCCATAACAGTGAGGCTATTCTATTTGTTATTAATATCTTTAATTTGTAATTCAGAGTATCTTAACCTTAGCACTATGATAATTTTTATCATGGAGGGCAGCCCAGGCATCATAGGGCACCGTAGGACATTTAGCAGTACCCTGACCTCTACCTGTTAGATGCCAGGAGCACTCCTCCAGTTACAACAAACAAAAGTTACTTTAGACATTGCAGGTATCCCCCAAGGAGGCAAAAATCACCCTTGGTTGAAGACTACTGACATAGTTCTAAAAGGTTTCATAGAAGTTTTATTAAAAAGCAACTTAAATACATCTGAGGTACTTAAATCAGGTATCATTTGCAGTGTCTAATTATAGGTCTAACCTAGCAGGGATCTGTGGGAAGAGGCTAATGAATATTTATTAGGGAGAACTCCTCCAAACACCTTTCTTACGCTTCTGATATTAATTAGAACACCATAATGGGCTCCTAGTTCTACTCTGGAGAACAAACATAGCTACTCAAGTCAACAAACATTGACTTGGAAATTTATGTTGTTTCTCTAAACCATGTGATGTCAAATATTGCAGGATAGTAATTTATGAGCTGAAGTCAAAAGGTAAAGTCACCATGTCTCCTACCTTCTTCAGCACAGATTTCCTGAACAACTTGGTTTCTTATATCTTTCAAAGCGTCGAAGTCATGCACGTAGTATACCCTCTTTTCCTCGCCTGCAATTTCTCGCAGCTGTGTTTGGTTGGCCTCCTTGACCCCAATGGCATAAACACGAATGAGCTCTTCTCTCAGTCTGTTTGCAGGCTCCAAGATGCTATCCTTGGACATGCCATTCGTCAGGACAACAAGATGACACGGCACTCTGTTTCCTCGCTGCTTCTTTGCTTTTTGCAATAGCCCTAGCGTGAAATTCAGGGCTGCACCCGTGTTTGTATTCCCACCCATCTGCCGGATGTTCTCAATGGCCTTTCCCAAGTCATGCTTGTTAGTGTATTTATTGATCTCAAATTCCAAGTCCCAGTTGTCAGCATACTGAACGGCCCCAACCCGCACTTTTTGGGGAGCGATGTTGAACATCCCTACGACCTCTGACAGGAAGGTCTTCATTTCATGGAAGTCGGTGGCCTGGGTGCTTCCAGAGCCATCAATGAGCAGATAAATGTCTGCTTCTTCAGTGTCCACACAACCTAAAATGGAATCAGAAAGGTTGGCTGTGGCACTGAGGCAAGTGTGAAGAAGGAATGAAAATAGATGGGAAGTGGAACAACACAAGCGTCTTGAGACAGAAAAACGGAAAACAGCTTCTAGGCATAAAAGACACTCTACTAGCTTAACGTAGGAAGAATTTAACATCACTGGGCCCAAATGAATTGCTTCTGACAGTTTACGACAATTTGGATAGTTCTCTGCCATGAATCAAAGCAAATCTGGATATAATAAAAGATTAGAAAGAAGACACGAAGATGATTTTTACAAGTCACTTCCCTCAATAGCGAATAACTGCTTAGCAAAGAGGCAAGTGGTATGTTGGGAAATGGAGAAGGTATTTAACTGGACATTGTGGACAGAGGAGCTCTCTTTCTTGAAAACCTGAACAAACTATTTACTCTCATCTACTCCTAGCCAATTAACAAAACTAGGGGTATCGTCGTCAGTGGTCTTATTTGTGTAGGACAACTACGCTTTTAGAGTAAACATGCCAGCAATGTTTGTGGAAGAATGTATACATATATATGTGCATGTATATCTATACATAGTTTATATAGTATGCACCTGTACATGCAAAATATTTAAAATACACTGCTGTCTCTCCAAACTCACAGATACTACAACAATACTTCACAACAAATCACTCTGTCCTCCAACCACGTCATGCTTCCTGTTTCTTCTCTAAGTTGGAATTTGAGGACGATGGAAGAAAAGGAGAGAAAAATACAGAAAGAAAAAAGAAACAGTAGTGCCCGGGTGGCTTAGTCGGTTAAGTGTCTGACTCTTGATTTCGGCTCGGGTCATGATCTCATAGTTTGTGAGTTCAAGCCCCACATTTGGCTCTGTGCTGACAGCGCTGAGCCTGCCTGGGATTCTCTCTCCATCCCTCCCCTCCTCTCAAAATAAATGAATTAACATTAAGAATAAAGAAATAAAGGAAAGAAAGGCAAAGGGGAAAAAGACACAAGTAAAGGCAGAGAAACAGCAAAGGATGGTGTTCTAGGGTGTTTTTAAGTCATGAGGAATCCTGGACAGGAAATCCCTCCTCCCCATTCCAGCACTACAATGGCTTTCATTCTCCCCCCAATTTACACTTCGAACCATCAAACAAAGGTAAGAAATCAGGAACTTATCCTCCCTACCCACAGCATGCCCTGCCAGTCCCTTCTCTATGTAGAATAACCTGAGAGGAGAAAAAGAGAAGGATCCGATTAATCCTTCTCTCAGCTAAGGACTTTACCAGATTTGAGCGTTTCAGTCCGTTCTGAGAAGACAGAGACCGTGTGCGTTATCTGGTTCCGCAGTTTCTTCAGAAATGTCTGGTTGTGAGCGGCCAGGTCAGAGAAGGTTTTCAGTTTGGACACATGCTGCTCAGCGGGGTGAGAGGCGATCTTCTCCAGCTGGCTGTCACTGGCCCCCTCTATGCCCATGGTGAAGATGGTCACGCCCTCGCGCCGGAGGTTAACGGCCGCCTTGGTCACGTTATCCTCTGATGGTCTGTGGGTCACCAGCACGGCAATCTGGGGCACCCCCTGATTCTTCCGACTGCCATTGCGTGCACTGAACACTTCCTTCCTGATCTTTCTGATGGCAGCTCCTGTGTAGGCCTTCCCAGCCTGGGGAGAGAGGTTCTGTATATTCTGGAGAACCTCTGACTTATTTACACCCCTGCTGAGGGAATTTATCACCTTTGTCTCATTGCTGTAGGCCACCAGGCCAACCCTCATGCAGTTCTCCTTTATGTCAAGAGCAGATATGCTTTCTTCCAGGAATTCCTTAAGATAGTCGAAGTTGTCCTGGCTGCCATTGATGGACACATCCAACAGGAACACCACATCAGCCACAGATGGGCCTTGGCAAACTGTGTGGACAAGGAATGAAGAAGCACAAGTTTAGCGAGAGGTAAGGCATCTTTGCTCAGCATTAGAAGGCATGGAGAACATCTACCAGAGCTTGGTTATACACTTAAAGAAAGAAGGCTGTATACAAAATGATTATGAAGCTGAGATCAGAAGGTCCTAGATTCAAATACCGGATCTTAGCTCAACTCCCAGCTTTGATTTCCTTATCTGTGAAAATAACATTTATCTCATGAAATTGCTATGGGGATTAAATGTGATACCGTGCTTCGCTATGGGAGCTGGTGCATAAAAGCCACTCAGTGAATAGCTGCTACTGCGATCATATTAAAGTATTATTAAAATCAATAGGTAGAGTCCAAATATTCCTAAGATGTGGTAATGGAATAGTGATTGCACTTTCTATTTTATTTGAGAAAGATGTTAGTAATAGGATTCGCATTTTCCTAGATTACCACAAGAAAATCATTCTCTATTATCAATAGACAATTATATTGTCTCGTTCAAGCAGATTTAAGCAGCAGTAATATGAATTTCCTATGTTACTTAGTAAGACTTGTACACTTGGAGCAAATTGTTTTTTCCTGGCTCTCCCCTGCCCTTCACTTGGATGATGTTCGTAAACTCCTGGCCCCTCTTGTTAACAGTACAAGAGGACAGACTGGGACACAGGGCAGCAGGTTAGAGGCAGAGCAGAACACAGGAAGCTCATCAGGATTAGAGCAGCAGGAAGGGAGAGCATGTGGGCTGAAGCTACCTGAGCCTGGGAATCCAAGGGCCCCATCTACCCGATTCCAAACTTCAGCCTGGCCTGAGACCAGGCCATGTCACCTCAAAGAACGCCTGGGAGTTTCTGCAGAAGCAAGGGTTTGGCCTTCCTGAAGCTGTTTCTAGTGCTATCATTCTGTGATTACATTATGTGGTTTGAGGAGGCAAGGATTTCTTTAGGAACAAATCCGGCCTTTAAAGGAACCAGTAAATAAAACTACATAGCAACTAAAGCCCAAGGAGACTGATAGCTCAGAGACAGGCTGGGTGGTAGGGAGGTGTCCCTGGATTTTAAGATGTGTCGATGACATGCAACATAAGTGAAACATGGAAAAACCAAGCTTTGTGAGGTTCACTGGATTTATAATGGTCACAATCCTTGGGTCCTCTTGAACACGTGAATATTTAACATCTGAAAATGCAGCCCAACTTTTGAGGAAAGGGATGCTCACAGTTTCAATCTTCTCCCCGTGCTTATTTTTCAAAAGCAAATTAATCATCATTCTATACATGTGCTCTGAACCCACCTTCCACAAGAATGTCATCTGCCGCTCCGTCCCTGTACTGGGTCGCTTCCTTGATGATCTGCGTCATGTTTTGGGAAAACGCGCCCAGGTCCCTGACCGACCGAAGGTTGAAGTGAAACTGAGCCGTGGCCATGGCCTTCAGCTCCTCCTCAGAAGCTTCCTGCAGCCCCACGGAGATGATTCTCACCCCGTCTTCCCGCAGGGCCTTGGAGGCCTCTTCCACGTCGTCGTCCTCGGACACCGCCGAAGCCAGGACCACCAGAATCGGGGGAAACTGCTTCTTGTCCCTCCCGCCGGCCGCTCCAGAGAAGAAGGTCCTGTGGGCCTCCCGGAGAGCGTTTCCTATCCGCAGGGAGCCGCCGATGAAGGCGAAGTTCTTCTTGAGGTGGTTCAGCATGGGGTTCCTGCTCTTAAAGGTGCTCAGCTGGAACTCACTGTGGAGCCGGTCGCTGTACTGAGCCAGGGCCACGCGGTACTTGTGGGCCTCGATGGGGAGACTGGTGATCATCTTGGTGATGAACGTTTTCACAAGAGGGAAGGACTTAGTTCCCAGGTGATCAGAGCTGTCCACCAGAAACACAACATCTGCATACTCAGGGCCTAAAAACCCAGAGACATACAAACAAAGCACAAACTTTAGAAATGTACTACCTGTTTAATACCAACCATTTGGATAAAACCTACTTTCCTTGATTTGTATTTTTAATACCTTCCCAATGAACTGAAAATAACAGTTTGACATTACATATTTGCCCAAGAAAAGAAATCTTTATTTCGTGGGCTTTTTCATACACCTTTGCATTTGAACTCCTCGCAAATTAAGTATCACTTTTGTGTGGAATTAAAAAAAAATAGGTAAATTTAGAGAAGTAGAAAATCCTGGGTTTTTATATCTTTAGTGGATACTTCCCAATCCCCCACCTTTTTTTTTGCTTTCAGAATTTGATCTCAGTTTATATAAAGAGAATAAAAAATTTAATTGAGAATCACATTGCTTTGAATTTGGGTGGAGAAATCCGAATGATGCCCTTTCATTGTGATTCCTCTTTAAGCAATGTAACATTGATCTGATTGACTTACAAACATATTAGTTTGTATTCCCAAATGTTAAATGAAGTTTAAAAAATACCTAAAAATCATAAAAATGTGGTAAATTTAAAGTTCTTTATAATATTTTTTGGCAAACCATGTGAATGATCATTATAATGCTCACATAAGTAAAATGTGATGGAAACCAGTATGCCTTAAGTTAGGAAAGGGATTACAGTTTTGGTTTCTATTAAAAACATAATTTGTATATAGGAATACAATAACTTTGCTGAACTTTGAAGGATTCATTCAGTGCCAGGTTCAATGCTAAGTACGTAGAATTATATTTTAATGTGATAGGGAATCACTGGATTCAAGCACAAAATATTGTTTATTGGTGACCTGCTCATTTGAATGCAGAGTCCTCCCCACTCTAGTAGAACATGTATGTCTTTTCTGTGGTAGGGAGAGGTCTGTCTGTCTGATGGTATATATTTAAGCAAATATAGTGTACTTGAATAATGGAAGTCCTGCCTTTTTTTTTTTTTTTTTTTAAATCAGCTAACTCCACCTGCCCTGTCAAACCATTCTACATACTTGGGCTTCAGGTTCCTCACCTTTCAAATGAGTGGATTCTACTAGAAAATATGTAAAGTCCTTCCTCACTTTGAGATTCTGATGAACAGAAGTGGTTACAAGATAAATTCTAATCAAAGGAAAATAACCTCCATCTCTTTCTGTCTACACCTGCTAGGAAACCAGCGTTGGCAACCCTGTGTGTGATTTCATTTTCTTGATAGCAGTCTGGTTGAGGCATGATGGATAACATCACACCTTGTCTTCTAAATAACCTAATTTCAACTGGTTTGAGATTCTTTTGATAATCATACAGTCAGCAGTGTCTTAATGAAGGTGAATCAATATTGTCTTCTACGAGAAGGCCAGAATCCCTACGAGGACTGTCGGGGAGCCCTGCGCAGGATGGCTTGACTTGTGACCAAAAGTGACCTTTCTATTCATGAATAAGCCCCCACATCTTGCATGGAAAAAGGAAATGTGGACAATTGGCATGTGAGACAGATTCAGGTTCTGATACAGCTCAGCGTCATGTCTGAACGTGGAACACTTGGGGAAAAAGCACTGCTTCTCTTTAAAACAACTTAATATCAAGCCCCGTGAGACATCAAAGAAAAATGTTTGCAGAACAAAGTCTAGTTTATCTCTTCTGAAAACTTGCTCCCAAGGTCACAGTCCTTGAGAAAGCTATGAAAGCCAATATAGGTGGCCCTGGACATGAAGTGACCGGTACAAGTAGTCACTATTTTGAGGTGGTCAAGGACTGAGGGTCAGGCCAGTATTTTGACTTCATGTCCACTGGACAAAGGTAACTGACAGACAGCAAACAGCTATGGAGCTTTCTCTTCAGGGCAAAAGCACTCTCTTTACAATAAGCTAACAGTTTAAATTGGAGCAAATCTGGATACTTAACTAAGACAATGTTTTGGCACAAATGAACTAGGAAGAAACATTCCAAATGTTCCAGGCCTGAATCTAATATTAAATGATAGAATTTTAATGCAACCTCCCCAAAGGCCTAAAAGGGGTTGAAATTGAGGACAAAATAATAGCTCTCATATCTTTCTATCATAACCAAGGAATAAGGTCCAGAACAAATGATCTTTAAAGGAGCACAGGATAACATCAAAAAGAAATTGAGCTACCATCCATACCTTCACCACCATCAAAAGCAAAGTAAAGCAAAGCAAAACTCTTTAAGTAGGTCAAACTGATCTATTTTCTGTAATAAAAATTAAGGAAAAGAACTCTATTTTTTTTTTTTTTTTTTTACTTACCAGGATCTTTGTTCATAGAGACATGGGAACAAATTATTATAAGGAACAAGATCAGCAGCATTTTCCTCTGATGACCTAAAAAGTCTCCAACTTGAAATCTGAAAAGGCAAAAACGAACACCTAAAATTGTGGATATTTTGTAATCAAGACACACAAATAAGAGCACATAAAATTTTATAGCAAACTGGGTGCAATAGAAGGCAGAATTTCTGAGGTGCCCCGACTTTCTGATCTGTGAAGAGCCTTAGAGAAAAAGATCCACAAAAATTCACACAATCATAAAATTTTTTCCTGGTCCAAGACCCTGCAGAAACATGAAATTCTGGATTATGAATGGAGGTAGCCAGCTGCCTTCTAGTTCCAACAATATTTTGTGTCTCTATTAGTCATTTTCCCTGTACCCTCGTGTTACCCTTGGTCTACTCTTTGCCAAGACAATTCAGAGTTCACGGCTGGGACACAGTCTAAAGACCTGATTTATCATTTCTCCATCATGAACATGTAGGTGTGTTTCATCTTTGAGCAGTAAGTATTTTTAGATGGGGTAAAAATTCCATCTTTTCCCCTATCCTACATAATTACAAAGGTAGCCATTTTCCCTTATCTTAAATTTGAGAGAAGACATAAAAGTAGTGACCCTCCATATTCCATATGATATCTTGCTCCTCAAAATGACTCAATTTGTACTATTTTGCTTCCAACTACCTAGAACTGCATGAGGCAAGGGTTTTCCAATTCTATTGACCTAAAGAATCTTCGGTCACCTATAATTATTCATTTCATAGAATGAAATAAAATATTGAAGACATTGAAAATAAATATTTTCATGAAGCAGGTTTAGCTCATTTATTCACTCATTCATCCACTGAATGAAAAACTAATTGATCCATGTTAAGAAACTAGCATCTTGTTTCTTGCTAAGTTCTTACCCAAACATGAATTTGCAATATTATATACGGCCATCTCACTCCTTGTCAGGCAGGCTCCCAGTGCTTAGTATTTCATCCCTTCAGAAAAGGGACCTGTGCCATGAGAAATTCCATCCCCATTTCCTCACCTACTCCATCATCCCTCTGACATTCTGGAATCTGGGACTTTGCTCTGTTCCTTCATAAGAAGCCTAGATGATATAAACTTTTCGGGCCGTAAGTCAATTTATCAATTCTATTCTGAATTATTCAGTGAACTGGAAGGGGCTCATAAGAGGTTGTTTTTAGTTCAACCCTTACATTTTAGAGGAAGGTTAGCCCTAGAGTAGATTGCCCCAGATGAAAACCAAGTCATAATATCCGTACAAATTTTGTACTAATGTGTATAACAACAACAAATCCTCCCACTTGTTGTGTCTTTAGTACGTGCCATGTCCTATGCTAACTGCTCCACATTTGCTCTCCTGTTTGCTATGGATAACAAACCTAGCAGCAAGTGAAATTATTCCGATTTTGCAGATAAGGAAACAGTTTCATGAAGGGGACATAAATAACGGTCTCAAAGTCACCTTGATAAAATGGGCCAGAGTTGGGCGTACAACCCACTTCTGTCCGACTCTAAAATCTGTCCTTGCAAACTGTTATCCCAAACTCAACACGGTGAACATAAAAAGTGTCTCCAAGTTTCTTTCTGAAAGTTAAAACCTGGATGGAACAGTGAGGATTAGGTAAAGCCATGTTAATCCCAAAGCAGCATGAAGCATCTGGAAATTTCCCCATGCAGATGATCAATACCAGTGATACGATAAAAGTTGAATTCTTTGGAACAGCATCTTGTGAAATAGTTTTCTCACATCCTTGAAATGGATTCAAAAAGCTGGTGTGTTATAAGGCCATCCCGTGTGGAAGCCCACACGCGAAAGGTTCTCTTAAAGTGCATACGGGCCCTGCTTGATGTGTGCAGTAAGACTGGTGGTGGGCTAAGCCTCTAAATTCATGTTTGGAAGGGCTGGGATCATTTTTATCACATTGAAACATGGATGAACTGCCTAAATCTGTATGCTGTTCTACTCCCAGACATGGCCAGGATTTATATAATTTTTTTCAGAATATCTGAATATTTAAAATAAATTTTAAAAATACCTGAAGACATAAAGGGAGAATAAGGAAACAGAAAATGTAAGTTCATTGTACGTTCTTCTTAATAGTGAAATTGACTGCTTGTTACAGAAATATTGTCAAAAGGTATAGTTCTCCTTAATCTAAATTTTGTTGTAATTCATTTATTCTGAATCAAAAAAACAAAACACAGAGGCCAATATACATCTTTTGGAAGTTATAGGCTATAAAAAGCTTTTTAAAAAATCTGGATCCCTGTAAACTTTCTGTTGAGAAGGTAGAATGTTTCTAATTTAAACCACAGCTGCAAAAGCAACACAGTCACCAAACACTTGGCTTCAACCCCAGAATGTTTAGAACTTGTGCAACACCTCTCTTGAGGCTACTAAGAACCAGGGGTTTCAGGGAGACCTCTGCCCCATGCAAGCCAATTCATAATCTAGGACATGTCTTCCAAAAAAATATTAACAGTCCAAGAGGGATACTAAAGAGACCTCAGCAAAATTAAGATAAATGCCTTTTTTTCCCTTTAAAATGAGCATGCAGGATACATCATTTCTAAGCATATGGACTGTATTTTTCTTCAGAAACAGACTATTGTCAGCCGCTGCACTGTGAAAAAACACTGGGTCTATTCCACAAAGGTCATGACAAATTGCCATTTGTTTATCTACCCCCACTCACAATCTCTCCACTATTTCCCTTCCTTGAACCATGCTACTTCTCAGAAGTCAAAAAGTAGAAAGAAAAATATTCTAAGTAAGACTTACACTCACTGAAACGCTGCAGTATGAAGCCTTCACATACAATAGGAAAAAATAAACACGAACCAATAACGGTAAACAATACAAAACACACAAGCCCTCATGAGGCAAGCAAATCACATAGTTTCACTGCTAATGTCATGTTTTTCCCAACTGCATTTTCTGGAATCACAAAAAAGAGACTGTGTATGTTGATCATATTGAATGAACAAGGTCATTATGACCCTGCCATTTTGTAAAATGTATACTCATATGTGTTGAGAGCAGTTGATTCAGTAGAAAGAGCACAGTCTATAGTATCATGACTTGGGTTTCACTCTTCCTTAGTGGTTGTGTCACTGGACATCCCACCTCACTCCTGTGGGTTCCTCATCTGAAGCACAGGGGTCACATCCTCTAAATTCTAGCATCTCCACACATTAACAGTTTTTTGACCTAACAAATAGTACTAGAAGAAAAAAAAAAAGTGACCAGTTAAGCTAAGATCACACTGAAATACAGAGCACATGTTCTGAAACAGTCTTATGGAGCAAAGTGCCCCTCAGACAACCACCTGTGCAGGTCTGGTCCTGTGTTAGAGGGACTATGACAGCAAGAAAAGGAGTAGGTCAGAATTATTGACCCTTTCTGGGTCAGAAATGCTGCTGGAATCCTTCCAGACCCAAGTACACCAACTGAAGGGGACTAAAATTTCAACAAGGCAAGCTTATTTTATTTAAGCTGGGAATTAAATGCCCAGCTTAAAAATTAGGAAAACTATAGAACAAACCCAAAAGGAATAAAGAGATACTTAAAATACTAAAAATCTGAGCAGAAATCAGCAGACTAAAAAACAAAGCTAAAAGAAGATCAAGATTTGAAAACGCCAACCTCATAATAGACTGATCAAAAAAAGATGACATAAATAATTATTTGAATTATATGAATGAAAAAGACATAACTATAGGTAAGACAGACTTTTTAAAAATTGAAACAGTAGTTAACAGTATTCACAGAAAACTCCAAGCCTACATGATTTTACTGGCACGTTCCAAGCTTTCAAGATACAGGTCATTTGAATCTTCTACAAATTCTTTCAGAGATCAGAAAAAGAGGAATATTAGCCATTTCCTTTTTGGGGGGCCAGTAAAATCTTGATATGTAAACTAGACAAAGACAGCATGAGAAAGGAAAAACATCCATTTCACTCATGAATATAAATATCAACAATAGCCAAATTATGGAAAGAGCCCAAATGTCCATCAACTGATGAATAGACAAAGATGTGATGTGTGTACACACACACACACACACACACACACACACACACACTATGGGATATTACTCAGCCATAAAAAAAGAATCAAACCTTGCCATTTGCAACAACATGGTTGGAGCTACAGAGTATTATGCTAAGTGATGTAAGTCAGCCAGGGAAACACAAACACCATATGATTTCACTGGTATGGAATTCAAGAAACAAAAGAGATGAACATGCAGGGAGGACAGGCAGGAAGAGAGGCAAACCAGAAAACAGACTCTTAACTATAGAGAACAAACTGAGGGTTGCTGGAAGGGAGAGGGTGGGGGGATGGGTTAACTGGGTGATGGGTGTTAAGTAGGATACTTGTTATGATGAGCACTGGGTATTATAAGTGACGAATCACTCGATTCTACACTTGAAACTAATGTTACACTGTATGTTAACTAACTGGAATTTAACTAAAAACTTGAAAAAAGAAAATCACTATAAAAAATCCTAAATAGAACATTAGCAAATCAACTCCTCAGTATATAAAAAAGATAATACACTGTTATCAAGTTGAGTTTAGCTCAGGAATGCAAGGATTGCATTTAAAAGATACAATCTAAACATGTAAATCTAAATATGTATTTAGAAAATACCTGACTATAACTTAACACATGAATAGACTAAAGGAAATAAAAAGTAAATACAAAAGGAAAACCACCCCAATTCATAACTTTAAGAAAAAACCTTTAGGAAACCAGGAGGAGAAGGAAACTTATTCTGACAAAGGATATGTTTTA
Source organism: Leopardus geoffroyi (assembly GCF_018350155.1). NCBI lineage: Eukaryota > Metazoa > Chordata > Mammalia > Carnivora > Felidae > Leopardus > Leopardus geoffroyi. The sequence continues at coordinate 132,303,367 of NC_059333.1, forward strand.
AGAGACTTTTAAATATAGAGAATTGAGGGTTGATGGGTGGGGTGGGGGAGAGGGGGAAATGGGTGATGGGCATCAAGGAGGGCACTTGTTGGGATGACCACTGGGGGCTGAATGTAAGTGATGAATCATGGGAATCTACTCCTGGAGCCAGGAGCATAGCGTATACACTGTATGTTACCTAACTTGACAATAAATTATATTTAAAAAATAAAACAAATAAAAAATAAAAATAAAGTAAAAAATAAAGTAAAAAATATTTTTTAAATACATAAAAATCTTCTGTGTATATCACCCTAATGGGGAAATTTTAGAAGTATTTTTTAAAAATGTGAAGTACAATTAACACAGTGTTATATTAGTTTCAGGTGTATGATATAATGAATTCAACAATAATTCCCTATGTTACTCAGTGCTCACCATAATATGTGTACTCTTAATCCCCTTTATCTATTTCCCCTAACCTCCCCTGTGGCAATCATCAGTTTTTCTCTGAACTTAAAGGTCTGTTTTTTGTCTTTTGTTTTTTTTTTTTAATGTTTTTTATTTATTTTTGAGACAGAGAGAGACAGAGCATGAACAGGGGAGGGGCAGAGAGAGAGGGAAACACAGACCGAAGCAGGCTCCAGGCTCTGAGCTGTCAGCACAGAGCCCGACGCGGGGCTTGAACCCACGAACCGTGAGATCATGACCTGAGCTGAAGTCGGACGCTTAACCAACTGAGCCACCCAGGCGCCCCTTGGTTGGTTTCTTAAATTCCACATATGAGTGCAATCATATGACACTTGTATTTTTCTGTCTGATTTCATTTAGCAATAATACCTTCTCAGTCCATCCATGTTGTTCCAAGTGGCAAGATAGAATTCTTTTTTATGGTTAATATTCCACTGTAGATATGCACACATCTTATTTATCCATCTATGGATGGACATTTGGGGTGCCTCCACATCTTGGCTATTGTAAATAACGCGGCAATAAACATGGGGGTACATAGATCTTTTCAAATTAGTGCTTTCATTTTCTTTGGGTAAATACCCAGTAGGGAAATTACTGGATCATATGGCAATTCTTTTTTTAATTTTCTGAGAAACCTCCATGCTGTTTTTCACAGTGGCTACACCAATTTGCATTCCCATCAACAGTACACCATAAAACTCCTAGAGGAAAACATAAGCAGTAGTTTCTTTGACATAGCTATAGAAACATTTTTCTAAATACGTCTCTGCAGGCAAGAGAAACAAAGTAAAATTAAACTATTGGAGCCACACCAAAATAAAAGGCTGTTGCACAGAAAAGGAAACCAACAAAATGACAAGGCAATCTACTGAATGGGAGAAGATACTTGCTAACGATGTACCCAATAAGGGGTTAATATCCAAATATACAGTGAACTTACACAAGTCGACACTGAAAGACCCCAAATAATCTGATTAAAAAATGGGCAGAGGACCTGAACATTTTACCAAAGAAGACATACATCTGGCTAACAGACACATGAAAAGATGATCAACATCACTCATCATCAGGGAAACACAAATCAAAACCACAATGAGAGACCTCCTCACACTAGTCAGAATGGCTAAAATAAAAAAGACAAGAAATAATAAGTGTTGGTGATGATTTGGAGGAAAAGGAACCCTCATAACTGTTGGTGAAAAGTACTCTGTTTAAAATGAGGAAACAAGAATTTTGCTATGTTCTAGCAAAATTAAATCCATAAAGATTGTAAAAAGAACAAGAACACATAAAATTGCCATTGTTTGCAGTGACAGGATTGTTTACATTTACAGCCAAATTATTAAAAATAGCAAATATTTGAGTCTTTTCATATAACATCAAGATATAAAAGTCAATTCCATATATCCATAACTAGAATATTTAAGTGTTTCTATGAGAGTCAAGTTAAAATAGCAACAATTATATATCAAGAAAAAATAAAATATGTAAAAGATAGCAAAATTTATAAAACTTTACTGAAGGCCGAAGTGACCAAAGAAATGGAATCCACAGCCCAGACATACCAATGTAGAGTTGCCAGGCAGACCAGTGGGGGTGGGGAGGGATAGTTATTCACATGCAAACAGGTGAAATTAGATCTTTCCTTCCCACTGTAGACAAAAGTCCAAAGTTCTTGAATGTTAAAAGCAAAGTTTAAAATATTAAGTAAAAACCATATGTGGATATATATTTCTGACCTTAGGGAAGAATGTCTCAAACATTCAGGTCATAGAAAATACCAGGGCGGGGGTGGGGGGGGCGGGAATTAATAAATTATCCTATATGAAAAACTTCTGTTCAAAGATGTTTTAAAGAAAGTAGAAAGACAGGTTACATACTGGAAAAAGATATCCACAAAAGATTGGTATTGAAAACATAAATGTCCCTAGAATTTCTAGGAATAAATAACCCAAATAGGGAAAAGTCATCAACAGGTATTTCATAGAATTGGAAACCATACGGGCAGCAAACAGAAAGCAATGTTCAAACTCATTTGTGATCGGGGAAATAGAAATCAAGATTATACTGAGATACCATTTTACATTCATTCAATTGGCAAAATGTATAAAATATAACAAAATCAAGTAGTGGAGAGGATGTGGATAAACAGGACCTCATATACCTTGTTGATGGAAGTATAAATTAAACCACCACTTTGGAAAACAGTTAAGCCCTATCTTATAAAACCAAACATTTTCAAGCCCTATGACCTGGCAATTCTATAGTCCTGGGGAAGCCCTTGCACACCTATGCCAGGTGATGTGTTCAAGAATTTTCACAGCAACACTGACTGCAGTACCGCAAACTTGGAAACAACCCAAGAAGTTGTTATTAATAGGAAAAATGAATAAATTGATGTATAATATTTCTTTGTGTGATTATGCTACATCAATTGAACTAATTACATCTAGGTGCGAAAATGCGAATGACTTTTAGCAACAAAATGAGACAAAAAGCTCGAGAAAACTACATGCAGTAGGCTATCCTTTTAAGTTAGAAATAATTCTAATTGTTATATAGTTTTAAAGGACTATAACTGTAATAAACTAATTTAAGAAACAAAGGGATGGCTTCTGGTCCAACATGTTAAGATACTTGAAGTTGACAATCCATTCCAATAACAAGCAGAAAGTGAACAGAATGAAAAAAAAAAAAAAGTCAACAACTTTTCTTAGATCTGCAAGAGAAGTGCGGCCACAGGGCAAACTCCTGCCCTCCAAACTGAAGACTGACAGGCAGATTAAGAGAATCACAATTTACTAGAGCAGAAATTGATCAGCTAAAACCTCCCAGGGAACCAGTGGCTCAAGTAGCAAAACCTGAGCTGTAATTGACAAACTGCTGGAGGCTCAGCGTGGAGAAGTCTGAGGCATAAAAACTCCAGGAGGACCCAGTCATTAGGGGCCCCACACTCTCGAGAGTTTTGCCTTGGAGCGCTACTAGCTTTTTATAGTAAATATATGAGAAACATATCCCCCTGCTTCTGGCAAGGATGAAGAAAAAGGAACCATTCTGAAATACAGCACAGTATTCTGCTCTTTTTAACAAGGTCTACCCTCATGAAAAGCTTTAACTGGAATCTAACCAGTAGGGGGAAGGAGAATAGGCAATTTCAGCCCATGCTAGTCTTCCATGTGGGAAAAGGAAATTACTCAATCCCCACCCCCCATGGTCTCACCTAACAATTGAGAAGTTGCAGGGGAATGGTGCTGAGAAGCACTTGTATGGTTTACAGTCCAGAGGCACTGGCTCACTAAAAGACTGATGCATGCTCACAACTAGAGAACACTCCCCTTTGCTCCACATCCTAGCTCCATGTTGCTAAACACCTTTTTTGGGTTTTTTTTTTTAGTTTTTAAAAAATGTTTTATTTATTGTTGAGAGAGATAGAGACAGAGCATGAGCAGGGGAGGATCAGAGTGAGAGAGGGACACAGAACCCAAAGCAGGCTCCAGGCTCCGAGCTGCCAGCACAGAGCCTGAGGCGGCATTCAAACTCACAAGTCTCGAGCTCATGACCTGAGCCGAAGTCGGACGCTCAACTGACTGGGCCACCCAGGAGCCCCACTAAAGGCCTTTTTGACAGTAGTTCCTTTTACACAGTACATCAAGTCTGGCTATTAAGAAAATTTCAAAACCTACTTAAAGGTCAAAAACCAGAATTTCAAGAGACAGAACCAGAAGAACTAGACAGAACTAGACTCAGAGAGGACAGGGATGTTAGAATTATCAGACCACAAATCTAAAACAACTGATTGCTATGCTAAGGACTCTAATGGATAAAGTAGCACGCAAAAGCAGATGGCAATGTATGGAAAGAGAGAGATGGAAATTCTAAGAAAGAATCAAAGACAACTCTACAAGATGTAACATACATGTAATGGGAATGCCTGAAGAAAAAGAGAAAAAGGAAAGTAAGTATTTGTAATAATAATAACAACTGAAAATTTCCCCAAATTAATGCCAGGCATCAAACCACAGATCCAGGAAACTCAGAGCAGGATAATGCTAAAAAACGAAACAAAAATCTAAGCCTAGGCATATAATTTTCTAACAGAAAATCAAATATAAAGAAAAAATCCTGGGGTGCCTGGGTGGCTCAGTTAGTTGAGCATCTGACTTGTGGTTTTGGCTCAGGTCATGATCTCATGGTTCATGGGATTGAGCCCCACATTGGGCTCCACACTGGCAGCCCAGAGCCTCCTTGGGATTCTCTCTCTCCCTCTTTCTCTCTGCCCCTCCCCTGCTCATGCTTGCCTGTGTGCACTCTCTCTCTCAAAATAAATAAATAAACTTAAAAAAAATGGGGGGCACCTGGGTGGCCTCGTCAGTTAAGAGTCCAACTCTTAATTTTTGTTCAGGTCATGATCTCCCAGTTTGTGGGTTCGAGCCCCATGTCTGGCTCCATGCTGACAGTGTGGAGTCTGCTTGGGAGTCTCTTGTGCGTGAAAGGAACAATCCAAATGACAGCCCTACCTTAGTTTAAAGCTAGGTTCTCTTTTCTGCTTATTATGGATTTTTGATAAAAAATACAATTGCTGAGAAGTCTGTTTTGCTTGCTGTTTGCTATGAGCATTGTGAGACCTTTCCTGGATGTAACCCGCTGTGTAGTAGAATGGGTTGTAAACCTTCCTAAATGAATGTAGTCTGATATGTAATGAAATGAGTAATTGTAGTAATTGTACACAAACTAACTGGCGTCCTTCGCTTCTGTAATCTTGCTTGCTTAACACATTCCTCCCCTTCCCCCTTCTTCTCCTCCCACCACAAGTAACGGACAAAGCCTTCTCGCCGAAGGACAGACCAAGGACGCCCAATCTGAAAATAACAAATGTCCTTACTTTAGAATTTACCAATCCGGACCCTCACTCACCTATGCTGTTTGTCCCTGTCTATAAAAACCCTATACCAACTCTGATCGAGGCCTCTTAGCGTCACCGGTAACGAGTGCGCAGAGGTCCAGGTTCGAACCTGCAATAAATGCCCCTTGCCACTTGGCTTTGACTCACGACTCTGGTGGTCTTTTGTGGGAGGTTTAGAAACTTCGGGCATTACAGTGCGCTCTCTCTTTCTCTCTCTCTCTGCCCCTCCGCTGCTCACACGTGCTTGTGCTCACTTGCTGTCAAAATAAATAAACTTAAAAAAAAAGAAAAAAAATCCTGAAATAAGCCAGAAGGAAAAAAGAAAAAAACAGCTTACCTATACAGGAGTAAAAAATTATACGTGACTTTTTAGAAGCCATGCAAGCAAGAGAGTACATTATTTAAAATATTGAAGAGAAAAATCCACCAACTTAGAATTCTTCATCCTATGAAATTATCCTTCACAAGGGAAAGAGATACACTTTCTGAGACAAAAATGGAAGGAATTTGTTGCCAGTAGATTTGCCTTGCAAGAAATGTTAAAAGAAGTTCTTCAGAGAGAAGGAAAAAGATCTAGGTCAGAAGTTTATATGTGCATAAGGAGAAGAACATTGGAGAAGGAATAAATAAAAGTAAAATAAAAACTTTTCTTGCTTTTATTTAATCTAAGAGAAAACAGTTTGTTCAAAATAATAGCAACAACGTGTTCAATTATGTGTGATGTACATATATAGGCTCGTGTATATGTAAAATTAATGTCCATAATGATACAATGAATGGGAGTGAAAAGGTAGAATGATTTTGTTATTATAAGGTGCTCACACTACTTCTGAAATGGGATAGTGTCGTACCAAAGTGCATTTGCAATAATTGTACATATATTTTGTAAACTCTAGTGTAAACACTTAAAACATTTTTTTAAGTATATCGTAAGAAAGGGAGAAAATGCAATCATAAAATGCTCAATTAAACATCAAAAGGCATAAAAAGAGTGAGAGACAAAAATAGGACATCAGTGGTCTAAATGCACCAATTAAAAGAGAGAGATTATCAGAGTTGATCAGAAAACATGACCCTACTATATGTTGCCTACAAGAAACCTCTTTAAATACAGGCACAGATTAAAAGTAAATGGATATAGAAAAATACACCATTCTAACAACAATCAAAAGAAAGTGGGAGTAGCTATGTTAATTTCAGACAAAGCAGGCTTCAAAGCAAGAAAGTTTATCAGGAATAAAAAGAGGCATTGCATAATGATAAAGGGGTCAACCTTCTAGGAAAGCATAACAATCCTTAGCATGTATATACCTAACCAAGTGTGAAAATACATGAGGCAATAACGGAGAGAACGCCAAGAGGGAAATAGATGAATCTACTATTCTAGCTCAACAACCCTCTATCAGAGATGGGACAGATCCAGCAGACAGAAAATCAACTGGATATAATGGTTATCTATAAAATACTTCAGTGAACAGCAGCAGAATACATATCTTCCTCAAGCTCACATGGATCATTCACCAAGACAGACCACATTCTTGGCCACAAAGCACACCTTAAATTTAAAAGAATAGAGGGGCACATGGGTGGCTCAGTCAGTTAAGCTTCTGACTTTGACTGAAGTCATGATCTTATGGTTTGTGAGTTTGAGCCCCATGTCTGGTCTCTGCACTGACAGTGAGGAACCTGTTTGGGATTTTCTCTCTCTCTCTCTCCCCCCCCCCGCCCCTCCCCCCGACATGCACATGCAGTCTTCCTCTCCCAAAATAAATAAATAAAAGAATAGAAATCATACAACATATGCTCTCAGGCCACGGTGGAATGAAACTAGAGGTAACAGAATCTAAGCTTCTTAGGAAATTAGAAAAAGAAAAGTTAAACTCCTAGTTAACAGAAAAAATAAAAAATAGAGCAGAAATGAAATTAAAATGAAATTAAAAACAGCAAATCAGTAGAGAAATCAACAAAACCAAAAGCTGGTTGAGATCAATAAAACTCATAACCTTCTAGCAAGACTAAGAAAAAAAAAAAAAAGGAAGCACAAATTACTAATACCAGAAATGAAAGAGGGGACATTGCTACTGAACCCATGGACATTAAGAGGATAGTAAAGAAATGTTATGAACAACTATGCCCTCAAATTTCAAAACCTAGAGGAAATGGACCAGTTCCTTAAAAGACACTCTGTCAAACTCACACAAGAAGAAATCAGACAACCTGAACAGGCCTATATTCACTAAAGAAATTAAATCAATAATTTATAACCTTTCCTAATAGAAAGCACCCGGCCCAAATGGGTTCCTTGGTGAACTCAACCAAACATTTAAGAATAATGTCAATTCTCTACAATCTCTTCAGGAAGATAGAAGCAAATAGAGTAATTCCTAATTCATTTCATGAAGCTAGCATTTCCTTAATACCAAAACCTAATAAACACATTACTACAATAGACCCATATCTCTACAAAAACAGATGTGAAAATCTGATGCTAAATATTAGCAAATCCAATCCCACCATGTATGAAAAGAATTATACACTAAGACTAAATGACACTTACTCCAGTATGCAAGTCTGGTTCAACACTTGAAAATCAATTAATGTAATCCATTACATAGACAGAAGCTAAAGAAGACATAGACATAGACAGCTAAAGAAGAAAAATCACATGATCATGTCAATAGATATAGAAATATCATTTAACAAAATTTAACACTCATTCAGGGAGGGCAGGGTCAAGATGGCAGAAGAGCACAGAAATTTTTTTCTGAGTCTCTCGTCCCTGAAATGCAGCCAGATCAACACTAAACCATCTTGCATACCTAGAAAACTGATTTGAGGATTAACACCATGATTATGTACAACCTGAACCACAGAACTCAGCAGGTACCTGGTGCAGAAAGGTGAACTGGGGGAGAGGGAACTGCAAAGGGCAGTGAGCTGTTTGTACTTGTGGAGAAAGGACGGAGATGGGGCAGGAGGGAGAGTATGGGAAAAGTACCCCCTCCCCAAAGCAGCTGGAGAGAAAGAGGAAGAGTAGAAATAGCCACAAGAGAATGAACAAAAAAGGGAGAAAGGAGAGGGTTTAAATTCCATTAAGATTGTATAAACAGGAGGAGTGCAGAGTCTGAAACTCTGCAGCTCAATACTGGTGGTGCTCCAGTGGGAAGGGCGAATCCCCAGGAGCAGAAAGCGAGGTCAGAAGGGTCCTCAGGCCACATGGGGAGAGGCAGTTTCCCTGCTGGGAGGGCATTTGAGAGGTGGTGTAGCCTCCCCACAGGCAAAGGTTGCAGCAGGCCCCAGAGAATGGCCACATTTGCTGGTGTTGGAGGGAGGATGTTAAAGGGTGAAGCCTGGTGCCAGATGTGTGTTGTGTTTTTCCGTAATTCCTGAAAGGTTTCTGCTACATGATTGCACGAACTTTCTCTGGGGAGGGCTGGCACCTGGCCACAGTCTCTGGGCATTGGCTAAAGCATGGTCTCACAAATGTTCCTGGGGGCAGGACAGCACCTGGCCATGGTTCAGCACGACCCTCCCCTAGAGGGTCAGAATAGGTCAAAGCTGCAGTCCTTAGAAGTGAGAGGTTGGGAACCACAGCTCCATCTGAGATAAAACTCAGGAGGGAGGCATCACCTGGCAGCCTGATGGCTTGGTCATGGACAGTGTAGAAGCAGGGAGTAGATGGAAGCCAGAGACAAAGGAGGGGTGCCTGATTGCTGGTCACAGAGATCACAGAGTTCTGATACTAGCGATTGGGTAGCCGGGTGACACCTCCCCCGGATGCACACACATGCCTACACATGCCACAACAATCCATGCCAGGAATCTAAGCAGCACCAATAGGTGGAGAATGGAGCCATTACACTAAACCCCAACCATTTGGGCCAACCTCTCTTTTCAGGAAAACTACAAGTCTCTAAGCCTGCTTAGCTTACAGACTATAAAGTGCTTCATAGTTTGACTTCTAGGGGAAACTGGATGTAATTTGAGTAATATTTTATTCTGTTTGTTGGTCCCAATGTTCATTTTTTTTTTCTTGAATACAGAAAGAAAATTATTTTATTTTTATTTTCCATTTTTATTAAAAAGATTTTTCCTTAATTTTTTTCTACTATACTTCTTTCTGGTAAATTTTTATATTCTATTTTACTTCCATCATTTCATTTTATTCTATTTTATTGCATTCATTTTTTCAAATTTTCAAACGTTTTCCATTTTTTTTCTTTTTCTTCTTTTTCCCTTTTTTCTCTAACCTATCAAGTTTCCTTCAACAGCCAGACTAAAACACACCTAGGATCTAGCATCCTTTGATTTTTTTGTTTTTAATTTTTTAATTTTAATTTTTTTTACTTTATTGATTCCTTTTCTTCCTTAAAAATGATGAAATGAAGGCATTCACCCCAAAAGAAAGAACAGGAAGAAATGACAGCCAGGGACTTAACACAGATACAAGCAAGATGGCTGAGCCAGAATTTAGAATCATGATGATAAGAATATTAGCTGGGGTTAAAAAGATTAGAATCCCTTTCTGCAGAGATAAAAGAAGTAAAAGCTAGTCATGATGAAATAAAAAATGCTATAACTGAACTGCAATCTCAAATGCGGGCCATGGCAGCAAGGATGGATGAGGGCGAACAGAGAATCAGTGACACAGAAAACAAACATATGGACAATAATGAAGCAGAAAAAAAGAGGGAGACTAAGGCAAAAGAGAATGATTTAAGAATTAGAGAAATCAGTGACTCATTAAAAAGGGATAATATCAGAATCATAGGGTCCCAGAAGATGAAGACAAAGAAAAAGGGGTAGAAGGGTTATGTGAGCAAATCATAGCAGAAATCTTTCCTAACCTGGAGAAAGACACAGACATCAAAATCTAGGAAGCACAAAGAACTCCCATTAGATTCAACAAAAACCAACCATCGACAAGCACATCATAGTCAAATTCACAAAATACTCAGGCAAGGAAAGAAGCATGAGAGCAGCAAGGGGGAAAAAAAGTCCCTAACCTACAAGGGAAGACAGATCAAGTTTGCAGCATACCTATCCACAGAAACTTCGCAGCCCAGGAAGGAGTGGCAGGAAATATTCAATGTGCTGAATCAGAAAAATACACAGCCAAGAATTCTTAATCCAGCAAGGCTGTCATTCAAAATAGGAGAGATAACAAGTTTCCAAGGCAAACAAAAATTAAAGGAGTTTGTGACCACTAAACCAGCCCTGCAAGAAACTTTAAGGGGGACTCTGGGAGAGAAAAGATGAAAAACAAACAAGGAAAAAACAAAAACAAAAAAGACCAAAAGCATCAGAGACTAGAAAAGACCAGAGAACACCACCAGAAACTCCAACTCTACAGGCAACATAATGGCAATAAATTCGTATCTTTCAATACTCACTCTAAATGTCAATGGATTAAGTATTCCAGTCAAAAGACACAGGCTAACAGAATGGATAAGAAAAACAAGATCCATCTAGATGCTGTTTACAAGAGAACCATTTTAGACCTAAAGACACCTTCAGATTGAAAATAAGGGGATGGAGAACCATCTATCATGCTAATGTTCAATAAAAGAAAGCCAGAGTAGCCACACTTTTATCAGACAATCTAGACTTTAAAATAAAGACTGTATCAAGAGATGCAGAAGGGCATTATATCATAATCAAGGGGTCTATCCACCAAGAAGATCTAACAATTGTAAACATTTATGCTCCAAAATGCGAGCGCCCAAATACATAAATCAATTCATCACAAACATAAAGAAACTCTATGATAATAATACCATAATAGTAGGGGACTTCAACACCCCACTTACAACAATGGACAGATCATCTAAACAGAAAATCAACAAGAAACAACAGCTTTGAGTGACACACTAGACCAGATGGACTTAACAGATATATTCAGAACATTTCATCCTAAAGCAGTAGAATACATATTCATTTCCAGTGCACGTGGAACATTCTCCAGAATAGACCATTACTGGGACAAAAATCAGCCCTCAATAAGTACAAAAAGATCAAGATCATACCAAGTATATTTTCAGACCACAAATATTTGGAGAGCAAAGAACATCCTACTAAAAAAATGGATGGGATAACCAAGAAGTTAAAGAGGAAATTAAGAAGTACATGGAAGCCAATGAAAATGGTAACACCACAGCTCAAAACCTCTGAGAGGCATCAAAGGTGGTTATAAGAGGGAAGTATATAGCAATCCAGGCCTTCCTAAAGAAGAAAGGTCTCAGATACACGACCTAACCTTACACCTTAAGGAGCTGAAAAAGGAATGGAAAATAAAACCCAAACCCAGCAGAAAGCAGGAAATGATCAAGATTAGAGCAGAAACCAATGCTACTGAAACCCAAAAAACAGTAGAACAGATCAATGAAACCAGAAGTAGGTTCTTTGAAAGAATTAACAACATTGATAAATCCCTAGCCAGTTTGATCAAAAGGAAAAGGAAAGGGCCCAAAAAAATACAATGAAGAATGAAATAGGAGAATTCACAACCAACACAGCAGAAATACAAACAATACTAAGAAAATATTATGAGCAATTATATGCCAATAAAATGGGCAATCTGGAAGAAATGGACCAATTATTAGAAACCTACACCACCAAAACTGAAACAGGAAGGAATAGAAAATTTGAACAGACCCATAACCAGTAAAGAAATCGAATTAGTAATCAAAAATCTCCCTAAAACCAAGAGTCCAGGGCTGGATGGCTTTCCAGGGGAATTCTACCAAACATTTAAAGAAGAGTTAACACCAGAGCACCTGGGTGGCTCAGTCGATTGAGCGTCCGACTTTGGCTCAGGTCATGATCTCACAGTTTGTGGCTTAGAGCCCTGCATCAGGCTCTGTGCTGACGGCTCAGGGCCTGGAGCCTGCTTTGGATTCTATGTCTCCTTTCTCAGCCCCTCCCCAACTTGTGCCCTGTCTTTCTCTGTCTCTCAAAAATGAATAAATGTAAAAAAAAAAAATTTAAAGAAGAGTTAACACCTATTGTTTTGAAGCCGTTCCAAAAAATAGAAATGGAAGGAAAACTCTCAAACTCTTTCTATGAAGCCAGCATTACCTTGATTCCAAACCAAAGACCTCACTAAAAAGGAGAACTACGGACCAATTTCCCTGATGAACATGGATGCAAAAATATTCAACAAGATACTAGCCAACCGGATCCAACAATGCATTAAAAGAAATATTCTCCACGACCAAGTGGGATTTATAACTGGGATGCCGACCTGGTTGAATACCCACAAAACAATCAATGTGACACATCAATAAAAGAAAGGACAAGAACCACGTAATCCTCTCAATAGATGCAGAGAAAGCATTTGACAAAATACAGCATCCTTTCTTGATAAAAACCCTCAAGAAAGTAGGGATAGAAGGATCACACTGTGAGATCATAAAAGTCATATATGAAAGACCCACCGCTAATATCATCCTCAATGGGGAAAAATTGAGAGCTTTTCCCCTAAAGTCAGGAATATGACAGGGATATCCACTCTTGCCACTGTTATTCAACATAGTATTGGAAGGCTTAGCCTCTGCAATCAGACAACACAAAGGAATAAAAGGCATCCAAATCGGCCAGGAGGAGGTCAAACTTTCACTCTTCACAGATGACATGATACTCTATATGGAAAACCCTAAATATTCCATCAAAAAACTGCTAGAATTGATTCATGAATTCAGCAAAGTTGCAGGATATAAAATCAATGCACGAGATCGGTTGCATGCCTACACACCAACAATGAAGCAACAGAAAGAGAAATCAAGGAGTCGATCCCATTTACACTTGCACCAAAAACCATAAAATACCAAGGAATAAATCTAACCAAAGAGGTGAAAAATCTATACACTGAAAACTATAGAAAGCTTATGAAACAAATTGAAGAAGACACAAAAAAATGGAAAAAGATTCCATGCTCCTGGATTGGAAGAACAAATATTAAAATGTCAATACTACCCAAAGCAATGTACATATTCAATGCAATCCCTCTCAAAATAACACCAGCATTCTTCACAGAGATAGCACAAACAATCCTAAAATTTGTAGGGAACCAGAAAAGCCCCCAAATAGCCAAAGCAGTCCTGAAAAAGAAAACCAAAGCTGGAGGCATCACAATCTCAGACTTCAAGATGTATTACAAAGCTGTAATCATCAAGACACTATGGTACTGGCACAAGAACACTCAGATCAATGGAACAGAATAGAGAACCCAGAAATGGACCCACAAACGTATGGCCAACTAACCTTTGACAAAGCAGGAAAGAATATCCAATGGAATAAAGACAGTCTCTTCAGCAAGTGGTGCTGGGAAAACTGGACAGCGACATGCAGAAGAAGGAATATGGACCACTTTCTTACACCAAACACAAAAATAAACTCAAAATGGATGAAAGACCTAAATGTAGGACAGGAAGCCATCAAAATCCTAGAGGAGAAACCAGGCAAAAACCTCTTTGACCTCGGCTACAGCAACTTCTTACTCAACACATCTCCAGAGGCAAGGGAAACAAAAGCAAAAATGAACTATTGGGACCTCATCAGAATAAAAAGCTTCTGCACAGTGAAGGAAACAATCAGCAAAACTAAAAGGCAACTGACAGAGTGGGAGAAAATACTTGCAAATAACCTATCAGCTAAAAGGTTAGTATCCAAAATCGATAAAGAACTTATCAACACCCAAAAAACAAAGAGTCCAGTGAAGAAATGGGCAAAAGACATGAATAGACACTTCTGCAAAGAATACATTCAGATGGCCAGCTGGCACATGAAAGGATGCTCAACATCACTCATCATCAGGGAAATACAAATTAAAACTACAATGAGATACCACCTTGCTCCAGTCAGAATGGCTAAAATTAACAACGCAGGCAACAACAGATGTTGGTGAGGATGCAGAGAAAGAGGATCTCTTTTGCACTGCTGGTAGGAATGCAAGCTGGTGCAGCCACTCTGGAAAACAGTATGTAGATTCCTCAAAAAACTAAAAATAGAACTACCCTACGACCCAGCAATTGCACTACTAGGCATTTATCCACGGGGTACAGGTGTGCTGTTCCGAAGGGACACATGCACCCCCATGTTTAGAGCAGCACTATTAACAATAGCCAAAGTATGGAAAGAGCCTAAATGTCCATCAATGGATGAATGGATAAAGAAGATGTGGTATATGTATATACAGATGTGAGATATATATATATACACACACACACACACACACACACACACACACACAATGGAGTATTACTCGGCAATCAAAAAGAATGAAATCTTGTCGTTTGTAACTATGTGGATGGAACTGGAGGGTATTATGCTAAGTGAAATTAGAGAAAGACAAATATATGATTTCACTCATATGAGGAATTTAAGACACAAGACAGATGAACATAAGGGAAGGGAAGCAAAAATAATACAGAAACAGGGAGGGGGACAAAACATAAAAGACCGTTAAATATGGAGAACAAACAGAGGGTTACTGGAGGGGTTGTGGGAGGGGGGATGGGCTAAATGGGTAAGGGGCATTAAAAATCTACTCCTGGGGCGCCTGGGTGGCTCAGTCGGTTGAGCGTCCGACTTCGGCTCAGGTCATGATCTCATGGTCTGTGAGTTCGAGCCCCGCATCAGGCTCTGTGCTGACAGCTCAGAGCCTGGAGCCCGTTTTCAGATTCTGTGTCTCCCTCTCTCTCTGCCCCTCCTCTGTCATGCTCTGTCTCTCTCTGTCTCAAAAATAAATTAAAAAAACGTTAAAAAAAAAAAAAAAAGAATCTACTCCTGAAATCATTGTTGCACTATATGCTAACAAACTTGGATGTAAATTTTAAAAATTTTTAATTAAAAAATTTAACACCCATTCATGATAAAAAAAACTCAGTGTACTAGGAATAGATGGAAACTTTCTCAATTTGATAAAGAATATCTACAAAATACCCATAGCTACATCATAATGGTGAGAGACTCAAAGCTTTCCCAGCAAGTTCAGGAATAAGGCACGGTTTTCCCTTTTCACTTCTGTCTTTAACATCACATTGGAAGCCCTATCTAATGCAGTAAGATTAAAAAAAATATGTGGTGTCAATGAAATCCCTATCAAAATTCCAATGGCATTTTTCACAGAAAAAAAATTTTTATTTTTTTTATTATTTTATTTAAAAAAATTTTTTTAGGGGCGCCTGGGTGGCGCAGTCGGTTAAGCGTCCGACTTCAGCCAGGTCACGATCTCGCGGCCCGTGAGTTCGAGCCCCGCGTCGGGCTCTGGGCTGATGGCTCAGAGCCTGGAGCCTGTTTCCGATTCTGTGTCTCCCTCTCTCTCTGCCCCTCCCCCGTTCATGCTCTGTCTCTCTCTGTCCCAAAAATAAATAAACGTTGAAAAAAAAAATTTTTTTTTTAAATAAAAAAAAAATAAAATAAAAAATTTTTTTAATGTTTATTTATTTCTGAGATGGAGAGAGACAGAGCACGAGTGGGGGAGGGGGCAGAGAAAGAGAGGGAGACACAGAATCCAAAGCAGGCTCCAGGCTCTGTGCTGACACGGGGCTCAAACTCACAAACCGTGAGATCATGACCTGAGCCGAAGTCGGTCGCTCAACCAACTGAGCCACCCAGGCGCCCCAGAAATAAACAATTTTAGAAGTTGTATGGGACCATAAAAGATCTCAGGTAGACAAAGCCTTATTTAGAAGAACAAAGCTTGAGGTATTACACTAATTTCAAACTCTATTACAAAGCTATAGTAATTAAAACAGTCTAGTATTGACATAAACAGATACAGATCAATGGAGCAGAAGAGGGAGTACTGAAATAAACCATGCATATATGGTTAATTAATTTACAACCAAGGAGCCAAGAACATACAGTGGAGAAAGGACGGTCTCTTCAATAAATGGTGTTGGAAAAACTGTACAACCACATGCAAAAGAATTAAGCTGGAACTCTACCTCAAACCATACACAAAACTTGACTCAAAAAAGATTAAAGACTTGACACCAAAAGCAAAACTAAACAAGTGGGATTGCATCAAACCCAATACCACAGTGTGGTATTAGCAAAAGAATAGACAAATGGATATTGAAACAGAAGGGAGAGCCCAGAAACAGACCCATATAAATATGGTCAATTGATCTTTAACAATAGAGCAAAAGCAATACAATGGAGACAAGATAATCTTTTTAATAAACAGTGTTGGAACAACTGGACATACACACACACACACACACACACACACACACACACCCCTAGACACAGACTTACAACCTTCACAAAAAGAAAGACAACGTCAAGAGAAACAAGACAAACCACACAGATGGCTAGAAAATATTTGTAGAAGACACATCTGATAAACGACCGTTACCTAAAATATACCAAGAACTCTTAAAATTCAACAATAAGAAAACCAGCGACCCAATTAAAAATGGGCCAAAGAATCTTAACAGCCATCTCACAAAACATTTACAGATAATAAATAAGCATATGGAAGATGCTCCACATCACGTGTCATCAGGAAACTGCAAATGAAAACTAGATACCGCTGCACACCTACTAGAATGGCCAAAATCCAAAACCCTGACACCACCAGATGCTTGCAAGGATGTGGAGCAGCAGGAACTCTCACAAATTGCTAGTGGAAAATGCAAAATGGCATAGCCACTTTGGAAGATAGTTTGGTGGCTTCTGACAAAGTAAACATACACTTACCAAACGACCTAGCTGTGGTGCTCCATGGTATTTACCCGGAAGGGTTAAAAGCTTCTGTCCACACAAAAATGTGCACATGGTATTTATTGCAGCTTTATTCATAATTCTCATAACCTGGAAGCAACCAAAATGTCCTTCAGCAGGTGAATGGAAAAATAAAATGGGACAAATAATGGAATTACTCAGAGCTAAAAAGAAATGCACTCTCCAGCCGTGAAAGACACAGATGAAGCGTAGATACAGATTACGAAGTAAATGAACACGATCTCTTAAAGGCTACATACTGTATGATCACAACTATAGACCATCCTGGAAAAGGCAAAGCTACGGAGACGATAAAAAGTTCTGTGGTTGCCAGGAGTTAAGAGAGGAGGGATAGAGGGTTTCTACTCTGTATGATACTTTAATAGTGGATACATGTCATTATAAATTTGTCTGAACCCATAGGATGTACAACACCAAGAGTGAAACATATGTAAACAATGGACTTTGGTAGTGATGCCGTATCAATGTAGATTCATCAATTGTAACAGATGAACCACTCTGGTGGTGGGGGATATTGATAATGGGAGAGACTATGCATATGTGAAGATAGGGCGTATATGGGAGATCTCTGTACCTTTTGCTCAATTTTGCTGTGAATCAAAAACTGCTCTAAAAGATAAAGTTGATTTAAAAAAAGCAAAGGAATAATAAGCCACAAGATGCAGGCTAGTGATTGCGTAGGATGTAGGAGGCAGGGGGATGGAACTGGGAGGAAGTTTCTCATAGACATAAGTTCTTGTTGATACTCCAGTTTTAATATGGGGAGAGTTTCACAGGCTTATTACGTTACTAGTAAATTATAAGCAAATAAACAGAAAGTCTTACTTACAAGGACCTATGCATGAGAGTGTCCAATGAACTAAGGGTTAGGATTAATCCAATTTTGTGTACCTGAGATCCAGTAAATGTATAGAAAAATAATAAATTTTTTACTAAGTAGAGGAAAGAAAAAAAAATCAGGCAATTAGGAAAGTACCTAGTGACATGTCGAGGGCAGATATGGAACAGTTATAGGGAGAAATCTGTCCCCCCGTGGCTGTCATCTATGATAAGTTTTGTATTAGTGGAATAGGAAGCAGGGAAGCAAAAATGTGTTTTAACCAGAAAACTTTTCCCAAGTTCATAACTCTCCCTGCACCCTGCAGAACCCAATTAAAAGAGCACAGAGAAAACTTCATCGGTGATAAATCACCTTGCATCGTCATGATTCCAGTAGCAGGTATCTCGAGCTGTTCACCAAAATTTGTGCTGCTCCTTCTGTGTTGCAGAGTGGTCACTATGCCGTGTCTACAAGACGGGGACTGCCTTTCCCAGACCCACTCCACAATGGCTAAATGATGGCACTCTGGCTAGGGGACGGTGAGCAGAAGTGATACTCTCTGCTTCCCAGCCTGGCCTTATACCTCCCAAGGGGCATTCCCCTAGGGGGCTCTTTTCCCCTTCCAGTGGCTGGAACGGAGATAACCTCAAGAAACCAATGTTGAAATGGCAGAGGTACTCTCGGCCTGGGGACCTGAGAGATTGTGTGGAAAGGGGCTCCCCCACGCATGTGTTTATACGTCCACCTCTGTTAAATCACATGTAAGTTACCGTTGTGTTTTCCAATATTCAATTCTGGGTGCATTTGCCCCAGAATAAAATGTCACCAAAGAAGCTCCCAACACTTATAATGGTAGGACAGCACAAAATAGTAGGGGCAGGAGAGAAGTTGTGGTCAGGGCATAGGAGAATTCCTGAGGCACAGGGGGAATCACTCTGCCAGTCATTACTCTGAGGTCACACTTGAATGTCACAATGGACCAGTTGTAGGCTGTGTAGCCTGGTGGTCAAACTTATAGGTTCTGGCATCAGACTACTTGATTAAAATCCTGCTTGTGTGGCCCACTAACTGAGACCAGGCAAGTAATGTAATTATTTTGAACATGTTTCTCATCTATAAAAAGTTATTAGTAACCACACCCGCTTCAAGGGATGGCTGCAGGGGGTTTTATGAACTGAGGATGATACACGTTAAGGCGTTGGCACAGCCTCTGCCTTGCCATAATATTAGATAAATGATAGCTGTTGTTTTTATTCTTGTTATGCCATCTTTACAATGGGATGGCTTGTGTGTAGAGCAGTCTAGAAAAGATCTGGCCAAGGAATACCCTGTAAAGGAACAATATTTACCTCCTGTCCTCAAGTCTTTCCCTCACACATTTCTAGTCTTAGCGTTTGTACAGGCTTGTATAGGTACAACGTTGTGCATGTTTCCATGCCTTTTAATAACCATTATCCCCCGATTCCTGACAGCACACCTGTGAGGTAGATTGGAATTATTCCTATTTCACAAAAGAAACATCTGAGGCTTAGCAAGGTTGAGCATCTCTCCAGGCCACAGCCAGCCCCAGGGTTCTGGGGCCAGAACTTTTTCCCCACTACATTATAATTGCTTTCCTTGAGGCACAGCCTTGCATGCTATCCAGTTCTCTGAGGATAATGGAATTTTATCTAATGTGTTAGAATGTACCAGATAATCTATGTTTGTAATTATTTTTTTACTGGAAATTATTTCTTTGAATAGTTTTCTTTCTCAATGACTATCAACTGATGTGAATTTCTGCTGTTTACAGCTGATCCCATTAAGTCTGAATAGAGGCTTCTCCCCTCCAAGTTGCTGTTTTTCTCCGTTTGGCTAAAGCTACAGAAGGACAGCCATACTGACACAATTCACAAAAGCCAACAATGACATCAGCTAGTCTGAGATCTATCCAGTAATACCCAGAAGGACCAGAGAGGTAATGAAATATATTGGGTCATTGATAAAATATTTATTCATTGCAGCTAAATCAAAAGCATACATAGCTTAGGATGGGAGGAAATAGAAATTAGGTCTAAATGGTCCCGTTTAATATTCTGGCAGTGAAGCCCAAAGTAGACATTCAACAAATACCTACTAAATGTTGACCTCTTAAGTTTTAGGCTTAGAAAAGCAGGAAGTAACTAAAGAGATCCAGATACAGAGTAGCATTCTAAACTTGGCATAGATTTTCACTATCGGCTTTGAAAAATATTAGCTACCTTTGGAAAATATTCTGACTTGCACTAAGCAAGCAAAGTAAAGAGTAATTCCTAACATCCCTGGTTTGACTGCCTATAATGGGGAGCAAGGGAGGGTTCCCGGAAAGAATAAGAAAAGCGAATATTTACTGAGTACTTTTTATGTGCCAGGCATTGTTCTAAGGGCTACACTTAATCCTCTCAAAAACCCAGCGAGTATCAATAGATTCTAGACTCATTTTATAGATGAGATTGAGTCAGAGGATTAAGTAGCTTGCCAAAGGTCACACAGCTATTAATTAATAGAAGTGGAATGAACTAATCACATGTCAGTACAGTGTCTCCAACTGTTTGCCTCCACTGAGACACGAACCTAAATCTAATTGTTGAGTTGTAACAAATACACTAAATAACTAACCTGCATGATTTCACAGTTAATTGTTGGCTATTAAAATAAAGGTCCCACTACTACAAAGTTGCCCCACTAGAAACATAGAAGTTACTATTAATTCCTCTCTTTTGTACCCTTGAGCAAACCCTGTTGGCTTCTTTATAAAACATAGATCTCAGATCCAGCCATTTCTCAACACTTTGACTTCCACCCAATCTAAGACACCACTGTCTCACCTGTATTTTAGCAACAGCTTCCTAATTGGGCTTCCTGCTTCTACTCTCTCCCAACTACTGATTCTTCTAGAGCGCTTTAAGTTAAAAAAAAGGAGATCGGGCGCCTGGGTGGCTCAGTCGGCTAAACGTCGGATTTCGACCCAGGTCATGATCTCATGGTGCGTGAGTTTGAGCCCCGTGTCCAGCTCTGTGCTGACAGCTTGGAGCCTGCTTCGGATTCTGTGTCTCCCTCTCTGACCCTCCCCTGTTCATGCTCTCTCGCTCGCTCGCTCTCTCTCTCTCTCGGTCTCAAAAATAAATATTAAAAAAAAAAAAAAAAAGGATGTAATATCACACATCTACGCAAAATTCCTTACCTTGTCTCTCCAGGCCCTACATGGCCTTGATCCTATTAATCCTTTAACCTCATCTCCCTCCTTTCCCCTCCCCCACCCCACTCCGGCTGCACCCATCTGACTTTTCCTTGAACAGGACAAGCTTATTCTACCTCAACATAGAACATTTGCATTTTCTGCTTCCTTACTTTGCCTAGATATTTGTTTAAATATCAGATCCTCCTTAGACTTTTGGTTAGCATCCTATTGAAAATAATTTCTCCTTATATACTTTCCTCCATCCCCATCATAATACTATGAAAAATAAATTTGGGGTGTTTTAAAATCAAGTATAACTAAAGCACTTGACAACAATATGGAAGATGGAAGGAGGATATTATTCAAGAAAAAGCACAGATATTTACGAAGGTTAAACTCTGATAAAGCAAAAAAATCTCCAAAAGCAGTATGGCAAAATGCAAAATCATTATGACTTTAGAATAAATTCTTAAGGAAGATACAGTAAAGCACAGACCGACCGTAAAGGAGTGAATGGAAGCACATTCAAATGTTAAATGTTGACAAAAGAGGTCATAATAATCAACTAGACTACTAAACCCAACAGAAAAATGGGCAACGGATATGAATAGACAGTTAATGGCAGAAGTAATCTGAGTGGTCGACAGACAAATGAAAAGGTCCTCAACCTTACCAATGACAGGGAAATGTATATTAAAACGATAAGATACCATTTCCCTAAGAGTCTGGCAAAAATTAGAGACTGACTTACTAAGGGTGGACAGGATGTGGGTAAATCAGAGCTCCTGTACATGGTTCTAATGGTGTGAATATAATTTAATACACTCATTTTGCAAAGAAATTTCTAAATTATCTAGTAAAATTAAACAGGACCTAGAAACTTCATTTAAAGCAAATTCCCCAGAGAAATTCTGATACATGTGCACAAGAAAATGGCTATGGACGTTTGTAAAAACTGCAAATCATTTTACATGTTCATTAGGAGGAAAATGGGAGTAATTAAGCTGGAGCATACCCATACACGACAATATTACTCAAATGTTAAATCATTTAGCTCCACACGCCTTAATAGGAATAAATCTCCAAACAAAGTGAGAAAAATAGTTGTAGGTTAGCATGACTTACCCACAGCAGAACTTCCATTTCTGGATGAGAGGCTCAGGCAATAAGTCCCAGCAGTAGTATAAAGCCATCCACGTAAAATTATTAAAACACATCAAAATACTACTTTTTAAAAGCCCGTATATATTAAAGCGAAGCTGGGGATAACACAAAACTAAAGACCAATGGTACCCTCTAGGAAGGCAAAATGGAAAATAGGGTCCCTAATGGAAAATAGGATCCCTAGGAGAGGGATCAAGGGAACTTCAACCCTTTGTGTAATATTTTATTTAACAAAGTTTGAAACAAACATTGGGTGATGTTAAGTGATAAATCTGGGTAGCAGATATTTGTCACTCTTTCCAGTTGTAGATTTCATGAATGAGGAAGGAAAAAAGAATGCTAAACAATATAATGCAGCAAGTAAGGAGGAACTAACTGAGGCTCTTAAAAAAACAGAGTTTCCCAGTCTTATGAAAGCCAATCTGGTAAGAAGATTAAGTATCCCAAAATAATGAACAAAGAAATTAAAGAAATTTCTATTTTCATTCCAATATATGTTCTCTAAAAAAAAAAAAAAAAAAAAAAAAAAAAATCCTAATATGTGCAGATACAAAAGAATCACTGACAGGCAAGAAACCGTACTTGTTAGAAAGTGCGATCAATTAAATACAGTGATGAATTCTTTGCTACTGCTCTACTGCTCCCATTGAAAAGGGGGTCTAATTTCCCTCACTTAGAAGCTATGTTGCCTTTTGACTTACTTGATCGATACAATGTGGCAGAAGCAAGGCCTTAAGACTTTTAATACTATGTCACAAGAAGCCTACCCAGGATCATGGAGCTCTAGGAACACGAGAAGCAGCAGCCAATCATCATATAACAAGTTTCACTATCCTGGGACCACCATATTAGGAAGCCCAAGCTAGCCCCATGGAGGAGCTACGTAGGGGAGGGAAAAAAAAAGAGACATGCCTCACCAGCCCTCATATGATCCAGCCATCCAGTCCAGGTACCACAGATGTGATTGAACAAGGGGTGCCTGGGTGGCTCAGTTGGTTGGGCGTCCGTCTTTGGCTCAGGTCATGATCTCACTGTTCGTGGGTTTGAGCCCCACGTTGGGCTCATAGCTCAGAACCTGGAGCCTGCTTCAGATTCTACACCTCCCTCTCTCTCTGCCCCTCCCCCACTCACACTCTGTCTCTTGCTCTCTCTCAAAAACAAACATTAAAAAAAGTTAGAAGAAACAAAAAGGAAAATCTTTTTGAGGACACCAGCCCCAGCCACCAGTTGACGGAGACCTTGTGAAAGAACTGCCCGGGAAAGACCAGTCAACCCACACAACCATGAGACACAAATTATTTTTAGGCCGCTATATTGTGGAATGGTTTTGCAAAATTAGATAACTGGAACAGAAAGGAAGGTCCAGGCTTAGTTTTTTTTGAAATGCTGAATTTGAGATGTCTACATGTCATGAAGTAGAGACATCCTGCAGACAGATGGGCACATAGTATTGGAGCCCTAGTGAGTCATCTTCATACTCATGAATGCAGTGCTTTGGTCCCTGGGAATGCCAAATGCAGTCAAAACAGACCTGGACCTCATGAACTCAGTCTGATAGAGGAGGGAGTGAGGCAGATCTGTGCTATGATGCCAGTGAGCAAGCCCAGAGAACTACAGGGAATCAGACAAGAAGCATCTTGATGCCTTGGCAGGGAAAGGGGTGGGGGGTGAGAGGTGCAGAAAGGATTCTTCTAGAAGAGGACTGCTTCCGCCAGTTCTAAAGGACAGGCACTTGATCTCAAGCATGATGCTCCTTAAGGAAATAAAGATGTTGACAACAGGGGTAGTAGGGCTATTGATGAATGCCATCATTTCCAGGAACCGGAGGCCAGTAAGTAGGCAAACTGCACTGCCTTGGCAACTGCTCCATTAGGTAATTCATATATTAATCTCCAAAGGACACAGAAATGACCCTGCCTACATTACTTTAAAAGCTATCAGAAGAAAATAAATTAAACTGTAAGATATGATATGCAAATTCATGTACTCATTTGTTCATTTAGCATTTTCCAAGGTCATGTTTCATCCCAACTCCCCCTGTACTAGTTATTCTCTGACAAAAAAAGATATGAAAGCCACGGTTTTGCTTTTTGGGAAAAAAAGTATTTTTATAGTTCAAATAGTGCTTGGACTTTATAATCACTGTCTGAAGTAGACCCAACTATTCCCATTATGTAGATATTAGTACTGAAACTCAGGAAGACTGAGTGACTATCCCAAAGTCACTACCACAAACACCAGGATTTAGACTCAAATACAATAATCTATTTCTCTTACCACAGTTGCCCCTTGTTTTGAGGAGGTTCCACGGAAGCAGACAAACATAGTAAAAGTGTGAAAAGACCATTGGAAAACTGTGCGATCAAGTGAAATGGCCCAAGGAAAAAACAGGCATAGACATGAGATCTGATGGAGGAAGGACTATGAATGCCACCTTTAGTGGCAGTGAGTTTTGAGCTAGATTTCATGTAAAGGGATAAACTTGTTTCAGTGGGGAAGCGGAAAATGTGTGGACCACAGAGGCAGCAGTGTGGTGCTAGTTTAGTAGGGATGAACCAAGGAGAAACAGCTCCTGCGATGTAATAGTTACTTATACCCATGGTTCTCCACCAGCGATTTTGTCCTCAGTGGACATTTGGCAATGTGTGAAGAGATGTGTCATTTTTACTGCTGGAGGAGGGGGCAGTGCTACTAGCATCCAGTGGGTAGAGACCAGGGATGCTGCTAAATGTCCTACAACACACAGGACAGTTCTCCACCACGAAGAATTCTCTTGACCAAAATGTCAATAGCTGGGAAACTATACAGGTTGAGAAATCCTGACCTACACATATTTACCCCATTGTGTTAGGGATTTCAAGAGAAATAGAACCAACAGAGTGTGTGTGCAGGTTGATGGTCACTCCTGGGCAGTTCTCGCACAGGGTCTCAGTCAGGTATAATATATAGAGAGTATATATGCATGTGTCCATTGAGAGAGAAGGACTTGACTCATGTGACAGTGGGGACTGGCAAATCTGAAATCTTGAGGGCAGGCTGGAAATTCTGAAAGGAGTGGAGGTCACAGTTTTGAGTGGGAGGGGAGACCTGGAGGTCCCCTCCCTGGAGGGGAGACCTCAGTCTTCCCTTGGAAAGTCCAACGGATTCAGATGAGGCCCTTTAAATTATGGAGGGCAAGTTGCTTTGCCCAAAGTCCATTGATTTAGAGGTTAGTCACGTCTTCAAAAGCTCTTCACAGTAACGTCTTGATTGGTGTTTGAGCAAATATCTGGGCACCAGAGTCTTGCAAACCTGACATATATAATTAATCCATCACACAAATTTAACTTTCAAAATCCTATGAGGCAAAGATTTTATCCTTGTTTTACAGATGAAGGAAGTACAAATAAGACCTACAGATGGCCAACAAACACATGAAAAGATGCTCAACATCACTCATCATCAGAGAAATTCAAATCAAAGTCATAATAACATATCACCTCACACCTGTCAAAATGGCTAGACTCAAACAGACAAGAAACAAAAAGTGTTGGCAAGGATGCGGACAAAAAGGAACTCTCTTGCACTGTTGGTGGGAATACAACTGGTGTAGCCACTGTGGAAAACAGTATAGAGTTTCCTGAAAAAATTAAAAACAGAAGTCCCATATGATCCAGTAATTCCACTACTGGGTATTTACCCAAAGAACACAAAACCACTAATTTGAAAAGATGTACCTATATTTATTGCAGCATTATTTACAATAGACAAGATATGGAAGCAACCTAAGTGTCTATCCACAGATAAATGGATAAAGAAGATGTGGTATATACATGTAGCAGAATACTACCGAGTCATAAAAAGAATGAAATCTTGCCATTTGTGACAACATGGATGGACCAAGAGGGTATTATTCTAAGTGAAATCAGTCGAAGACAAGTATCATATGGTTTCACCTATATGTGGAATCCAAAAAAGCAAAAACAAAAAGCAGAAACAGACCCATAAATGCAGAGAACAAACCGATGGTTATCAGAGGGGAGGGGAGGTTGGGCAAAATGGGTAAAGGGCAAAGGGAGACACAGTCTTCCAGTTATGGAATGAATGAGTCACAGGAATAGAAGGCACAACATAGGGAACATAGTCAATTGTACTGTGATATGTGGTGACAGATGGTGGCTACACTTGTGGGGAGCATAACATAATGTATAGGGTTGTGGAGTCACCATATTGTATACCTGAAAATAATGTAACATTGTGTGTCAACTAAACTTCCACTGAAATGTGTACATATATATATGTTATATATATATATATACACACACACACACGTAAAGGAAAAAAAATAAGGATGAAGGAAGTAAAATTCAGAAGTTAATGAATTTTCCCATAGTTACACAGCTAATACTACTAACAGTTAACATATTTTGAGCACTGTGAGCAAGTGTTGTGTTAACAGCTGTTGTTAATCCAATTAAGATAGCTGCTATTTTCAATCATTTCCATTTAATGGACAAGAACATGGAGACAGAGAACAGCAATGTAAATTTCCCAGAGCCAAATAATTTTTAAGCAACAGAGCGAGGATTTGAAGCCAGGCAGTCTGCCTTTAGGTCCCATACCCTAACCTGTGTTCCTCACACAGAATTGCCAGGGAGGCCAACTGAAACAAACTGTGGGGCCCCATCCTGGAGACTGAATCAGTAAGTCTGGGATGGAGCCAAAGATGTGCATTTCCAATCAACTCCCAGGTGAATACTAATGTGGCATGCCCGGAGACCTGCTTTGAAAATAACCATGCTCAAGTACTATGCTTTAAAAAAGTTTTTTTAATGTTTATTTACTTTTGACAGAGAAAGGGAATGAGAGAGAGAGAGAGACTGCGCGTGTGCGCACAAGTGGAGGGGGGGGGAGAGAGGGAGAGGGAGGGAGAGAGAGGGAGAGAGAGAGAGAGAGAGAGAGAGAGAGAGAGAGAGAGAGATACAGAATCCAAAGCAGGCTCCAGGCTCTGAGCTGTCAGCACAGAGCCTAATACGGGGCTCAAGCCCATGAACTGTGAGATAATGACCTGAGCCAAAGCCGGACACTTAACCAAGGGAGCCACCCAGGCGCCCCTCAAGTACTATGCTGTAAAGGACAATCAGGACTGGGCCAAAATGCATGCATGCCTCAAACATTCCTGAGGCCCTGCTATAGACAAGTGCAGTGGTTCTGGTCACCAATTCATACGTGTGTGTATATTGGGGGGTGTGTTTCACACCTCCAAACATTCTCTAATAACAATTGGGTATCCTACGATCCAATGCAATTCTGATACTATCCACCTGGAAATCATCTCGCATCCCACAGGTTAAGGACTCAGTCCCACAAAACTCCCCCACGCCACCCTACTTCAGATGCCCATGGCAAGTCCAACTTGTTACCTGTGCTTCTGACCAACTGGCTACACATCAGAGGTTCCCATGACCCTCTCATGGGATCAATTAATTTGCTGTCATGGTTCACAGAACTCAGAGAAACATTTTCCTTACTGGATTGTCAGCTTGTTTAGAAAGGATATAACTCAGGAACGGCCAGATGGAAAATCACCATAGGGCAAGGCACGGGGGGAAAGGTGAACTTTAATGCCTGCTGTGAATACGCCATTCCCCCAGCATCTCCACACGTTCAGCAACCGGAAGCTCTCCAAACCCAGTCCTCTCGGGGTTTCTGTGAAGGCTTCATTATATAGGCGTGGTTGATTAGGTCATTGGCCATTGCTGATTGGTAAAACCTCCAGTCCTTTCCCCTTCCAGAAATCAGGGGGTGGGGCTAAAAGTTCCAACCCTCCCTTCAGGGTTGTTTTCCTTGGCAACCAGCCCCCATCCTCAGGTGCTTTCTAAGAGTCACCTCATTAACATAATTGGGGCGAGTCCCTTTCCACCAAAATCCAGTGGTGGTGGAAAGGGATTCATGAATAACCAGGCACCATTTCACCTTTCCTGCTCAGGAACTGAGGACAAGGGACCAAATATTATAACCAAAGAAGCTCCCATTGCTCTTATTGCTCGAGAAAATCCAAGGATTTGGGGGGCTGTGAGCCAGGAACTATAGATGAAGACCAAAATACATATTTATTATAAGTCAGAGTGTCACACTAGGTAACAGAGATAAAACGATGACAAGTCAGTCATGGTCCCTGCCATCAAGACTGCTCCCAGGCCTGGAAGATAAGTCTGTGTAAACAGAAGGAGACCAGGCTTTGATGGGGCACCCTCCTAGGGGCAGAAGGTGCTCCCAGCAGGGGCCCCTCCCCCGGGTGTGGGGTCAGGGAGGACATCTCAGAAGAAGCAGATGGCTAAAGTGAGACTTGATGTAGAAGCAGGAATTAGGAGATTCTAAGGGGGAAAGGAAGTGTGTCCAAAGCAGGGGGCAGCGACTAGCACACACCGGCAGAGGTCCAGATGGGAAGGAAGGGCTCGCACATTTGTTGAAACAAAGGTAGTTCAGCCAGTTAAGTCACAAGATTTTGCCTATATCTCCTTGGCATATCATCATACAATCTGTACATCTTCTGTGCTTCATTTTCTCCATCTGAATAATAGGGATGAAAGCACCGTATTTCTTCGATTCAAAGTACACATTTATCTCCCGTTCAAAAATCCATGAAATCAGAATGCTATTACTATAGATTTGTACATTTTCTGGTACATTTCCCCTTCCTTGAAAGCTTTTGGGCAACTGATGGTGTCTCAGAAATAAAGAAATGTGAGTTACTTGTACCTTACATACCTCCTAGGGCTAAGAAATTACAGACTATCAAACGAGATTAAGTGGCTCTCAGACCAGGTTGCAACTTAGGATCACCTGGGGAGATTTTCAACTCTGCCGATGCCTCGGCTCCATCCCTAGGAATCCTGATTTAACTGATGCAGAATAGGGACCTGGTGGGTATTTTTTGAAACCCCCGGTGACTCTCATATGCAGCCAAATTTGAGAGCTGATACGCCCTTATCCTACATGAGGGGCCGGCAAACTACCACCTTGAAGCCAAATCTGACTCTCTTTTGCCAAATAAAGTTTTACTGGCACACAGTCATACCATTACACTGACATGTTATCTCTGGCTGCTTTTACACCACAAGGGCACAGTGGAATGGTTACAGCAGAAACAGTGTGACCCACAAAGCCTAAAACGTTACTCTCTAGCTCTCCACAGAAAAAGCTTTGCCAACCCTTGCCCTACACTGTTTGCTACTCAAGGTGTGGTTCTTGGCTGAGCTTCCTCAGCATGACTGGGGGCTGGTTGGAAATGCTGAATCCCAGCCTTAGAGAATCAGCCGGTAGTGGAACAAGATCCCCAGGCAGTTGGTGTACACATCAAAGTTTGAGAAGCCAAGCCCCTGCCCATTTGACTCCTACTTAGGCCTCATCCTCTAGGCCTTCCTTGCAATACTACTTACGCAGGGAGGTCCTCTCCTCTCCTTATAGATTAGCTCTCCTTGGCGATTTTTCTCTCTCATGGCATCTTTGTAATTTTCTTCATAGCACATCATCTCAAATCTGTGAGTAAACGTTCATTTGAGTGTTTATCTCATTCATGTTTGGCCTCTCACTAGACTGGAAGCCTCAGGAGAGTGAAGTCTGGGTCTCGGGACAGGACAAAGTGCTCTGAAAGGTACAAAGTACATTGAGTGCTGCTTCCAAGAGAGAATAATGAAAAGAGAAAAGGTAATGTTGCAAGTAGCTTGATGGGAACGAAGAGAACCGATTACTATGCAGACCAGGGAGGGTGCAACCTAGAAGGTCCTGGATGATGAACAGCTAGTAGAATTAATTTCCTCTTTTTGTATTCCAGGGTTAGATATTAGTATTCAGTCACACAGAAACACTGAAATTCTTTGGTAAACCTCTGCAGACCAAGGATCCAATTTTACCAGCTGTTCGTTAAATGAAATATATATATATATATATATATATATATATATATATATATATATCTTGGGACTTTAATTAGAAAGGCAGCAGTCCAAGGATGTGATCATTGCTTGAGAAAGTTACATTTCAGGCAGCTTTTCCCTTCCAAGAGAACCGAGGAAACTCTTAATTATATCCTATTCTTTCTTTCCTCTTAATCACAGCTTGCCTTAACTGATTTATTTTTTCAAAATGCCCTTGGGGAGTGAACATTTTTGAATGGCTAACTTTTTATGGGGAGATTATGCACACCAGCTGCTCTTGTCTAAGCTTTAGTGTCTTTCAAAACAGGACACAGGTCAGATGGCTTAGGATGACCAACTTTGGGTGCTACGTATAACACTAAGAGTGGGATAAGATCAATGGTTTTCCTGGAGAAGAAAACAAGCTCAAAGGAGGAAAGAAGAAATGTCACAAACTCACGTTGCCTCCAAAGAGTCTCAAAAGTGATTAGAACAATGCCTGCCTCAACAGACAAGTCAGCCGTTGCGGATATTTGTAGTACATTTTGGTAATCCCTCCCTCCCCAAATGAAAGAGCATGGTGTTTGGGAGGGGCTCTAGTGCAAGAGGGAAAACAGCCTGAATGAGGAGTGTGGAGACATAGATTCTAGTCTGAGCTGAGAAACCTTAGGCCAGTCCTTTATTATTTAAAAAAAAATTTTTTAATGTTTATTTTTGACAGAGAGAGAGAGAGAGAGACAGAGCATGAGTGGGGGAGGGGCAGAGAGAGAGGGAGACACAGAATCCGAAGCCAGCCCCAGGCTCCGAGCTGTCAGCACAGAGCCCAACGCAGGGCTTGGACTCACAGACCTGTGAGATGATGACCTGAGCCGAAGTCAGATGCTCAACTGACTGGGCCACCCAGGTACCCCCTTAGGCCAGTCCTTTAAACTTAACCTCTCAGAGACTCATTTTGCTCACCTGTAAAGTAAGGTGATTTTAGTATATTTACCCATTCACTTATTTATAGGCACAGTGTTAGGTAGTATGTAGGCAAAAAAAAAAAAGTAAAACCAGACATGGTCTTTGTCTTCACAGATCTTCCAGTCCATGGAGAGAGTTGGTTTCGAAAGAGTTACATCAAGTGTAAAATTACAACTACGTTACACGTTGTAAAGAAGAGATTTCTCTGAGACTCCATAGCTGGACCATCAGTTAGTCTGGTCAACAGTACCTTCGAAATAGATTCCAGATCTAACCACTTCTTACCACCTCCCACCACACCCATGCCTCCATTGCTTCCTGTTGCCTGGATTATTATACTAACAGATCTCCGTGCTTTGACCCTTGCCCTTCTTCATACATTCTTCACACAGGAGTCAGAGTGATCTTTGAAGGCCACACATGAGGTCAGTATCTGCCTGCTCAAAATCTCCCACGACTTTCCATCAGGCTTAGATTAGACTCCCATGCCACACGTACGGCTCACGGGCTCTCCATGACACTGGCCATGCCCCACGAGCGCCAATATCATCCTCTTCACTCTGCCTCTCGTGCCCTTCACTCCAGCCACACTGGCCTCCTTGCTCTTCTTGAATATTCCCAAGTTGTGTCTGCTTGGAAACATCCTTTCCTTTCCCCTAAGGCAGCCTCGTTTCATTCCTGTGTTCACTCAGGTCCCTGCCCAAATGTCACCTCCTCAGAGAGGCCTCCTGACCACCCCATCCAGGACAACCTCCCATTTCGTCAGAGCCAGTAACTGACCCCCTAAATAACTGTTGCTTTTTGTTTTGTTGTTGTTGTTGTTTCCCTGGCATTTAACACCACCTGGACGTTCTTTGTGGACTTCTTTATTGTTTATATCCTCCCTGGAGGAGGGACTTTGTCCATCTTGTTTTCCATCACCTAAAATAAAGCTTATACATGAAAAGGTACTTAATGTATTTTTGGATTATTATATACTGTGATGAGATATAATAGGGGAAATTGATAACTCAGGAAAGGCTTCCTTAAAGGACTGCTGTTTAAGCTAGTATCTAGAGGAATAGTGAGAATTAACTCAGGGTGTGGTGCTCCAGAAGGGAGGAAAATTTGTGTAAAAGTCCTGTGGCAGGAAGGAGAACGGAGCGGTCAAGGATCAAAGGAAGTCCAGTATGAATAGAACACAGAGCAAAGCATGGTACCTGATAAGGCTGGAAAAGAACTGGCCAATGCATGGCTTTGCAGGATCTGTCTATGATTTCTGTCTTTATCCCAAGATCAGTGGGAAATCATCAAAGGGTTTTAACTGTGGGGAAGGGTGGGGGAGGAAGCAATCACTTTGTTTACAAAAAAAAAAAAAAATAGTTGAAATGATTTAAAGACCCATTTTTGCTCTGAAATTCTAGGATTCTATGAAAGTCAAACAGCAAAATGAGAATGGACTTTTGAAAATATTAACCAAAGTCAATTTCAGTGACAGAGAATAAAGCTACTGAGTTTTGTAGCTACACAAACATCATCTCTTTGGGACTTTATGTTCATGCTGAGTTCAGCACTCTCCCTTTCTTCCCTCCCCTAAAAAAAGAGTCAAAATTTCTACTTACCAGTGAAAATATGACTTCTGAACTATTATTCTAACCATGCAGGGATCTAAGTTGAGCATCAACAATGGAAGCTTCTAGGCTTTTGAAGCACACATTTTTTTTTTTTTTTTGGTATTTTTTTTTTTTTTTTGACATTTTTGAAGCACACATTTTTTAGCTTACCCAGCCAAATAGGTAGCAGTGTCGAGGACTGGGTTACCACATCCTGAATTCAAATCCTCCACTAGCTAGTAACTGATGCACCTTGAAACCTCAGACCCTCATCTGTGGGTCTGGTATGTTCCTCACTGAGTTGTTGCAAGGATTAAATGAGATAATATATATAAAGTGCTTA
This sequence comes from Leopardus geoffroyi, assembly GCF_018350155.1. Taxonomy (NCBI): domain Eukaryota; kingdom Metazoa; phylum Chordata; class Mammalia; order Carnivora; family Felidae; genus Leopardus; species Leopardus geoffroyi. The sequence continues at coordinate 132,336,453 of NC_059333.1, forward strand.
ATAAGTGCTGAGGCAATTGACATAACGCCCTCGGTTTGGAGTATTCAAAGATCTGGCGAGTGAACCCAGAGCCATCCATCTCCCTCTACTTGGGCTGGTTCTGGCCAGGTCACCTCTTGCTTACTGGCTGAAGCTGGTGACGTGGCTACAGCTCTGAGTGCAGGGCACATGCCTCCTTTCTCAGTGAAGAGGTTAGCAGGTATGCAATGTATGAAATCACAACCTCTTTCAGTGTCCAATGCACTACCCAACTCAGTAACTTTTACAGCTGCTGATTGAGATGACAATGGAACACCTATGCCTAATTGCAACTCTCTCCCTGAAGAAACTGAAAGAATAGATGGGGCACTGAGATATAAAATAAAGGAAGAGATAAATGAAAACCCTCAAGTTTTAGGGAGAAAACAGACACCTACCTAAAGTATTTTGTATCTAGGGATACATATTTATGGATTTATGAGGCGGGTCTCTAACGGACAACACCATCAACATCAATTTACCCATTATTCTTAGTATAATGGCTGTTAGTTACAAATGACTACATGTGCCCAAATTGTTGGGATATGTGGAAACAAAGCAGGTTTACAAACTGTGTGTTGAAGACAGGCAGAGCACTCCTGGCTGGTGAGCTTGAAAGCATTTGCTATAGACCTAAGTAAGTGTGCCAAAGTGGTAACTTACCAAATAATACGTAAAAATCTTTAAATTGTGCTGATAGCTCCCTGAGGTGCTATTACTCTAATTTCCAACGCAATTATGTCTTTAACTCACTCCCCACTAGTAAAATCTAAAAAGTTCTTTGCCTTAATCATTGACCAGTACAAATCCATTAATTTATTTAGTACTTGCCTCTGCCCAGTTAAGTCGCCTACAAGCATGCATCAGGGTTTGTGAACATTTTCATGACAGGTCCCGGGGGGCCCAACAATTAGGCGCTTACTGGTGTTATAGGATCATGAAAATAATCATGGAAAAGGGGGGGGGGGATAAAGAAGGAATTGCAGTTGGGAATCGTTTTCTAAGGCAAAGCTCTTGGATAAAGCTCCTCTGGTTAGAAACTGGATTAATGGCATTAATCCAGGGAATACAGATGTTGAAGCTTGAGGATAAGGATTGTTTGGAAGAAACTATGTGAAGGAATTAGATACCATTATATATTATTATGTCAATTTCATTTCCAAAAACACACTCCATGCACAGTTTGAACGGACATCTGACAAGCAGGATGCTTTTGGCTAAATGACACTTTCTTTCCACTGGGTTTCACTCAAAGCCCTTAGTATAACAAAGTGGCCTTTTAACTTATACCTCCTGAAATGTGGCCTTTACTGTCTCAGAACACCACAGGGTCAAGAAGCATAGTACTTATAAAATTCTAGGTATTCAAAGGAACTATTATTTACTGAGGGTCAACTATGTGCCAAAAACCAAATATCCATAATCTCATCAGGTCTCCCTAATCATCCTGTGCTTGGATACGGTTTTTACTTTAGATGAGGAAAGCAAAGTTCAGAGAGCTTAAGTGACCTGCCCATGATCATCAGCTAGTAAGAAACCTAATCTCAGCTCATCTATTCATACAACAGATATAGCTACTAAGTGGCTAGCTCTGAAGATAGCTCAGTGAACATGAAAGACGAAATAATCACAGTTTAGTTGAAGAGCAATATGACTGGAAGCCTAGGGTACTGTGGGAACCCAGGGCAGGGTGCCTCCATACCAGAGATGGTCCAGTAATGCTTTCTCAACGGATAGACATATTAGCTGGGACTTCAAGGAAGAAAAGGAGGGGGCCAGATTCAGAATCTAGAGAACACTGTGCTAGGTAGGGGGAATCCAAATGCAAATAGCAGGAGGTGGGAGAGAGCAAGGTCTTTTTAAAGAACTTGTGGATAAGGAGAGAAATAGAAAGGCATGAGAAAGGAGAAGTAGATAAAGTTAGACTGTGGGAAGATTCTCAACCATGGTAAGGATTTTGGATTTTATCCAAAGGCACTGGAATAAACAGAGGAAAGTACAGGTTTCAGGAAGCTCACTAAGGCTGAAATATGGGGGCAGTAGGTGTGCTAGAAGGTAGTTGTTGTCTGGGGGAAAGAAAGGATGGTGTTTGGGAACTAGGAGCACAGGTGACGGGAGATTTTTTGGAAATGAAATTGTTAGGACTTGGAGACTGATGAAATGGGACTATTGAGGAGGGCTGAGAGAAGGACAGGGCTTCAGGGCTACTCCAGAGTGTTCCGGTGGAGCCATTGGGGTGTGCCATATGTAGGAAGAGGGGAAGGTGTGTGGGTAAGATAGTAAATACCATTTGGCACTTGTTGGGTTTGGAGTGGAAGACGTTCATGTGCACTGTGAGCAGTGAGATATCTGGGTCTGGAGTTCTGAAGAGAGATCTGGCTTGGGGGGATGGATTAGGAAGTACCTGGCAACTGTATGGATAATTTTATATGTCAACTTGACTGAACTAAGGGATGGGAAAACATTATTTCTGGGTGTACCAGTGAGGTGTTTCCAGAAGAGATTAGTATTTGAATCGATAGAATGAGTAAAGAAGATCACCTTCCCCAAAGCAAGTGAGCATCATGCAATCCATTGATGACCTGAATAGAACAAAAAGAAAGAGGGAGGGCCAATGTGCTCTTTTTGCTTAAGTTGAAACATCCATTTACCCCTGCCCTCAGACATTGGCACTCCCGGCTCTCAGGCCTTCAGTCTTGGACTGAGTTACACTACAGGCATTCCTGGTTCTCTGGTTTACAAATGGCAGATTATAGGACTTCTCAGCTTCCATAATTGTGTGAACCAATTCCTATAATAAATCTCCTCTTACATATTTCTATGTACCTAACTAATGATCTGGTTTCTCTGGAGAACTCTAACACAGTAAGCAAATGGTGACCAAACCTGAGGGAGAGATTGAAACACCCAACGGAAATATAGAAAGGGCACTTCCATCTTTACAGAGCATGTATTTGAGTTGCTTCTCATAACCAGCAGAATACACTTTTTCTCTAATAATGGGGTCACCTGAGTCCTTACTAATATCTCCCTCCATGTCCCCACAACATAGCTCTCAAAGGGCTGACAGGAATCCAGGACTGGGTCAGGAACAACAAACTAACTGTCCCAGATACAAGTGAACTACCAGTGGCTAGGGACAAAATTCTGTTCTTTAGTGTGGCAATCAAGAATTCCATTCTTGATTCAATTTTTGGCTAGAGTGGAATCTATAGTATACTTCATACCTAAGACACTGCATTTACTGAAATAGCTAACAAACTTAGGGTAGTTAGCTAACAAGATTAGGGTAGTAATCTGCTTTCGCCAAAAGCCGATTCTGGACTAGAATTTGTGCAATTACTTTATTTAGCAAGTGATCTCTGGAAGCACTGGTAGAGGAGCAGGGGAGTGAGACAGAGAAAGGAAGGAAGCCAATGTAGAATTAGTAGTGGACAGATAGGTTGTCACTCTTGGCAGCTGCAGCTCAATCCCTTGGGCAGAACCTCTGGAAGAATATACAGGTCATACCTCAAGGGCTGCCTTCCCCAAGAGAGGAGAAAGCTGGGATAGTCACCAATATACATGTGTTATTGGCTGAGGGGTTGCTCCCAGGGGTGTTAACTCCCAGGCCCTTGTGGCCTATTCCATGTGACTCGGGCATCCTCCCAAGGCCAGAGAAAGCCCTCAGGTCTTCACAGGTGCTTGATTAAGAATCCTGCAGTGTTTACCAAAACAATGAAAGCAGAGGGAATGGGGGGGGGGGGCCCGCGCTGTTCTGACGTCATCTGCTAGCCAGTGGAGAAAAGCCTGGACCTGAGAGAAATCTGTTCCAATGTGTAACATCATCTTCTTAGTATTATAGAGTCTAACTGTGCCAGAGAAGTGTGAAAGTAAATGTGCTTATAGAGTTAAAACGACACATCCTGGCTCTGGTGGGGTGGGGGGACCAAAAGATGGCACATGGGCCACTTGACACACTGTGGGATTATTTTCCACCAAATGGTAATAGTCAAATGTGACTATGACTCGCTCATGATCTTCAAAGTTCTATTGTATTTGGACTCATGTAATGGAGACTTTTAGTCAGGATTTCTTGCCAAACATTAATCAACTTGTTTTTAAAGAACTCAATAAGTGATTAGCTTATGGTTTTTCAAGCCAACACAAAAATCTTTGCCAACTAAGTCTGGCAAAATCTTTCCTCTCTAAAGTCTAGGATACAGTACTTAGAGCATTGCAAAAACATTTTAGAGTCAAATCAATACCCAATCCTTAGTTGTAAATGGTTGGAGAATGGTTAAATGTATATTTATTATGTCTTTGTGACTCAAAGAGAATGTTGAGGCTTCCATTCATAATACACAGTTAGTCTGCATGCTGTATCTTTCTGCCTTCCCCTCCACTGCTTGAGCATTTGGGAGAAAACTTTCTACTCGTGGCAAAATTAAACCAGTAAATCTCCTTGAACTTGTTATTTGGAAACATAAAAAGTATTCGTTTTTAGGTTTATCTCAGTCAGTGAAGACAATTCATAAAGGTCAGATTTATAGTCAGTTGCTTTTTGCTTTAGCAAAACTGTGTCTCAGAAGCCGAGACACAAGCAGAGGTCATGCTGCCTCCTTAATCTCCCTGAGGTTTTGCATGTTAGTGGATCTCAAAGGGCAACGGCTCCAGATTTATACAAGATGCATACTTCAGCCAGACTTTTGAAATTTTAGGTCATTCATTTATCACTTATTTATTGAGGTACTAATGCCAGGTACTGTGGAAGCAAGCGTTAGGGATGCTGAGAAACATAAGAGATCTCTTCTTGTGCACATGGTTTATGTTAGCCAAACAATGTCCATTTTTACTGGTTCCCTTCCAAATTCCTCTGCCAGGGCCTTGAGGTCACCCCAAGAAAAGGCAAGTTTGGAAGGAGGGAGAAGAATCAAGACAGGATGTGAGACCAAGTCTCTCTATTCCTTCATTAAAGAGTCTGGCCTTCAGTTAATTGCTGTTTTGTGAAGAAGAAAAAAAAGAAAGAAAGAAAAAAGAAAAAAAAAAAAGAAAAAATGTGCCTTTTTAATATATATAAATTTTAAAAAATGTTTATTTTTGAGAGAGAGAGAGAGAAAGAGAGAGAGAGAGACAGAGTGTGAGTGTGGGAGGGGCAGATAGAGAGAGGGAGACACAGAATCTGAAAGAGGCTCCAGGCTCTGAGCCATCAGCACAGAGCCCGATGTGGGGTTCAAACTCGGGAACAGCAAGATCATGACTTAGGCCAAAGACGATGCTTAACCGACTGAGCCATCCAGGAGCCCCTATCCTCTGTGCCTTTTAACTCTCCACTCCCTTAAAGAACTTCAGGTTGAATTGGGGTCTTTATCTGAAAATTCTGAAAAGCAGAAATCGCCGAAAGCAGAAAGGTATTTTCGTTATCACAAAATCACGATCCAAAGAAACTGAAACACTGAGTGCACTTCTCACAGCCTTCCACTTGCAGGAACAATTTGACTTCTCTAGAAAAAGTTTCCGAAATTGTAAAGCATAAGATACGAAGACATACACAGTGAAATCAGGGTAGGAACAACTCTCAAACATCTCTTCCAGGACAGCAGCACCAGGACCTGAGTGACAGGTCTTTCCTTAAGTGATCTCTACAGATTGGAACACTTCCAGGGGGAAAGGGAGATTGCAATGTTTGGCGAGTGACACGTTTCCATTAATCATGTGTTATACTCCATGGAAACAAGGTATTTCAGTGAGGTCAAAACATGGAGTAAAATTGGGCTCAACATCAACTGAATTATTTGGAACACTTCTATTTGCTTTGATCTGTAAGTGTTACCATCATCATCACCGCCACTTTCATTTACTGAGCACTTACGTCTGGCATTGTCTAAGGATCTTCTTTTTCCCACACATCCCTGTGAGGTAGGGAGGTATCATTGTTCCATGTGACAGGTGCGAGAAGCCTCAGAGAGGTTAAATGAATGTCCCGACTGATCTGAAACTTGAATCTAGACCTGTTTCAGAGCAAAGCTAAACCACTTCCTACTTTAAATAACAAGGACAACATCAAAAAGGTCAGGAAGAGAGGAAAAAAAGATATTGGCCAACATCTGATCACCCCAGAAAAGTCTTATATTCATGATAGTCATAAAAGTAGTATAGAAAACCGAATCTTCATACTTACTTCTTGGGACTGTAGAGGTGACCTTTCTTTGGTCACAAAAACATCCCCATTGGTCTGGACCACTTTTATTTATTTACAGAGGTTATAGGTAGCAATCACATATTTTTCTGAAATTCTAGCAATGGGGATATTTACTGACAGGGAATTTTTTTTCCAGCCACTTTTAAGACTGTTTCAGACATCAGACTGCATACAATAGTACGTACATAGATGAATAAATAACACACCAACTTTTATTCACGATTCTTATAATGTAACCTTCATTTGGTGACTTGATTAGCTGTTCTTAACACTGTCTATGCAAATAAATAAATAAATCTTTTCTTTACAAACATCCAATGATTCAAACTTTTCTGACATTCCAACTATCTGAAGGGAATAGGAAAAATGGAAATTGCAAGTATATTATATTTAACGATGGCCTTTTAAAAGAATCACAAGAACATTTAGTAAAATTAAAAGGCTTTTACTGGGGCGCCTGGGTGGCGCAGTGGGTTAAGCGTCCGACTTCAGCCAGGTCACGATCTCGCGGTCTGTGAGTTCGAGCCCCGCGTCGGGCTCTGGGCTGATGGCTCAGAACCTGGAGCCTGTTTCCGATTCTGTGTCTCCCTCTCTCTCTGCCCCTCCCCCGTTCATGCTCTGTCTCTCTCTGTCCCAAAAATAAATAAACGTTGAAAAAAAAAATTAAAAAAAATTAAAAAAAAAAAAGGCTTTTACTACTTAAAAAAAAAAAAAGCTGAAGATCCTTCAGTGGGTGTTTCACATAAAGTCTTTTATGTAAATCATAAAGTTTGATTTCACACTGCACAAGATCTGAAATCACATGGACTTCCGAGTGCCAGAAAAGCCTTCTTTTCAGGTTTTCTTGGGCACTTCTAATATTCTGGAATAAAATGAGGGAGGAGGAAGGAAACTGACAACTTTTACAAGGAAAAAAATTTAAGGCTTTAAACTTTAAAAGTTTTTACAAAGTGTTTTAAATCACTTTATGCAGACTCTTTAGGATTTTTATGTTAAGTGATCTCACCTATGGGGACGTTGAACAGTAAGTTTACATTGTAACTTCAAAATGGCATCCTTGAAATTTTCGTATTAAAAATACTGCTCATTAATAGCTCCTTCCTTTAAAAAGCAACATGACTGCTGATTCTGTAACTACAGAAATTCTTAAAACGACTTCTAATATTCTTGTATCTCAAATCTTAGTGATTTCTGCCAACATCTCCGATATTCCTTATCAACATCACCACCCCTCGCCCCTACCAAAACTTTTCCCCCACTGGCAAAGATCATCTTTAAATATCTCCATAGAGTAGATGCCTAAAAGGAGAAATGAGAGATTTTTACCACGAAAGGAAACAGAAGAAATCAAGAAAAAATCACTTTCTCGTTCCAATGTTTTTCCCTCTTGCAGCTTGCCTCCTCCCCTCAACAAAATTAGTTGAACATTTGATATTGAGCCAGGTAGTTGGGGTTCCACTCACTGCAGATGTTACTAAGCATTCATAAATGGGTGCATTTTTTTTTTCTTTCTCTCCTCCCCTGAGACAACAATAAAAAACCCAACCATCTTTAATAAATTTGGATGAGGTATACAGAAGCAAAAGTACAGACTGGGTCTGCACAGACTTGGGAGGGACTTTTGCCCGACCCAGGCTGGTTAACCTCATTCATCCCTCCCCATAGTCCTGGGTGCCTGCCACACACCGGCCCCTGTGCTGGGTTTGGGGACAGTGTAGGGTCCCCAAGGCACCTTTCGGGCTTCAAGGCGCATGCGTGTGCAGTGGGGGACAAGGGGCCCCGAGCAGAGAGTGACAGCAGAGTAGGCTGTATGTTTGCCTACAGAGGGATGCAGGAAACTAGAAGATGGGATGAGAAGGGCTAACTGCTCTGAGGATGTGAAAAACGCAAGGAGGCGATTCTGAGTTTCTGAAATTCACTTCTTTCCTTTTCACCACAATCTTCACGCAGCTCCCTCTCCATCTGGCCGGTCCCTCCCCTGCCACTACTAACCACTTGCAAACGGCTTCAGGACTTACCTCGGGGCACTCAGCCCTGCACTTGCCAAGCGCTGCGTGGGTTTCCTCCGCGCGCGCGCGCGCACTGAGCGCACCGAGCGCACCGCCGCCGGGAGCGCCGCGCCGAGTGCCGCCGACCGCGGGGGGACGGTGGGGGCCTCGGGAACTCGAGAAGGAACCGGCAACGACGCGGGCAGCCTCTCGCCTCCCGGTGTCCCGCAGGCGGGCGGCAGCTCCCACATCCCTCCTTGCCGCTATATAAACGTTTCTCCCCGCCCCGGCCCGACCTTTCCCCGCCCCGGCGGCCCCGGGCCCAGCGCACGTCCCCTGGGAGGGGGGCGGGTGACGGAAGCGGGAGTTGGGGGTTAGGGAGACTGTAATTGCCCCACCAACTTCTCCCCTGCAGGGAACCTCGACCCTCAACTCTAGACCCGGGAAGGGTACTGAGGGCGGGGAGATTGGGGCGTTCACCGTGCGCGCCTTCTCTGCGCCCCGCGGAAGGATAGTGCGCGAGATCCGAGGGCAGAGAGACTGCATTTCTGCTCCTACTGTGGGAACTGTCGCTTGGCGGCTTTGTCTGTGTTCTAGGGTCTTCCTGAAGAAGGCAGGGGCTAGCGAGGAAGCCCCAGAGTCTTTGGACGATGGGAACTTCCTCTTGGCTTGGGAGTGGAGTCCAGCCGCCGAGCGGCCCCAAGGTTGGAGGTCGAGCGCCGTCGGGGTGCTCAGAATTTGGGGTCTCGAAAATATCCTTGACTCTTTTCGTCTGCTGACTTTTTATTGCTCACTGTGCATTCCTTTATCCATTTATTCGTTCATCAAATATTTGAGCACCTCGTTTGTGCTAGTAGGTGCTTGGGATACAAAACCAAGTCTGGTTTTTAGCTCATGGTCTCAGTGGGGGCCAGACGTGGAAACAGGAATTGGGAATACAGAAAAGGGGATCTACACTCAACCTTGGAAGGCCAAAAGAAGCTTCTCTAAGGAAATTAAGTCCAAACTGAACACTGAAGAGGGAGCTAAGCATAAAAGCAGGGCAAAGAGGGTCCCAGACTAGTGGGTCAGAGCCTGAAAAGGCTGAGAAGAGAGAGGGAGCACTACCCTCCTTCTGTGGAACCAAGAGTATTTATTGTTTAAAATCTTCTGTTTATGGTCATCCTAAGTAAAGAAAAATTTTAAATTTAAAGAATGGTAATCTTGTAAGTCGTAGAACTGGCACCTGAATGCAAGCAGCCGGGTTCTGGAGTTGTCTTTTATAGCATGGACTGTCAGCCTGGCAGATGTGACAAGTTCAAAAGAGAGATTGTTCCCACGGAATGAGAATTCTTCTGGAATCTGAGGCAAAACTTCAAGTCTCAGACCATCACCAATTGCAACTTTGGCCAGGCCATTAACCTCAATTTCTTCCCCAGTGGAATGTAAACAGCAAAGCACTTTCTCATGTGCCTTATTCAGTGCCCTGGGTCAGGAGACTTCATATTCTGGTTCACAGACATGGCAGAGCAGCACCAGGACAGGTGACTTCAAAACCATGACTCTTCCAAGAGTCCTTTGGCTTCAGTGCAAGGGAAGCTGGGAGAGCATTCGAACAACAGCAGAAAGAGCAAACATTGGAACATCTCAAATTATTATTTTACCTAAAATGAGTAAAAGTAAGCAATTCAAGTTTTCATATTCTCATATAGTGTTATTATTTTAACAATATGCTTCAAAACACAAGTATATTTTTCTTATTCTGGGTCATTATTGAAAATGGCAGATGTAATTCCTGGTGGCAGGGTTTTTAGCCAATTGCCAGCCCATCCCAAGCTAGTTTTGAAAGTGTACCCCATGTACAAAAAAAATGCCCATTCTATTTTAGCCCTATAGAGAATACCAGTCTGATAGAAAAGGCAGCTGGGAGTCACATGCCTGTGATTCATGGCCCAACCAGGATCAATGATCACATCAGTTCAAAGGAAAGGCTTGATAGAACTGCCTTAACAGCAAGCCAAGTCCCCCCCGACATCTTGTTTGGGGACATCTGAAATCACTCTGTCTTCTGTCCTGGATCTTTTGATGTCCAAACTAATTTTCATGACTGGATCAAACTTTGACCATCACCCAAAGAATTAGGTTTCCTTTCACCTTGACTACAGCAACAAGGCAGAGAAAGAAGAAAGGTCTTTGAATCTTATAAATGCAGGTGGTTGCCTAGACTGGACTTAGTTTTACCCATTATGCAATCCTTGATTTCCAGAGAAATGATAGTCATCATATGATCAATGATAAAGAAGTAGCCTGTGTTCTTTGCTAGATTTCTGGAGCTTCTTGAGGAGCATCTGTAACTTCAGATTCCACTTCAGTGGAAGTGTGGGTGCCATATGTACTTGAATGGGCTTTTGGAGCCCATGACACCCTCATCAAAACTGGACATTAATTACATCAGAAGACAAAGGCAACAATTAACCTAAGCCATACATATGAGCTGGTTTGCCATGACAGTGCTGGGACTTTGGGAGCCTTGTCCATTCATACTTAGGACTTCTGTGAAGTGATAGAGGTATAAAAGAAACTAGAAGTTTGCAAAAAAGTAAAAAATAGAGTAGAAAAAATTAAAGAAAAATATTTTTAATAAAAATAGAAAATAAAATAAATGTTTTCCTCTTTCTGTATTCAAGAATAAGGAAAAGAAAAAAAATGAGTATTTGGACCAGCAACCAGAATGAAATGAGATTGAAATTACATCCAGTTTCCTCCAGAAGTCAAACTATGAAGCACTTTATAGCCCGTAAACTAAGCAGAGGGAGAGACTTGTGGTGTTTCTGAAGAGTGAGGTTGGCCCAGTGGGCAGGGCTTAGTGTAATGGCTCTGTTCTCCACTAGATGGTGCTGCTTAGCTTACTGGGGTGGATTGTTGTGGTGCGTGTAGGTATGTATGCGCATGCCCGGGAGGGGTGAAAATGGCGTTATCCAGATACCCAATCTCTAGCATCAGAACTCTGTGCTCTCCCTGACCAGTGATCAAGCTCCCCTCCTTTGTCTCCTGCTTCTGTCCACTCTCTGCTTCTACACTGTTGGTGACCAAACTGTCAGGGTGCCAGGTGCTGCCTCCCTCCTGAGTTTTATCGCAGATGGGGTTGTGTTTCCCAGCCCCTCACTTCTGAGGGACTGTGGCTTTGACCCACTCTGACCCTCTGGGGGAGGGTCTCGCTGAGAAATGGCCAGGTGCCGGCCCATGCCCGGGAATGCTTGCGAGACTGTGCTGCTACTAATGCTGAGACTGCGGCTGGGCACCAGTCCACCCCAGAAAAAGTCCACAAGATCATGTAGTAGCAGCATTTCAGGGATTATGGCAAATCACAACACACATCTGACACCAGGCTTCACCCTTAACATCCTTGCTCCAATACCAGTGAATGTGGCCATTCTCCAGGGTCTGCTGGGACCTTGCCTGTGGGGAGTCTGCATTGCCTCTACCAAATGTCCTCCCAGCAGGGGAACCATCTCTCCCCATGTGGCCCGAGGGCCTCTCGGACCTCTCTCTCTGCTCCTGGGGATTCGCCCTTCCCACAAGAGCACCACCAGGCTCCTTGCCCTCTGCAGCCTCTCTCTGCCAGTTCATCTCTCCATGCCATGTACCTGCCACGTTCTGTCGTTCAGGTTGTGCAGATTGTTGTGTTAATCCTCAAATCAGTTTTCTAGGTGTGCAAGATGGTTTAGTATTGATCTGGCTTCATTTCAGGGAGAGGGATGCAAAAAAAACCTTTCAGGGGCACCTGGGTGGCTCAGTCAGTTAAGCTTTCGACTTCAGCTCAGGTCATGATCTCACAGTTCCTGAGTTCAAGCCTCATGTTGGGCTGTGTGCTGACAGCTCAGAGCCTGGAGCCTGCTTTGGATTCTCTGTCTTCCTCCCTCTCTGCCCCTCCCCTGCTCATGCTCTGTCTCTGTCTCTCAAAAATGAATAAATGTTAAAAAAAAAATTAAAAGAAAAGCAAAAAACTTCCATGCTGTTCCACCATCTTGGTCCCTCTGGATTTGAGCAAAATCTTGAGTGAAGATGAGAAGTATGTCCTGAGAGATAGGAAGGAAGAGTCCTCCGTGTACTAGGAACAGTCAGTACAAAGACCCTGAGGCAGGAGCATGGCTGGTGCATTTGAGCAAAGGGAAGAGGCCAGTGTTGTTAAAACTTGATGAGAAAAGGGAGGAGTAAAACAACATGAGGTTAGAGAGGTCATGGGAAGGGGTCAGTCCATGGGGAGCAATGGGGTGTTTTGAGCAGAAGAGTGATATGGTATGATTCCTGCTTAAAAGGATAACAGACCCTAAGGAAGCAGAGTCCTAGGAAATAGCTGACATTGAAGGGATGGGCAGGAGAAAAGATTGTTCAGGGCAGTGGAAATGTTCCTAAAGGGTCAGATCCAGGTGATCCTAAAGATGTTAAGACCTTAGGACACTCCAGGACATGATGACAGGTTGTGCAAGAATGGCCAGTGAGGCAAGAGGGAACCAGAGATGAGCCCTCTTTCAAAGCCAGGGGAGGGTAGTTATATAGAAAGAGATTCCTAGATGGTGCCAAGTGTCACAGAGAGGTCAGGAAGGAGAAGCTTGGGGTGAATCTTTTGGATTTGGCAGTGCATGCAGCCCTATGGCTACTGTTATTGCAGTGGGGGGAGGGGTTGGAGTCAGAACTTGGAGCCCATAGAGTGAATGAGAAATGAATGTGTTGCAGGAAAGCAGATTCTTCTAAGAAATATGGCAGAGAAAGAAGAGTTAGGGTTGTGACTTCACCAGGGAATGATACTGAGGGGATGCTCATCTTATTTAAAAAAAATTTTTTTTTAATGTTTATTTATTTTTGAGAGAGAGAGAGAGACAGAGCTCGAGAGGGGAAGGGCCAGAGAGAGAGGGAGACACAGAATCCGAAGCAGGCTCCAGGCTCTGAGCTGTCAGCACAGAGCCCGACATGGGGCTCGAACTCATGAACTGTGCAATCATGACCTGAGCTGAAGTTGGATGCTTCACCGACTGAGCCACCCAGGTGCCCCGATGCTCATCTTATTGATGGTAGCATAGCTTTTCTCTTTGCAGACAAGTGAAGAACTTCTGTGCTCATCAGTAGACCCAGAATAGGAAGAGGAGCATGCAGAAGATGTCCATATTATAGGAGTTTGGAGTCTGCACTTTTCAAGAGTTGCCACGTTTTTATCTTTTAAAAAGAGCTCTAAGAATAAGGACACAATAAATAGGCTTAGAGCAGTCAGGAAATAGAAGGAATTCTAGGACTATCTCTAATTGCATCCTGGGGAATCTATCTATATCTATCTATCTATCTATCTATCTATCATCTATCTATCTATTTAAGTTTACTTACTAGAGAGAGAGGAGAGGGAGAGCCAGTGTGAGCGGGGGAGGGACAGAGAGGGAGGGGAAGAGAGAGAATCTCAAGCATGGAGCCTGATGTGGGTCTCGATCCCACAACCATGAGATCATGACCTGAGCCGAAATCAAGAATCAGATGCTCAACCAACTGAGCCACCCAGGCCCCCCCCCTGTATCTTAGGGATTTTAAAGTAGAGTAAACCCCAGGTAAGGTAGGTGACTTTGGGTGTATCACCATTGGCTATTGGTTCTTACCCCCAGTCTGTCCTCGTTCTTAGGCCACTTAGGTGGCCTTAGGTTTTTATCATGGATGGTAGAGAGGGAGAGACCAGTTAGGACATGACTATCTTGTGGTCACTGGGGAACTTTCCAGTCACGGGGCAAGTCATGAACAGTATAAATTTCATTATCTTTCCTTTTGTGCCCCGAGGGCATATAGAATGTCCAGAAACTTTGGTTATCATTAATCTGGTATTAGTGCAACCTTAAATGACATGCACTTGATTTTCAGATGCCACCTGCCATATCATGGCAAGTGTTTCATGGTACAATTACTTACTGAGGAAATGTGTTGAACCAGCCAGAGAGATTTTTTCTTTTCAAGCCCTGAGATTTTGAGTCAGCTATGAAGTCACAGTAGAAGACCTCCTCCCCACCACGATTCAGTCTAATAAATATGGAGAAGCTGGAGGCATTGAGTCAGATTCTCTCACTGTTTGATTTATTTCTCTGGTACAATTCTATGAGCGGTCAATTCACTTTTATAGGCCATTAGAGTATAATTAGGATGAAGAAGACATTTTCTGAATCGTCTTCTTAAGACTAAATGGTATGTACTCCATTTTTAAAGGGGAAAAAAAAGTTATACCCATAATGGAGTGAAATCTCTCTTACCTTCCATAGGAATATCTACTAGCTCCTGTAATCAAACCATAAACCTCCAAGGATGGCAAGGGAGGCCAGCTGGACTCTGTGAATCTGGCCATGACCCCAAGATTTATCTTGTTGATGGGAACTTTCTCCCTCATAGATGTTGCTGCCCCTGCCGAGTACCACACTTTAACCATTTGGCCCAGGAAGAGGTTCACAAACTTTCTCTTAATTGCTGGAGCACAATCAAGAAAGGATAAGACAGCCTATAGGACTGTCTAAAGACTCCGGAGAATAACAGAGAAATAATAACAAGGACAAAAACAATTATCCAATCCCATGAGGTAGGTAGGTGTCTTTTACAGAAGAGGAAGCAGACACAGAAATCCAAGGAAGCTGTCCAAGCTTCCTTGCTCAACTACTAACTGTTGAAGCCAAAATTGAAACTCAGGAAGTGAACCAGGAAGTGAAAACATGTATACCAAACAACCAAGCGACCTGACATAAGGTATGGCTGGTAGATTGTCTTTCTAACGATGGTTACAGCAATATCTCTTATGTTTTTGTCTCTGCAATTTGAGTAAACGCCATTTCACAGTCTCCTCGGTGCTAGCCATGAAGACTGTCTTAGTTTTCCCTCACTCCCACTGAAAAGCCAGCCTCTGAAACAAGGACTCATGTGCAAGTAGTTGATTTGGGAGGTGATTCTAGAAAACACTGCTAAGGGTGTGAGATAGAAAAGGGAAGATTACCAATGAAAGGAATGTTACCAAGCAACTGACCGCCATGGACAACTGAGGCTCAGTCCTACAGGGGAATGCTGGGAAACAGTACAGAACATGCTCAGTTATTTATCCACCAAATCTCTATGTGTTACTGGTTAAGAGATGCTCCCAGAGGGATTAATTCTCTGACACAGGCAAAGCTGCCTTTAGCATATAGCATTGAGTGTGGAGGGTTGGAGAGGGGCAATGACATCTGCTGTAGAGACCTTCTGAGTCTGTGTGCTTGGGTCACTGTGTAAGCTCCCAGAAACAGCAAAAAAAAAATTAAAGCATCATCAAGGCTCAACAGTTGTTTACCCAACTCAAACAGAATAAAAAATCCTCTTGAGATTGTGTGCAGGCATGCTCCCACACTGGCTCCTGACACTTTTCTCTTTGAGTCTTTCCGAATTGTCTCCCACTTGGTTTCCATCTGCCCCTGTCAGTCCTTGGTGCTCGTGGTGGAAGTGGGCAAACACCTTTATGCCTGCAGGAACATCACTTCAGAAACATTTATGTCTGAAGCATCAACATGGAAGAAGTGCCTTGCATTGTGTCATGGGGCACCTGGGTGGATCAGTTGGTTGAGCATCTGACTCTCGATTCCGGCTCAGGTCAAAATCTCAAGTTTCCATGAGATCGAGCCCTACATCAGGCTCTGCAGTGACAGCATAAAGCCTGCTTTGGATTCTCTCTCTCCCTCTCCGCCCCTCTCCTACTCGTGCACGCGTGTCTGTGCATATATATGTGTGCATGTGTATGCATAGTCTCTCTCCTTCTCTCTCTCTCAAAATAAATAAATAAATAAACATTTGAAAAACAAGAGGCTGGGTCATGCGCATGGGGATTATTAACTTTACAAATTTACAAATTGAAAATTATTCAATTTATAATTGAAAATTATTTAAAAAGCACACATTAAAAGCTACTTACAAATGTGATTAGCCTTTATCTAAGAAGAATTACTCTTCTTGGGGTGCTTGGGTGGCTCAGTTGGTTAAGTGTCTGACTTCAGCTCAGGTCATGATCTCACAGTTCAAGAGTTCAAGCCCTGCATCAGGCTCTGAACTGACAGCACGGAGCCCACTTGGGCTCCTCTGTCTCCCTCTTTCTCTGCCCCTCGCCGACTTGTGTTCTCTGTCTCTCTCAAAAATAAGTAAAGATTTGAGGTGAAAAAAAACTTAAAAAAGAATTGCTCTTCATGGTTATATCTAAAATAATTCAATGTTGACTGAGTCCCCAGCCCCAATGACTAAATCTTTCCAAATTAGAAATTACATAAAAGCATTGAGAAGGGTTTAACCTAATCCGAGTGCCTTAATATAGATGTTTTTTGCTTTTCACCAAGAGGTGGGTTTACCTATCATAATGCATTTTCCAAATATTTTTCATTTTTGAGACGAAAATGCCAATAATTTTTGTCTATTTAAATTTTATGACACGACTGTGAGGCCCTCCGAGTCTGTGAGGAAATCCCTGAGTAAGATACAGGATACTCTTTGGAGGCAAGTTTGCTTCACTTGAGGGTCCTTATCACTTTCCAATTACTTAGGAGTTTAAGCTAAGGCAGGCTGTCTTTTTATACACTGACCACAAATACTGAATTTTCCAAGGCTACGGTTTCAGAATATTAAATAAGGAGATTACAAATAATTGAATAGGTGTGGAGCGTCATCTCTCAACCTGCAAATGTCTTTTCACCATTATTTAAGGAAGCTGAGGACAGCGGTTGTAACATGTCCTGTGGGCAGCATGAGAGCTCTACTGAAAAGCTGTGTCCCCTGCTCTCCATTCACCTGAAGCTCTGAGTCATTTCAGGGACATGTAAAGAGGCAGGCTGAACTTGAAGGAAACTTGTTGTGGTAGGTATACCGTAAAGAGTTTGGATAAGCTTTGCTAAACTTGTATGTTAGGTTTCTTGTGGATGTGGGGGTAGACACCCTAGTCTATAGAAACCCTGCTCTCAACTTTGGCTCAGCCAGAAAAGACAGGGTTATTTAAGGTGCCTGAACGAAAGCCCAGTTTTAGGCATCTGAAAAAGCAGTCAATCTCTGTGGTGAAAAACAATAAGTAAATCAGATTTTTTGGAAGAGCATGATTTATCCACTTAAGAACAATGACCTACAGCATTGTAGTGTAAAATTTGAATATAAAGTAATCCTTTATAGTAATCCTGTATAGTAATCCTGTTGTAATCCTGTAGCTTTTAATAGTCTAATAGTAGACTGGATTAAGACCAAGAAATATAAACAAATTAAAAACTTCAGTGACCTTTGTTTTGGAACAAGAGTAATTAACATCACTGCAACTGATAATTTTTCTGTAAGAAAGGTTATGAAATAAATATGTAAACATCTCAGTTTTTGATTTATTTCAGGAAAGCCCTTGTAAGAAAGAATTTGCATTTTTCCTCCACAGTCTCACAAAGCTAACCCCTTCTTGTATATTGTTTCCATTCCAAGGTCTCTCGTGTTGGAGTTTGTTGTTATTAAACATTGGACATGATACTCTCTTCTCCCACCCTTTTCCCCAAAAGCTCTGAAGAAGTTCAGATTTATTGTGATTAGTCACCCATCCTCTGGGATCCCTGGTGCTGAATTATACATATTCGCCACACACACATGCTCAAACACACACACACACACACACGCACGCACACATACAGACATGCACACACACACAGACATGCACACACATGCACACACACATGCTGTAGAAATTTATACACGCATTCCTTCAATTTGCAGAGGATGCAGTTTCTGGGGACAAACCCCAAATTCCTTTGTACAGTAGTTGCAGGAGTGATGGGAAAGATAGCATTGGCCATGTATGAAATAAAAATTCTCCTAAAGAAATGGAGCACTCAGTAAATGCATCCAAGGGGCAAAGATTTATTTCCTATGACGTAAGCTTGGGGGTTATCTGGTCAGTGTTTTGCTGAGAACGGGGCCTCGGAGCATTATCTCTTCTTACTTATAACTTTGAGAACAGATGAGAACTTGCTTGCATAACTCCCCTCCTGCCCTTCTCACCTTCGTAGCTGATTCCTTCAAGTTAAAATTCGGGAGGTGAGAAGGAAATGACACAGGTACATTCTCCTGCTGACACTGAGGGCTCCCATGAATTCCAAGCTGGGAGTAATTTTCTGTTCGTGGAAAAGAATCCTCAGAGATTTCTTTTTATTTATCCTTACCAAGATTCAGAGAAGTTTCTGTTGCTGTTGTTGCTAAGCGAACACTAGGCAAAAGTGGAAAAGTCCACAGTTTCCAATCTAGCTTTTTTGAGGAGTGGGTCATTTAATAGGGGAGAATATTAATGAACAATTAGAGGTGTACATCATGCCATTATTTCCAGGAGAGCAGCTTTCTTTGTATTTGTGTTCAGCCTGACAGGTGAGGAATAAAGAAGACAATAATAAACTACAAGATAGTCTAGTCCAACCTCTTCCTTTTTTCACCTGAGGAAGTGGAGAAGCAGGGAGGGCAAGCAAGGTGACACAGAAGTTGGTGGCAGAGCCAAGCCCCAAACTACTGTTCCCTTCATCTCTTCTCTATGACCTGCTGCTTTGGTTTTAAGTTTATTTATTGTTGAGAGAGAGACAGAGACAGAGACAGAGAGAGCAAGTGAGTGGGGAAGGGGTAGAGAGAGACGGAGACACAGAATCTGAAGCAGGCTCCAGGCTCTGAGCCATCAGCACAGAGCCCGATGCGGGGCTCGAACTCACAAACCATGAGATGATGACCTGAGTCGAAGTTGAAGTCGAAGTGGATGCTTAACCAACCGAGCCACCCAGGCACCCCTGACCTGCTGGTTCTTACTTTGTGACCAGCTGTGCTCCAAAATATACAACCCAAACCAGTTTTTCTTTCCTGGGTAGTCTCCCTCTACATTTCCTTGATTGATTCCTTATTTGGAAATCACCTTTCCATAAGCCAACTTATGTAGCTCAGAAAAGTATAGGTTTTACTATTTAGTTTATACACAATGTGTGACACCAGGCTTCGGTTCCCACACGTTTTGTCCAGAAATATGCTATACAAAGTGAACAATGAGATCCTTCTGGCAATCTTGGTTCTCTTATTTTGTTGGTGTCCAAAGAAGAATATGGTTTGATCTGCTCGCTAGGTGAGTGTGTCAGACCACTGGTTTTTCCACCAAAGATCTGTGCTCCACCTTTCACAGTGTAAAGTGTTTACTGGGAAGCCAAGAACCACAATTTACCAACTCCTTTGCATCTGTAGGTGGGCATATGGCCACTTTTGGCCAATAGAAAAGCAAGTGAAAGCGATGTTTATTTGTTTTCCCGGACCAAAGAGCGTAACAAACACATATCCCTTCCCCGCTCACTTTTTCACTTAGTCTTTCCTCATAAAGCTACTGAATCCATAAGAGGAGGGTGGAATCAGAAGGTGAAAGAAGTAAGCATCCTTGAAATCTCAAAGTTCCCATGCTGAAGGCTCCTTGCTAACCGTAACACCAGTACTAAACCGCAAACAAGAAATAAATGTCTAAAGTACTATGTTCCATCAAGTTCCCTTTTGCTGTGCAACAAGCTACTCCAGAACTCGGAGGCTTAAAATAACATTATTTATTTTACTCACTAGACTAATCTGGATAGGGCTGTGAGGGACAGTAGTCCCCTACTCCACATGGCATCAGCTGGGGCAGGGCCAATGGGAGCTGGAGGACCTGTTTTCAAGATGTGTCACTCACATGGGTGGTAAGTGAGGGCTGGGTGTCAGCTGAAGCTCAGCTGAGGCTGCTGGCTGCTGGCCCCCCAGTTCCTCTGCATTCTAGCCTTTCCGCTAGATGGCTATTTGCCATCCTCATGGAATAGTATCTAGATTCTGAGAGCAAATGTCTCAAGAGACAGAGAGTCAAAGCCGACTTTTCTGAAGCTTGGGTCCAGAAACTGACACAATATCACTTATGCCATAATTTATTGCTCAAGTGGTCACAGAGCCGAGATTCAAGGTCACAGGACATAGATCCCACTTTCCAATGTGAAGGATGTCAAAGAATTTGGGGGCCCGGTCTTAAAATCATCACTTAAACCACTGTGATTTTGAGGGTTAGGTACTACAGCCAACCAACAACAAAACCTGTGGAGGAGGGGCGGTTAACTTTTGTGAATTACAAAATGAAGAGCTCTTTAAGGGGTTTCTGTAAAGTGTGGCTGAGTTCAGCTTTAAAAATCCTTGCAAATCTCTTGTATGGCAACAAAACCCAAAACAACAACAACAAAAACACTGCAGGAGAAAAATGGGCAAAGGACATGCATAGATGGTTCGCAGAAAGGGAAATGAACAGCCAATATTGAAGAAAGTGGTCATGGTCATTTATGGGGTTGTGTGCCCAGGGCCCACTTCCCCATCCTAACGACACTCTGATATCCCTTGAGAAGTTCTCGCTTTCCCTCTAGCTATGATTCGGTGGGATTGTAATCAGGGCACTGCCCATTCCCAGCCTGAGGGCAGGCATGTGGCCCAGGTCAACTGGAACTTGAATGTTAAGGGAGGAAGAAAGAGACCAAAGTTGTTGGGGTTTCATTTTGTTCTTACACTGGTTTCCTGAGTAGCCCCGACCCAGTAATGCCTTTCACATTGAGTCCATTGCTGGCGTGACTGCTTCCTCACCTCATGAGATGCCTGTGTCCCCACCATTCCTAAGCCTGGTCTTCTAGGCTCCCATTAATTCTGTGGGTCCCTGCTGTCTTTCCTCTGCATTCTTCCCAATATCCATCCAGAATTACTTTTGGTTGCTTGCAATGAAAGAACACTAATCTATACAAATATTCGCTCACAATAGTAATGAAATAAATCTATATTAAAGCAATGAATTTGCTTTAATAGTTTGCTAATCGAACTGTCAAAAATCTTCAAAAATAAATAGTAGTACCAGAGTTGTGAAGGTTTGTGAAAAAAGGACTGTGCTCATAATTGCTCGTGGGAGTGTAAATTGGTACAACCCTTCTGGGAGGGAGGGCAGTATATATTTAAAAAAGCTTAAATATGCACATGTTTTGATCGAGCCATATACAAATTCAGTATAAAGAGTTAGCTGCTAGGATATTTACTAAAGTGTTCTTTATAATTAGGAAATATTAGAAAGAATATATATAACTTGGGTGACCATATGATGTATCATCCACAAGGAGACAGTGTTGAGATTGAAAGAAGAGACTATTAATAATCATGCGAAGATAACAGGCATAAACCTGCTTCAGGCAAATTGAGATGATCATAGTCCCTTCATACATAGCCAATGATTAGGGAGTGGTAGCTTTCTTATCCTGTACTGTACATCCAAACAATAGAATTCAGTCAAGTTATTAAAAATTATAGTACACTAAAATTCTATATTTATTTAGGTCTGTTTCTGGAACTTTCATTCCATTGATTTGCCTATGCCTTTTTGAACCCATTTAAAAAATATTATGGCTTCATGGTATGTTTCAGTATACAGTAGAGCCAATCACCCATTCTTCCAGATGAAATTTGTAACAATTTTTCAAGTTCCAAGCCCACCCTCTCCAACATGTTAAATTATATAATACTTTGGGCACAAATGATATTTAAAAATATTCTATGTGTTTAAGAATGTGGCACGTATCTGCTTTTGCTTTCTTTGATATTGCTTAGTGGAATTTTATAGTTTTTCTGCATTTCTTGTTATGCTTATGCCTAGGTATTTTGCATTGTTGTTCTTGTTATAAATACTACCCCCTCATTATTGCTATATTAAAAATATATAGATTCTTGTATATGTATATAACCAACTATCCTATCAAACATCCTTTCCAATATAATGGCATTTAATTACATTTTATGGGGGATTTTCTAAGCAGCCACATTATCTGAAAATAATAACAATTTTGCCTCTTCCTTTCCCATTTTGTTTCATTGTCCCATTGTATTTGTTAGTATTTCCTGAATGGAGTTAATGATAGTAGTGTTGGGGCACTTGGGTGGCTCAGTCGGTTGAGCGTCCAACTTTGCCTCACAGCATGATCTCACAGTTCATGAGTTAGGGCCCTGCATCAGGCTCTCTGCTGTCAGCACAGAGCCTGCTTCAGATTCTCTGTCTCCTTTTCTTTCTGTCTCTGTCCTTTCCCTGCTGGTTTTTTCTCTCTCTCTCTTTCTTTCTCAGAATAAGTAAATAAACTTAAAAAAAAAAATAATAGTAGTGTTAACAGCATTACTGTTCATTTCTGACCTTAATGGGAAGGTACCCTATTCCCTGTCTTCTCACACATTGTTCTTTCTCCAGCTTACCTGCTCATGCTTCAGATCTCAGTTTATCACTTCTGCCCGAATGACGAACCCTCCAGATCTTGATCAGACAAGTCTCCCTATTACTTTCTCTCCCTGTATCGTGTTCCTTTACTTCACTGCACTCACCATAGTTGTAAGTTCAGATTTAGTCGTGTAGTTGTGTGATGAATGACTGCCTGCCTATCTGTAAACCTCATGAAATCTGAGAACTTACCTGATTTTGCTCACAATAGTATGTCCAGCACTTAGTAAAGGGCTGACCTGGTTGATACTTGACAAATGCCTGTTAAATTAATTAGTTCTAGCAACTTATCATTAAGTATGATGCTGTTCATTTTTCTATTGCACATTCTTTGCATTTTGTCTATTTTCTCTTGGTGCTTTATCATTGAGTTTTAGTAAAATGTTTTGTTTTTTGCTTACTGACTATGCAGAAATGGAGTGATTCCCTCCAATGCTCACCTCATGGCAAATCAGAGCTGTCATTCAAAAGTCAGATTGGAGGCATGGAAGCTTTCCTTTTGAAACCTGCCATCTAGGACAACTTTGCCTGCACTGAACTACGGAGTGGAAAGGGCTCACATTTGAAGGTTTCATCTCTCCTTCACCACCTTCCTTCTTTGTTTCAGTCTTTGCCCATCTGAGATCCTTTTTGCCAGAATTTCCTCCTTTTCTTTCTGCACAATTTCCTTGACAAAGGAAATTCGGTGTTGGTTCTTGGGACTTGATCAAAATTGCACTGTAACTTGAAAGAAGTCCTTGAAGTTCAGGCCCGTTGACGCCACTCTTTAATTTGAGAGGATCCTTCCCCTCCCCCCTTTTACCTCTTGGGGCTCATCTCAGGCCATTGAAGTGATGTTCAGCTTTGCTCTTACATGTATTTCTTGGATGGTTGGGAGAGTCATCCCAAAGCCTTCTGAGAATTAGTTTGAGAATAAATCAACACATAGCTAGTCAACTGGATGGAAACAACTGGATGAGCGAACACCAATAATGTCGCCTCTGTAATTGACTAGTAAATCATTTAGGCTTGCTGGGTGCCAGTTTTCTCATCTCTGAAATGGAGATTATAATAGTACCTACTTCATAAGGTAGTTGCCAGAGTTAAGTGAGTCTGCAAAGAGTTTAGAAGAGTGGTTGGTAATATGCTAACTAATTTGGATGTAAATTAAAAAAAAAAAATAAATTAAATTAAAAAAAGAAGAGCGGCTGGCTATTAATATTGGAAATATTTTGTGCTAAAGAATCATGTGAAAACAATATTTCAGGAAATAACCACAGTTATATACATGAATCTTTGCACAGAAGGCAAGTGCTAGAGAAAGGGGGATTATAAGAATAGTCTCACGTTTTGGTGTATTTTAGGGGGTTTTTAGTTTAGGAATCCATTTGGGAGCATCTCTGACATTAGTCACTTTGTCTTGGTTTAAATGCCTTCTCTGCAAAGAAGCTCAGTATCTCTCAAAATCTTGTTGGGGAGTAGAGATTTAACATTAAGTATGTCATATCTGCTCAAATAACTTCCTCAGTCTATCATTTCTTTGATCACCATACAGATTTTCTTAAATTTTGTAGCATTGAATAAAACTTTTTTTCCTTTGTGATTTTTTTCATTGCTTTTTGCATAGAAAAGATAGGAAAAATAATTAGTAGATAACAGAATCAGAAGCATAAATGGTCAATATATATGAGAGAATATTTAGTTTCACAGTAATCAAAACTATATAAACTAAAATCATAGAACTTTTTGCATATAGAATTAGTAAAAATAGAAAAAATATAATATTAATTGGTGTGATATGATGAGTTTGTATATTGCAGATGAGAATATAAACTATTACAAATGATTTGATAATATGTTTCAAGAACCTAAATTTAATGTGATGGTTATTTTTTTTTTTTTTAAGTTTATTTATTTTGAGATAGAAAGAGCACGAGCAGGCATGGAGCAGAAAGAGAGGCAAAGAGAGAGATTCCCAAGCAGGTTCCACACCGCCAGTACAGAGCCCCATGCGGGGCTCAAACTCACGAACTGTGAGATCACGACCTGAGCCAAAATCAAGAGTCTGACACTTAACCAGGTGAGCTACCCAAGTGCTCCTGTGATGGTTAATTTTATGTGTCATCTTGGCCAGGCCACAGTACCGAGATGTTTGTTCAAACATTATTGTATGCTTCTGTGAGGAGCGTTTATATTGTAGGTGAGATTAACATTTAAATCAGACTTTGAGTCAACTAGATTTACTCCATGACGTGGGTGGGCCTCATCCAATTAGTCCAAGTCCTCAATTTAAAAGACCTCTCTTGAAGAAGAGGGATTTCCACCAGAAGACTGCCTTGGGGCTCAAACTGTAGCACTTCCTTGAGTCTCTAGTCTACTGGCCAACTCTGCAGGTATTTGTCTTGCCAGCCTCCTCACTTGCATGAGCCAGTTCCTTCAAATAAGTCTCTCTTTCCATATATATCCTATTAGCTCTGTTGCTCTGGAGAACCCTGATGAATACACTTAGTAATACTCCACTTGAACTTAGTAATACCATTTCTAGGAATCTATCACAAGGAAATAATCATAAATATAGTACAAATTTATAAAGCAAAAATAGAAAAAATAGTAAAAAAAACAAAAGCAAAAAACCACATGTCCAGTATCCTATAATTAAATAGGTATATTTTGCCATATATACCCATAGAAAGAATGATAACAGTTTGTAATCACTGAAAGTCGTGTACTGGAATAATACTTATTGATATGGGAAAATGCTCATGTGTGGCATATTCATATCCCTATCCCTATATCTACGTATCTATGTACCTACCCACCTAGTTCTGCCTCATAAAGTAGCTAGCCAGTAGCCACATGTGGCTGTCAAGCACTTGAAACATAGCTAGTCAGAATGAGAAAATAAAATTTTCATTTAATTTTAATTACTTTAATTTTAAAAGAACGCAAATGTTAGAAACCTTTTAAGTGTGGAACAACTTGGATATTGTGATCTACTTTTCTTTTTCCTATTAAAACTTCATTAAAAAATAGTTTTGGGCTCACAATAAAATTAAAGGGAAGGTATAGAGATTTCCCATATACCTCCTGCCTCTACAGAGGGATAGCCTCCCTCATTATAAACATCCCCTAATAGAGTGGCACATTTGCTACAATTGGTGAACCTACATTGACACATTATAATCACCCATCTCTATAGTTTACATCACGGTTCACTGTTGGTATTCTACATTCCATAGCTTTGGATAAGTATATACATATGGATCCACCATTAAGTATCATACAGAATTTTTTTAATATGAAATTTATTGTCCAATTGGTTTCCATACAACACCCAGTGCTCATCCCAACAGGTGCCCTCCTCAATGCCCATCACCCACCCTCCCCTCCCTTCCACCCCCCCCATAAACCCTCAGTTTGTTCTCAGTTTTTAAGAGTCTCTTATGGTTTGGCTCTCTCCCTCTCTCTTTTTTTTTTTTCCTTCCCCTCCCCCATGGTCTTCTGTTAAGTTTCTCAGGATCCACACAAGAGTAAAACCATATGGTATCTGTCTTTCTCTCATACAGAATATTTTCATTGCCCTAAAAATCTGCTGTGCTCTACCTATCCATCCCTTCCACTCAATATACTTTTCCCCCTATTTTTTAAACCTTGAATTTTATGAAGTTTAAATACAAATTTAATACTTAAAAATTGTTTTTAACATTTATTTTTGAGAAAGAGAATGCAAAGAGGGGAAAGGCAGACACAGAGAGGGAGACACAGAATCCAAAGCAGGCTCCAGGCTCTGAGCTGTCAGCACAGAGCCTGAAGCGGGGCTCAAACTCACGAACCACGAGATCATGACCTGAGCCAAAGCCAGACGCTTAACCAGCTGAGCCACCCAGGCGCCCCACACATTTAATACTTTTGATGAAAATTGAAATAAGCTTTATAAGGCCAGGTTGTATTGCAAATTATATTTTTGAAGTTTTCTACCATGGACACATTATTTTTAGAATCAGAAAACAGTTCAAAAAGAAAATATAAAGTTATCTTTTACAGCAAGAAATAATGAAAATATTTCCAAATATGCCTTTCAGACATTCATAGTATAACTATTCTACTTTTCAGAAGTAAGAGTTTGTAGGCGGTTGGAGAGATAATATTTAATTGAGCAGTACCCAAAATTTGAGCAAATCAGTCAGTCTGAAGCTACATTTGGGAATTTCAGAACATTTGTTAATATTTCAAATACAACTATTCAACACATTTTGTGAAAACTCTTTTCTTGAGCCATGAATAATTTGTTACTATCTTTCTGAACCCTGGCTCTGAGTTAATGCTTTCTACTTCCTGAGGGATTTTACAATTCAGTTTTGAAAAAGATAAACTGTATCTGGAAACTCTGGGAAAGACTGATTTCTGAACAGCTCTATTCTTATGGAGAAGTCACAGTCTGACCAAAGGAAGAGAGGGCTTGCAATTTTTACTGGCATTTTTCTTCCTTTCTTCTCCAGTGTAACAGTTTGTGAGTTATCTTTGAGGATGGTTGTCCATCAGGACACTTCTCAAACAGGATGATTCTGTTAAGTTAGTGAAATGATCATTCCCAACATCACGGTTATTCCACACCATTGGGCAAAATGCTGACAGCACACAGGGATTACAGGAATTCGCCTCAACTGTTTGTGACTTTCTTACTCCTTGTGATCAAATCAACCCTAAATACTCCCTGAAGCAGAAATCACGAACAGTGTGCACTAGCATTGATTATTCATAGGTGGATATTTTCACCTCCCTTTAAAGACAAGGAGTATCAGAAACATGAAGTGTGTCGTACATGTCAGAACTAGGGTCTAGCCCTCTTTGAAATTCCAGTGCCAGCGTTCTTGTTTAACTGGAGGTTTCTCACTATACAGAGGGTTGTAATAGAAATAGTTGCAGCGTGTTGTGCATTGGAGAATAAAGGAAACTTCTTGGGCAACACGGTGCATGATGACACATCTCTACCTCTTCTTGAAAGCCCTTTCGATGACAACAACCAAAAGAATATTAACACACAAGGACAAAGAGAATTAAAGGATATTCATGGTGGGCAACATGGGCAACATGGTGGATGATGACACATCTCTATCTCTTCTTGAAAGCACTTCGATGACAACAACCAAAAGAATATTAATGCACAAGGACAAAGAGAATTAAAGGATATTCAGCCACAACTGAGAACTCACACTTTTTTTTTTTTTTTGAAGAGAGCAATCTCTGCAAGAGAGTGGTGACTTCCTTAGCAGAGTGCAGAAAGCTATAAGCTATGGGTGTCCGAGAGGGACATACAAGACATAATCTGATTCTTCTCTCAGAACCTTGGAAAAGCTTAAAATTTAAAGCAGCAGATACAGCAAGATGTGGAGGAGCACAAGGCCACCGTGGGAGGGACCGAAATCTTTCAGGCAAAAGGGTTGGGGCCTTAGTTCTTTCCTTTCTCCAGAGCTCGTTAGCAAGCTTCTCCTTCACAGAGAGTTTCCAATCAGCTGGTCACTGCTCACTCTTTAATACAGGCCACCAAGCATCACTGGGCGGTTGAGGTTAAGTTTCTAATATGAGAGAGATTCAAACAAACAGAAAGAGTAACACGGAGAACACGGAGGACCCAGAGCCAAGGAAATGGCTAAGAAAGTAGAACAAAAGCAAATAGGGAAGCAGCATAAGACATTTGGGAAGGTCGATCCGGGAGGTTTTAGCTAGTAACAAATTGAGGAGAAGGAATTTCCAAAGACAAAAACCACAAGATAATTCCCCAGAACTGAGAACTTGTCTTTCCAGATTGGAAAGGTTCTCCAATGTGCCCCGCTCAATCAATAAAAAGAGAAACACAGTCAGGTAGATATTTATGAATTTTAGGACACCAGGAATACAGAAATCTTCTAAAAGTTTATGGTGGGAGGGGCACTTCACATACAAAGAGATGGGCATTCAAGTGTTCTTTGACTTCTCCAACCAACGCTGGAGGCTACAATGCCATGGAGCAGAGCTGTCATAATTTGGAGGCAAATTATACTCAATTCTATGCTCAACATAGAATTGTACACATGGATAAACCATGGATTCTTTTCCGAGAGCTGTCATGACAAAGCACCGCCAACTGGGTGGCTTAAAACAGTAGAAATGTATTCTCTCAGTTTTGGAGACCAGAAGTCCAAAATCAAGGTGTCGGCAGGGCTGATTCCTTTTAGAGGCTCTGGGAGAGAATGTTTCCTGTTTCTCTCCTGGCTTCTGTGATGGTCAGTAATCCCGAACATTCCTTGGCTTGTAGATGCATCACTCTACTCTCTGCCTTTGTTATCATGTGGCCTTCTGTCCTCTGGTGTCTCTGTGTTTTCACATGACCTTCTTATAAGGACACCCATCATTGGATTTAGGGCCCGCTCTAATCCAATATAGCCACATCTTAACTAATTATATCTGTGAAAACACTGTATCCAAATAAGGTCGCATTCTGAGGTATCAGGTAGACATGAATTTTCAGGAGACAGTGCTCAACTCAGTGCAAACCATCAACCAAATATGAAGGCAGAATGGAGACCTCTGGGGGCATGTAAGGACTGAAAAATTAGATCTCCAAGTGCCGTTTCTTAGGGAAGTTACTGGAGGATATATTTTGTCAAAATAAACAAGTAAACTGAGAAAGAGGAGGACATGGAACGAGGTAACAGGAATCTAACAAGAAAAACAGAATTAAGAGCCCCAGAGTGGGGTGCTCTAGGAGTGACATCTTCCAGGGTGAAGGAAAGAAAATGCTAAATATGGGACAGCTTTGAGTATTTGGAAAATAAAATTGACCGTTGTTTGACAGAGCTGAAATTCCAAGATAAAACAAGTTGAACAAAAAAGAGAACATGTTCATAGTCTCTTCTTGGCTCAATATTAAGTAATCTTTACATAGTCATTAATAGTAACCCTAACTCTTGATTTAGTGAAAACTTAAGGGACTATATCAAGAAGATGACACTGGATAATTATGTTAAGTAAATTCCTAAATATTCATCAGTCATAATAAGAAGTCAGCAGGTGATGTCTAAAATTAAAAGGACGTAAAATTGCAGTATTAGCATCCTATTTAGAAACAAAAAGATACAAATCAGAGGAAGAAAGCAATAAAAGTTTATATGGTAACCTCTAGGCAATGGATCTGGGCAGGGGAGAGGAGGTGATCGTTGTCTTTTAGTATGTCTTTTAATATTATTTGATTTCTTAAAAATTTGAGCAATACTTTTATAGCAACTCAAACTAAAAGAGGAAAGTAGAATATAATATGTTTAACAATTACCCGAAGAATGTATTCAAATGCAACTTCTGTGTTAACACCCAGGTATTCTAATTTGGTAGGAAGGGGGGCCTGGAACTCTTCATTTTAACAAGGGCTGATGGAAGGGGTTTCCAGACCCTGCTTTGAGAAACAT
Organism: Leopardus geoffroyi; assembly: GCF_018350155.1. Classification (NCBI taxonomy): domain Eukaryota; kingdom Metazoa; phylum Chordata; class Mammalia; order Carnivora; family Felidae; genus Leopardus; species Leopardus geoffroyi. The sequence continues at coordinate 132,366,357 of NC_059333.1, forward strand.
GTGTCTGGAAACGTCCACCCATTTCTGGGACATCAGCTCCAGCTGCTTTCTGGTAGAGACCAGGCGAGCTTGATCCTATGTGGGCATGGCCACCCCCTTATTGGCACTCATGCCAAAGCCCTGCTTAATTGACAGTTGTTCTAGCCTCTATTAGAGGTCAGTTAGTAGTTTTTCGCTATTGGTTATTTTATTCTCCAAGAATAAGTGCCAAAGTGAGAGACTTAGATGCCAAGGTCAGGAAATGTGTTCCAACGGTCAGAAAGTCTTCCAACCACGCAGGTTGCAAACATTGGCAGAAGCTCTGAGGACAGTCGCTCCATGTTTGCGTGAGGCCGAGTCAGTCGTGTGAGTTCCAGAAGGCTTACACAAAATGAAACACCATCGATTCTGCCCTGCCATTGCTATCGAAGAGTTGTGAGTCTGAAGGTGCCTGAGGTCGCATCCCAGCCTGTGTCCCAGAGAACCTTAGACATATACCCAGTGGAAATGCTGAAGTGAAAGCTGTTGCAGAAATTTGCTACTTAAACAGTGACAGAAGGTCACAGTGGCAGCAAATCTCTTGTAAAAGTCCTAATAAAGCCATGATCAGCCTTCTCCAAAGTTCTACACGACCCTGCTCCTGGGCTTCCCCTCTGTTGAGGAGCTGCTGTGAGTGTACTGTACCATGCACTTTATACCTGCCAAATCCCACAAAACCAATTTCACAGATGAGAAAAATACAGATTCCGGTAAGTGAAGCCACAAGCCCGGCATTACATAAGTGTATGTGACAGAACAAATCTTACTTTTTCCGTGATTCCAAGTTGCGTTCTGGACCATCTTTAAGCTTACGGGATGTCAAATAACAGAACTAGATCATCAGTATCGAAGCTGTGGAATATGACCCATTTGTCACTGCAAATGTGTTCACTGGACAGAAATCCTGCAGGTCTGGCACGAGACTCTCACACAGGCACTGCAGAGGGGGCTGAACGGAGCAGCCGCCCAAGACCCAACGGAGCTCCTGCAAAGGTCACCAAAACACTGCCACAGCTCTCTGTCCCAGCTGTGGGTGAGCAGCAAACATCCACAGCTGGCTGGACATCCTGGGGATGCGGAGGAGTGGGGCTGGGGGCGGGGGCTGGGGGTTACAGGAAGGGAGTGGCTGATTGTAAGCAAAGACCAGTTCTCAAGATGAGGTCACTGGTTAGTTTCAGAAAGTTGCTGCTGATACCAAAGAAAGTAGCAACTTTTTTTTTTTTAATTTTTTAAATGTTTGTTTTTGAGAGAGAGAGAGAGAGTGCGAGCACAAGTGGGGGAGGGGCAGAGAGAGAGAGAGAGAGAGAGAGAGAGGGAAAGGGAAACGCAGAATCTGAAGCAGGCTCCGGGCTCTGAGCTGCCAGCACAGAGCGTGACCCCGTGAACTGAACCCGCAAGGTCATGACCTGAGGCAAAGTCTGACACTTAACCGACTGGGCCGCCCAACTGCCCTGAGAAAGTAGCAAATTCCTCATCTCAGAATTTGTAAACTACAGGAATGTTAGGGAAGATGGTATGGATAATGATGATAATGAAGTGGAAGATACAACAGCTCACATGATTTGAGTATTTTCCATATGCCAGGCATTGTGCAGAGCATTATCTCATTTAATCCAATGAACTAGTTTGTATGCCCATTTATTGATGAGAAAATCAAGGCCCAGAGATATGGGGATTCACTCACAGTGGCACCACTAGTTAGGGACAGAGTTAGGACTAGAGTTTGGCACCTCTGGGTATTTTTTTTCTCTGTACCTTACAGCCAATTTCTCTTCCCATCACGATGTGTGAAAAGAATATGGTCTTTGGAAGAACTAAGCAGACCCAGATCTAAAGCCTGCATTTCCTGTGTCACCCTCTCTTTCTGAGTCTCAGTTTCCCCATTTGTAAAACGGAGATAATATCTTACTCTCTCTTTTGTTATCAACATTAAATGAAATAATGTATATCATGTACTTATTAGAGCATCTGGTACACAGTAAGGACTCAACACGTGTGGGCTTTGTTTTGCTTTGTTTTGTTTTGTTTTTTCCCTCTTCCTCTTGCCTTGGGTGTGGAAATAATGTCTACTAGGTCTTTTCAGTTATCTGCCCTCTTAGGTGGTAATCATCATATATCATATTGATATTCCAGATGGATCAACTATTTACTTGCCTACTTATAAGACACACTAAATGAAGCATTTGGAGGGAACAAGAAAATAGGAATATTATGCCAAGTTTTCGTAAATTTAAGAAACACCAAAATGGCTCCATTACCTGGGTTGCTAATATAATTAAGTGGTACTTAGCTGGTGTTCAGCTGCACAATAGAATCACCTGGAGCTTTAAAAATGCCCAGTGTTTAGGCTGAGACCTCATACCAATTTATTTATTTTTTTTATTTTTTCAACGTTTATTTTATTTTTGGGACAGAGAGAGACAGAGCATGAACGGGGGAGGGGCAGAGAGAGAGGGAGACACAGAATCGGAAACAGGCTCCAGGCTCTGAGCTGTCAGCACAGAGCCCGATGCAGGGCTGGAACCATGTATCGTGAGATCACGACCTGAGCCGAAGTCAGACGCTTAACCAACTGAGCCACCCAGGTGCCCCACCACGGTCCATTCTTGCCGGGAAAACTGATTACCCTGTGATTAGTTCGACTTTCCTTCAATCTCCTCTTCCCTCAGCAGCCAGTACCAGCCATAATAAATTCTAACTACACTCCTCTGGTGCCTCCGGAGTAGAATCTAAACTCTCCAACATGGCACACAAGGTCCTCTATGGCTGGCCTGTACCAACCTCTTTACGTCCATCTCCTAGCCTCAAGTTAGCGAGGGTCCATGCAGTCAATCTCCTTTGCCATGAACACAATGGGATTTATGGTTTAAACAAAAACCTATTTTGAGAACAAAGACCTGGGCGAGACGATTGCTTTTTGAGGGTACTTACTGATCATTGCTCAGCTAAATTGTATCCAATGATTTTCATTCAAATCAAAGGACCTCTTCTTGAAGAAACCTCTGGGTTCCCAGTCTGGGATAAGGATTCCTCCATCTTCTCACAGGGCTCTCTGCACACCTTCACCGCAGCACGACTACGTGGGATTGAAACGATCTCTTTCTGGGTCAGTCTTCCCAGGGGACCCTGCGCTCAAGGCATGTGTCACCTTTTATTTATCTCCATATTCTCCATCTCTGGCACAAGGCATGCTATCTGGTAGGTGGCATGTGGGATGCCAAGCTGAGCTGAAAGTCTACAAAATGCATCCACTCACTTGTAGAGCTTCAAGGAGGCGAATTCTAAGTCAGCACTTCCGGAACCTAGATGTGCATATGAATTGCCTGCAGATGTTAACATGTAGGTTCTCATCCAATTGACTTCAGGTGGGAGCCCACGAAGTCTGCATTTCTTACAGGCCCCCAGGTGATATTGATGCTGCTGGCTCACGGCCCATCAGCTACACCTTGAGTAGTTAGGATTGTGGCCTCCCCTCCAAAAGCACGAAATACAGGACACCTGTAACTCAATTTACGCAACAGAAGAAAGAACATTTTTACTTTGTAGAAGTGCTGGTAACGGAGAGGATAAAAGAAGATTTATGCCGTTTACTAGTCTATTTACTGTCTATTCCTATAATATCCCAGCAACCTGGAGTTGTGTATACTCTTTTAAGAGACTGCAAACGGGCGTCTTGTGAGCCAGGCCCCCACACAGATGTTGTTCTCCTCACAGGAGGCGAGAACTTCCTTATCGGCGGCATTTGTGGGCAGGAGAGCTTCTAGCTGCCACAGGAATTTTTCTCAGCGCACAGTCCAAATTCAGTTTGGAAAGTAGAAGCTGGAAAGAAGAAGTGAGGGAGGCCAACAGGATATTAGCCAGGATTAGCAAGATAAGTAAGGCTTATTCATTCATCCCTTCCCTGCACAAAGAAAACCAGTTACTGAGCACCTCCTACTCTAAGTTCCAAATGTGCTACAAAATGAGATCCTCTAGGGTTGTCAAGGTGGACAATGGAGGGCTAGAGAAAATGTTTAGTCCAAAGAGAATTCCAGACTTTGGGTCAGAGATGGAAAGATGTTTCAATTATAGAGTCCAGTAAGAGCTGCACAAATGTTCAACTGTGGTTATTCAAATTCTCAGCCCCGCTGCTCACACTCGGATAAAAGACCTAGGAGTCAGATTTAAGATGTCAAATGAAGTTTTCCAGAGATATCACAGGATTCTTAGTCATCTGTAATTCCGACCAGCTGTTCTGCAACGCGTGGTCCATGTCATGGAAGGCTGCTGTGCGCAGCTGTGGGTCATTTCTGCACAGAACCTCTAGGAAAGTATATACTTTCTGCCTGTTCCATGGTTCCTTTTGGGGGGCACGCAATTTTGTTGACGGGTCACTCCATATTCAAATAGACTGGCTATTATGGAATGGTTCAAGATTTTTTTTTTTTAAGTTTGCTGGGTTTTTGTTAAAGATTTTAAGAAAAGGCTTTTCAGCAACCCACCACACCTGCTGTGGCCTCAGCTTCCGCCAATTCCAAGATTTCCAGTCCAGTCACACTGACCCCCTTTCAGCCCTGCTCACACACTGCCCATTTCCCCACTCACGTCAATGCTCATACACACACACCCCGGCCTTGCTGGCTATTCTCCCCTTCTCATTGTTCATGCCAAGTCCCTTCCTACCTATCCAACCAAACCATATTTATCTTTCAAGGTGAAAATGTTTATTCATTCATCAAATCCTGGCCCCTTAAGGGCCAGGCACCATCCTGGGTGTTGGGGGTACAGTGATGGACAAGTTAGGGGTGCTCACTTGGGTGCCTCTTGGGGACTTGGATAAGTGAATTAGACACTTATAACCACTGTAACCCTCCTGGCAAGGACCTAGAGCAAGAGACCCAGTGCTGGGAGAATATGCGGTGTGGTGGGTGTCCCCTTGCCCAGTTTTGGAAAGTTTATGGAAGGCGCTCCCAAGCAGATGGCAGCCAGCGCAGAAAGATGAATAGGAGGTGCTGAGGGAAAGAGGTTCCTTGCAGTGGGAAGAGATTGGGCTGGGAAGGTGAGTAAAGGTCAGATTTTGCCGGGTCTTTTAAGGCATGGAAGGACTTTGTACTGTTATCTTCAAGGAAGTGGGAGGAGAGGGTTCATGATCTGTAAGTACAGATGTGGTGTGAATCTCCTTTATTCCTTCAAGTGTTCTCCCATGATTGGAATCCCAAGTGACTTTTTTTTCCTTCTTTGATTTCCAAAGCAATTACTGTCTTGACTTAGCAGCCTTACTCGGAATTTATGCACAGTATTTTTCATCATCCTGTGGTCATTCTCTGCTGTCGGTTCTCTACTTCTTTGTCCCCATAACACACGCTCAAGTATTATATTTGGGGCTGGACTGTCCAAAATACATAATACACTTATTTAAAAGCTCCTTATATTTACAGCGTAATTGTTCCTCCAGTGAAACAGTGTCACTTTATGTCACCCCTCTTACATCTTACCTGCGTCAAATTGTGCTGTTCAGCCTCAAGGGACCACTCAGACACAAAATTCCCGTGAAAAGTGAATGCACAGTCAGTGGTAACATAAACCAATTTTATACATTGGGATGCAGACACGTTTCCCTGGTCCTGGTGCTTTGTGTTCCAATTGTTGTAGGTTACCCAGCTCTAGCGACCTTGACTTAATGCAAACTCATCAAGGGAAAGGACAGTTATACGTACGTTTAAATTCCTCACAGTTCTTTTTCCTTTTTTCCTTTTTTTTAAGTTTATTTATTTTAGAGAGAGAGAGAGAGAGAGAGAGAGCACAAGCAGGGGAGGGGCAGGGAGAGGAGGAGAGAGGATCTCAAGGAGGCTCCATGCTGTTAGTGCAGAGCCCAACGCAGGGTTCAAATTCACGAACCGTGAGATCGTGACCTGGGCCGCAATCAACAGTCGACCGTTTAACTGACTGAGCCACCCAGGCACTCCCAAATTCCTCAGAATTCTTAGCACGATGCTGGATGTAGCAGAAGGATTTATTTGAGTTTTGCATTTATTTTTGCGACTGGGTTTAATTCTTTTTAAATTATGGAAATGTGTCAGGCTTTCAAAAATCTGTAAAAATAATACAAAGAACACCAGTTTTTCAGTACCTAGTGTAAGAAATAACACATTATAATGGCAATTGGACCTCTGCTTTACCCCTCCTCACTGAAAGATCACTACTGTCTTAAATTTGGTGTTCCATAGGTGGTGTCATATATGCTCTTACTCCAGTTGTGGGCATTCATAAACAGTAGGCCTTGTTGCCTCTCGGGTTTTAAGAGGTCGTATAAATGATGTCATAATGTGTCCTTCGGCAACTTATTTTGTTTCAGTATTACCTTTGTTGTTTGTCCACTGTTTATCAATGCAGCTGTAATGTAGCAATATGCCACACGTAGGACGATTCAGTTGGCCTCACCTCTTCACTGAAACACACAATGCTCTGGTGAACCAGTGCTTTCTTTTGCTTTGGGGTGTACATGTGTGACAGGTTCTACAGGCATAGAGACCTAGAAATGGGACAGCTGGGCAGGAGGATATGTGCATCAGCAACCTAACTAGATATTGCCAACCTGCTGTTCAAAGGTGGGACCATCTACTCTTCCATCAGCAGAGTGGGAGTTCTTCTGGCTTCACATTCTTGAGAACCCACGTTACTTTCAGATTGAGGGATCTGATGTATTGCTCCAGCATGCGTTTATACACACACGCACAGATCAGGATTCTTAGGGAAAAGCAGAACTTTACCGAAGAGTCGAGTTTGCTTTAGAACTTCCCAGAGACCAACGTGTGGCTACTTTAAAATTTTCGGCAGCCTAGAATTGGTTGGATTGTTTGAAAATTATTCAACGACAAGAGTACTGTTAAGGAAAATTATGTGGGAAAAGTACAAAATTGCCAATGGGATCACCCTATTAGCATAGTTACTTTTAAAATATACAAAATATACTCACTTGGCAATTACTAGTTGCCTTGATCAAACTGAAAGATTTAAAAAATGAATTCACTACTGGCTTATTTTACATTATATATACATTTTCCAAATATGTCTAATCCTGTACTGCTCTTCCAATGGGTCTGAGTTAGCCTACAGGTAAATAAAAATGAACAGAACAAGCTTCCGGATCAGACTTGCTTTTATTTTAGAACTTGTCTCTTGCTCCATTGTAATTCCCAAGAACAGCTCTGATCATATAGAATATTCATGCGTTTCCCAATTGTTTTTCCCAGCAAAAATCAAGTACATACAAAGCAAAGCATGCTAAAATGTAAAACAAATGATCACAGCACGAAACAACCACTCACAAAATTAGCCTCATCTCACTTTTTTTCTTTCTCACTAGTTCCATTCTTTTCTTTTTCTTTCTCACGAATTCCATTCTTTTCTAAATGTTCTGGTAAAGAGCAGGCTTTGACTATGCTGGTAGCAGCCTGCCAGGTAGCTTTTACAGGGCGCTCAGGTCATGAGGGTGGCACAAAATCGGAAGGATGGACGTGGGTTTCTAGTTCTATGAAGAGAGAGAAGACACTCCTAGTAAATTCTAACTCTGCTTTTTACTCAGCAGTCCAACTTGAGATGCAGACGTGATGAAAATGAAAGTCTTTAGGCAGAGAGAGCGTCAGAAGTGCTGCCCGAACCGTACGAGAGCTGTCAAAGAGAAACTTCAGTTAACTCTTCCTGGTCGGTTGTCCCCATTCATGGAGGAAATGAAGTCATTCCTAGTTTCTCAGTTCTGCTCGTCGATGTCTTCACTCGGAAAAGTCTCCCTCTCAGATTCGAAACAGAACAAGTTTAGCACGTCATTAGCTGATTGGTCTCATGAGAAATTCCTGCCGCTCGCCATTCTCCTTCCAGCAGATGATTTACACTTTCTAGTTAGCACCACGTGGAATCACACATTGCCAATGGAGCTGTCTTCCTTTCCTGCTCTGATCATCTTGGGGCCTCACCATCTGCAAAACATAAAAATATGAATTCGCTCTTAATGTCACTGGATTTGTTTAAAATGTTCCTCTTGACTCTTCTTTTGCCACATATGAAATGAGCACACGTTGTTTTGCCATTTTCGGTAGTCAAAATAAAAGGGCAATGTGATAATGGATACAAATGAGCAACATATAAGTAGAACTATAGATAGGCTTCCTCCTAGGAAAATGCTGGTGCGTTCATCATCTGAAATGCCACACTCAGCACATTCAGTGGCTGGTATCATGGATTCAGGGCTAGAAGGAATGTGCAGAGCTAGGACTCTGCCCAGAATCCTTCTGATCTTTTTTAGCATTGACTTGGAGGACAACATTGCTTCCCCTCCCATCCCTCTTTCCCCCTCCTTCCCGACCACCCCCATGTGAGCTTTTGCTTCCAGCATCTTAGGAGGGCTGCTGTCCAGCCACTGGAATGGCTTTAATCACATGCAGCATGAGTGCCTTGGAGCTTAAAGCCCTTCCCAAGACAACCCTTGGCCAGTCAATGATCCAGGAGGAGTAAGAAAGCCCAACTTCTTTGTTTCAGGTCAGGATGCTCTGCAGCATTAACTCAACATGCCGGAGCGCCTGCAAAGACCAAGTGCTCTACGGTACTTGGCCCGAGATGACACCCTTGTTTGTCTCCCACTCTTTCCCTGCTTGCTTCCTCCATTCCCTTTCCGCTTCTCCTGTCAGTGAGTGCTATCTCAATAAATCATATGCATGCCAATCCTCACTCCGGGGTCAGCTCCGGGGAACCTGGCCCAAGGCAGGATATGAGAGATGATCCCACCCACTTGTCTTCACACACTTGCTTACACACCCGCCTCAAAGGAAAACAATCATGTACTCTTGCCTTGCATATTTCAAAGTTAACATCTAATTATTTTTTCATTAGGATTTGAGGTATTAGAAAAGGATGTGTAAATCGTGACATATCATAAAAACTGATATTTAAAAATAAAACTGCCACATTTTTCTTTTTTTCTTTTTTTTTTTTTTTAATTTTTTTTTTCAACGTTCATTTATTTTTGGGACAGAGAGAGACAGAGCATGAACGGGGGAGGCGCAGAGAGAGAGGGAGACACAGAATCAGAAACAGGCTCCAGGCTCTGAGCCATCAGCCCAGAGCCCGACGCGGGGCTCGAACTCACGGACCACGAGATCGTGACCTGGCTGAAGTCGGACGCTTAACCGAATGCGCCACCCAGGCGCCCCTGCCACATTTTTCTTTTAACTTACCATATAGACTCTAAATATCAGTGATTCGATAGCACCATTATCTATTTAAAATACATGTAAACATGTTCACAGTTAAAAGTCAGATACTATGTAGTGTTTACTTTTCTCCTTAAACGTGTATTTCCATTGCACTTCCCCCATGGAATTTCATTTAACTGTAACATATTTATATGCTTTAAAACCTTTTATTGTCTGCCTAACAATAATCCTCTGCAGCAAAAAATATATTTAAATGCACATTTTTCATTTTATATGGCTATAAGCTTCTACGTGTTAACATTTTTTTTCTGATGGATTACCATCACAGCTTATCAAAACAGCATATATATTCAAATTTTGGTAATTTTATCATAAAAAAAGTAAAAATTTTATTGGACATGCATTTCTTATTGAGAGGCATAGTTTTTCCCTATCATTTTTACTTACTGCTACTACAATTTATTGTTAGAGTGAGGCAACATCTAATATTAATTCTATTAATATTTACTATTGTAGATTTAAGCACTGATAAATAGTTTACACAGATGGGTTTTGATAAATAGTTTACACAGAGCAACAGCAAATAGTTCTTTGACTTGTTTCTGAGTTATGTGTCCAAAATGACCCCATCATCTTTCAAGAGGTTTTACAAAGGAATGTTACCCAGTCACTGAATGACGTTTTGTCACTTCTGGAAAATGTACCCCCAAACGCTTCACTAAACTTATCAAATGGCTATTAATAATACCAGTTACTCCTTCATTTATGGGTATGGGGTTTAACTTGAGAAACTAAAATATGGCTGGAAAATTCGAATATTGTTAAATTAAGTACACTTGACATGTATCCTATTACTATATTTTTTGATAAAATAATAATATTTATTATAATGTTTTATATATTTTTTCTTCAGAATTTTGAAGCTCCAACTTAGCTCATTCACTTTATGGGACATATCCCCAGATAGCCTAATTGGCAGAAGTGGTCCTTCCAGTAAAACCAATCAACACCTCATTGTGTGATGATGTCTTATTTATGATTCCGTTCATAGGTAAATGATTAAGGCTACGATTTTTTTTGGCCTAATGAAACAATGCTTGCTCTCCATCAATATTTCATGTACAGACTCTTTGCTTTGTTCTCACAGATTTCTCACTTAGAAGCGATGCATCTTTTGGTCCCTCTGGGTGGCTCAGTGAGTTAAGCTTCCGACTTCAGCTCAGGTCACGATATCGCAGTTTGTGAGTTTTGAGTTTGAGCCCCGGGCTCTGTGCTGACAGCTTGGAGCCTGGAGCCTGCTTCTGATTCTGTGTCTCCCTCTCTCTCTGCCCCTTCCTTGCTCACGCTCTACGCGTCTCTCTCAAAAATAAATAAACATTAAAAAAATAATAAATAAATAAATAAATAAATAAATAAATAAATGAAAGAAGAGATGCATCTTCTGCCAAGATTTGGGAAATGGAAGAGGCCAGATTACTAAATGAAACTTATCATCACTCCTACCATCCTCCATTTAGAGTATACCTGAATTCAGAACATCCGAACATGACTTCAAATACCTCTTTTCTAGCAACACGCATTTTCCTTAACAGAAACACATACGAGATGGGAAAGACATGAAGCCTCATGTGGCTTCAAGGAAGCCTATAGATCCAGTATTTTGACTCCTTGTTTGACACCCACCCCCTATCCCATGCCTCCCTAGCAGGGTTTACATCTGGGCAAAGCACATAATCAGATTCAGAATGGCTGAGAAAGGGGCCCCTGGCTGGCTCAGTCAGAAGAACATGTGACTCTTGATCTTGGGGTTGTGAGTTTGAGTCCGACACTGGGTGTAGAGATTACTTAAAAATAAAATCTTTAAAAAGAATGGTTGAGAAATATCCATCTCTTGTGTGAGGTGTGTGTGTGTGTGTGGGGGGGTGGTATTTGTAAAGGGAGGCAGGAAAGGAGACCCTCCATGATTCCTCAGATAGAGACATTCTCAGTAGACAGAGTCCTTTAAGAGTAGTTCTCAGAAACCCATGCACTGGGAAGTCTTTGTGTGACCCCAGTAGCCCCCAGTATGAAAAACACTGGCCTTGACCAAGCTCCTCATACACAAATAAGAAAGCTGAAGACCAAGGCAATCTGGTGACCATTTGAGATCACAAAGCTAGCTGGTGACAGAACCAAAATTAGCATCTGGGTCGCCTCATTCCCAGTCTGACATTCTTTCCACCATGACCATCAACTCTAATGCGATTTGTCATCATCACTGTCATTATCATCATCATCAATATCTCAAATAATAGCTAATATGTGTTAAGCTTTCACTCCATACAAAGTGCTGTTCGAAGCACTTTACATTCATATAGCGATCACATTAGCCTATGATGTATGCTCTATTATTATGTCCATTTTACAGAAAGGGAAATGGAAGCTCAGAGAGACAGAATACTGTGCCTAAGATTACATGACTAGTAATTGCAGAAATAGGAGTCAAATCCATGTCCCAATTCAATGATCCCTGGATTCACTCTTTCAACTACTATTTCCCAAAGTGGTTTCTATAAAATATTAGCCCAAAAAGATGCCGTTACAAGATTTTGTGGTCATAGTGGTTTGACTGTAGCCCCTCTCTCAGAATCACAATGAAGATGAACCCATTAAAGGCACTGAGAAGTCCTGCAAAAATGATACCTACTTATCAACTTTTTATAGGAAAATTATTTTTTTCTAATTACCTATTAATGTCTAGTGAGAAGACTCCCATTAAAGAAGACTAATTTAGGCTCAATATCTGTAACAGTAGGTCAATGGTTCTCAAATTCTAGCCTGCATTAGAATCATCTGGAGGGCCCCAACTCCAGAGTTTCTGATTCAACAGGCCCATGGTGGGATTCAAGGATCTGCATTCCCAATGACTTCCTAGATGATGCTGACGTTGCTGGTCATTGCTGGACATTGATATTAGAAAAATAAAGACTAAGAAACAAGCCCTAACTTGGCATGATGGGAAAAGGAATACAGTTACACTTTTTAAAATCCACATTAAAATCTTGTGAATGACTACCCTATGACCCAGCAATTCCACTAGCAGGTATTCATCCAAGGGATACAGGTGTGCTGTTTCGAAGGGGCACATGCACCCCAATGTTTATAGCAGCGCTATTGACAATAGCCAAAGTATGGAAAGAGCCCAAATGTCCATCGATGGATGAATGGATAAAGAAGATGTGGTGTGTGTGTGTGTGTGTGTGTGTGTGTGTGTGTGTTTATGAGGAACTTAAGATACAAAACAGATGAACATAAGGGAAGGGAAGCAAAAATGATATAAAAACAGGGAGGGGGACAAAACAGAAGAAATTCTTAAATATAGAGAACACACAGTTGTTAGAGGGGTTGTGGGGGGGATGGGCTAAATGGGTAAGGGATAGGGGGCATTAAGGAATCTACTCCTGAAATCATTGTTGCACCATATGCTAATGAACTTGGATGTAAATTAAACAATAAATAAATTAAAACATCAATTAAAAATAAAGTAAAATAAAATCTTGCAAATGTACACTATAATGAGCAAAAAAAAATCTGTGCATTAAGTAGATGGATAAAATTAAAACATAAGAAACAAAATGGGCACATGAAAAGAAAAGCCCACTCTCTTTGGGAAAACAAAGATAAGCATAGCAAAGATAAGCATATAAAGGGTGATTCCTCTTCACAGTGGATTTTTATTTTTAATTGTCCAACATATTGTCAGACTTAGATCATTCATGCAGGGATAATACTAGCTGATTATGTGCCAAGCACAGTGTGTATTCTGACCTTCATATGTATCATCTTCAACCTTTCAACAACCCAAATAAATATTTTATTATCTTTCTTTCATGGATTAACTTTAAGGTGAACTTGTGTTCTATAAACAGAATTGTAGAGTATAAATCTTTGTGACAAAATGGTATGGAATAGGTGCTGTGAATATTCTTTGGTAAAGACACTTTTAGGTATCTATAGCTTCCGTTTTCTTCTCTGTAGAAAAGATACAGGACGACCCAGTGATTTCTAAAGTCATTCCAGTTTCAGATCCTAATCTTCCACGACCCAAGAAAGAAGCCAAACTGACACTGCCTGAAGAGACTCAGACTGATTTCTTGGAGCAGAGCTGGCCAAATGTTACCATATCAGGCTGTTGGCTAGAACTCTCTGAGCGAAATGAATAAAGACATCATCAACTTCTGGATGTAGGATATATAATTAAGTAGAAAAATGAAGAAAACTTCTGGAGGAAAGAAATTATGAAGAATACTAAACAAGAAAGTATTGGTAATGTTCACTTGATAATCCTTTTGAGTCTAGCAACCTTATGATTTTCAATAGGAATCTCACCTCAAGATATCTAACAGGACTGAATCAAAGGAGATTTATTGCAGTGTTTTTCAAACTTGTATGCACATTGCAGTTGCCTTTGGAGCTTCAAAAAAATGGATGCCTTGTCTCACTCCCAGAGAAGATGATTTAAGTGATGTGGAATGTGGGCTGGACTATGGAATTGTCAACAAATACCTTGGTCATTATAATGCACAAACTTGGGCAATGCTGATTCATAGGGTTCTTTCCTATGATTACATTGTTAATTATATCCCCTACTGTGGACTGAACTGTGTCCCTCCAAATTCATGACTGTATTGGGGTCAGGGCCTTTAAGATGGTGACTAAGGGTGAATGCAGTCATAAGGATAGAGATGTGATCTGATAAAAATATCGCCCTTTGAAGAGGAAGTGACACCAGGTCTGTCTCTCCACCATGTGAAAACAAAGCAAGAAAAGGTGGCTGTCTGCCAGCCAGAAAGAGAGCTCTCATCAGGAATCAAATTGGCTGGTGCCCTGATCTTGGACTTCCCAGCCTCGGGAACCGTGAGAAAATAAATTATTGTTGTTTAAGCCCCCTAGTCTATAGCATTTGTTATGGCAGCCTGAGCTGCCTAAGACATCCCCTCTTACACTCACTCTATTTCGGATCTCATTCCTTCCTCCAGCATTGGGAAAGCGTACTGAATCAGGAGCTGCCAGACCAGGGTCAAGTCCCAGGAAGTCACTAAACCTCTTTGAGCTTCAGTTTCTCCATCCAAGTATGGGGGGTATTAACTCCTGTCTCTTATTCAGGGTTTTGGAGGGAACTCAATGGGACATGTATATGAAATTACCTTGTAGACAGTATGGCTCTGTACATGGGTGAGCTGCAGGTGGTACCTGCCACTTTCTCTCAACCAGCCTCCCTTTCAAATCCCCTCATTGATCTCCCTCTGGGTTTCCTCCTCAGCATGTTCTCTCAGCCATCTGGTCCCACTCATTTGACCTCACCTCCAATTCCCTGGTTCTCCCATCACTGCTCTCCTGCAGCCCATGTCTGCTAGCCACAAATCCTCCTACTTTTCCTTTATTTGAGAAGATCTTTATTTTGCCTTCATTCTGGAAGTCTATGTTCACTGGATAAAAAATTCTGTGTTCAGAGTTCTTTTACTTCAGTACATTAAAGAAAAAGATGTTTCACTGTCTTCTGCCTTCATGGTTTCTGATGAGAAATCTATGATCATTTGAAGAGTTGTTCTCTTTTTTGGTAACATGTAGATTTTCTCTAGCTGCTTCAAGATTTTCCTTATGTTTTGTTTTCAACAGTTAATTATGTGTCTTGAATGGGTTTTTAAATCTGTAAAGTTTTTTATCTTTTACTAATTTGGGAATTTTTTGTCCATTATCTCCTCAAATGTATTTTTTTCTGAATAAATCTAACTTTCATCTCTTTCTACTTCTAGAATGCCAGTGAAACAAATATTAGGCCTTTTGATATTGTTCTATAAGTCTCCAAGGCTCTGTTAATTTTAAAAACTCTCTTTCAGATTACATAATTAGTCTATCTTCAAGTTTACTGATTCCTTTCTTTGTCATCTTCCTTCTGCTTTGGAGCCCATTCAGTGAGCTTGTTCTTAAATTTCAGACACTGTATATATTTTTTACTTCTAAAATGTCCTTTTGGTTCCTTTTTTAAATTATTTCTATGTTTCTGCTGAGAATGTTATTTCTGTTTATTTCAGTTGTTTGCCTTTACTTCATGGAGCATAGTTATCATAGCTGCTAATTTAATGGCTTTGTCTATTGGTTGTCTTTTCCTCTCAGAATCGTTCGCATCTCCTGGTCACTGTATGTTGCCTAATTTTGGATTTTGTCCTGAACACTTTAAATATTATGTTGTAAAGACTTGAAGTATTGTTATAATTCTCTGTAGAATTAATTGTTTTTTTTGTCAGTGGGCAATCAACCTGGTAGGTTCACAATGCAAGTGCTATCTCACCTTCTGTGGGCAGTGGTTCCAACCTCAGTTTAGTGCCCAAAACCTTCACCATCCTATTCCGGGTCTTTCCATTCACACACAGCTCAGGTGAGAGCCCAGGGCTTATGCAGCTCCCATAATTAGAATTAGAGGATCCCCTTCTCCAATTGTCTTGCCTCTGGGGCTACCCCCACATGCTGGCCAACAGGGCCTATCTTCCTAGTTCCTCTGGCCATAAAAACAGGGTTTCTCTTTAATTTTAGCTAGCTAGCCTTTCACTCAGCTCCGAATTGTGCCCACTTCAGAGCAAAACCATGAGAAGAAAGGGGGGAAATGGGGATTTCTTCCACCAACTCTGACAAACGAGGGCCCTTTTTCCTAGTTCTTCTGCCCAGAAATATGGGGGTTCTACTGAGTTTTAGCCTCCTGCCCCACTGCCATCACACAGTTCCAGGACTGGGTCTGCCCTGAGCACAAAACCACAAAAGAAAACAGAAAAGAAAATGGTAAACTCATGCCCCTTCACAATATATCTGCTTTTTGTTACCTTTCAGAGATCTCAGGTGGTTAGTTTTTGTATTTTCTCCATAGTTTTCAGTTGTAGTCAGTGGGAGAGAGGGGCAGTATGGGCTTAGTCCATCTTGACTGGAACTAGATATTTCATTGTATTTATATTTGATTTTTCTTTTCTTACCTTTCTCTCCCCTTTCTATATTTTTCTGTATTTCTTCTACTCTCATCGCTCTTATTTTCCATCATTTTGCTGATTTTGTTCAATATCTATACATTAGCTATGCTTACAATTATACCCGTCTCTAATACATATAGTGTAGATGTATATGTGAAATATCCATTTGTACCGCATACATATATAGCATTGTGCATATATACTGCATACCCATATGGTATTTCATTGCATAATCATACCAAAATTTATCTATCATATCTGCTGTTGGGCTACTACAAAGAGTGCTGTTATGAACATTCTAGTACATGACTTCTGGTGAATATATATTTTTCTGTTGTGCATATACATGAGAGTAAAATTGCTGGTCATAGGATATGTAAAGTTTCGGTTTTCACAGATGCCAAAGAAGATTTAGTTTAAAGTAATTTCCTATACAGTTTTGGTACACGGCAAAATAGCAGCTGAAAAGCTGCTCTAGAGCCTACTATAGCTTCCTGTTCGTCATCTCCCGTGTTTTCTTTAGCTGTAGGTCCAGAACCATCTCCTCACATAGCCTAAGAATCTGCCCTCAGCCTCCAAAGAGATCTCAGAACCACAACAGCCTTGTGCATTCTAGGCACCACGAGGGCTGGGGCTGAGCTAGAAGCCCACATCTCAGAGCAGGCAAGCCCAGGGTGCTATGGGAGATGGCAGACCCTCAAACATTAGAGGCTCATTGTATAGGTCCTCCCCACCCCTACTTTGCACAAGGATGTGGGGATCTGCTTGCCTACCAAGGACCTGTGTGGTCTTTGTTCTCACCCCTCCTGTCTCCGTTCCCTGACCCGACACCAAGTATTTACATCGACTTCTAGTTCTGGTTTTGTCAACACCATTGACTCCTTTTTTTTCTTTTTGCCTTTCTGGAGTTTTATCTGGTTTGCCTCCTCATTTGGGGAACCCCCTGCAGCCCCAGATGATAGGGTCCTCTATCTTGTCATCTCCACCTGTCCCAGTGAGTTCTCTTTGCTCATCCTTGCTCATTGTCCACTAGGGGAAAATCCAAACGAAGGTTCTTCAGGGTCTTCGATTCTACTGTACCCAAGGTTACCTTTTTTATCCTGTCGTTTACCATCTGCTAGAGCTGGCATTTCTTCTGCATGTGCCTCTTCCTTATCATTCATCATCAGTTCTCCAGTTGAAAAAAGCATGTATAACTTCTGGATCAAATCAGTAGTGGTCCCAGAACCATTACTAGGATCGTTCCCTAATACAAAGGAATGCTGCTCCTGGGAACCAAATTCATCAACCAGCTCACTGTTTCCTGTCTCTATTTCATACACCCCAGGAATAAGGCTGAGGTGACAGAGAAAAGAGATGAAAAACACATTAGCCAAGCCCCTTGCAGAATTAAATGTAAATACAGGCAGACATATAACAGCAATCAATTTTATGCATGTGATTAGAACAGTCCAAACGCAGTTTATGGATGAAATCTGACTCAGGGACAATTTTTTAATATTCCAAAGAGAAATTAGAATGTTGTGTCAGGGGTTTAGGACTCCAAAGCAATATTATTTTCATGACTGAATTTTTATTGAGTACTTAGGGTTGTACTTTGCAAAATCAAACTTAAAAGAACGCTTCCTACCAGTTTTCATATGGGTTCTGTTTTTTGAATGGCGAATGTTTTTGTTGCTTTGAAATTTTTTCTTTTGTGTTTTTCTTCTGCTCTAAAATTGCTACAGCTAACCTTTGATATCATAAGTTGTCTGTTTTGACAGTACTCAATGTTAGTGTGGTGTTATATAAGGTATTGATAAGAGCCTCTGGTTTTTTTTTCATAAAAGCAACAGAAATGGAAACATGGTTCTTTCTAATATGGTTCACATTCTATGTGCTATGAACCCTAGATCTGTGCAGCCATCACAAACCAGGAGTATTTCAAACGTGCGCGTGCACACACACGCACACACACACACACACACACACACACACCCTACTACATCCAACAACCAAACTTGCATCCCGAAAACTCAAACACCATTCATGTCAAGTTATTTTCATTAGGACTGTTTCCAGCTGTAGTATTACCCAAACTGTGACTTTGTCAACTCACAATACAGTGTTTCCTGAGCCAACGGTCTCTGGGTTGGGAGAGGTGATGTTAACACACTTGGCTATCAGATCTGCAGGGGGATATTTGTTGATGGCACCTGGAGAAAGAGTGGCTGGTTAATCTAAATTTTACCCTTCTGTATTCTATCGCCCAAAGTCAGTTCATCTTTTCTTGTGATGTTTTCAAGATCAAATTAATTTTATAAGGGACTCAGCAAAGTAGACACCCTCTGACATTGCAATGCCTCACTGGTAAAGTCAATGAGATACAGCAGTGATTCAGTAAAAAATTCTTAAGCTCTGCATGCCACAGGCTTGTGATGTGATTCAAGGATATCTCTCAACCCCTTCTAACATCTGTTTCTTTCCCTTTAACAGGAAGATCTCTCCAGAAGACACCTTGAGCTGTTGAAATGGTCTGCCCTATTTACCTTGGGGTTGGAAGAAGGCATCGTTTTTTTTTTTTTATGCTACTATATATAAATCCTGAATTCCAAGATTCCTAAGGGTTACATGAGCCCTGCGGCTTTGCGAGTGGCAGAAAATCTGCATCTCTGTCATTTCCTGGTAAATTTGCAGGAGCTGCAGATAACTACTCAAGGTGGCCTCTGCCTCACTCCTAATCCCAACCCAGGCCAGGATTGGCTTGATGCTACAAGCTCTTGGGTATACTGCTATGCCCATGTCTAAAATTGCAACACACGGACAGAGGCTGGGGCAGTCACTGTCACTATAAAAAGACACCCTTAAGCCCCTGCCTGGCTATGCCTGAGCCAACTGTCTGGGACAGAGGCTCTAGAAGAGATTCCTTCCCATGGCTGAAAAGAATTAAAGTCATAGCCAAAGGTAATTTATAGTGAAAGATAGAACAGAAGTCCTTGGAGTAGATGGAGGGTGGTGGCAGTGGGATATTACTGATTACAGCAGTGTCCTTCCTTAAGGGTATAGGAGCTGAAATGTAGTTTAATGAACAGGAACACGGATGGCTCTGGGGTCAGAATGCCTGGGGCTGAGTCTAGAATTCACCAACTATTAAACTGTGAACTTTTGAGCAATTTATTTAATGTCTCTGAACCTTACTTAGTATGCTCACATGTAAAATGGGGATACTAATACTTTCCTTTGAGGGCTGAACTGAGAATTAAATGATATAATCCATTTAAAGAATTTGGCACATAGTACCAAGTACATATTAAACAGATTAGGGTTAAGAGACACTTTTTACCTATACGGGGATTTTTCTGGCTAAGACTTTGACAGTGCAGCAGTAGAGTTCAAGGTCAGTAAGACCTGATATTTTTCTCTGGTTTTCTCACCCCTACTCACACCTTAGACTCTACCAGTCTCCACTGAAGTATGGAGTATATTACTATGTCAACTGGTGGACTGTACACAGAGACATCAAATCCATTGCAAAAGCAATAGAAGAGAAAAGGTTTAATGACTTACGTCTGATTAAATGAACAAATGGCTTGACAAACTTGGTGATATAGTTCAAATCTGGCTTGTGGGTTCGGCCAAGCTGGACTAAGTGATGATCCAGTGGGTGGCTGGCTAATTCTTCTAATTCCTTGTCGTTGTATACAGAGCCAAAGGAAAACACAAATATGGAGTAGCCCTGACACTTGGCTCTCAGAGATACATTTCTTAAGACTTCCTTGTCTAAGGGGTTGGTTTCTCCAGCAGATACAACAAAGATAACTTTGTTTTTCCTCAGGTTGGGGGTTCCTACAAAGACATTGTCAATTGTCCACTGCAGGGCATGGCCGATAAAAACATCTCCATTGAGCTGTTGAAAAGAGTCTTGGAGATGATGTTTCATTTGGTATATACTGTTATAAGTAACCAAATCAAATTCCAGGTAGACAGGGCATTCTTCACTGTTGGGCATATAGCCTGGAGGAGAGTAGCTCAGGACTGCCACTCTGTCTCCTAACATGGAGGTCAGTGGGTCTGGGGCAACGTGAAAGTAATCAAGCACTGAGATTAGAAAAGTTTTCACTTCCTGAAACTCCTCATTTCCTATTCTTTGGGAAGAATCTATGAGGAAAGCCACATCCATGTAATATTCTTGAAGAGAGGTATCTCCAGGTTCATAAGTAAGACCTGGTTCTTCTTTTCTGCCATGGTTTTCATGTCCTGCAATAGAATAGCTCAAGTCATTCTTTTTAGTAGAAGGCTAAACTTGGAGCTCCTAGCCAAGGATGGCCAATACACATCATGGGATTTTTGCCATGCTTCATTCCCACACCCATGGCAGACATCATTAATCAATTACAGTACTTGTTCTCAGATGCATTTTCCACACACTGCATGGGAAACCACTGGGCATTCAACAGGGGCCGTCATGTGAAAAGAAATGTTTGCTAGCCCATCTCAGATCTCTGTCAAAAAGATCTTTGATTGATCCTCTAGCTATTTTCATACGCAAGATGAGAAACATATAACTATTTTTAGTGCACTCTACATGATCACAAAATTTGCATGAGATCTAATTATTACGCAGTGACCCTTAAAGTATATATGTCAAAATCACATTTACTGATGTCACAAACACTTGGACCATTATATACATGTTCAAAATATGCGCCATAGTGTGATGTCATGAGAGCAAGTATAAATGCTGACTTTAGAATCCAAACTCTTTGTAAGACATTAAATACTCTAAGATGTTGGTTAAGTGCCAGTCTACAGTTTATTGGCCCATGACAAAATAAGGAGCTCGCGCCATGTTGTAAGTCATCTAATTACTAAGTATACTGTTTAGTTCAGCCGACTCCTTCTTTTTTTTTTTTTTTTTTTGTAGCAAGATTTTCTCAATGAAGAAACAGTGCCGTGATTTATATTCTGATGCTAATGTCTTATCTTGCTGCAGATCAGCACTTCAAGAAGCACTGATCTAAGCCTAAGGGATCATAAAACCACGTCTACAACCATGGGGATAGTGGCTGGTTGGTGAAGCCACAACAGGAAATCCCAGCTTAGAAAGACAGAAAGTAGGTCGCCAATATTCTTTTTACCATGAAAGAAGTGTGTCTACGAACCTAATCAAGCAAGAAGTAGATTTCTAACAGGCAAAAATTGATTGATCCCCATTTGTGCTCAACTGCATTATTAAAGCTTTATATTTATTACTTTATTTACTCCTCACAACAATCCTCACAAATGAATCAATTAACCTGTATTAATGTCATAAAAACTTGGTAATAGAAATAGAATGCAAGAACCACCATGATAGATAATGTTATTAACAGGGCAAAGGCTCCATTAGATGTTTATATGCTCAAATAACTGAATTGCTGGGGTAAGCTACACATTACCTTTTTATCTATTGTTGGATTTTTTTGACAAATAAAAATTATACATAAATTGTAAGGTTTACAATGTGGTATTTTAATAACACTATACCTTGTGTAATGATTACAACAATCAAGTTAATATTATTGGATTTGATTTACTTAAAATTTTGTTTTGAATTTTACATCTATGTTTATGAGGAATACTGGCATGTACTTTCATTTTCACATAATGCCTTTGTCTGGTTTTGCTATCATGGTAATCTGGCCTCAAAGAATGAGCTGGAAAAGAATTTCTCCCTCTTTAATTTTCTGTAAGTTTGTGTAGAATTAGTATTATTTCTTCCTTAAACGTTTTGTTGAATTTACCAGTGAAGTTATTTTGGCTTCCATATGGGAAATTTTGAACTACAAATCAATTGCTTTAATAGGTTTAGGGCTACTTAGATTACTTCTTGAATGAGCTCTGGTAATTTGTGAAAATTGCAAGAAATCAATCTGTCTATTTCACCTAAGCTACTTTAGAGGCAAAATATTATTTATCATATTCTCTGATTATCCTTTTAATATGTGTAGACTATGTTTACTCTCTCATTCCTGATTTAATAGTGTCTTTTCTTTTTTCCTGGTGAGTTTATCATTTTCTTAAAAAACTTTTAGTGTTTGTTTATTTTTGAGAGAGAAACAGAGCACGAGTGGGGAAGGGCAAAGAGAGAGGGAGACACAGAATCTGAAGCAGGCTCCAGGCTCTGAGCCGTCAGCAAAGCTGACAGTCACCCAATTTTATTGACGTTCTCAAAGAAACACCTTTTTGGTTTTACTGATTTTCTCTTTTCTATTTCATTGAGTTCCACTTTAATTTTATTACTTCCTTTCTTCTTCTGCTTACCCTGGGTTCTTTCTTTGCTGATTTCTGGAGGTGAAATTTGAAGTCACTGTTCTGAAAACTTTCTTCTTTACCAATGTGAGTATTTAATGCTATAGACGATCTTGTAAGTATTGTGTTAGTGGAATCTCACAAATTCTGGTATATTGTGATTTTATTTTCACTCATTTCGAAATACTTTCTAATTTCCTTTCTGATTTCTTCTTTGATCATGGATTATTTAGAAGTGTTTCATTTAGTTTCCAAACACTTGAGGATTTTTTGAAGATCTTCCTGCCATTGATTTTTAATTTAATTCTGTTTTGGTCAGAGAATATATTTGGCATGACTTCAATCTCTTAAACTTTTGAGAATTGCTTTATGGCCCACAATACGGACTATCTTGGTGAGTGTTTCATGTGTATTGAAAAGAATGTGAATTTTGTTGTTGTGTGGAGTATTCTATTAATATCCATTAGGGGAGGTTAGTTACTAAGGTTGCTCAAGACCACTGTATCCCTGCTGATAGTCTACCAATTATTGAGAGAGGGTATTGAAACTCTGATGTTCTTTTCACTTTTAAAAAATCTTTTCTCTCCCTTAGTTTTATTTTGGATAATTTCTATGGCCATGTCTTTAAGTTTATTGATAGTTTCTTTTACCAAATCTGATTTGCTATTAATCCCATCCAGTGTATTGCTCATCCTAGACATTGCAACTTTTTATCTCTACATGTTCTATTTGAATCTTTTTCTTATATCTTGCACATCTCTGCTTAACTTTTTCACATATGGAATACAGTTATAATAATTATTTTGATGTCTTTGCTAATTCTAATATCTGTGTCAGTTCCACTTCGTTTTAAGAGTGATTATGTTCTTGATTATGGTCATGCCTTTCATGCTTCTTTTTGTGCCAGATATTGTGAAATGCTCCTTTTTCTGATATGGGATACTTTTGTTTTCCTATAAATATTCATGTTACATGAAAACGGTTTGATCCTTTTGGGTCGTGCTCTTATGATTTAGGTGGCAAATCTAGAACAGTGCTTAATTTAAAGCTAATTATTCCCCACTACTGAGACAAGACCTTCCTGAGTTTTCTCCCCTAATACTCTATGAATTATGAGTTTTTCTAGGCTTGCTGGCAGGAAAAAGCATTGTTCCTGGCCCTCTGTGAACAACTGGCACTATTCTGTAATCTTTTCTGATGGTTCTTCCCCCAGGCTTCGGGCATTTCTTCATATGCATGTATCGTCACCATTCTGCTGAATAATTAAGGGGACCCTCTGCAGATCTCTGGAGTTCTCTTTCTTTGAAGCTCTCTCCTCTCTGGTATTCTGTCCTGGGAACTCTTACCATCTTGGTCTCCCTGGGTTCTCAGCTCTGCCTCCTCATCTCTAGGAGTGCATTGGGCTCCACTTGAATTCCTCCTTTCTGCACCATGGCAGTAAGCTGGAGCATAGGGTTTACCTCATTTGTTTCTGCCTCTCAGGGATCAATCTTTCAATTCCTGATGTCTAGTGTCCTGAAAACTATTGGTGTGCGTGTGTGTGTGTGTGTGTGTGTGTGTGTGTAGAGATATAAATATAAATATAAATACACATATACATATATATAAAATAGATAAGAACTGGCCATTTTGTTTGAGATGTTCCTATGTTCTCTTCCTTTTCACAAAGGGACTAAGGATTCATCATTTATATACCAGATTCTTCCTTTATCAATACACTTGTAGTAACTGAATAGGATTTTGTATTTCACAAGTATGTATAAAACTTGTGGGCCTCCCATTCCCCACCAGGAATCTAGTTTTAAATTCTTCTTAGAATTTTTTTTATCAAGATACAGGTCTCTAATGAAACTATTAAAGTGCAGACAAAAGCATTTATTTTATATTCTTCCTCGCTGTGATTGCTATGCAACGCACTTTAGCCCTAAAACATCACCACCAAAAACACTTCTAGAGTTCTTGGCTATAGTGTATTAGCAACTGTGAAGGTCAGTTAAATAGTCATTTCTGTCGTGTTGAAGTTTACCATCCTGGAGTTAACTAACCACCACCTGCTCTGTCATCAGTATCTCTGTTTTCCAACTAAAGCATTCTGGCTTCCTTATAAAGGTCAATCAACACACTTTATCAAAGCACAAGGAAAAGTATTTCACAAATGTTTTGACAGAGGAAGAGGGCTGACTTATGTTAGTGAAATATTTTTTCACACGTGCTCATATCAAAAAGATTACTGTTTTTTCCAATTTTCTCTTTATAACTGAACAAAATCTCAATCCTTTTCCAAAGTACCCAGCAGCATTAATTTCTAGTGGGGTGTATTTTCGCCTACAAAATCGATAAAAATAGGCTGTCTTTCTAAAAATTTTTTTTATGTTTATTCATTTTTGAAAGACAGAGAGAGACAGAGCACAAGCAGGGGTGGGGTGGAGAGAGAAGGGGACACAGAATCAGAAGCAGGCTCCAGGCTCTGAGCTGTCAGCACAGAGCCTGACGCGGAATTCGAGCTCACGAACCGTGAGATCATGACCTGAGCCGAAGTCTGACGCTCAACTGACTGAGCCACCCAGGCGCCCCTAGGCTCTCTTTCTATTTACAGGAATAGCATGAGACTCAAGAAGCTAAAAGTGGATGCTTATGGTTAAAAAACTCTAAATTTGTCGAACATCAAGAATGATTTTTCTACTTTGAGTTTAAATTTATTTTACTTAGGGAGAGTGAGCCTTCAAAAATATTTTCCCTCAAGAAAACCTGGCAGGAGTGTGGACACAATATACCCGGAGCTCATGGCAATGCTGTGTATTTTCTGGAAATGTCAAGAAGCCAAATTCCCATCTTCAAGTCTATGGAAGAATTTCCTCAGAATGGCAGAAGAGGAAGGGCTGGCTCACTTTATTGTGGAGGAGGCTTGGAAGGAATGAAGGATCCAGTTAGGTTTCCAGGGAAGCGCCCCCAGAGATTAGCCTAACTCTGGCCAACATGTAAGCCATAACACCATATGTGCTCCAGTAACTTTAGGGAGAAGTGGGGGTGGAAAGGGAACTCAGAGAGAAGGGAGAATCTTCAGGACCTGCGCCATTTGGAATGGGATTAAGTATGCTGTGAAGTAGCTATACTGCTTTTCGTGGCCTTTATGAGAAACCTCAGGATATGCATGAGTTATCCAGTGATCTGGCCCTCTGTCCAGGGGACAAAATGAGCCATATGTTCTCCACAGGCAAGCCACATGTACAACTGAGACTACCTTATGTGCATATTTCTGTCCACATGAGCTGTGGCTGAGAGGTTCAAGTTAACCTTGTTTTGTCAGACTTCCCAGGAGGTTAGCAATGTGTTCTTTGCTGCTTTCCCACCTTCTGAGTATTTAATTGAGCATTCAGTTCACTTTAGGTCTTGTGCTCAGCTCTACGCATGCCTTCTCTCATTTAACCTTCCACAAGGCACGATGAGGGTGGAATTATCATTATTCCCTTTCTGCAGATGAGCAAGTGGAGGCTTGGAGCAAGTAAATGACTTGGCCAAGAAATGACAGCCTCTAAGGGGAAGAGGCAGGATTTGAGCCCCGCTCATGTAACTCCTTCAGAACTGGTCATCAGACATAAGAACACTGCAGACACGTTAAGGGACACATGAACCACCTCGCCAAAGGCCCTGGGACCTGATCTGAAGAATGAGGTTCTTGGTCAACTGCTATTCCTTCTGACTGAAGCCACTAGAGAAAGTTTTCTTCCAAAAGTAGGCAACTAGATGAATTAAATACAATTTGCAATTTTGTCTTCTCTAGGCATCGTACGACAGTGGTTATGAGCAGAACCTTTGCGGTTTGTTTGAGTCCTGTCTCTGCCATTGGTTACCTCTGTGACCCTCCGTATCTCAGTTTCATTACTTAAAAACAGTAATAATAAACCATAACCTTATAAGGTTTTTTAGAGAATTAGATAAAGCTTGTACTGTGCCTAACATATCCCGAATACTCCACAAATACAATTTTTAGAGGGAAATAAACAAACGGAAAAGTCCCAGACATCTGAAAATCCTTCCCATGTTACTATATTTCACAAATCAGAATTTCCATAAGAAAACGTGCATAGTCAACTGGTGTTAGTGGAACACAGCTTGCACATGCGTACATGTGTGCGCTCTCAGAAATGAGAACACACCACATTCTGTTGTGTTTATGAATGCTTAACTATGGAGGAGTTGGCAATAATTTATGTACCTTTCCATTTAAAAATGCCACCCCTTGGGGTGCCTGGGTGGCTCAGTCAGTTAAGCATCCAACTTCGGCTCAGGTCATGATCTCACGGTTCGTGTGTTCGAGTCCCATGTCGGGCTCTGTGCTGACAGCTCGGAGCCTGGAGTCTGCTTCGGATTCTGTGTCTTCCTCTCTCTCCAACCCTCCCCTGCTCGCACTCTGTCTCTCCCTCTCAAAAATAAATAAGCATTAAAAAAAATCTAAAAAAACAGGTGCCACCCCTGGCCTGTCCTCCCTCCTGTCTGCTGAGGTCACTGGCCAAGCTCTAAGCTGGGGAAGCAAGGGAGGGAGGCTCAAGAGTATGTGTGGCTATGTGTCATGATTTTACACCAAAGAAAAAACCAGACACATTAAAAATTCTCTTGTTTTGTTGTATGAGGTCCTCTCTTCCCCATCTGCCTGAATACGTAGAAGGGATGGTCTTAAAATAGATTTCATCCTTTGCCCCCAAAGACTTAGAATAAATACCTTTCTTGGTGTAGACTCTTCTAGGTGGCACTTAGTCTGAAAGACTCACTCTTGCTGTCTGCTTCATGCTCTGAAACAACAGTCTGCAGAAGGTACCAGCATACTGAGAAAAAGTGATGCGTGCCTTAGGAATTATTTAGACCCAAACCACCCAGATCTGGCATTTTAGTCTTCATGGTGTTATTCTGCGCTCTGGCCTCTGAATGAGTTTATAAACAGTTTATGAAATCAATTTATTCTGGCCTGAGTGCCTCTGGATGAGTTTATAAGTAGGAATTTTTTTTTAAATAAAATTAAAGTTTTAAAATAAAATGGCACTACCAAAATGACTTAGAAATAAGTCTCCCAAATGATGACGTGATTGAACTTCTTCTCAAATTTGGCAACTGGATATATTTCTTCATCTGTAAATGCAGACAATGCCATCGGCAAGCAACAGGGAACACACCGATAAAAGTAAGTGGGCATGGGTTTGAATCCTGGCCCTACCACTTAAAGCTCTGTGGCTTGGCTTGAAGTTCTTAACTTTTGCATGTTAAATATCCTCATCTGTAAAGCACACAACGTAATAATAATAAAAATGATAGGCTTTTTGGTACAGATTAAATGAAATCATGTATGTAATGTGCTTAGCATTGTGCCTGGCACACAGTTGCGCTAAGTAAGCAGTAGCTTCTGTGGTTATGGTTATTCCTCACGCATTATTCAATAGTCAAGTGAGATAGTGCCCACAGTGCTTTGAGAATCGTACTGCATGGAATAACCAAAGCATTCCATTTGCACTTTTAATCAAACTGAATACTTTCTGACCACAAGTATCCTTGAAGACGGGGCCTCTGCGTCTTTAAAACAAAACAAAACAAAAGCTCTCTAACCCCCCCAAAGAGACTAGCTCAGGGCTTAACTCAGAACAGGAGCCAAATACATGTTTGCTACATGAAAGGCCATCTGAGTAATCATATAAGCACAAATGCTTAGTGCTTTCATATAGTTAAGCCCTCAGCGGGGGCTGTCACTATCACCTCCACCCCCATCACCTCCCCGCCAATACCAGTATCACCGTCCTGATCATCACCGCCCAAGTCTCATACCCTTACCTCCATCTCTGCCATCAACAATGTCACTGTCGCCAACATCTCTACTACACACCTCTACCCCCACCAGCAGCAACAGCTAACACCTTCACCGCCACTGCCGTCACCTCCACCGCCACCATCTCTATGGTGGAGATGCCAACACCATCTCTACCACCACCGCCGTCACTATGACCCAATTACTACTTCAAGCCCCCACGTTTTATTCCTTAAGAAAGAGGCCACATAAAAAAACGTCAGTCGTGCTCTAGAGCATTACTTTATCACTTGCAGTAAATAATTGCTTGAGACATACAGAAGCAACCATCATGTGCATCTGAATTCAAAAAGTCCACACGCCTTGAACCATCAGTTCACGTTAGTTTTGCCCACATGCAAAACCTTCAAGGAAGACAACCAAAACTGGTCGTCTTAATGTCTTCAGCGGATCAGGAAACTCAGTTGATTCCCCCAAAGAACGTCAAGATGGCTGAGATTTCCTAAAGAGTTCATGAAACATGAAAATTCAGGGGCTCCTGGGTGGCTCAGTTGGTTAAGTGTCGTATTCTCGATTTCAGCCCAGGTCTTGATCTCACGGTTCATGGGATTGAGCCTTTATCGGGCTCCACGCTGACGGTGCAGAGCCTGCTTGGGATGCTCTCTCTCCCCCTCTCTCTCTCTGCCCCTCTCCTCATTCACACATGCTCTCTCCCACTCTCTCTCAAACAAACATTTAAAAAAATAAAATAAAATTCAGGTATGACCACAATTTTATTACTGACCTCCTTTTTAGAATGTATACTGATATGAAAGTAGGACACTCCACTGGTGTTCCATGGGGGACTCAGAAGCCAATTCTGCTGCATTTAAGTCCAGCACAGATTTAAATTTAGCAGAAGTCAAGATAACATATTCAAGTTCAGTACATGACAGCAAAAATTAGAAGGTAAGTGTTCAACAAGAGATAAATAAATTCACTCATTGAAAGCAACATTATGAGGATACAGAAAAATCAGTATGAAGCCTGCAGCAATACGTAAAACATATGACATATTACATGGAAAACAGAATATCCAATTGAATGAAACTATGTAAACCTATATGCTATGGAAAAACCAAAGAATATATTCTACACTACAAATAGCTGCTTACTAATTTATTTGAGGTTCTCAACATTCAAATTTTGTGCTTTTATAATTTTTAAAAAATCAGCAGAATTTTGAGAGTCTAAGGGTGTAGGGATTGTGAGTCCCTATTTTGAATCTTCCTGAATGAACTTGGGGGCACGAAGTTTCTTCTAAAACAGGGTTTCTCCCACTATTGACAGTTTGACTGGATAATTCTTTGTTGGGAGGGGGAATTCTGGGCATTGTAGGATGTTTAGCAACATCCATGGCCTCTACCCATTAGATGTTAGTAGCACCCTCCAGTTGTGACAACAAAAATCATCTCCAGGGGCGCCTGGGTGGCACAGTCGGTTGAGCGTCCGACTTCAGCCAGGTCACGATCTCGCGGTCCGTGAGTTCGAGCCCCGCGTCAGGCTCTGGGCTGATGGCTCAGAGCCTGGAGCCTGTTTCCAATTCTGTGTCTCCCTCTCTCTCTGCCCCTCCCCCGTTCATGCTCTGTCTCTCTCTGTCCCCCAAAAAATAAATAAACGTTGAAAAAAAAAAATTAAAAAAAAAAAAAAATCATCTCCAGACACTGCAGTAAGTCTCCTGGGGCAGGTAGAGCGCAATTGCCCTTAGGTGAATTTGCAAGAGGTCATCACTAAATACCTTTTCAGCTCTAATACCCTGTGACTGAGTCGAAGTCAAAAGACATATTGGCTTAAAAAAAAAAGAAAAAAAAGCTGATTTGTAGATTGGAAACAGATTAAAGTTAGAAAAATAAAAAATGTAAAACAAAGACTGCAAATTCCCTTAAGCACGATACCAGATTAGCTGAAAGGGAGAAGTGTTGCTTCTCATCACCAGATGAAATTCATTGAAAAGAACATCAGTTGAAGTCATCCTATGGCCTCAGACCCCTTAAAGCTATGAGCGAACCCTAGGCCGAATTTGGGTTAATATTTAATGTTTCATTACAAATTATCCTGTCCTTCTTTAATCTTGAAGGTAGACGGACTGTATCTTAAACATTGGTCAACATAGCATACTTGATGAAAGTGCTATGCTTGCCAGTGGGTCAACACTTGCAAGATGCTTAGAATTAAACCACCCATTTTTGATTACATAATTCCAAAGAACTCATGTATTTCATTGGCACATCATTAGGAAGGACTGAATTTTCCACAGAATTTTTATATGGCAGATGTTGTGGTCAAAATGCATGATATTATCTCTACATTATCTCTATATATTTAGATCTTAAAAAGCGTTTTTGTTAGATGTTAGACGGAGGGAGGGAGGGATGACTGTTGAGTGGTCTTAGATGAATAAAATAAAACCGTAACGCAGTTCACCTGGAATCCTTCGGAAACGGGACTCCCACTCCTGTTCTGTGATACTAGACATTCGATTGCTTTCGGCTCCATTGAGAACGTAAAGCAAATCCGGGACCCCAAAGTGGTAGGGTAAGCAGTAGTTCTGAAGACAACCTGTGTAAGAGTCTCCTGGGTTGCTGGTGAAAACTCAGATTGCTGAACCCCAGCCCCAGAGTTTCTGACTTAGTGGGTCTGGGATGAATGCTGAGAAGCTGCATTTCTAACGAGTTTCCAGGGGCTGCTCATGCTGCTGGTTTAGGGACCACCCTTTGAGAATCCCTGGGATAGTGGATCTCAAACTTGAGGACATACCAAAATCATCAGTGGTTTTAAAGCCCGTAGCCTTTCTTCGCCACTCAAACCCCTAAATATAAAGCAGTCGTTCTGAGGAGGGTTTAGCAATCTGTGCTTAGGAAGGACTGACAGGTCATTCTGATACGGACTGTTCTTTAGCTGCTGATAAGGACTGGAGAGGGCCAGGAAAGGTGATGGAATTGAAGGCAAACTTGGAAATCAGAGCAGGTGGTAAGAAGCAAAGGGATGGGCACAGGTAGAGAGATGGTGATTATGCTTCCTGTGAAAGATACACAACTCACTGCCAGTGCACGGGACTCTGGAAACTATACATTTCTTAAACAGTTCAGATTCCCACTTTCCGCCAAGACTCTCAGTTCAAGAGCAGGAAAAGCAGCCATCAGCATCACATTACAAATGAGTAATAAGCACAGCATATGGAGGTGCTTATGCAAGGTATCAACCTTTCCTTTGTGCCATACATCTGAAACTAATCAAAGCTCATCTCTTAGCAACTGAATACAATATCTGAACCACAATGTACTTTCCGAGGACAGCACATTACATACAGAGTTCTCAGCAGGTTTTCGCAACTGGCTAAAGATGATGAAAGAAAGAGAAGGAGGGAACGAGGGAGGGAGGAAGAAAGGAAGGAAAGAGAAGGAAGGAAAGGGAAGAAAAGAAAGGGAAGGAAGGAAGGAAGGAATGAAGGAAGGGAGGGAGGAAGGAAAAAAACGAAAATAGCACAAAGTCCCTAGACAACGATCATGATCTGAAACTCAGACTTATTTTAAAGGTTAAAATATATATATTATCCTTAGGTCTGACACTCACACCGTTTGCAGGCACCACAACATGACAATATCCTCCACAGAACTCCCAATACACTTCAACCCATTCCAGGAGAAATGAAGTGGGGAGGGGCAACTAACAGTCTACATTTTTTCCTACTAGAGCCATGTACAATTGTTTGTTCAGCCAAAATGGACCTTCCGCTGGCTACAAGTATCTCAGTTCTCCAACATCTGGAAAACCAAATGAAAAGTCTTTCTAATATTACTGAACAATGGTTGTTAAAAATGGCAACAGGCGCGCCTGGGTGACTTAGTCGGTTAGGCGTCCGACTTTAGCTCAGGTCATGATCTCACAGTTCATGGGTTCGAGCCCCACATCAGATTCTGTGCTGATAGCTAGGGCCTGGAGCCTGCTTTAGATTTGTTCTCTCTCTCTCTCTCTCTCTCTCTCTCTCTGCCCCTCCCCTGCTCATACTCTGTCTCCCTCTTTCTCAAAAATAAACATTTTAAAAAATGGCAACAAGGATGAGTTTCTTTTTCTTTTTTTCTTAAATATCCAGTCATATCTGTCTTTTCCTGAAAAGATTCACATTTCTGAGTTCTTAGACTTTAGAATGCTTACCTCTAATGAAACAATCACAATTGACAGTTTGGTATTCTAACCCTGTCAAACAACTTATTTTTTTTTTCTTTTTCTTCTTTTTAAACCAAACCATCATAAATTCCTATACCATATCATTGAAATGAACACCCAAAATTAGCTATATCCATTAAAAAGAAGTATTCTATTCTCTTGCTTGAGCTATGTCTATAGGATAATAAAAATTGTTTAAAAATAGACACAATTGAATGTCATGATGCCACAGCATTACACACATTTGGTTTTACTGCATTACCTCTTTTTTTAAGCCTTATGTTTCAACTAATGACTGACCTTTTTATTCTTAATTCTAGCTTCAAAAGGGAAAGTTCAGTTGCTTTTGCGATAAATTCAAATATTTATATTTCATAAAGAGGGGGACAATTTATCCAAGGAAATCACTGAGAATGAGTGTGATAAGTGGCACGAAATTGGCTCCTTTTTCTATTAAACTTGTGCAGTCTAACAACATACATGATACTTAGGACATAATGCTTGAAACGCGAGCATTCTGGCCAAAGGAGCGTTTTGGAAGCCCATAGGTGCACAGCTGAAATGGTTGAAGTCTGTTTAGAACGTCACCCTTTTCAGTGAAAACACAGACAAAAGTCCTCTGTGTCTGATTGGTTTGAAACTATTAAACCTGCCGGAAGATAACGGTTTCTTGCTTTGCCATTCAGAGTAGGCCGCGGGGACGTCTGTGCTCTGTCATTTCCAAGTACCTCCAACATGACATACCTTCTCATGCAATTGCAATGTCTGAGGCCCTGGCCTGGCCAACTTTGAAAGTGATTTCAATCCTTCCTTTGCTCCAATGTTCTCTGTATTTTGTCCTTCTACTACATCACACTAACCTGTTAAGCTGTGGAGGCTAGAGAAATCTCAAGTTAGGTGAGGATATCAGGGACATTTCTTAGAGCTTGTATCAGTGATCTCCTCAGTGGTGCCTGTTGCCATCTAAATCTTCATTTTCAATAAAAGCCGTTGCAGCTACTATGTTGAACTCGAGAAAAGCTGCTTTAGATAACACGATTAATTTTACTTGATTCTCTGCTAGTGTTAAAAGGTGAGGACCCCGTCATTTAAAAATGTCCATCATCACGTTTCATTTCCTTACCAGAAGTGAAACTTGCAATTTCTTCAGAATCCTGACCTTTTTCATATTTAATCGTTAATTCTTGTGGCATCAGCATGTGGCTTGGGATGTAAACCAAGTGGTCACTTCCACTGTCCTCCAACACAAAGGATGAGTCTTTCCCAGCACTTAATTCCTGGGCAGGGAAGCTGTTCTCTCCCGAAGAAACCTCATGTGGCTCAGGAGTAACTCTAGCAGATAAAATGGGAGGCTTTAGGTGAATCTCCACAGCTTTGGGAATGCAAATAAGATTTCCTAACAATGTGATATATTACTTAATCATTTCTTAAAAGAAATACAGATTAGATAAAAATCTAAATGCATTTCAATACAATTATTAAGATTTTCTTATTTTTAAAAAGTATAAACTGATAAATAAAAATTCCCATTTATCCTTCCTTTTCCCCCATCTGCTTATTGCCTAATAACCATTACTTTGGAATAAACCAAGTCTGATTGGTGACAGAGTATTAGATAAATGACAAGAACCTCTATCATAGGTTATTTGGAACCACCATATAATCCCTCATATTGATATCAATCCCCATAGAAAATACAGAAAATAGTAATTTACCAAAACTGTTCTGAGCAGAATAAGACTGTACAAAACTTACCTCATTGACATCATAGCTCTTAAAATGGAATTACATTTATAGTCTTAGGAGTTTAAGAATTCTTTATAACTTGGTAACAGTGTGTTTTTGTTTAGATGATGACAGAAAACACATTCAATACAAGTTGATTTTTACTTTTATTCTATTTAGGCACCTTTATGCAATTTCAATGTCCATGTTCACATCTGTGTTTGCTACTAATATTCAGCACCCAGGAGTATTATTGCCTTAACTGTTGAGAGTTAATGAGGAAAGGGAAAAAAGTCAGATACGACACATGAATAATACGTTCAGCCCAAGTGAAAGCCAAATGATATCATGACACACAATATGCATAATTCTGCAACAGTACCAGGTAAGGACAAGGGGTGAGGAATTAAGACATCATGCAACAGAGTATACAAGCTGAAAGCAGACGTACCTCTGCAACATGCATCATATTTTACATTTGTTTATCAATATGTACTGTATTTTTTTTTTAGTTTTCAGGAATTTTATTTGGCAAAGCAGAATCATCCGTTATCTTAAATTAGTGTTTTAAATTTGTGTTTTGCTGGGTTTGCTTGGATGTGATGCACATTTTTTTTTAGTCTGATAGTGGCACAAGAACTGTAAACATAGCATTTAGGTTTACATGTTCGAGTAACATTATAATATTTTGTCGGCAGTTCCGTAAGAATGGATTTGCCTTTAAGTGAACTCATGACTTATCCAATGTAGGGAAATACTGCTTCACGTGACATCAGTGCCATATTGTTCTTCATGTGTTGGCTGCTGGACACTTTCTTGCTAAACTACCAAGTAAATGCAATCTGCCATTATAGGAATATGTACTTGCATGAGTTCTGAGAATGCTTCGTCTTGCTGTTTTGCTTCTGGATGTGTGTAAGAGACCTTATCTGTTCTGAGAAGCTCTTTGCTTAATTGCAATCTGAGAGGAAGCAGTAATTATGGGCTTAAATCTAGGCTTTTGCAAGGCTGCAGTCAGGGATCCGAGCTTGGGGAAATAAAGAGAGAAGTACAGAGAAACCAAAAGGGCTACTCATTCTGTTTGAGGTTCAAGATTCATTCTAATTATTTACATTGTTATTTAGGATACGACTTTAAGAAAAAATACTTACATGTGCACTTTAAGAAAAAATACTTACATGTGCAATTACGGTGTGGGGTCTTTTATGCTATCTTTTGGGGTATGAAACAATGAATCATATGCAACCCGAGACTTTGGTGAGACATGACATTGGGATATACTCTAATAAGCGCCTCCACAGCGGTGTAAGAAGGTACAAGAACGTAAGAACTTTGAAAGTAAAAATGGGCTTCAAAGAGGGGACAGCTTCAATCAGGGCCACGGTTGATGGGTAAGATCTCACTGGTAGCAACAGAGTTCCAGGCGGTGTGACCAGAAACCCAGGAGGGTGAAGCAACGGTTCACACAAGGCAGACAAGACTCCAATGTGGCCAGAACTTAGTGCTGACAGTGTGGAGAGAGGAGAAGGGAGGCCAAGGTGGTTGAGCCGAAACTGTGGGTTCTATTCTGGGGAACATTTCAATGTGGGAATTTCTCAGGAAACCATGAATTGAAAGACAAATTTGTAATAAAGCCCATGAGGATGTTATAGACACATCAATCCGGAAAGCACAGTTGCCGCGTAACAAGTGCTACAGAAAATGGAATACATGAAAAGCCTTTACTTCAGAGACCTTATTAGCCTCCTCAACCTAATAACCCGCCGTCAGCCAGTTGTATACCCATGAGTCAATTAACAGTCCCTTGTACATATAAGAGCTTTCTAACTCACAGGAAATCGCTGTATTGATTATCCTCTCCTTCTGAACCGATGAGTCTACAGGCATTCTCAAGCATTGGTGGTGGGTACTGGTTGAATCCCTCTATTGAGAGAGCAAAGTTATAGTTAGATTTTGAAATCAGAAATTAGGTTTGCTAAGGAACAAGAATCCCAACAGGAATTGGCTTGACGCAATAAATGTCACTAAAATATTTCAGCAAAACTTGGCTGGGGTGCACACAGAAAACAGTAGCAACTAGAAATAGCTTTCAAAATTTGATTTCAGAGGGCTTTGTAGCCAAAGAATTACTAGGCTCATGGAAACAAACCTCCTTGAATTGTTCATTTAAGGGTTAATTGTGAGGCAGAGACACGTGATTTCCACATGCTCAGGCTAACAGAATCTAAGGGAAATTTTATTCTGACGGGCGTTTCCACTCAGATTTATGCTAATAGATCAAACTAACATGCCCCGTTATCCCCTCGCCATTGCTTTTTTTTTTTTTACTTTTTTTTTTTACTTTTTTTTTTTTCAACGTTTATTTATTTTTGGGACAGAGAGAGACAGAGCATGAACGGGGGAGGGGCAGAGAGAGAGGGAGACACAGAATCGGAAACATCGCCATTGCTTTTCTATAAGCTATGGAATATTAAGAAGCGTATCAATTTTTCCCTTCATTCAGGAAAATATTTTTTAAAGGAGGCTTTTGGCCACTGAATGAGCCACAATTCCATGAAAATATTTCAGAATGTTTGTGGTTTCATAACAATTGTACTTCTTTAGTTCTTAGAGGAACATTTTTTCCCCTTTCTCTGAAATGACACTATGTCGTCTAATCAATTGCATTTGACAGCTGCTATTAGTGAGGCAGGAACTGTGATACAGGTGGTATTTCCCGTGTGTGTGGGAACAGCAAACGTGTCAGCACCAAAGCTTGTAGAATAAGGGTCAATAGTTTAGAAAAAATTCCCAGAAGTATGAGTAGAGGAGTCTTTTAACTCCTACAAACCTAGTGGTTATAGGACAAATTGGATACATTTAGCAACGCTGTGAAGGCGGAAATCAAAAACAAGCTAGTGCTACTAACTGCAACCTGAGGCATCCACCAAGTCCAGCTTTAATTATTCTATAGTCTTTTGAAAGTGCTGTGTCATCATCCAACTTGATGACATAAAGAACAATATTGCATGGAACAAGACAATCAATTCACAAGGTATCGGTGAATCTGAGTCAAGAAATAGCTCACAGGAATCCAATTTTGAATATAAAGACATTTTAGGAATGCCTCCACCAGTCTATTTTGTACATATTTCCTTTTGATGCATGCACAAGAGTGATATCCGATAGTCTATCTAAAATTTGAACTCTTTTAATTACTATAAAATATAAAACTCTAATAGGCAAGTTGGTACCAATAGTTAATTGGAAGCACTTTTTCTTTCTTTCTTTTTTTTTCTTTTTAACATTTATTTATTTTTGGGACAGAGAGAGACAGAGCATGAACGGGGGAGGGGCAGAGAGAGAGGGAGACACAGAATCGGAAGCAGGCTCCAGGCTCCGAGCCATCAGCCCAGAGCCTGACGTGGGGCTCAAACTCACGGACCGTGAGATCATGACCTGGGCTGAAGTCAGATGCTTAACCGACTGAGCCACCCAGGCGCCCCACTTTTTCTTGCTTTTTACGTAACATAATGGAATATCATACAACCGAAGGCATTTAAAGAAAGAACATGATATTCCCAAGAGGGAAGTTGTTGGGATTCTCCAATCAAATATGAGTTACAGCAAAAAGGTGGAGCTCTCTCTGCAATGGAGAGTGAACTTTCAAGATACCGTCACAATGGTACTGTTGGAGATTCCTTGAATGTCAGGGCAGCTTTGGAGTTCAAGGGTAGTGAGGTTGGCTCCACCAGAACCAAGGTCTACACCTGGTAAAGTCTCAGAAAGAAAAGGTTCAGCCCCGATTCTATGGGATGCCCTAGAGGCAGGGTTTCTCAATTTTAGTGCTATTGACAATTTGGGCTGGACCATCTTTTGCTTTACGGAGGATGGGATGGTATCCTGCGTCACTGGAGGATGTTTAGCAGCATCCCTGGTCTCTACGCACTAGATGCTAGTATCCTTTCCCTCAGTTGTGACAAAAAAAAAAAAAAGTATCTCCAGACATCTCCAAATGTCTGGGGGACAACATCATCCCCAGTTGAGAACTATTGCTCTAGAAAGAATATTTCTCAAACCATTTGTGGGGAAGGTATTTTTACTTCTCATCCTTTGCAGACTGATACGTGCGGTTTCTATCTTGTTACGTGAGACAAGGTACACTGCTCACGCACTTGTATGCTGCGGCGATGTCAAATTGCTTTAAGTTTCTAGATGTTTATTCTCAATTTCTGAACTTCTCTCTTGCAGATCAGTTTGTGGACTAGCACCCATCCTAGTGACATTTTGTAGTGCATTGGCCTAGAGCCTTCCTACTCACAATGTCATTCTTGGCCCAGGAGCACGGACATCATGGGAGAGACTGTTAGAAATGCAGAATCTCAGGCTCCACCCTATACATACTGAACTGGGACTTGCATTTTAACAAGATTCCTATGTGATTTGTATGCTTAGACTCTTCGGGAATAGCACAGGACTGTGCCATCTTTAAACCTTCATACAGGTCTCCAGGGCGTGCCAAACCAGGTATCGGGGGTGCTTGGGTAGCTCAGTCAGTTAAGCTTCTGACTCTTGGTTGCAGCTCACGAACTCGCAGTTCATGAATCCAAGCCCAGCACTGACAATGTGGAGCCTGCTTGGGATTCTCTCTCTCGCCCTTTCTCTCTCTCTACTCCTCCTCTGCTCATGCATTCTCTCTCTCTCTCTCTCTCTCTCTCTCTCTCTCTCTCTCAAAATACATAAATAAACTTAAAAAAAAAAACGAAAGTAAACCAAGTGCAGTAGGGAAAACTTTCATGTAAATGCTCATCAAAGAGCTGCTAAAACTTCTTCAGGTTGAACAAATGTGGCTCTGGAGACCTCCAATCACTCTGTGCTTTCTAGTCCTGAGATCTAATGTAAAAGACATTCTATCATGAAAAAAAGTCTCACCACATTATAACCAAGGTAAAAACAGGATATAACCAGGATATGTCCCATCTCTGTCTCCATCGCACCATCCAATGGGTATATTTGGGTTAGCTCTAGATTCAAAGATGTGTTAGGCTATCAATGCTATTAGCAAACACTAATTTATTAAAACAAAGAAGAAAAACAAAATAATGGCTTACGTCTGACAGAGTGAACAAATGGCTTTAAAAACTTCGTAATATAATTCAGGTCTGGTTTATGAATCCTCCCAAGCTGTATCAGATGGTGATCAAGTGGGTGGCTGGCTAACTCCTCTATGCCGTCCTTATGCGCAGAGCCCAGGGAGATCACAAACATGACGTAGCCTTGACACTTGGCCCTCAAAGCCACTTTCTTTGCGAAATCCTTGCTCTCACGATATTCTCCAGCTGAGATCACAAAGATGACCTTGTGTCTTCTCAAGTTGGGTGTCTGTGCGAAGAGATTCTCCATGGCCCATAGTAGGGTGTGGCCAATAGTGGCTTCTCCTTTTAGCTGTTGGAGGGAAGTCTGGATGTGCCTCTTCATTAGGACTTGGTTGTTATAAGTTATAAACTCAAACTCTGTTTTTACCACACCCTTCCTTCTCCTGGAACTATCCCAAGGAGAATAGCCCAACAAGGCAATCCTATCACCGAAGTCTGAGGTTATAGGTTCTGAGGCAACCTCGAAGTTGTCAATCATAGAGCTCACCAAGGTTTTCACAGCCTTAAACTCATCACTTGCTATAGTCCGAGAACTGTCTAAGAGGAAGGCTACATCCATGTATGAATTTTCAGGTAGAAAAACCTCTCTGATGCAATCACTTGGAAAACATTTATCTGGAAAGATATAGAGAGACTTATCAACGGTTCAATGTCTGCACAACAAGACACTGTTGTTTGAGATCTTATTCAAGGGACTCAGTAACTGATTACCAAGAGTTAATAATCTGACCAATACCTCTTTAATCTCACATTATTTAAGTTAATGAGGAATTCTCAATGTCCCAAAATTTCTGTGGCCACTAGAGGACAATTTGGGAAGGTCTTTTTGGAAGCAGATGTAGGAAGCACGCAGGCTTGAAGTCTACGAGTCATGTCTAAACTCATTTAGAAAACATTTTCAGCATTTTAGAGATTTTTGATACAAACTACCAAACCGTCCCCAAGAAAAGCCACATCATTTGGGAGAATATTCTAAACAACTTTCACCTTCTGTGGAAGCTCTAAATATTACAAAGATTAAAACTCTGATGTATGGCATTGAAAGACTAGGAAACTTAAAATAGAATCTATGATCAAAACTAGAAATATCTGATAAGGCCAGATT
This sequence comes from Leopardus geoffroyi, assembly GCF_018350155.1. NCBI lineage: Eukaryota > Metazoa > Chordata > Mammalia > Carnivora > Felidae > Leopardus > Leopardus geoffroyi. The sequence continues at coordinate 132,406,793 of NC_059333.1, forward strand.
TAATAATTCGCTCAGAAGGCATTTGTTTCTGCACGATAAATTCTTCTCATGGGTCTCACCGTAGCAAATGGTACAGCGCCGAAGTTTTGAGACAGACTCCCCGTTTGGAGAAATTGGGATCACCTGAAAGGTTCCAGTGTCGTCAAACTACAATGAAAAACAAGTATATACTTATTGGCTCATTTTCTTTAACCATTATCTGGAAGCCATTGTGCACTCACTTTAAGGACTAGTTTGAAAAATCCCTAATGAATCACCATTACCTTGCATTACAGTCCAGTACATGTTCTCTCAACCTCTCTCTCTCTCATTCTCTCTCTCTCTCTCTCTCTCTCTCTCTCTCTCTCTCTCACACACACACACACACACACACACACACACACACACACACACCATCCTGCTCTTATTCCAGACAACACAAAGAAGTATATAGGACAGGTATCAGCAGTTTATTCTATGATGAGAAAACTATCCCAAGATAACCATCAGATTCACCTACTGGGGCAGGTATTAAACTCTCACACTTATTTCTAATTCTGCAATTCTTCACTGAATTTTTACATGCTTCTTTTTTCTTTTTAAGATTTTCAGTACCCAACGTGGGGCTTGAACTCATAACCCCAAGATCAAGAGTCATATGCTCTACCGACTGAGCCAGCCAGACACCCCTATATGCTTCTGATTATGCACCTGCTGATTATGTACCACAAGTCAGCTTCTGAAGTTGGATCCTGCAGAAATTGTATTTACGTACAAGTTCCCCTGGCTTCTTTAAGTAATGATCCCAACTATTTCCATCCCAATCACATTATTTAGAAGAAGGCACATCTTTCAGACGTCAAGTACGTTATTTCAGATGAGGACTTCCTCAAGCACAAATTCTAATTTAAAAGTTTATTTTGAAAGATTATAAACAGAACACACCAAGTCTCCTCAAAATTCTTGGTCGTACATGGCCTGATTTTGTCTGTCTCTTGATAGCTTTTCTTGCTTCAATAATTACTGAAATGGGCAATATATAGCATTAATTATTTAATTCACTCACTCATTCATTCAGTGAGTCAGTAAGTATTTATTGGGCATTTTCTCTGTCTGAGGCACCATGGAAGGCAGACAGTTTTATAACAATGAAAGAAATCTATCATTCCCAGATGGTGATGAAAGTATTTCTCAAGCCATAAGAATATTATACTCATACTTTTCCCCTTCTCCCTTGGGAAAGTAAAGGATTTAGAAAAGCCACACCCTGTTTTCTGCGAAGTGTTGAGCGAGCATTTAAAAATATTTATAATTATTCCAGCCTTACAGTCAGAAAATATTTACCACATTCCTACCATGTTTTTGTAAAATTGGATACTTTGGGTGTTATATTGTATTTGACTTTGTCCCCCGTATAAAGACTAAATGCTATCTTGGTAAATCAAGGAAGCTTATTCATAGAAATAAACCATATGCTCTTCATTCATTCATTCATTCATTCATTCACACACTCATTCATTCATTCATTCAATAGATATTTATTGGATGCCTATAATGTTATTTAGGTAGTGTCCTAGGTGCTGGGGATATAGAAATGAACAAAGCAGATAAAATCTCTACCTTAAAGTCTAGTGGAGGGGGGACATATGTCATAATATAACAAATAAATTATCTAGTATGTTGGGAGGTAATTATTTTATAGAAAAAAACTCTGACTTTCTATAATTCTTTTTGTCAGTTTCTATTGTAACACTCCCTGTCTTCTATTCCCAAAATCTTCTTGGATGTTTCATGAGCAGATTGATTTTCTGCATGTTATAGAGGGCTTCTTTTTCTTTTTGCAGTAGAAATATATGTATTTGTGTGTGTGTGTGTATATATATATATATATATATATATATATATATATATATATAAACTCTTGGATGACAGGATAGGTTCACCCAGGTCCAGGAGCACTTAGTTAATGGATAATGTGAATATATTTAAAAATAGTAGAACAGAGGGTGCCTGGGTGGCTCAGTCGGTTGAGTGTCTGACTCTTAATTTTAGCTCAGGTCATGATCTCAGGGTTGTTGGGTCGAGCCCCGCATCGGGCTCTGTGCTGAGCATAAAGCCTTCTTGGGATTCTCTCTCTCTCCCTCTGCCCCTCTCCCCCACTTAAGACCGCTCTCAAAAAAAAAAAAAAAAAAAATAGAACAGTAGATGGAGAAATTCTTCATTTGGAAGGGGAGAGAAAGAAACATAGATTCCCACAGGACAGAGCCTCTTGTGGGAAAAAGCTTCATATACATTAAATATTTTACACAACATTAGGGGTTCAAAGATCCCCTAAACTTCATCCATCATAAATTAACACCAGCTATTCAATGAGATTCAGCAAGGAGATGACAGATATGAGAAACACCTGATCTTCAGAGGGCTGGTAGAACACCGTATTCATGGCCCCTTCTATCAGACAGACCATAGTTCGGAGTTTGATTTAGCCATTTAGGAGCTATACACAATTGGACAAGTCACTCAAACTCTCGGGGCCTCAGTTTCCTCATTTTTATTTATTTAGTTTTTTAAGTTTATTTTGAGAGAGATAGAATGAGCGGGGGAGGAGCAGAGAGAGGGGGGAGGGACAGAGGATCCAAAGTGGGTTCCGTGCTGACAGCAGAGAGCCCGGTTCGGGGCTTGAACTGGCGAAACGTGACATCAGGACCTGAGCCAAAGTCCGACATTCACCCGACTAAGCCACCCAAGTGCCCCTGTTGCTTCATTTTTAAATAGAGGTAAAAACTGCATTCCCTTCAGAGGGTTGTGAGAATGTGTGAGTATGTATGGAAAGCTCTAGGGACAGTGCCTGGTGCACAGAAACCACGTCTCTCTCCCTACTTCCCACTATTCCCATCTTACTAGCTGACTCAGTTAAACATAAAGAAGTCGCCGGGGGAAGGTCTTACCTCAAAAGCCTCAGCGAAAACCCTTTCATTGAGAGCAAAGACAGCCGGACTGATATCTAGGGCATTGAACTCCATGGTGGCTGTGAGGATGGATGACCGACTGGCTGTCTGTACGCTGCTGAAAAACACGGCAACTTTCCTCACGTTGGCTCCCGCATACGTCCGCTTGAAAACGTTGCGGGCCACAAACTTCATTGCATTACCGATGTCTTGAGCTTCCGTGGGGCGTCGATATTTTATCTGGGAAAGAAGCTGGAGGAGCTGTTTCTTGTTACGGTAGTCGGACCCACGGATGAGATAGCTGGTGCCCGAGTCATAGGAAACTACAACAACTCTTGCTCCCACAGGGCAGTTACTTTCCTTGACGTCAAGATCATCGATGATGGATGTGATGATGTTCCTCGTTTCATTAAACCTCTGCTCTGTGATACCATAGGACTGGTCCAGGGCAAATACCAGCTCTGTTGGGTACACTGGGCACTTTTTTGCTAACGTGAAAGGCAGAAAGAAGTGTGACGTTACCTTGCTGCTCAAAAGCCCTTCCCGTCCTCTTCACCCCAGGGCTGAGGCTGATTCACACCAAGATCTAGGGAGATACAGGTGTTGTCTACAGCTCTGGAACTACAGGTGCACACAGGTGACACTTTGTTTGTGTGAAGGTGTTATATAAGTCTCTAGCAGTCATATTTGGTGGTAAAACACTCAGACTTCACAGCCCTCACTCAGTCTGCTATTTAAAAAGAAACTGAAGCGAGTGTCTAGGCTAATGGAACAGTTCTGTATCCTGATTGTGGTGGTGGCTACATGAATCTAGGCATGTGTTAAAACTGAACTCGCGCACAACAATTAATTTTACTGTAAGTAAAATTTTTTAAAAAACGGATGAAAGGATATGATAGCTTATTGAAGGTTTTGAAAGCTTACGGTCTTCAGAAATCTTCGGAAGTGATCTACCAATGATGCTAGTCACTTGGAAGATTTTCATCCGCTTATGCAACAAATATTCATTGGGTAGCATGCAGGGTGATATACACTGTGCAATACAAGCAAAGATGAACCGAATTCAGGACTGCCCTCAAGGCATCTGTCCCGGGGAGGACTGCTACACAGAAAGGTACGGACTGACTATTATTCTTCAAGAGCATTCAGAGGAGAAAGCGACTGTTTCCCAAGAGAGGGGATCTCAGGGCCTCCCAGAAGCTAGCTTTTGAAGGAAAGCAAGGGTGGCCAGAGGAAGGGAGCAGCTGGACTGCAGCAGGCTTACCATGAGCTGTTATAAAAATGGGGCTCTTTTGCAATTTCTAATTCAGCGCTACTAATTTTATGGTGATTTAACCTTAGGAATCTCATAGGGTATCAGCCCTACGTATCGAACCTAACTTTTCAAAATGCTATTAAAGTCAGACCACAGGAAGAGAAACAGGGATTATTTAAGAAATGAACGCCCTCGTCTACATAGACTGCTCTACTATCTTGAATCTGGCTAACTCTTCAAGCGCATTAGACTCTAATAATCCCACACCCCAATCCACTGTTCTCAGCAATTGAATAGGAGACTAGGGTTGATTCAGAGATGTGTTTTGAATCAAGGAATTTTACCGTGAAGAAAAAAATATCAAAGCCAATAATGAAAAAATAAAATATGAGAAATTCAGTAGCCTTAGTCTTCCTTTCTTAGCCCTAACACTAAAAATTATGAAAGAAGTAGTAGGCAAGCATCTTCAAGACTGACCTCTCATCACAGATTTTCCCAGAAAGCAGAACCGATTTCGATTTATTTTTATTCTCTCCTTTTCCTAGTGCCCAACAGGGTACATGATAAATTGAATTCAAATCCCTGAAATTTTACTGGGCACTTACATATATAAAGGGCTTCTGTTTTCGTTTTTCGCAGAATTTAGGTGAATGATGTCACTTTTGGATAAGCTCAAACTTTGGGGATAAGTCCCTGTGAGTCTACTTCAGTAGGCTTCTAGAAGACCAGGAGCTCTTGACATTGACAAAACCAGCTTCAGTGGCAATGGAATCCAAGGGATCTAAGGCTGCTAAGCAACACCCACTGCGGTCCAGGTTCCAGAAAGACCATCCACAGCAAGGTCAGGTGTACAAGCAGTGGGCACTTGGTGAGATGTGAGAGAAAGGAAAGGAAACGTTGCCCATCCAAGAAGCCAGTGATCACTGGGTCAGCAACACATCCATTAAAATGTGGTCATTCAGAGCCCTGTCCCTGAATTTCCCAGCAACACGAGCCTACTCTGTGAAGAAATTGAATTGTGAACTCAGACAGGACCTAGAAAGCATAATAGTGTAAAAGGGCTGGGAGCTGGGTGTCACCAATTCACAATCTGGTAGAAATGTGACATTGATAATTATAGCCATCATCAAAAGACAGATGTATCGGCATAGAAGGAAGAAGTCCTTTTTCCCATGGGGCTAAGAGTTTCTTTCAAATTGGTCTTATCAGAATGCAGTTAATTACTTCAGCAAGAAACACAGTATGGTAAAAATACTCACCATTCCAACAAGCTATAAAAAAGAGAAAGAGAAGAGTCTGTTACATTTTTGGCACACAGACTAAAAATAATCCCCCAAAACAAAATTTCAGCAAACCTTAACATTTTGTTTGACTCTAATTGCAAATGAGGCTAATTCCTAAATAACAGGCAGCTAAGGTCGAAGGACTGAGGAACACATACAAAGAATTCAGTTAATGGGTGAACCTTCCTGCCCTTTTCTCCTTGTGAGCCATGGCCAGCAGACTTCAGCAGAATCTTGCTTGAAATCTGAAACACTGATCACTTGTCTTAGAAGCAGAATAGATGAGCCTCTGATTAAATGGCAAGATAGCTCAAATTCAATTTGTTTCATCTCTCTTCTTACAGCCCTGAGAGTCATTCAGCAAGGCATGGCTAAAATATGAGGGCTTATTTTCTTCCCAGATGAACACCTTGGGAACCTCTCTCTTCCTGCAGAAATGTGGGGATTTCCAAATAAACTTGGTCTCTGCTAAAAAATACAGCTCCTACGTTTGAGTGATCTCCATATCTCTAGGGAGGAAGGAGAGCCCCCAAGGGTTTCTCCCGAGCAAAACAGCATCTGGTTTTTCTAAGTGATTTACTCTGTAAGCATGAGACCAATTAGAGGCAAATGTTGGAAATCTTTAGAAAGCACTGGTCTGACAATGTCCTTGCTCATTTGCTTCAAGAAAAGCAAATGAGTCACTCTGATATAACAAAAGATTTTATTAGCATTGGCAACCAGCTAGCCTCCCACAGCACTGCGCTCTCTCACATCAACCCCATTAACGCCTTTTGATGGTCTTAATCCTGTGGCTGCCGAGATGCTCACAGCCAGCAGACAGGGCTCCAAACCCACAGTCTCCCCTGCATCTCAAGGCCTGAAGAGGATCCCTTTTTCCTGACTGAGCACTTTCATACGTTAACCTCCAACCCAGCTGTGAGACTAGAAACAGGCACACCTATCTGGTTTGAGTGTGGCAAACCTTGCTTGATTTGGGGGAAACTACTTGATCTCTTTTAATATGTCTATCTTTCCTAAAAATCTTCTTTACTTGTGCCCTTCCCTCCAAAATTCTCATCATTTGGGCCCTCTTAGTTTATTTGCAACCACCCCCACTCCACATTCCCATCAGCCCCCTTGAGCTCTTATGCTATGTTGGGGATAGGGTCCCAGTGACCAGCTCAGGACCCGGGCCTCATCCCAGTGCCGGGGGACTGAAGAGGAAATGTGTTAGACCAGGAGTCCAACCAACCCAATTAGCTCTGAACATCTGTTGCCCAAATCCCATCTCAGTTTTGCACTCTGGAGTTCCAAGCTCACCGATCAAGCACCCTGTCTGGTTACAGAACCCACGCTCACCCTCACCCTCCGCCCCCTAATTTCCTGTCTAAGTCCTTTCACTCTGTGTTGGAAAACTGTCTTCGGATCCCTAACCCTCCCTGGGCCAGTACTCACCTCCCCCACTTCTTCCTCCTCCTTGGTTCTTCCCTGGGAAGATAGCTTTTGATTCTCCTGAGAAGGACTCCCCTCCCCTACAGTGGCTCTCCTTTTGTTCTCCCCCTGGGGCCCCAGGCCCTGGTTCTCACTTCCTCAGGGTGATGGAGAGCCTTTCTACTTCTCAAACAATGCCTTTCACCCAGGTCCCCTCCCCCGAATCTTCTGTCCTTCCTTTGTTCTTGCTTTTCAAGTGACCCACATGTGCAGAACTTCCTCATCTCTGCGATGCCATTTTCTGTCTTCTGGCCTCACTTGCTTTGCTAAGATGTCTTCCTGGATTCATCCCTTGGGTTTCTGTTTCTTTCTCTGTCGTTTCCCATCCTTAGAACCTCAACCCATCCATGTGGCCTTAAGGACCACAAACATCCCAGTCTCTTCTCTTGATCCTCACCTTTATTACAGCTCACTTCATTAGATGCCTGTAGATCATTTAATTTAGGGCCCACACAACATTCTCCTGCCTCTGAAATGTTTGAGGCCATCATGTTTTCCTACCAATGGATTTCTCTTCACAGTCCCTCCTGCCTTCTCATCTATAGCGCTACTTAGCTTCTCCTGCTCTGGCCTTATGCTTATTTTAAACTCAGTTTTGTCGTTCTTTTCTCACGCCACACTTGCAATGACCATGTTTCTATCCAGTGTTCTTCAGTAAGTCTCTCCAATTTCCCCATCTGACATTCTTCTGATTGTGATTGTATCAGCATCATTATAAGCCACAATGGAAGCATGAGGAAAGACAAATCACCTAAAATTCTACCACTCTAACACAGTAAGTTGTTACATTTTTCTCCCTTTGCTTCTAGAACTGGTTTCTATGTATATCTTTAGCTATATGTGAAATAATGAGGATCCAATTTAATTTTCTTTTTCTTTTTTTATTTTATTTATTTTTATTTTTTATTATATGAAATTTATTGTCAAATTAGTTTCCATACAACACCCAGTGCTCATCCCAACAGGTGCCCTCCTCAATACCCATCACCCACTCTCTCCTCCCTCCCACCCCCCATCAACCCTCAGTTTGTTCTCAGTTTTTAAGAGTCTCTTATGCTTTGGCTCTCTCTCCCACTCTAACGTCTTAATTTTCTGCTTTTTAATGACAATATTATTCACATTCTGACTGAGTCTTCAAAAAACCGTATCTGTTTAGTATCTGATCAGAAGATGATGCACCATAAACTAATTAGTCTCTAACTGCAAACAGTCTAAAGGTATGTTCATTTTGCTCTAATGAATAATGTTTCAATGACCATATTTGCCTGTAATTTTTTCTTTCTTTTGCTTTATTTCCTTGGGATAAATGTTCAGAAATGAGATCACTGGGCTTCGTCTACCTCATTTGCCCTTCCTCCTAACCAAAGACAATCTCTCCATTTGTTGACTCCTGCTTTATTCCTCTGGTGAAACTACTCTCTGCCCACTCCCTATCACTTCCCCACAACTAGATTCAAGTACCCCCATCTAAGGAGACTCTATTGACTAAGTAACTAAGCAACTAACCCCAAATCTCCATGCTCGTCCCTTTAACACCATGCCCTCGCAGACCTTTGTACAATATTGCATTAGCATGAGCTGATTCACACAACTTTGGAGTTGGTTTCCAACCATTTGCCATAAGCATGCTTTCTCTCCTGTATGAATTACACTTTACTTACATCCCTCTCCCTCCCACCTTTGATGTGAGCTGTTCTACTGCAAGTACTCAGGACAAGCCTGCTGCAGGGGACATGTGCCACCAGTGGATTCGGTTACTGACTCTGCATACCCACACTACACTCCTCCTAAGTGCTCTCGCCAATCACCGACGCCCTTGTTCCACGACACGCAGATACTCACAGCTATGGTTCCGCATGAACTGGATCAGATCACATTGCTGTAAAGAAAAAAAAGAGAAAGAGAACAGAAACATGAGCACAGCAACCCCTGAGAGGTCATGTTTATTTGCCAGTGGACTTGTTGGGTTTTCATTTGTGAATAAGGAGATACGTACAGAATACACAGGCTTCCCCGCCATGCCTTTCATGCCCTAGGAAAATAAAACCACAGCAAGTTATTGGTATGTGAATTGGAGTCTTTAGTGACAAAACAAGAGCGAAGAAAAAAAGCACGTTCTTAAAAGCACAGCTGGCAGAGAGCGCTTAAAGTATTCCTGAACAGATAGATTACAATGCTATTTCCCCACTTAAATCAACAGTGCAAACTTCTTTCTTTCAGTGTGAGATCAGTTAAGCGAATGTCTGCCCAGAGTGCACTGAATCATCTTTCTAGGTAATAAGTAAAGAAATTAAAGTATTTCTTGAAGATGTTTGTACTCAGGCTATGACACTTAAAAGGTACTTCTCATAAGAAAACTTGAAATGTAAACAACAGACTTCCCAAAGCATGCCACAAGGAGAGGAATTTACTGAGAATTCAGAGGTACAGATGTATTACAATTCAAGGAGTTGAAAATGCAGGCGGTAGCATACTTCTACGTAGGTGAAAGAACCAGAGATAATTAGTAGCAAAATGGGCTTTATGCAAAAGAAGACCATACACAGTGAGCTCATAAATGCTGAGAGGTTATAAACAAAGGAGTACGCATAACTGGGTGCAATGAATCAAGGAGGCTTCCTAAGAAGAGGCAGCGCTTTTTTGACAGCTTGAGCTTTTCCCTTTTCCCCTTATTCCTTTTTTCAGGATCAGGCTTCCCCTTGGCAGTGGTTCTTAACATGTTTAACACACCTGGGTCTCTTTGGGCAACTGGTAAATGCTAATGTGCTGGTTCCAGAAAATGCTATTACAGGCTCACAATCATACAATTTCACTGGCCTCAGAAGCTCAACCAGGGATGTCAGTGTAAGAACCCCTGTTCTAAATGACAACTGGGTCATCTGTTCATCTGTCCTTCCTTCCTTCCATCCATCCATCCATCCATCCATCCATCCATCCATCCAAGAAACAGTTAATTGTCTGCTGAATGCTGAGTGTTACCTGGAAATGCTGTGGCATCCATAATTCTACCCACTGGGACACAGGCTCTTCTGACCAGAATCAGGAAATTAACTATCTCACTAGGAGATGCAGAGGCTCATCCTTCCTTTCATAAGTTATGAAAAGAACGCACAGCCACTTAAACAGAGAGAGGAACAGTTTCTAGCTAATAAAGAGAGTAGGCAGACCACACCTTGCAGAGGATCAGAGCTGTAGAGTGTCTGTCCTAAAGGACTGAGTTGGAGAAGAACTCGGAGCAAGTTCTTGAGCAGAGGCTGAGGACTGAGAGCCCAAGACAAAGAAGTTGATCTGATTCTAGCAGACCCGAGATAGAGAAGCCACACTCTTGGGACCAGCAGCCCCAGGACAGCAAAACCACACTCTAGGGACCAGCAGGGCCAAGCAACAAGGCCGGGAAGATGCAGGACCCCCACGGGAGATTTCCAAAATCTGGAAAGGAGATAAATTCAGACCAGATCGGTACGACTCAAAGACGGGATCCTCGCCCACGTGACTACGAATGTTCACCAGGTCCTTAATGTGAAAGAGGGAAAGGTGTATCACAGCGTCCTCACAGCTAGTTGACTCTCATTCTGCTATCATCCCCAAAACATCCATGCTTTTGTTTTCTCTACAAGGTCCCAAGTTAAAGAACTCCTCCAGGTAAGTCTCAAAACGCTCAGCATGCACCAAACAAGGTAAGCAGTTTCTCCACTCTGTACACAATGCTTCCTACGCCTCTGACACAACACCCAGGTGCTGGCAACGTCTAGTTCTTACCTGACTGTGCTCATCAGGGGAGAGAGATGTGTAAATAAATCATTATGATAACACGAGAAGCACTAAAATAGAGATATGGATGTTCCGTCAGTGGGGGATGTGCCTGCCTCTGCCCGGAATGCTTCCAGAAGTGATATTTCTCTTCCAGTGGAAGCCTGCTGGGAACTAGCAGTTATATTTCCAAATCTCTCTAGAGTCTACATTTTGAAGACGGGAAGGCAACGGTGATCTGGGGAACTCTACTGACGTGTCTTACGTGACGGAACTTTGCCAGGAGCTCCTGTATGAAGCTTATCCCATTCTGATTTCTATAAACTTCAGTAAAAAAAGAAAATAATGGTAACAGCTAATATTTGCACTGAAATTTATCGTTCACAAAGAGTGCTCACATTTGGATATACAATCCTCCCAGCTACCTTTTGAGGTGGTAGGACAGGATAGGTCATCCCCCTTTTAGAGGTCAACTGAGAGACCAAGTGACTGGCCCAGGGGCACATAGCTAGCAACAAGATTTTGGATTTGGATCCAGTGCTCTGACTTTAAATTCTGTACCCCTTCTATTGAATATCTAGGAACCAGTATAGGCTACTTAGCTCTCATGGGTGTACTTACTTTCCGTCCGGGAGGGCCTGGGGGTCCCGGAGGTCCCTCTTCCCCTTTCGAGCCTCTAGTGAGCTGCAGATAGGAATATGCTTTAGTTTCCACACTGCCTACGCATGGAGAATACCTAAGTTTTAATGAGACTTTACAATTTAAAAAAGATTTTTAAAGAAAGCAACCATCAATTCAAGTCAAATAAATTCCTTACGTATAAATATAAATAGCCATTCTTTTTTTTTTTTTAATTCTTTTTTAACGTGTATTTATTTTTGAGACAGAGAGAGACAGAGCATGAACAGGGGAGGGGCAGAGAGAGAGGGAGACACAGAATCTGAAGCAGGCTCCAGGCTCTGAGCCATCAGCCCAGAGCCCAACGCGGGGCTCGAACTCATGGACCACGGGATCGTGACCTGAGCTGAAGTTGGACGCTTAACCGACTGAGCCACCCAGGCGCCCCATAAATAGCCATTCTTAACCATTGGTAAGTATATATTTCCCTCGTAGCCTCCCCATTTAGTGACATACTTTTCTCTGGCACTGGCTATGCATTTAAATCTAAATTAGACATAAACTAGGATTGGTGCTAAAAAAGAATACTAGAGCGCACAGAGATCTAATTAAAACCCTCCCATCTACAAAGGATCAAACAAAAAAGTCTCCACATACATAAGAGGACAGGGGTGGGCTGTGTCATTCCCATACTTCAAGGTGATGGATGTGGATGCTGATGAAATTTATCCAGCCAGATGGAAAATATCTGTTGAATTGCATCTCTTTCATGCTGATAATGACCACTGATACTACACTCAAACTTCAAAATGAAAAGATGCTTGTCTCAGCGTTTTGTTTTTTAAAAAAATTGTAACACACTACTCCACACTGTGCTAATTAGAAGATGTCAACACCCTTCCTTAAAACGAATACCCTAGATGACCTTGGTTCTGAGCAGTGGAATTGTCAGAAAACCCTTAGAGACACAGCGGGAAGATGTCGGCTTCATTCCCACTCAGGGTTAATAGTCTGGGCTTCAATATATGCTTTAGAAAATACTGGAAGGCACTGACATTTCTTGGAACAGCCAGCTATCAATCTGTAAATCTTTAAAATAGTTCAGATTCATGGAACCATGGAATTTTAGAGCTGAAAGTGACCTTTGGTGTCAAGTTCAAGTCTCATGTTAGAGAAACAGAGACCCTGAAAAGATGTGGTGAAGGTCACAGAGCCAGGAAGTGGCATTTCAGATGCTCTTGGGTTAGATCAATAATCCACATTTATTATCACAACATAAAAACCAGAGTCCTCCAAAGAAACATTTATTATTTCTGGAATTACAGGCCACTTACTGTTAATCCCTTAAATCCTTTGCGTCCAGGACCCCCAGGAAATCCAGGATCACCCACATCACCCTAAAGATTCAAGTATAAGAAATCAAGATATTAAAATATTTGCTTGAAATAAGAGAAATAATTCTTTATAATCTAAAACCCAATTGATCTTATAACTACACAATATATTAAACATTAAATGTCATCTTCTGTCGCTTGCTTGGAACAAAGTCGTTGACATACTTAAATATTCCCCCAAACTATTCTTAATTTTCTAATACAAATATTTATGCATAAATATCAGTGCAATGGCTACCCAATCAGTTATTAAAAATATCTAAAGCAAGAATGCTTGAAAATCAGGAAAAACATATGGAATATTAACCACAGAAAATACTAAACAATTAATTACTTCCTAAATTTATAAATCACTTCTTTTTTTTTTTTTTTTTTCAACGTTTATTTATTTTTTTTGGGACAGAGAGAGACAGAGCATGAACGGGGGAGGGGCAGAGAGAGAGGGAGACACAGAATTGGAAACAGGCTCCAGGCTCTGGGCCATCAGCCCAGAGCCTGACGCGGGGCTCGAACTCACGGACCGCGAGATCGTGACCTGGCTGAAGTCGGACGCTTAACCGACTGCGCCACCCAGGCGCCCCTATAAATCACTTCTGAAAAAGCTGAAGGTAATAAAAAATTTACTCTGACTTTGGTGGGAAATTAATTTTAGCACCTATTTATCAAAAAAACAAAAAAACAAAAAAACAACTAATCTCACATTTATCCCTAAATTGAAATATGCTAATTTTCTCCCTTTATCAGTAAATTAGAAAATTGGTCTTTTACAGTGAGAACTCTTGTCCTAACAGTTCCTTCTTGCACCCTTCTCTACCTAAGGAAAGAATCTCTTCTGGTAATTCAGCAATTAAAAGCACTTTTAAGAGGGTTCAAAAATTGGCTGTTTTCCTGTAGTTGATTTGATCTGCTTACACATTCAATTTTTTTAATCTATTTTTTTGCATTTTAATTTGGACACCAAGTATTGGAAAGCCACTCATCTGGACAGGACGCTTAAAAAAAAAAAAAAAAAAAAAAAAAGGAAATCTTATTACTGAATTCCAGTGCATTAAAAACAGATATGATAGGAGCTACTCTGGCTGAAATATAAGGTTATGTCTAGTTGGAGATCATGGAGACGGATTTTTCAATCTGGTGGGCAATGAGGAATTCTGGAAAATGTGTGATCAGGAGAGAAACATAACTAGGTTACATTGTGGAAAACATCAAGCTGACAGCAGTGTTTGGGATTAACTGAAGCAGTAAGAAGGTGGTAACGGAGACCAATGAGGAGAATGTTGTCACCTTTCAGGGGAGGGGAAGTGAAGGCCACAATAATAAAGAACAAACAGCAACGGCTGAAGCCAAGAGTTTTGAATGAGATTACGGAGGCGAGAAATCCAGAGGACAAGAGGAGTAAACTGGAGAGGAGATCCAGGGGTGGAGTTTCAAGACCAGGGCCGTCAGGCAACAAAGGACAGGACTGTCTTTTCCAACTTAAAGATTCATTCATAGTAGTATGGTCCTTTATTCATGAAGTCCTGGAAAAACAACTGCCCTTCTTTTCCTTCTCCTTCTCCTTCTCCTTTTAACTTCAGTTCTCAAGTAGAAAGTTAATATCATGGTAATTTCAAAAGAAGGACATGTGCACAGTACCTTTTGCCCCATATCTCCAGGGAATCCTCTTGGGCCCTACAATTTGCAGCGGAGAACATAAATAAATCAACATACCACTTCTGCAGTATGAATGGTTTTTCTTGTATTATTTACGTTTGTCTCATCAATTAAAGAAATAATTAAAGAAACAGTTTTCCATATTTACCTTTACTCCTTTTCGTCCCATTTGACCATAGCCTGGGATGCCATAATCTCCCTGTGGACATACCAGTTCATTTTAATTTCTCAAAAGTGAAACTTAATTGTAATCTATACTGGTGACAAGAGAGAAGCACTGGGCACTTCCAGGTAGAGGGGCCCTTACCAGTGACCTTGAACTCTGGGGTCATGCCCATTGTTGGGTTTTCCTCACTTGCTGGTATGTGCCTTGGTACTTTGGCCAGCTCCACTCTGCAAACATTGCAGGAGGCAGAGGGATGGTCAATCAAGACTAATGGAGTCAGTAGCAATTACTCGCCTGGAAAATTAGGAGCTGGTTCAAAGGCCATGGGTGAGGAATTCAATTCCCCAAAGACTTACAAATGGCTGAGAGACAAATGGAAAAATGTCATCCTCACTAGTAACCAAAGAAATGCAATTTGAAACAGTAATGAGAAACTATTTTTTGTTAATGAAATGGGTATAGATGAAAAAAGAAAGTGACAATACCCACTGCTGGTGTGGATGTCCTGAAGCAAGCATTTTCCTACATAACACAAGGGTGCATAGATCACTGAATATTCCTAAGGGCACCTTGCAAAAGAGGTGCATATTCTTTGAACCAGTTATGCTACTTTTTGAAGTTTTTACGTCGAGATTATGATTTTGTCTAAAAATTCAGATACAAGAATGCTCATTGTGGGCTACTTATGACAGTAAAAAATTAAAAACAAATTAAGTATTCAATAGCAAGAGATTGGTCAAGTGACCTAAGGTACGTACATTCAGCGGATTATTTTGAAGCTATTAAAAAGAATGTTTAGGGGAAAATGTAATAACATGGAAATGTGCTCATGATACACTGTTAAGAGGGAAAAATAGAGTGATTTTTTTGGTATCTCCAGGATGTTAATAACGAATATTTCAAAATAGTGAGATTATGGGTCATTTTGCTTCCCCTCTTCCCATCTGTTAAGCTTGGTAAATTTTCTACAATATGTATGCACAACATTTATAATAAACATTATCTTTTGAGAAGAAATGAAAAAATGTTCCTATATTGGCTGCTCCATGCACAGAGACCTTAGCATGGCAAGAGCCACTAGAACAGACGGCTCACTTCTTGGATCTAGCCCCCTCTCGTTCTTGCCCTAGAGTTTTGGAAGACAGGGAGAGAAATGCATAGTGCTGTTTTTCAGTGGACGTCCATTGACTTGGCCGTACTGGTTGTGAAAGTACTGAAATGTTATCCGTTATCCCCTCTGCATGCCCCCTTTCTATCTTGCCATTCTCCCTTCTCTTAACAGACAGACTAGCTATAGAATGAGAGCTGCAAGGGGTGGGAGAAATTCCCCCACATCTTCCTAGGAGGTCCTAAAATACCTTCAATACTCCGGGTGCTTAGGCTGATGGCCTCAGTTCCCTTCTCTTTACCTCAGAACTAAGCACTTGGAGCTGCAAATAGAGAAGGGTCCTAAAAGCTCATACCTGTTTTCCTCGCTGTCCAGCTGGCCCCACTGGCCCTGGATCTCCAAGAATTCCATGTTCTCCCTAGTAAGTGAGACAAGAAGGGCTTCAGGTCAGTAAAATCCAAACTGGCTCCCACTCTAGGAGGTTGAGACGGGAAATCTTAAGGCTCTCAGTGAGGGTTCAGTGCTCAGCCAAGGCACGGGGTGTAGGAAACCAATAATGATCTTTCCAAAGGTGAGCAGAAAATGTCAGCACAGCCCAAGCACTGCTTTCCTGGTATTCTAGAAGGACTGAAGGAGAACGGAAAGAGTGGAAAATTTACTCCAGCGAAAGTTGATTTATTAGCTGATTTGTCTGCCCATCCAACAAGTATTTATCATCCTGGAAAATGAACCACTGAATATGATAGATGTGGTCCTGCCTCAGCAAAAATAGTCTGGTTGGACAGAGAGACAATTAGACGGGCAGAAAATTATAAACTCAGGATGCTATGCCAGTGACGGGGAGGGGAATCTAAATTGGATTTGATAAGGGGCACCCTGATGGCCAGACTTCAGACTTCAGCTAAACATCAGACTTCAGCTCAGGTCATGATCTCACGGTTGTGAGTTCGAGCCCCACATCAGGCTCTGTGCTGACAGCTCGGAGCCTGGAGCCTGCTTTGGATTCTGTGTCTCCCTCTCTCTCTGCCCCTCCCCGGCTTTCTCTGTCTCTCTCTCTCTCTAAAATAAAGAACCATCACAACAAAATTTCTTTAAATAAATAAATAGATCTGGTGGGGTTAAGGAGGCGGGCTGCCTGAAGCACAGGAGCAGGGGTGTGAGGTTTGAGGGCGGAGTTGTGTGAGCGGAAGAAGGAACTGCAGGAGGGGTGAGGATGGTCACGGTCGGGGTAGAGGGAAGGCATTGTTGAGAAGCCTGGCGCGGGCACGTGGGAAGGAAAAGAGCTCTGAAGCCTCAGAATTAAACAGGGCCAGGGGGCCTTCCAAGCTACTTTAAAGTCTAGAGCTTTTCCTAAGAGCTACGGGGAAATTAAGACTGGCTGCCTAATTTGTGGGGCTCGGTGCAGAATGAGAGCGTAGGTCCCATCCTCAAATATGAAGACTTTCAAGATGGTGACGGCAGGACATGAAACCAAGCATGGGGCCCTTCTAAGCTGGGCCCCCAGGGTGACTGCACAGTTGCCAGTCACAGCTGGCCGTGGGACAGGGAGCCGCTTAAAGGTGTTCAGCAGGGAGTGGGATTCTGAAGAGGCCAACAGTCCGCTGTCTGACAGTCTCCAAAAGAGCTCCATCAGAGACAGTAGGGTGAATGAGAGAATGTTATGCAGAAGCAGATCGAGTCTGGACACCCCCCTTCTGGACTCTGCCCCGTGCATACATTCACGCCTGCAGGAAATCGGGGAGTTGAAGAGAGTTTTCGGAGTTATTTCACCACGGGTGAGATCACAGGGTCTCTCCTGGTGAAACAGGGCAGTGTCAGGAAGAGATAAGCATTTAGAAATTCTTTGCTCAGTGGAAGCAAAAGAATGTATCTCAGAAAGCAGGTGGGGGTATTGAGGGTGCCTGGCTCCTGCGAGGAATTAATATGGAAATCAAGAAAAGAAGGGCAGTACTTTTTTCTCAGTATTTGAATCTATAGGAGATGACACTTACTTTTTTCCCTGCGGGTCCGGGATTTCCAAGGCTCCCTTTAGCTCCCATCGGCCCAGGAAAGCCCTGAACGAAAATGGGAGACACGTATGTCAGTGTTGCAGCAATTCTTAGAAAGCCCATTAGATCAGTTTCGCTTTTCTTCGTGTCATTTCCAACAGCTCCTTGATGCCTGCTTAACAAGAGACCCAGCCACCCAGGGGAGAGAGACATCTGTGCTGAAAGCAGGTGACTCGGCTTACAGTCTGGCTTAGAGGACCACAAATCTTCATCTGCGGGGACACCACTAGTCCGCCCGGGGCCTTCGTGAGAAACAGAAAGGGTGCTCTTGACAGGACATATGCTATTTCTACATGCGCACATTGGTTGGAATGTACTGATGTTGTGAGAACGAGACATTGCCACTCGTGAGCATTACACCATGCGCGCATCTGGAACCGTATGCACAGTGTGTTTCAGTCCCAATCTGAAAATGGGCACAAGTGTCTTCCACAAACATGCCGGCATGATAAGGAGGCAAACACGGGTGTTCCTTCTGAATTCTCGCTGTCGGAGCTGAAGAACTGAACAGATTCAGAACATTTTTCATAGGAATCCCCTCACCAGCCATCCCCACTCTTATTACTCACTGTCAGAAACCTAGGGACCAAACAGATTCAGAGGGTGAGCTGAGGAATCAAGTCAATTTGGGTGGCGAGGGATCTTTGTAGAGTCCATTTTCAAACATCTACGGTCGGTGGAGATACATGTGGCACAGATACATTTTTAAAAGTTAGAAAAGTCAGCAGAGAGAATCGGGTTTTGAAATGTTCACAAGTCTGCGAGATCTGTACTCTTCCCAATGCTTTCTTGGGGCTGATGCGATGGGTCCGTGCTCTCCCAGTAAAACCCCAGTGAAGGAGAGAGAGGAGGGCTTGTGTGACGTGCAAGGAATCGGGGCTGTGCTAAAATTTGCTGCCAATTCTTTTTGTCCCAAATGTGTCCCAAGTTAATTGAAAAATAAAATACCCCAAACGCAGATAATATAAAATAAACTATGTATGACGAAGTTTTTGAAGTAAGAGAAAATGGTCTGATTGGAGACCACTGACTCCCAACGTTCCTGAGTCACTCACCTGAGGTCCTTTGTGCCCTGGGCTTCCCTTCTCTCCTTTGCTGCCAGGAATTCCATTTCCCCCCTAATGTGGTAACGAGAAGCATAATTACATGAAGCAATGAAAACGTACTTTCTTCTGGGGCGCCTGGGTGGCGCAGTCGGTTAAGCGTCCGACTTCAGCCAGGTCACGATCTCGCGGTCCGTGAGTTCGAGCCCCGCGTCGGGCTCTGGGCTGATGGCTCAGAGCCTGGAGCCTGTTTCCGATTCTGTGTCTCCCTCTCTCTCTGCCCCTCCCCCGTTCATGCTCTGTCTCTCTCTGTCCCAAAAATAAATAAACGTTGAAAACGTACTTTCTTCTTTAATGCTTTTGAAACATGTCCACAGAAAAGCGCTGGTCCAACACCACAAGTCACCTCGCAACTGTGAGGTTAAGCGTATCTTACCAAAGGGACTGAGCGGAGGCCCAGACTCCGTGGTACAGATCTTATCGAGGCATCTCTGCCTGGGTCTAAGACCTTCATCCCCCTCTGACAGGGGGAAATGAAAAGGAGACCAAAGGGAGAAATAAAACCCTTAGAAGAAGGGGCGAAGATGCAAACAACGGTCAGATGGATTCCTTTGTTGGGGCAGGTTACCTGGGCCAGAGTGCTCATCGTCAACGTGGAAAACGGAAAGCTAAGTTGTTTCAAGTTGGCCCAAGAGGACATTTTAGCAGCAGAAGCCCTACCAGAGGAATTCAAGCCTGTTTTCCACTATATTAGCATCTGATGCAAGGTTCTCGTATAGATCTCTTGCATGGAAGAAAAAAACGAGAGGTGCTGGTGATGTTTCCCCACTACCAAGGCACCAGCTGTACAATGGTTGCACCCACTGGACGAGCTGTCATTCGCTGCCTGGGTATCAAAGGGACCCTGGAGCAGCTGAGCTAATGTCCCCCTTCTCCCTACAAAGGGAGGATGGATCTGGGCTGGTCACGTGGTTACTCAGCCTAAAGGATTTGCTAGCTGGTGGTTTGATTCAGGGACCCCAGAACCCGCAAGAGAATACCAAATTCTACTTTGGCGTATCTGAAACTTCCTAAAAGAAAAATGAACTCTCGAGAAGGTCTTAGGTCTAGGCACACCTTCCAGACAAATCCTGGCTTCAAGCGGGCTCCATAAGGTAACTAAATACCCATGTGTTACAAAACCATTCTCTAGGGATGACCCCAGCACCTTCCCAACATGAAGGAGAGACAGAGATGTCCTAACTCCGATGCAATGGAGTCCATATCAGCAATGATACGATCAAGAAAAAATGGCTCATGTCTGAATCATGAGCCATTGATCACTCTCTGGACGGCAAAAGATAGGGCTCAGGTACCTACTAATTACTAATTAGTAATTGTGACTAATTAATAGTAATTCATTGATTACTAATATAATAGTAAGGTCCTAATAACTCATTATTACTAACAAGCTGATACAATACTAGGTGAGCACAAGAGCAGCCATTTTCTCTATTCATGAGCTGCAAAACAGGAGTGGGTCTGATGGAGCACAATCACTCTCCCATGATGGGAAATGGAGAATTCCAGAAACATGGACCATGGAGGAGGGCAGGAGCAGATTAAGCATTTCTCAGTTATTTATTTTTATACAGAACTACCCACTGGCTTCCTATTGGAATAACTCAGCATTATTTATCAGCATTTATGAACTACTTCAACATACCTGTGGGCCTTGTAATCCGTCAGCTCCCTGGGTACCTGGAAGTCCAGGATTTCCCGGCTCCCCCTGATGAACGAGTTTTCAGTGTTAATACTGTCTCCACATAGTTTCCATAGAGATTTTCTCTTTGTACTACCTAGTACCGTAATACATAGTACATGGGCAATACTTTGACTGAACCTTGGCTCACCCCTTACTTTGCCTAGGATTCTATTCATTTCCATACTAAAAAAATGGACACGAGATTGTTTCTTACTCTAGTAAAGAATTTCCCTCCCATGCAGTTGATTCCCAGTGCTTGTGAAAGGCAGTCAAATATATAACATTTGGGATCGCACAGATCCTCTTGTCTATGAGGTGCCTGTGAAGGAGGCTCTGCCTTAGGTCAGGCCCGTCCAGTTCCTGGCAGCTGAGCTGATGGGCCCTTCTGTTTCCCCTCCATGGGTGCGGCCATGTCTATTGCTCTACACTTCCTAGAACATCTTTGTCACATTCTTGTTCATTCCCAGTGCCATCTGCCCGTGAGGACTCTCCTTGGAACCAACTACCTCGCAGGGCAGGAAGTAAAGGGTACTTACCGGGACACCTGGGGGCCCCCTTTGGCCTTCCCTTCCCTGGAACAGAAAAGGCAGAGTGTTAGTGTGTACGTAGCCAAGTGGAGGGTTCTTAGAGGCAAACCAGCCTGTTTCATTCCCTGACAGACATAAGTAATGAGCAGCTCACAGAAATGGCTTCCCTGAGGCGCTTTTGAAAGACAAGTTTTCTCGCTGGGCACTTCATTATAGACTAACATTTGGGGGATTGATTGAAAGCCAATGTGAAAGTCATTACAGATCCAGCTCCAGTCTGACAATTATTCAGGAGGTTGTTTGGAGGATCAAATCATTCTGAAGAACCTGTCTTCTATCCTTCCCTCTTCAGCAAATTCCATAGAGTACTGTCTGCTAATCAGAGGCTTCCTACATGAGAACAAGCTGTGTCCTGTCTGTCTCTCTGTCCCAGGCCCTGAGTGTATCTTAGGGGAGAGTAAAAATTGTTAGGTTCAGTGCATCACACGTGGGCCCACTGAGGTTTGTTTCCAAGGAATTCTACAAGAAGGAAATGGCCGACGGGGTCTGCCCAATGACGTGGCGGTCCAGCGGCCGGGCCACCGGCCACGTTCACCTGATCTCTGAAGCCAGAAATCTGTTTGTACTTAACCAGCGGTGATTTCCATGTCACCAGCTCAGGCTCCCCACCTAAGTGTCCGCCTTTGTCACACCCTCTCCAGAGAGTGTTCTAGGCAGGAGAGGACTCAGACCCCAGATTTTAACTTCTTTTTTCCTAGACAGCAGCAATAAAATCTATACCCTCACACCCCCCTCACCCCTGCCCCTCTGAGAGAGCTATGGAACATCCCAATCACCAGTCTACTTTGTATTGTGATAAATGACTATGATTCCTTTGGATACAAGACAAATACTTAAAAAAAAAAATTCTTTTCATGCATTCAGAAAGGTAGCCATGGAAATTATTTCAGAATCGGTTTTCTTTCAACTGCCTACCTTCTGAATTTCCTTAGAATGAACTACCTGACCAAGTATCACCTCTACCACTTTGGATACTGATTCAAATTCCTCTCCTGGGGTTCTGCCCCCTTGATTCAGGTACTCTGCTTTCAAAATGCAAATGCCCTTTGGGAGAAGTTACCCATTGTAACCTGTGAGCTCTTTGTTCCTTGATGGGACTAATAGAGCTCCTGACAAATGAAAGTAGGGAAGAAACAGCAAACAAAGGTTGAGGCCACTACTATCCTGGGATGTCTCCATTAAAAGGATAAAAGAACTTCTGAACTACATGCAGACAATATTGCACAATGGTTAGGGTGTGCCTTTAGAAGTCAGGTACTCCTGAGCTCAAGGCTGCCCTTTGAAGCTTGTGTGGCACAGAGCAATTGCTCAGTAAGCCTTAGCCAGGAGGTCGGGACTCCAGACTCTGGTGTGAGACAGTCTGGGTTCAAACCCCAGTTCTGCCACTTGCTACCTATCCTGATCCTGGGCAAGTGTTCCAAGGGTCCTTGTTATTCTCATCTGCAAAATGGATATAAATAATAATATCTACCTAGTAGGCTTGTTATGAGGATTTAATGAATTAATATTTGAAAGTGATTTGATCAGGACGCGGCATAAAATAAATGCTACAGAAGTAGAAATACTATTATTTAAAAGCAGTTGTGTGTGTTTTTTTTTAATGTTAGCTTATCTTTGAGAGACAGTGCGAGTGGGGCAGGGGCAGAGAGAGAGGGAGACAGAGGATCCAAAATGGGCTCTGCACTGACAGCCGCAAGCCCCACGTGGGGCTCCAACTCACAAACTGTGAGATCATGACCCAAGCCAGAGTCCAACTCTCAACTGGCTGAGCCACCCAGGTGCCCGTATAAGCATCTGTGTGTAACAGGCCAAAAACAAGGGACCTGGACTGTCGATTCTAGTGCTCTGGTTCTCAGAATATCAAGCCCCCGTCTTGGCAACAGCCGGTACAATCAACTTGCATAAGTTGGAATTCTGTCCTGCAGGCGGCTTGTGTTTGCTTGTGTTCTTAGAATCTGTTATCTACTTAAGGTCCTCTGACCCTCAGAGAGAATTCTCGCCTTCGCTGGAAAAGTAGGGGAAGAGGTAGAAAAGCTTCATGTTGTTCTATATTCACATTGCCTTGTTCAGTTCAGGAGAAGAGAGGTTACAAAGGAGGAGCTGGGCAGGAAAACGGGTGAAGATAGGAGAGGGCGGCTGAGAGCCTCCTGCCTCTGAAGTGATTTAGAGTCACCGGCTGGTTTGTCCAAGTAGTAATCCCCAGCCCCATCCCTAGCATCTCTTTTCAAAAGTATTTGATTGAGGGGGACAGTTATAAAGCTATTTCAAACTAAGTGTATTTTCTCTTAAACCAAGAAAAATATATATTTATCTTTAAAATTTATTGCATGTAGGGGCGCCTGGGTGGCTCAGTCGGTTGAGCATCCGACTTCAGCGCAGGTCATGATCTCACAGCTTGTGGGTTCGAGCCCCACGTTGGGCTCTGTGTTGACAGCTCAGAGCCTGGGGCCCGCTTCGGATTCTGGGTCTCCCTCTCTCTCTGCCCCTCCCCCACTTGTGCTCTGTCTCTCAAAAATAAATAAACATTTAAAAAAATTTTTTTTAATTTATTGCATGTAGTATATGTTGCTGTTCCCTGGATTCCTCTGGTTAATTTTGATTCTCTTGTGTGGAGAAGAGGGCAAAGTCCCAGAGAATTTTTACCAGAAGCACCAGGAAGCCTAAGCCAACTGACTGTAGATCCTATCCCTTAATAACTATGATTCAAGATAAACAAAGGCAAGAGGAATTACAACACATTTCTCCACTATCTAGATCAGAGAAAAAGGCAATCGGCCATGGCCTTCAAAGTGATGAGAAGACTCCAGGTCTGCAACAGAAAAGAAGGCCAAGTATTTTCACTTCTCGATCCAACTAGGTGCAGGGTCCAATCTAGGAGACTGTGCGTTATTGTCTTTTTATGATCTCCATTCTGAGTGCATGACAAAAGGATTTCTAACACGTTATAAATATCATCTCCCACTTTAGTAATGCACAAAAAGAAAAGCGATTTCTTAGTCGTTCCATAAAAAGAAGGGGATATCCAGTATTCCTGTCTTAGGCCTGGCGTCACATGGGATGCTATAAAGTTGCCCTAGGCTCTCGAAGTTGCCAGAGGCTCGTCCCTAGTCACCGGTGTTTTGGTTCATTCAAGAATTTATCTGTGATTCTTCTTTCCCATTGGCGACATCTGAAGATAAAGAGAGTGGGTTTACCCAATTCATATTCTTATAGAAGCTCAGAGATGCTAAGCTACCGGAGGAGAACTTTCATGTTAAAGCACTGACTCTCTCCAAAGACATTCAAAAGCTTCTGGAAGGCGGAAAGAGGAAGGCAGACTGTCACATAGGTTCTCATCTAGGAGCAGTTTTGCCCCCTACTCTCACTCCCCACTCCCCCTCATCCCAGACATTTGGCAAAATCTGCAGCCTTTTTTGTCTGCCACAACTTGAGGGGAGTGAGTGCTACTGACATCTAGTGGGTAGAGAACAGGGATGCTCTTAGACCTCCTCGAATGTACATGACAGCCCCTCACACCATCTAGCCCCAAATGACAATAGTGACAATGGATCAGCCCTGGGCCGGCCAACTCTGCAGGGGCAAATATTGTGAAAACCTTTATGGCATCGTCAGATGATAAGGAGGGGAAATAAATGTTCAAGGAAAAACTTACCCCTCTTCCTCTGGAATTAGGATCACCTGGAGTCCCTTTCTGTCCAGTTCTACCCTAGAAATACAATTGTTCCCCCAAGATCATAAGGCAATATATTCTGACTAATTACATCAGCGTAAAAACCTCACGAACTATTAAAACAGCAGAGCAAATGTGTCATGCTAGAATCTTCTGCATGTTAACACTATTGGGTATATATCTGTTAATGAGGAAAATGGTGTAGTAACGTGCACTGCTAACTATCAGTTTCCCATTACAATAACGTCACCTGCCAGAAACTTAATAATTTAACCCATAAAAGTATAACCTACTACATATGTGTCCTGTTTTCAGAAAATAATGCTGTTTTAAATGTGAACTCGGGGCTGTTATTCAATTATAGAAGGATTACATATTTTATTAAATAATTAAGACTTCATGAAAGCCTCCGTTCAGTAACAGAATTAATCATTCATCTATATGTAAATAGGTCTATAGGTTCTCTGTACGTAAAACAGAACCAATTACTTGTCTTCCTTGTTCTCCTTTGGAGCCCTTCTGTCCTTTGATGTTACTGTTGCGTCCTGGATTACCCTAGAGGAAGATTTAAAAAGTATTTTAGAACCAAGGAATATCAGCTTTTTTTTTTTTTTTTTTTTCCAAATACAATGGTACAATGTTCACGTATTAAGCTAATTTGGGTTAAGTGAGGAGGGGTGAGAGAAAATTCTCCATATTTGAAATTCATCGACTTTTGAGAAAAAATACAATAATATTTCCCCAAGTTTGAAGAGGGTCTGGTGATCAACGAAGTGATAAGAGTGTTTGCCGAAGCCATGGCAATGATCTCTTCTCTGTATCGGCAGCTTCACTGATGGCCGAACATGCTTATGCTACCCCCTTAGAGGTGTAATAAGATTCCCTTGTAACTGAGTCTGCAAATAGGGAATCTGTGAGATTAGAAGCCCAAGAAGCAGAACGGTGGAAACGTCTCCCAAAAAGGACTTTGGAAGTCTCTACATAACAATAAGGATGATTAAGATGGAACCTGAGCTCCCAGCTCCAATTTTTTTTTTTTTTTTAATTTTAATTACTTTTTGAAAAGAGAGAGCGCAAGTGGTGGAGGAGCAGAGAGAGAGAAGGACAGAGGATCCGATGCGGGGCTTTGTGCCGACAGGCTGATAGCAGCGAGGCCAACGTGGGGCTCAAACTCACAAACTGTGAGATCGTGACCCGAGCCGAAGTCGGACGCTTAACTGACTGAGCCACCCAGGTGCCCCGAAATTTTCAATATAATCAGCTACAATCAGATGTGGACAGATTTTTCCCAAGCAGATAAGTCTCGGACAATACCTACTACCCCTGCTCCCAAGACAAGGAGACAAGCCTTCACCTAGAGGTTAGTGGGAGACACAAGGGAGAGGAGATAGGAGCTTAGAGCAACTACATAATTCAGAGCCAACTAGACCCTAGTAACTTACAGGATCTCCTGGGAAGCCCTTCTCCCCATATCTCCCAGGGGGGCCTCTGGAACCTGGGCTGCCCTAAAAAAAAATAAAATGAGCTTCTGAGTTAGCTTGTAGGAGGGTTTCAGAATGGTGTTAAAGAGTCAAGCGTGTGGTTTTGGCGGCAAGAAAGTCAATCAGACAAAATGATCCACGTTCCTTTATCCCAGCCAGTTTCCTCAGCCTTCTCAAGCGATACTCAGTTCAGTTTTAAAAGGTCAAGACGATCGCTAGTCAGGATTATCTAGAGTGATGCTGAGCAATGGGAAACTCTCATGATCTAGCATAGCGCTACGCCAAAGAACTTTCTGCCCTAATAGAAATATTCTCTGAGTTGTCTAAGATGGTAACCGCTAGCCATATGTGGCTATTGAGCACATGAAATGTGGCTAGTACAACTGAAGGGCGGGAGTTTTCACTTTCACCAATTTGAATTTAAATGTCATATATTGCTAGTGGGGATTGTACTGGACATCCCAGCCAGTAGGAACCTCTGACATGTATAATGCAGTTGCTCACTGGAAACCTCCACAGCAAATGCTCCAGTTGACAACTCAGACTCAAGTGTTCCCAACTGAGCTTGCCCAAGCCAGTACCATTCCAGGCATTCTGAATGACTCCTCACTTCCTGCTTCTCTGGTCACCTAGATCTAGAGATCTGTGCCGAAGCCAGAACTAGGGTGAGAGAAACAAGTCACCTGGGGTGCAGTATTTAGGGAGACACATTTGGCAGAGCTCTGAGAAGGAGTACGTCCGTAAATCCTGCACTCCACTACTCATTCCGGCCCAGGCCCTGCCACGTCCTTAGTATTAGTACGTCATGTGTCTGTTCTCACTGACGTTGCTTTACTTGAAGGCTTTGTCACTTCTCCCCTCGATTGTTCCAGATCCTCTCATCTTTGCCTTGCACCTATGTCATCTCTGACACAGTCTCCACACCACTGACAAGTAGTATGTTCAACATGCAAATTCAGTTGTGGCACCCGTACTTAAAATCTTTTAAAGGTTCCCAATCTCCTAATGTTAAAAGCCTAACTCCTCAACATGGCTCCCTGGTGTCTTCCCAATCTCTTCCGGCCACCGCTGGAACCTCACCTCCCTTTACCTGTACTCTAATGCTCAATCTGCAGTGCTCTCGAGCCTCCGTGTCTTTGCTTATGCTGTTCCTTCTGTCTAGAATGGCCTTTCTCCATGTCTTGCTAATTCCTATCATCTTCAGCTCAGGGATCATTTCCTCCAGAAAGACTTTCTGAACTCCCCCCCCACCCCCCCACCTGAGTTAGGGATGAGTTAGGTGCCCTTCTCTGGGCTCTCACGTCGTTGCCTACAACATGGCCTCAATCACATTCTGCACTGTCATTAGCAATTAATATGTCTGTCTTTCTACGTCTGGGGATCCTTGAGGACAAGGTCAGTGTGGTTCGTCTCCGAATCATCAGCATATAACTCGGTGCTCAGCGCATGCCAGATATTCAAAAATATTGCATAAATAAATGGATCAGAACATATAAGCAGAGCTGTTTGGAACCAACCGGCATATATTAATCAGTATTGAAATGAATTTAAGATAAAAAAAGTTTCACCGTGATTTACTACACCAAGGTCGCCAAAATAATTCTGTATCTTTCTTTTGATTTTTATGGTTTTTTTTTTTTTTCCTGATGCAATAAAGAGAACAAGGAAGCTACTGGGAGGCAAAAACAATCATTTTCAGACCTCTGAGGAAGACACCAAATGAAGAACCTTGCACGCTTTGAATCCCTCAATGGAATTCTTGAAAATTCCCAAATGGGAAGGCAGCATTTATTCGGTAGTAACAGGCCTTCATTGTGGTCAAGTCAGCTCTCAATTTTCTCCCTTCTAAGCACTCCCTCCATCACCAAATTCTCCTTCTTTGATTTACTGAAGATTTACCTGGGATCCTGGATCGCCTTTTTCTCCTTTTGTCCCAGGTAACCCA
The DNA here is from genome assembly GCF_018350155.1 of Leopardus geoffroyi. Taxonomy (NCBI): domain Eukaryota; kingdom Metazoa; phylum Chordata; class Mammalia; order Carnivora; family Felidae; genus Leopardus; species Leopardus geoffroyi. Next base: position 132,434,938 of record NC_059333.1, read on the forward strand.
TGAAAGCCCTAAAAGAAAACAAGGAAAACAAAATCCCCATTTAAAGAGCAATACGTCAACCTCATGATGATGTCACAGTACTTGAAAGATGGCTTACCTCCTCCCCATCCAGTCCGTTAAACCCATCTTCTCCTTTTTCTCCCTGAGGGACAACAAGGAGCACAATCGGGTCAGAGGGGAGCTCGGCCACATGCTTCCTGGGAAACGAATCCCGCCAGGAAATCAAATTCGACTGAGAAGACACTACAGTACCTTGTATCCAGAATATCCTTTGGCTCCCTGTAAAAGATGAAATATCTCTCACTGACACATCAAAGATAGTCAGCAGGTGGATTCACACCCTGTTGGGGCGGGATGTGGCTGCCTCCCTAAAGAGGGTGATTGTGTTGTTCTTTGGTGGCTTCTGGCTCTAAAATCACAGAGGTTATATAGGTGGGATTGAACACCACCTATGTTTTGAGGTGGGCTCAAAACTCATTGAGATTTCTAAGAAGTAGAATTAGTCTGAAGGGGAGGACACTAACATGTAATTGGAGAAAGGGAAAGGGGCGGGGCATGGGGGGATGGAAGAGAGAAAAGGAGGGAGGGAGGGAGCGAGGGAGGGAGGAAAGAGGCAAGAGGCTGTTGTAGGGAATTCAAAATCACATTTCCAGCAGGGCTTACCTTTTGGCCCTGCTCCCCTGGACATCCTGCAATCCCTTTATCTCCTGTGGGTCCAATTTCTCCTCGTCTTCCCTAAGAAAAGGCACCCAAACAGGTATCCAAAGTGACTCGTCTGCCAGATGCTGCCAGCAGTTTACTTTTTAAGAGAGAAGCTAGAGCAACAGCAGCACTCTGAGCTTCAGACAGAGCAAATCTTTCCACAAATGTGTTCATTTAACTCTGGTTTTCCCCCTCTATTCCAGCGTCTTCCATGCCAACCTGCAGGGCTTCCTTGCAGACCCAAGATCACACAGAAGTGCGGGATGAGCCCGGATGTTTTACCATCTCATCAGACAGCACAGCCAAAGGTTTGGAAGTCGATCTACTTTCCAGCCACCTTTCAAATACTCCAGTAATACGCGTTGGCCCTGAAATTGTGCCCAAGGTCCCAGTGCTGTTGGAAAAGTCAGTACTGAAGCAAGCCAGTCCCAGGGGACTGGGGCTGAGTCCAAGGAGCTGAAGGGAGGGAGGGGCCACTACCACAAGTGCTGGGAGATGGGAAATGCTCGTGTTCACGGAAATGACCCCCAGGTGAAAGAGCCCGAGTCAGATCATCCGCTCGGGGGAAGAGTGTTCAAGGTCAATGATGTAGGCATCTCCCAGCAATCCTGCTTCTCCCGGGAAATATTTAAACACGGGTAAATGCCGGCGTAAAATGAATCTCGAGGGAAAAGCAATGTTGTGCTCCTTGAGGGCAGGAGCCCCCAGCTATCTCTTTCCCCAACTGTGTCCCTGGTGCCTGGCTCAAATCTGGGTGCAGGGTGGGTGCTGACGGTTTGCTAATTGTTTGGATAACTAATTGTTTAGCAACGAGCTTGATTCTTCCCTTCCTGAGAGGTGATGGGAGAAGGGATTTTCCTTCTTCCTGCTTTGCTTTCTTTATTCTGAAGATTACTCCCAGGAAAGCAGGAGGCCTCACTCGTGGCCAAAGGTCGCGAGAGCTACCAAAACACTGCAGCTTCCCATTGACTAGACGGTCAGCCAGATGAGGGCTCAAGGCCAGACACCCCGTCAAAGCCCTCAGTGCTGCCTGGGTGGGCTCCGAGACCCCTCTGCAGCTACGTGGTAGGTGAGTTAGAACTCTCCCCGCGGTGGTCATTGTGTAAACTAGGATAGCACTAGAGTCAGAGGAATGTATAAATGTTTTACAGATCGGCAGACTGGGGGTCAGGAAGTTAAGTGTCCTGCCAAGGTCTCTGGTCCAGGTCATCCCTTGGCTGTCTGACTACACGGCCTGTGCTTTTCATCATAACTTGCCGCCCAGACGAAGAGCTAGCTTGCGGCTAAGGAGATGGAGGGGCAGGCTGGATGCTTCCTGAACTTTCCCTGCCCCAAACGGAGTCACCCAAGTGTTTCAGTTCCTTCAAATCTATTCTCCCAATTTGATTGATGAATCTAGTGAGAGTTCCGGTCTGAGGGTCAAAGATTGAGATTAGAAAACTTCTGTGTACCACGTAACCACAAAGCTGAGCCTTTCCATGTACTAAATGCTGAACTCTGGGTCCAAAGGCAGCCCCTCAAGATAGCCTTGCTTCACCCTGCAGGGGGACGTGGGGGGACCGGAGTGTGCCCGGCTCCCTGCCACTGATAAAAACATGCCAGGCAACGTGTAGGTAAGTGTGCTTCCTCCTTCCCCCCAAAAGTACGTTTGGCAAGTACTCATGACCCAGACAAATAAAAGGAGGGTGAAACAACCTATTTTCCTCCAAAACCACCAGAAAACCCCTTCTGTAGGAACATAAGGCTTTCCATGCAAAAGAAAATCACTGCTCATGTCGTGGGAGAGGGTCAGAAGAACTTACAGGGTCCCCGTCCTCTCCCCGATGTCCTCTGCTGCCTTTTATACCCGGAGAGCCCTGGGAGGGAAGAGAGAAAACGCACTTCAGCTGGCTTCCTCCAATTCGAACTTGTGAAATCGTTAGGCGTTATAGACAAGTCCCTCCCTTCAACTTGGTCACAGCGCAGGCAGGGGTGGCTGTGAGACTGGGGAGAGTCTGACAACCTCTGACCTCTACAGGAAGGTGACCTGTGGATTCCACGTTGCAGGTCAGGGCGTCCGGGTCAGTCTGCACCCGAGGCTGCACGGCCGGCAGCTGTGGCCACCGTAACTCTCCCAGTAGGCAAACTGGTCACTTTCCAAAGACAGCATTTTCTTCTGCTTTTCTGAGAGCTCAGGGAAGAAGCACTCCTCCCGGCAACAAGGCTACCTATCCCTTGCGATCATCTCTCCCTCTGCCAATGTGCTTTCACTGCCTTGTGGCCTATTTGTGGCAAAGATTTAAACTGAGGTTTGCTTTCCTCACCCAGTAACACAGGTCCTGACTTACCCCCAGACATACTCGATAGGTTAGTGTGGCCTGCTTTCAGACTTTTTATAAGTGGAACCAGACTATATGTATTCTTCTATGTTTTACTTTTTTTCTTTTTTTGGCTATTACAGTGTTTGTAACACCTATTCATGTTGTCGTATATACCTGTAGCTCATTCATTCTCATCACCTTAGAGCACTCCATGAATGAAGAGACCATATTTATTTAAGCTATCGCTGTGTAATTGATCTTGTATACTGCATTTTTAAAAAGCCTATTAATCTGCAATGCTTTGCTCTCTTTGTAGCTCAGTTTCATTCACCACCGATGAAGGACAACTTTCCCCACTGTTTCTAACACCTCTTGCACCCTCCAAACGGTTGAAAGCAGGTGCAAAAGTACAAATCGCAAAACTGAGGGGCCGCCTGGGTGGCTCAGGCGGTTAAGCGCCTGATTTCAGCTCAGGTCATGATCTCGCGATTCGTGGGCCCTGAGTTTCAGCCCCGCGTCAGGCTCTGTGCTGACAGCTCGGAGCCTGGGGCCTGCTTCAGAGTCTGTGCCTCCTTCTCGCTCTGCTCCTCCCCTGCTCATGCTCTGTCTCTGTCTCTCAACAGTAAATAAATGTTAAAAAAAATTTTATTAAAAAAAATTGCAAAACCGAGGAGCAACATCATGAGGGACGTATAAGGAAAACGGGAGTTACTCTTCACAGCAGTATTCAAAAGTGAGCCCCTCTGAACTGGCTCCTACACCGCAGGAGTCACAGGAAATACCCAAAGAAGACACAGCGAACTAAATGCCCGAAGCAATTCCATGAGGACCGAGTGAAGTCTGCACATTCAACCACTTGGCCTCAGCCCCACCCACCCTCTCAAGGCACAACTGAATGGCACCTTCAAGGCCTGCAGTCCTGGGATCCCAGGAAGACCTGCACTCCCTGAACACTTGCAAAATTTGCAGCAGCAAGTCCTCTCTGCAATGTTTCCCTGGAAAAAGCAAACAAGAGAGCAACAATTGTCAGGAACGTCACAACGTTGAGAACTATATTCACGCAGATCATCACGCACCAACTACACGGCCATCTTCTCTCTTTGGGGGAGGGGCTGCGGAGGATCAGAGGTGCTTTTTGACTTAATACTGAAGACAGGGCACTGGGCTAGCAAGTGTGATGCATGATACCCTCTCCCAGGAAATGACCTCTCTATAGAAAGGGGGACTGCCCCACAGAGGACCACAGGCTGAGTTTGCACACGACTGGCTGGCTCCTAGTTGACAGACTCCTCTTTTCTGAGGATTTCTGCAGCATAAACTGCTGGGTGATTTTTTTATTTAATGAGGGGCTAGTTGGTTTTTTAGTTCCCTGTGCATTCATTTGGTGAGACGATAAGGGCGGAAGGACACACAAAACCAAACATACGCGGCTTACAGGGCACCTGGGTGGCTCAGTCGGTTGAGCGTCCAACTTTGGCTCGGGTCATGATCTCATGGTTGGTGAGTTCCAGCCCCACGTCGGGCCCTGCTGTGCTGACAGCTCGGGGCCTGGAGCCTGCTTCGGATTCTGTGTCTCTGTCTTTCTCTGCCCCTCCCCTGCTCATGCTCTGCCTCTCTCTCAAGGGTAAATAAACATTAAAAATTTAAAAAAAAATATGCGGCTCAGGTCTTTCACACTTTTTCACATACTAAAGACCATGCGCTGAGCGTAATGGGGTAAGCAAGGCACTCTCTGGAAATGCTCGTCAAAATTCCAGTTTCGTTCCGATGGCCTTTTGAGTAACTGCATGTCTGCTCGACAACTCACCAGGTACTGTGATAGCATCTTGCCCAGTTCTCTTGTTCCAATGGTCAGATGAGTCCTGTAATCAAATCCCTTCCCAAATTCAAAGCTGGAAAACTCATCGTGGGCAGTCGTGTTTAGGGAGACCACCAGAAGCGCATCGAGTCCTGGTCAGTAAACATGACAGATTCAAAACAAAAGGGGTTGCACGTGAAAAAAGAGGAAAAGCCCATCCTATTTCTACTTGGTGAACGGTGTTCAGAGAATCAAAAAGGGGAAACGGAAACATTAAGAAGAAGCAGGACTCTTGATGTACGAGGAACCCAACAACTTTGCTTGCTTGCTCAGGCCTCAGTAAGAAATCCCCAGAGAAAAAGTATTCCAAGAGCAACTATGTACAAACCCGACAGAAAAACACTAGCAGAAAACTGTGTTTCATGCCTCACCACCAAGTTTTGATGCAATTCTTGGGCATTTGAAAGCAATTTATAAGAAAGGGAATTGTTCAGCTTCAGAGTTTTTCTGAATTTTTAAATTAACAGTAGTTCTCAGAGCACCTGGGTGGCTCCTTTGGTTGAATGTCCGACTCTTGATTTCAGCTCAGGTCATGATTTCACAGTGTGTGAGATCGAGACCCACATTGGGTTCCGTGGTGACAGAACAGATCCTGCTTGGGATTCTCTTTCCCTCTCTCTCTGCCCCTCTTCCTCCTCTCTCTCCCTCTCTCTCTCTTTCTCTCTCTCAAAAATAAATAAACCTTAAAAAAAAAAATAGTTCTCAAAGTCATCTCCACAGCCAAACACCCCTGGGGGCTCAGGCCCTGAGAGCCTGAGGAAAGCTCAGGGTGAAGTGTTGGCCATAACCAGACTTCATTCATTCATTCATTCATTCATCCACTCACTTGTTAATTCATTCACTAGTCCATTTACTCTGTCTATCCTTTCATTAAACAAATCTTTGTTTATTAGGAGCCTATTATGTATCAATCATTGTATCAGGGATACACGATGAATAGAACAGGCACACTGTGTCCCTGCAGAGAAGTACATACAGTCCAATAGAAAAGGAGGACAGGGATCAGATAGTTGCCCTGAGAAGTGATAAGTGTCCTGAGACAGAATGGCAGCATGCTTTGAAAGCCTAAAGGAGAAGCTCCTAACTCAGCCCTGGAAAGTCGTGGAAGGTTTCGGCCAAGCACTGATGTCTAAGCTGAGCCTGAAGGACGAATGGAAGCTGGTCAAGGAAGAGAACCAGAGACTGAAGGTGGAGAGAAGGACTGGGGAGGAGCTGAGATGGGGGAGAGTTTTATGTAGAAGAAAAGCGTATGCCAGGATAGGGAGGACTGAGCCATGAGGTGTACTGGAGGAAGAAGCAGGCGGCTCTGAGTGCCTGGGGTACTAAATGTGGGGAGTGAAGGAAGGCGGGAGTGGGGAGCGGGGGTGGGACCCTGCAAAGTGCCAGAAGCTGTACTAAGGAAACTGATGTGCCCAGAACAGTGGGAAAGGAGGGTGACATAACCCAGCAATCATGCAGGAGACTTTGTGGCCTCCAGGGAGGTTGCCCACAGAACCTAAACCCCAGAAGCCAGCGTGGGTCTACGCCCAGAAGTCTCAAACAATGCATCCCGTCTAATGATCAGTGGACCCTCCTGTCACTGCATATGACTCTCAATTTCTGCATTTAGCTTCCAGCTCAGTCTGAAACTACGACATGGATACTAAGACGTGCTTTTCAAGATCCGTGTGTCTGTCCTTCACATGGATAATCAGAAACAGGAAGGAGTGTCCTAGGTCAGGTGCCCTAGAAGCAGGATCTAACAGAAGAATTTGTGCGTATCTAGTTTATTAAGGGGGAGAAAGAAGGGGAAGTTGTAAGCAAAGATGTGTGTCAGTAAGGGCTTCACCTTAGTCTGATTCCTGAAGGACTCTGGGGTATAAACTGTATCACAGTTGACCCACTGGAGGCAAAGATGCTGGGTTTTTGTATCCCTATATCGATGCCCCCCCCCCTTCCGTTTCTAGGTGGGACGTGGTATAAACCCACCCCTGGTCCAAGGATCAGGTAAGGGTTCAGGTCAGTCAAGGACTCATGACTGTAGAAGGTCACAGGTGTAAGCCCTTGGCCATGGCATTTGCAGCCCCTGGGGGATCAGTGTGCAGGTCTAGGGGTTCTGGGGAGGCACCAACAGCATCTGTTATTAGTGGCCAGACAGATCCCAAGATCTTTGGCACCTGAGTAAGTAGGGACTTGTTTAGTACCTTCTGTGCTTCGCCACTTAAATTCACAACTCAGTACCTGCTTCTCTGAGCCTGTCTGATTGATTTTCAAGCATTATCTTGCTTTCACCCCCAAGACCATCTGAAAAGATGAGCAGCACCTAGAGAAAGAGGAAAGCAGAAAATGGGACGATGTGAAAATGAAACACATAACTGGGGAGGAAGAGACAAACAAAAGAACACGGAGATGGGAGAGAGACTGTGACGTGAGTACCTGTCCTTGGGATGTAGATTCCTTCTTAAACGTATTCCACAGAGACCTCAAGAACTGTGCATTCAGATGAGTTGGCCCATTAACGGTGACCTGCAGCAGCCTGTCAAATATTGCTTTCTGGTAGATGTGGAACTCAGTAGGGAATTGTCCATCGTCGTTCACCGCGAAGGCCACGTTCATCTGCACCTCTGCGCCTGCCCCACAGCTTACCCCCCTGATGGAGGTCATGTCCTGTAAGATGCCTGGGAGGTATGATTCCAGCCGGGGGTGGTCGTCGAACAACTGCGCCCCCGGCAGATGAGTGGAAATGTCAAACCCAACCACGACGTCCATAAAGCAATCTGGAGACCAAGGAAAATGAGGCCAGATTAATGAGTAGACAGGAACAAGGAAGGGAAGACGAGGCAGAAAATAAGGAGAGCAGTCATGGCATGGCCCAGGGCTGGAGGGACTCTAGCACCCACAAATGGTCAAGAAGGAAGATATTGGCTGCTTGATCAACATATAACAAAGGTGTTTCCTCTCTCCTTTTTCAAATATTACAAGTTCCGATAGCTATTTGAAGTTCCAGTCATGGTTCAGCCTCATTCTCAGAGGCTGGCTTCCTGGCTGGCTGTGTGTGTGTGTGTGTGTGTGTGTGTGTGTGTGTGTGTGTTTGCACATGCATATTTTCTTCTTTTAATGATGACATACTATGATTCATATGATCATATTAAATATTTGAATTATCCTTAGAGATGGTTTAATCCGGAGATCACACATTCAAATGGCTGTAAAGGCCAGGTGGATAATGTAAATGAGCTAAATGGGCAGGGAGAACAGCGGATGGATGGAGACTAACCACCCATCTGGTTACTGCTCAGCTCCAGCTGAGAGTCAGCCATGCGGGAAAAGGGACCCAGTGTTGTCAGATAGAGTTTTCAGAGAGAAGCCTGAAATCTAGATTTTTTTATGTGAAACCTTCAGTTTGTAAAAGCTGGCAATTAATCTTAACAAGTTGTCAACACTGTACAGGACAAACACAATTCAGCTACAAGTTGCCATTTGGACACCTCTGACCCTTCCCAGTTGCTCATTGTACACATGACGAAAGAATGATTCATGGAGGTTGCTGCTGTTGAACCAGAATAAGAACCCCGGATTTCTGATTCCAGTCCCAGGGCCCTTTCCCCCACCGTAACCTGCTTCCAGCTGAGCACCCCAAACGGGGTGGAGAAGATCTGGAGACCTTGAAAACACCAACCCATTTTGTGAAAGAAGAAGCTTCAGTCATAATTCTAGAAACAGAAGCACACGGAGCAGTTGCTGCACGTTGTACCAGTTCTACGAAATGTTATCATTCACCGATGCTTCCTGGTGTGCTGTCTTCCCAGCTCCCAGCCCAAACATACAGAACCCGAGTCCCACACGGTGACTCTCAGCTGGAGCGAGCAACACCCTCCCCGTGAGATGCGCCATTGCTCTCCATTCTTTTCCTTCCCTCCCGGCCTCCCTGACTCATTTATATTACCTTCCTGGCCTTTGCAGCCATTTGTGTTTGTGACCTCTGGGTATTAAATAATCCCCAGGACAGTTCAAATCTTCACCATGTTATGATTACACGAATGCCATCATGTGCAATTTAAGAAACAAAACAGATGAACATGGGGAAGGGAAGGAAAATTAAGATAAAAACAGAGAGGGAGGCAAAACATAGGAAACTCTTAAATACAGAGAACAAACTGGTTGGTTGTTGGGTAGGGAGATGGGCTAAATGGGCAAGGGACATTAAGGAGGGTACTTGTTGGGATGAGCACTGGGTGTTATATGTAAGTGATGAATCACTAAATTCTACTCCTGAAACCATTATTACACCACATGTTAAGTAACTTGGATTTAAATAAAGTAAAAAAATAAAATAAAATAAATAAATAAATAAATAAATAAATAAATAAATAAACATGCACATAGATAGGCTCATATAGACACACACACACACACACACACACACACACACACACACACACGAACACTGAGTCCCTTACAAGACAGTTTAATAGAGTTAAAATAGTAAAGCCGTCAACCTGCAAATGTTAGCTTTACTTACTTCCTACCAGTTGCAAGGCATTATTCTAGGACTTCCAGAAGTGGAAAGGGTAGAAACAGGAGACTGAGGTCCAGGTGCAAAGAGGGGCATAAACCCCGGGTTGGAGTGAAGGGACAGGGCTGACCAGAGGACACAACCCAGGGCCTCCTCCAGCCTCTGCATCCTTTCCCTTGTCTCGGAGGGTGGCTGGCTGATCTCAAGCTTCCCAGAAACAGAGAAAAGGTCTATTTTCACGGTGCACTATTCTAAAAATATGTTCATCTAGAGCTGGCCCCTAGGATACCTTGGGAAATGAAGCACTGGGAAGGTACAATTAAATTAAAAAGAAATAAAGAACAAGGGGAACACTTACTGGTTTTCCCGCAGCTCTGGCAGATTTCACGGACCATTCTTTTTTTCGTCTCTATATCCCTTAAGTTACTAAAGTCTTGGAAAGTGAATACTTTTTCAGAATTGCCTGTTATTGGCAGAAGTTGTGCCTTATGAACATTTCCTATGCCGTAAGCCAGGACACAAATTCCAAGGTTTTTCAGGATTTTTACTTCCTCTGACACATCATAGTGGGGATCTCCGGATGTGATAACTACCAAAATTTGAGGGACACCAGCGTTTCTTCTGCCACCAGAAGGTGGATCAAACATGACTTTCACTTTTCTAAGAGCCAGGTCAATTCGTGGAACCCCCTTGCTCTTGGTGATTTTTTGAATTTGAGTCTTCAACTTGGCTGTAGTCAGAGAGTTTTTCAACTCAATAATTTTTTGGAAGTCACGGCCAAATTGAGCCAACCCAACTTTTATTCTCTGAGATTCAATGTTAAAATTATCAATGAAGTCTGACAGGAAAGTTGTCAGGGCAACAAAGTCTGAGTTGGATACCCTGTCAGAGCCATCAAAAAAGAAAACCACGTCGGCTTCTTGAATGTCGCAGACTGCAATTGGAAAAACAAAACAATTATTTTCCTCATGAATGATTCAAAAATTTCTCTTTCCTTCAATACTTAAATTGCTTTACTAAATCCCCACATTAGTAGCAAATTGAAATAAGTTAACAGAAGGGAGAATCAGCTATTGGTGCTCAAAGAGAAGGAAACACAGTGGGAAGGAAAAAAAGGTAATAGACTTTGTTTCAAATTTTAAGATTTGCATGATTCATTTGAAAGGGCACTGAAAGTTGCTCAGAGAAAAAGAGAAGTTTGAATAGCTTGAAGCCACTCACTAAAAAGTGATGGCAAAGGCTAGAAATCCCCTCAACACACCCAGATTGGATGGTTCGCCAAAGTCAAGGTAATGGTACCCCTGTACTATATTCAGTATTCCTGTTACTAGTAATGCTACCACTCTGCATGTGTGTTGAGAAATACCATTTTTTAAACAATGCTCTTGGCATACAGTAAGTTAATATTCATGACCATGTTTTAATAAGTTAATCTAATTTTATAGATATAGAGGTGGAGTTCCGAGGTTAAGTAACTTGCCTAAGAATACGCAATTATTATACCGTGCAGCTGGTACATGGACCGCCTCATCGTTTTATCTCTAAATAAAAGTATTTTTTCTACTGCAGTTTTCTTATAATATCATACCCCACATATTAAAACTGAATGGGACAAGTGCTAATGGCTAGTAAACACAGCATGGGGTCATCTCCCTGAAATCCAATGAGAAATGTCCCATAACGAAGGGATAATCTTCTATGCTCTGTTCCAATCAAATGCAATGGCTGGGACAGGGCCAGCACTGAAGCGATTACTAAAGGCAATTGAAACAAAGGGATGCCCACTGCCACAAAATCATTTGTAAGGGTGGTCTGGCAGGCACACAGCTGGGCTGCCCAGATAGACTTTCAAGGAAGGATTTACTGCCTGGTTGTGGGCGCATGGTCAACAGAGGGCGTCCGGCTGTCGACTCCTTCAGGGTCAGCCTTACTACAGGGAGATGTCTTGCCAAAGACCGTGCCCTGCCCAGGGCAGCTCACATCTGGGGACTAAGTGAGAAGGGAGTATGACCGCCCAGCCAGCTTAGTCTGATGCTGGACAACGCTGATGGGCAATGCATGCTCCAGAGCTCTTTGCCGGGTTTGGAGCTCTGTCAAGCATGCATCACTGTTTCACTTTTTTCCACTTTTTTTTCCTAGGTGTGGATCCCTAAAAAACATCTTGCATCTTAAACTCCGCCTCAGCATCTGCCTCTGAAAGGTATGCACGGGACAGGAGAATAAAACCGCTTCCATCTCTGTAGGAAAAGACCATGTATCCTGGTGACGTACTAGATTTGGTGGGGACCCAATGATTAACAAGGGGCCAAGCCTGCCCAAGGAGGCCACAGTCTTGCAACAGATACAGATAAGGAAACAGCGAATCTGCATTCAGTGCTACCACCAGGAGCGACAGAAGGCGCAGGAGCTGGGAGACACAGTGGGGTCACCGCCAGGTATTGGGGCGGGAAACTGGCGCACAAAGGCTGCAACATGGCAGCTAAGCTAGATGTAGCCAGGGAAAATGCTGGGCTGGCATGTTTGTGGTGGGTAGAATACTGTGTACAGAGATGCCATTTCAGATCGACAGGAGAGATTGTGAAGGGGGGAGGGGCAGCAGGTGAGGCTGGAGCTGTGGGCAAGGCTAGATGGAACTCAGCAGGTCAGCAGTTGTAAACTGTGAGCAGAGCAGTGACACGGTCCAGTGTGTGTTAGGAAGATCACTCAGTGTTGAGAACGGAATCAAAGGTGGCAAGATGAAGGGCAAGGAGACTAAATTTCACGGTGGGAGTCCAGGGACAGGCTAGAACCGGCAGAACTGAGAAGGCCCCGCTGCCTTGGGAGAAGTCACAATTGTTTTTCTTACGGATAATACCATCATCATTCTGTATCTGAAACCCAGAAGATTAATTCATTGCTCACTTTGAGCTCAGGTGGCAAATCTTACACTTTCCTCAGGTATGATGCCTCCAGACTACTCCACCCTAGTGGTATCTCATGGAATCAGCTTAGGTCCCTTCCCTCCCTGCTCCTACCCACCAGCCTCCATGACTCCCTATTGAACTCCCATATTCTTTCCTCTGCATTAGTGGCCCTTATCCAGAAAAGCACATCAGACCACTTGAACCTCCTGTGGCCCTAGAGAATGTCTCTAATCCCAGTTAGAAGGCCCTGGATCTTTGAAGACAAAAGTCTATCTGTCAAACCGTGTAACTCTCCACCCGAGTCTGGCCTGAAACTGGTGCTCAGTGGTTGTGCTGAGACTATTATGCAAATGGAATAGTACAAGTGGCCCTGAAATGGGGTAAGGTGAATACAATCCTAAGTAGAGTTCCTTTCTGCCAAGGAAAAGGCAACAAGGTGGCAAGACCTCAAAGAGTATTTCTGAAACTTCCTTCCATAAGCTCTTCAATGCACACCGTGGTGGGAGGGGAACTTTCAGATCTTGTTCAATCAATGCATTTGAGAGATGAGAAAATATAGCCTGAGCAGAGAGATGTTCAGCCATGACACCCAGGTAATGGGAAGCCAAGATTTAATTTATTTCTTGCTTAACCTTTTATTGCTACCCCCACAGAAACTTTAAAAATCACAACTTACGCTCATGTGCGTTGATACACATTCTTTCTTGCAGAGGCCGGTAAAGATCTTCCAGTTTGGTGAAATTTCCTACATAGAAAGTATTGCTTTTATTCCCTGCGATAGCCTCGAGTTCAAGTTGGTTGGCCTCTCCTACACCCACTGCATAGATGTTGATGCCTTTGTTTCTTAACTTCAATGCTGTGTCATTGAGCCGACTTCGGTCATGGGACTCCCCATCGGTGATGATAATCAACATCTGCTTCACGTTTTCCTCGATGCGGCTGCCATGTTCTTTTGTGAACATTATGTTTGTGTGTTCGAGAGCCTTGGCAGTCCAGGTATCCCCTCCGGTGTGCCTGCGTGTCCTCAGATTCTCAACAATTGCAGATCTACTTGAGTATCTACTAAGGTGGAAAAGAACCTCAGGATCATTTGAGTATCTGAGAGCTCCAATCCGAACGCGGTCGATGCCAACATCTGCTTTCTTCACCAAATGGATAGTTAGGTTCATCATGCTTTCTTGCTCTTTTGTACCTATGCTGCTTGAATGATCCAGCACAAACACGATGTCTAACACCTTAATATTTTTACAATCTGGAAGAATAAGGAAGCAGGCATCACAATCTTTCTGCAGTATATCCTACACAGACAGTTGAGAAGGGGGAGCAAACCGACATTTGCCATGAACCTACTATGTGCCAGACACCGCGCCTTACTTGCTAGAGAGGGCTTACTCTGTTTTACAGAGTAAGAAACTGAGCCTCAGTGATGTACAAGCTACCCCTGATTCCAAGGACATTGTACTTGACAATGGCTCTGTGGTCAGTGTTTCTTAAGCCACGCCACTTTGTTCTGCTACATCTCATTAGGACACAGGATGTCTTTTGCTCGGCAGGCTTTCAACTGAAAGGAAATGTCAGAAGGTAGATCAATGTCAATGTAATGGTGAGACATGACTAGTGTTTGCCAAACTGGCTTGCTGTTTTAAAGAGCTCAGAGGCTCCCTGTATAAGCTGGGATTTTTTTTATCTTACTCCCTCTAGTTCCAGCTGTCTTTTCAGCTTCTGGTCGGCTAACTTTCCCAAATGCACCGTGCCTCTCGGCATTCATTTGTGCTCCTTCTCCTGATCTCCTGAGTTAGAACCCAGAAAGGCCCCAAGTAGGGAGAGCTAAGGCCCCTATCCCCTCACCTCAGCCCTAAGCTCTCCTCCACATCAGAAGCCAAGTGACCACTCTGGATAGGTCTCCAAAGTATGGGGTTTCTCTCCCCTTTTTTTCTTCCCTCAGTAACTTAAGCATATGCCTTTCGGAATTTCACTTTCTCCACTTTCTACCTATATATGGTAACTCCAATCCTTATTTCTGGCAATGAGGTCTCAAATTCTCAAGCCTAAGATGCAATGGAACCTGGGGCAATGACCCACCAAGATTTAGTGATTAGTCATGACTTGAGGTTTATGAGTCGATCTAATGTGTAAGCCAGGGAAATTTCACCTTATGCTATAGAAAGGGCCTCCACCAGCATTATATTTATCAAAATGAAGAAATGCCAGGAAAAGCCCCATGGATTTCAAAGGTGGGGATGTGACCTTAAGATAAACCTTTCTTAGAATGTCTCAACATTACTAAGAATTTGACAATCATTGCCATTTTTTTTTTTTAAGCAGGCTCACACCCAGCGTGGAGCCCAATGCGGGGCTTGAACTCACAACCTTGAGATCAAGACCTGAGTTGAGGTCAAGAGTTGGATGCATGGGGCACCTGGGTGGCTCAGTCGGTTGAGCGTCTGACTTTGGCTCAGGTCATGATCTCACGGGTTCGTGAGTTCGGGCCCCGCGTCAGGCTCTGTGCTGACAGCTCAGAGCCTGGAGCCTGTTTCAGATTCTGTGTCTCCCTCTCTCTACCCCTTCCCCATTCATGCTCTGTCTCTCCTCTGTCTCTCAAAAATGAATGAACGTTAAAAAAAAAAAAAAAAAGAGTTGGATGCTTAACCAACTGAGCCACCCAGGCACTTCACAAATCATTGCCATTTTAACTAAGCTGTTAAGAGAGAACTCACAGAGCCACTGTCTAAAACTCAGACTTAGACCAAGACATTTTGCTTGTTACCTTTGTAAAGATTTCTCACACATAATTCTGAATAATATAGTCCAAAGGTCTCTATGTTGCTAGGGGAACAAGATACAACAAATTTACTAATATTTCAGCATGTTCTCTTAGTGGTGCCCAAAAAACAGGTAACAGCACGTGGCAGATTTAAAAGCACAGGTGTTTTTAGTCTTACATGTGTATTTATAGCAACTTCTCTATTAAGAGCCATTAAAGTTGATGGACTCAAACTGAAGATTTGCTCAACACAAGTTTTAAAGTACGACAGTTCGTGAGATAAAATGATCCCAAGCAATCATTTTTAAAAAGTAACAACTTGAAATTTTCCAAAGCGATAGATACATGAAAAGGCAAATGTAAACTATCTCTCTGATAGTGGTGAAGAAGAAAAATGCAAAAGAATGAAAATACACACTATATCTTTAAAATACAGGGGATATTTAGGGGGTTATGCTTAGGACATTGGATTTAATTTAACTAAGAGGAAGATGAATTTGTGTCTCTAATTATTTACTATTTGACACTGGTTATTGGTAGGCCAGGAACAATTCTGGGCAATCATTTGAGATTAAAAATTGGCTCTGAAAAATCTAGGTATGGACGTAGTTAAAAATGTGGAAGTTCGATAAGAAATTCTGAGAACCTGTGGGAATATACTTGAAGTCACCACAGCCAGACTATTTTGTTGCCAAACTAGAGGGCAAAATTGTTAAACTGGAATATCCCTGGAGGTTACAGGTGTTTCCACAACACAGACAAGACAAGACTGAAACTTAACACTAAAGTCCAGATACAGTCCAAGCCCGTGGTACAGCCCACTGCTCATCCCATGAAGTCAACAGCCCATGCCCTTGAGTCCTGAAGAGTAACAGTGTCACTTACCGTGGAGAGCACATACACGAAAAATGAGTTCGTTTTCTATTGCATTTAGATCATCAAACTTCTCGACTTGGAAGACCAGCTTGCCATCCCCACTGATCTCCTCCAGCTCCCTCCTGTTGGCGCCATATACTCCCACGGAGAAGATGATGACACCGCTGTCCCGTAGTACTTTAGCAGGTTCTCTAACAGAATCTTGTGCCTCTCCATCCGTGATGAGGATAAGAAACTTTTTGACCCCAACACGGGCCCCCTTGGTGGGGGTGAAGTATTGAGCTACAAAGGTTAGTGCACTTCCAGTCAAAGTGTTACTGTTGATGTAAGACATTCTGTCTACTGCATCAGCAATTTCTTTTTGTGTAAAGTATTTATTAAGCTGGAATTCTTCCTGATTATAATTACTGAACTGAACGACACCAATCTGAGTTTTGTCTGGACCAATTTTAATCTTCGCCAATAGGTTTTTCATGAAGGTTTTCATTTTTCCAAAATTTTCATATCCAATACTGCCAGAACTGTCCACCAGAAACATGATGTCAGCCTTCATGTCTTCACATCCTGCCCGTTGTCAAAAAGACCAGGTTGATGTAATTTTCAAAACACAGAGAAGCAGCAAGCAAGAAAGAAATGCATTAGTCAGAAAACATCAAAAATTAACTCAAACACCTGCTATTGTATTTGAAAATTTTATCTGCTTCTATAGTAGAGGCCTGTTGACCAGGACCCAGAATCAGAAATCTACTGAATATTATCCAACAAGTTTTAAGAGAAAATGCCACTTCCAAAGTGTATATTCATTCACCCATGCATCATTCATTTAAGCATAGTTCATTCATTCATAATTCTTGAGGTATATGAAATGCCAAGTATCAGGTTATGTGTTAAAGGATGTGATGGTGATCAAAAAAAGGAATAAGAGAAAAGGTAATCAATTCCCTATGTCCATAGGACTAATATTTCTGGGTTTTATGTATAATCTTGAAACAAAAAATTCTAAGCAATCTTTACACAGCCTTATTTTCTGGGATAATTTACACTGATTTGATAAACACTATGAATCAGTATTAGAAACCGGGGTGAAAAACTTTTACTAGAAATAGTAAGTACATTAGTAAGCACATATCCATTCAACATGGATGTATAAATAAAGGATCATTCCTTTATACCTAAAGTTTGTAGATTTTCTACTGGTTAGAAATGGACGTGTGTGTGTGTGTGTGTGTGTGTACACACAGAAGACCAATTTCTGTAAGCCATAGAAAAAAATGGTGTTATTAATTCATGATACAGACGTGTGTGTGTGTATACAATGCAAATATACTGTCATTAGCATGTATCTCCTTAGTCTTAACCCTTTTCTCTACCTGCTATCACTGCCATTCTCTTAGCAGTCCTTCCCTTAACTCTCACAGAGTCTATCCCATACTATTTGAAAATGAACAATTAGCATTAGTCAAAGAGGAATAAGACAATGCTTATTATTTTTTAATAACCTGTGTAAGGACAACCAGGGAGCATTAAAGCCACCATGTAAGATCCAAGCTGCCTGAGGCCATCTTGAAAGTCATAGATAGAGAGGTCATTAAAGATGTTTGTGGCCTTGGCAAGGCCCCACTGCTGTGAAGTGTGGAAGCCTCTCCTCCATGAAACGTGTAAAAGGAGTAGACTTTTACATGTGGTTTGGTATACCCCCTTAGATCTGCTTGGGACAAGATTATTTCCTGTCCTCTAATATCTGGTCTCCCATTCTTCCATGCCGATATAATTTCAGCTAGACAGATGACTGTCCAGGTAAGTATCACTTTTCTAGCCTTCCTCGAAGCAGATGTGGCCCTGTGACTACGTTTTTCCAATAGCCAGGAGCAGAAGTGATTTGGCCACTTGTGGGTCTTAACGTTAAAACAGGGCAGTGTGATGGGCTCCCCTGGCTCTTTCTCCCTTTCCACAAGTGCAAGGTGAAGAGAACCGGAGCTTCACCATTGACCTAAAGATGGGAGCTGTATGCTGAGCCTGCAAGAGCCTCTCTGCTAAATCTGCACCCTGCTCCCCCTGGACTGTTATGCAAGACAGAAATAATATTCTGTGTTGTGTAGTTTGGGATCTTTTTGTTATGGCCTCTTATCTTGTCCCCTCAGCAATAGGTACAATGTGTCTCATTCCGTCTGCATCTGCCCTGAAACTAGTCAGTGTTTTTCTAGGCCCAAAGGCTTTGGTTCCTTAGCTTTCCTGCCTCTCTCTGTTTACCATCTTATGGATCATCTCCTTGTCCACAGCTTGTCTCCTCTTCCAGGTGTGCCAATGTTCAGGCACCTCAAGTGCAACCCCCTGACCTACAGGAGACGTGCCGTACCTCCTCAGATTGGCCCAGGGCTGTCTCCCTCGGAGTGACCAAGATGCAATCTACTTTATGTTTCCTGGAACCCTTTTACTTTTCTTTGCGTCATCCCCAGGAAATTCTGGGGAACTTTTTACTCTTGTACTCTTTCTAGAGCATCCTGAAGACCCAACTCTACTACTGTCTGTAACAGGGAGAACAATGAACAATAATGCGATTTAGGATTTTGCTGTGAGCTCTGCTGATTTATCTTTGGATTTTAGTGACTCACAACATTCCAGAATGTTCACTTTTGTAAGTTCAAATAAATGGAAATCCTTCTCTTTTTCTCAGCCGTGACTTTAGCCAACTTGTGCAATAGCTAATTTTTATGTAGCACTGACTAAGTGCCCACGTGCATTTTTCTAAGTGTTCCACATGCCTTATCACCTTCAAGCTTCACCTGGAAGCTAGGCCTACCCTCAGTGATTAAGGCAGGTGGATAGTAAGTGAACTATTCAAGGTCCACAGCTAATATAGCTGGGGTTTGAACTTTACCTCATTGCCTCCAGCATCCTTTATCTTAACCAATAAGGTAACATGCCTCTCAGCAGACAAAATTTTCATGTGCTAATATTAGCAAACCAACACATACCACCTTCAGTTAGTAAGTCGCTGCTCCTAATAAGAGAAATCACGATCGGGTACAGGTATTTGCAAATTGTTCTTCCTAACTTTACTTACGTAATTTTAGTCTGAACGAAAATGCAGATATGTGTTTCTGGTACAGATAAAAATAAACAATTGTTATATGTGTACTAGATAAGCATTCATAATAGAGGAATGATGGTTGATGTTTCTTATGCTGAACCTGTAAGGATTCTAGGATGTAGGTGTTACCCTTGCTTTATAGATGAGGAAGTCTGAAGGTCAAGCAGGAAAGTGGTTGAATCCTAACCTACTCAAAGCCAGAGCCCGTTTTCTTTCCATGTGCTCATCTGCTTCAATTAGTGCACACGCACACACACACACACACACACACTCTTACATGCCATACTGGTGGGCTTTGTCAAGGCCACAATACTCTCAGCAACCTTCCTGCTTACGACCCCCAAGATGGCCTCAGGGCATCTGTCTGTGGAGGGCTTCTCCAATCTTGGCAACTGGTTTAAAGTAAGGGGCTGAATCCTCCGTGGTGACAAAGGAAGTTAGCAACAATGTTAACCAGAAAACTGGTCGCATCACTCCTGGTCTCAGCCTGGCTATCAGCCTGCAGGAAGCAACCCATGAGGGTGCAGAGAATAAAGCCTTCTTTGTTTTGCTCACCTTTTTCAGTGCAGATTTTGCGAACAACTTCATTTTTTATTCTCTTTAAAGAATCAAAGTTCTGCCCAAAGTTAACCCTTTCTTCCTCCCCAGCAATTTGTCGGAGTTCTTCTTTGTTAGCCTCCCCAATGCCAACCGCATGAATGGTGATTTGTTCGTCCCTTAATCTCTCAGCAGGCTTCAGGACTTCATCCCTGGACTTCCCATCAGTCAGCACAATGAGATAATTGGGAACACTGCTTGTCCTACGCTTCTTTCCCTCTTTTATTATTTGCAGCATGAAACCCAGGGCTTTCCCAGTATCTGTGTTTCCGTTGAGTTGCTTGATGTTCAGAACAGCCTTTCTTAAATCCACATTATTAGAATTGTCATTGATGTGAAACTCCACTTTTATCTTATCTGAATACTGTACAGCTCCAACTTGGACTTTGTCTGGGCCAATGCTGAACATTTCTGTCACTGCCAAAATAAATTCCTTCATCTGCTCAAACCCCGTTCTGTTTATGCTAGTTGAGCCATCGATGAGGAAATAGATATCAGCCTCTTTTGTATCCACACAGCCTGAAAAAAAAAAATGTGGAAAATGCATTCTTCGTTAATTACAGAAATATCTGGAGGGAAGTTTGCAAGAGGGTTTGTAGAGGAACATGAGGCTGTGAAGGTTCTGGAGAATGAGAACTCTTCATCATTTACGCAGAGACCGTGTGCTTCATCGAGCCTGTTCATGCCCATTTTCTCCTTTGAAATTCACAACAACCTGGTGGGAAATTGCAACAGAGTGACACCTAGTACTTTGCCTGAGGTCACACTGAAAGTTAATTAAAAGGCAGGACCAGATTCCCAAGTCTCCAGGCTGTAAGTTAAATTGTATAGTATTGACACCTGCCTTTTCAGACAGTTTATGCCTTATCATTTCCCGAGAAATGCAATGGAGGAGAGGACCTGCTGCTCTTACTTCCTCAATATCCTCTTTTCCCCAGAGCAACTAGAACAGTATATTTAAAACTAGAGCCAGGGGCACCTGGGTGGCTCAGTCAGTTGAGCATCTGACTTCGGCTCAGGTCATGATCTCATGGTCTGTGAGTTTGAGCCCCATGTCGGGCTCTGTACTGACAGCTCAGAGCCTGGAGCCTGCTTCGGATTCTGTGTCTCCCTCTCTCTCTGACCCTCCCCCATTCATGATCTATCTCTCTCTGTCTCAAAAATAAACAAACATTAATTTTTTTTTAAACTAGAGCCAGATCATATTACTCTCCTACTTATATGGTTTATCATTGCATTTAGAACTTAAAAATATAAATCTGGCCTGAACTTTCTCCCTGTTTTTCTCTCAGACCCTATTTCGAGCAATTCTTCATCTTACTCGCTGTGCTCCAACCACGCCAGGCTGCTTTCTGTACTCTGAATGTACCCCAGGGCTTTTGTACTTGCCCTCCTCTCTCTTGCTGGAATAATCTTCTCCCTAAACATTCACATAGCTGATTCCTTCTTATCTCATCATGGATATACCAACTCAAATGTCAGTTCTTCAAAAAGGCATTCTCTTCCCCTCTAGCTAAAGCACATTGGTCATCGTCTACCCTATTACCCTCTCTATTTTCTTTATGATAGCCATACTTTTTGAAGTTACCTTACTCATTTTTTTTTTTTAATTTTTTTTTTCAACGTTTATTTATTTTTGGGACAGAGAGAGACAGAGCATGAACGGGGGAGGGGCAGAGAGAGAGGGAGACACAGAATCGGAAACAGGCTCCAGGCTCTGAGCCATCAGCCCAGAGCCTGACGCGGGGCTCGAACTCACGGACCGCGAGATCGTGACCTGGCTGAAGTCGGACGCTTAACCGACTGCGCCACCCAGGCGCCCCGCCTTAATCATTTTTTAATGAGCACAGACTGCTTCCTGCCAGAGTGTCCCCATGAGGGCAGAGATTGTCAACTTCTCTGCTTCTACCCAGTATGCCTGTTCCATCGCAAGATTTCAACCAAAAATTTTAAATAAAAGAACTCTGGGTGGCTTAGTCAGTTGAGCATCCAACTTCGGCTCAGGTCATGATCTCGCGGCTCATGGGGTTGAGCCCTGCATCGGGCTCTCTGCTATGACCATGGAGCCTGCTTCAAATCCTCTGTCTCCCTCTGTCTCTCTCTCTGCCCTGCCTTTCCTTTCCCAGCTCAGATGTGTACTCTCTCTCTCTCTCTCAAAAATAAATATCAAATAAATAAATAAATACACTCTCAATGTTCCTTCCTTCCTTTGTTGTTCCTTCCTCAATGTTTCTTCCTTTCTTAAAGCCCTGGAACAAAGTAAAACATGCTTTAACTTTACTAATAGTCTATTTATAACTCTATCAATTACTCATTGCAATTGGGTAGGAGAAAAAGCATAATTTAAAAATTTAGATTATTTACATAGTTATCTGGTTGAGTGTGTTGAAAGACCCTTAAAATACAAGACTATTTAGGTATTTCAGAAATAGTTTCTTTATTCACAGCTTTTTGGTAATTTATAGCTATTGACACTACTTTAGGCTATGGGGAGTTGGTCCCTAAGAAATCAGAAATACTGGAAATAAGTTTGGACCTGAGAATTAAACTATGAAATTGACATATAAAATATTAGGAGGAAGATAAGCAGTTATCTGCAAAAGACAGGGTTGATCCCAGGCCAGCAAAACCTGATATCAGTAAAGATAGATTGATTTATATAAACCTAATGAAGAAGAATGAGGTGTTCTCCAGAAGAAAGATAGTGGTGATCAGCAATGAAGGAGGAAAACAATATGAGTCACAGTGGGCAACCAAGGCAATGCCCATGCAACCCCCCTAGAACTGTGTTGTCCAATATACTAGCTACTAGTCAGATATTACTATTAAAAGGTAAACTGGAACTACTTAAAATTAAATAAAATTCAAAAATCAGCTCTTTAGTTGCACTAGCTATATTTCCAGTGATTAACAGCCCCAAATGGCTAATACCTATCATATCCAACAGTGTAAATACAGAATACTGTCATTATCACAAAACGTTGGCTAGACAATGTCAAAGAAGAATGTGTCCCCTGGCCCAAGGTCTCACCTGTACAGTTATACAGAGAGACAGAGAGAGAAATCTATATATTTGACTTTATTTTTTTAAATATTTTATTTTATTCTTTTTTTTTTAATGTTTACTTATTTTTTAGAGAGTGAGCAAGCGAGCAGGGATGAGCAGAGAGAGAGGGAGATACACAATCTGAAGCAGGCTCCAGGCTCTGAGCTGTCAGCACAAAGTCCGCCGCGGGGCTCGAACCCACGAATTCTGAGATCATGACCTGGGCCGAAGTTGGATGCTTAACCAACTGAGCCACCCAGGTGCCCCTGAATATTTGACTTTATTTTTTTTTAATTTTTTTTTTAATGTTTTATTTATTTTTGAGAGAGAGAGAGACAGAGCATGAGCAGAGGAGGGTCAGAGAGAGAGGGAGACACAGAATCCGAAACAGGCTCCAGGCTCTGAGCTGTCAGCCCAGAGCCCAACGTGGGGCTCGAACTCACGGACCGCGAGATCGTGACCTGAGCCGAAGTCGGCCGCTTAACCGACTGAGCCACCCAGGCGCCCCGCCATCACTCTTTTTTCTATACATCAGTCTCTTGGTTTGATTAATGTGAGCGTCTCCTTGATTCAATGAAGTGTGATTTTAAAAAACTGGATACATACTACGTGACAGATGTGGTGGATACAGTAACGAAGTCAATGTAGATTGGTTCTCTGTATTTTACCGTTCTGAAACTACAAAGCCGGCACCACACTCCAGACCATGGCAAATTCTCTAAGGTTGAGGTTCTTAAACACTGCTAACAGAAGTTCAAAGGGCGGCTTACTAAAATGCAAGCGCCCAGGCCCTACTCTGACACTAATTCATTAGATTTCGGGTAGGGCTTGGGCCAATGAATTAGTGATAAACTCCCCCAGGACACTCTGGTAAGTTTACAGCAGATGCTGTTGGTGCTTAGCCTGTATCCCCTCAAGCCCTTCACCACATTTGTGCCCACTGGCTCCCAGGGCTTTCTCTCTAACGGCTAGTACCTAGGGCTGTTTATGGGTGGGTTGCTCTCAGGTTCCTGGAACCCTCTTGCCAGGGGCTTGAAGAAGTGCCTGGAAATTTACATTCTCTCATGTGCTGGAATATAAATTCTCTAGCTACACTGCCCCCTGACAGGAGCAATTCTAAGATTTAACCCACATTGTCCCTAGGACGGCCCTGTGGAATTGAACTCTAGGAAACTTGGCTTATCGTCCTTCCCCTCCTGGTCCCAACTCTCCCTTTCCTACCAATCTCCAATTTTCCCTGGATATATTTTCTAATCAAAATCTATCCATTTCACATGAATCCTTGTCTGGCATCTACTTCTGAGGAACCCAACCTAAGTCAAGTACCAATATTTGAGAGCCATTGAATTAACAAGAAGCCATCTACTGGAGGCCTCATGGAGGATAGCTATCCCCCTTGGATGGCCCTTGCCATTAGCCTTGGTTCCATACCTTCCCATTTAGAATTTCTTTTTTTAATTTTTTTAAATGTTTATTTTGTATTTTTGAGAGAGAGAGAGAGAGAGAGAGAGAGAGAAAGAGAGAACACGTGCACAAGCAGGGGAAGGGCAGAGAGAGAGGGAGACAGAGAATCCGAAACAGGTTCTAGGCTCTTAGCTGTCAGCACAGAGCCCAACACAGGTGCTCGAACCCACGAACCATGAGATCATAACCTGAGCCAAAGTTGGACACTTAACTGACTGTCACCCAGGCACCCCCATTTAGAATTTCTGTAACAAAAATAAATGTGACCATTTTTTGGTCACATCATTTCAAAATCTCTAAGAGAGGCCACACTACACATCCCCCCTATGCCCTAATAGTTCATACTAGACCAAGGTGACTGCCATTCTGAGCAGCTTCCCCACCCGTCACTTAGGAGGTAACAGAGGACTTGTTTCTTGCTGCTATGTATACGGGCCACAGAAAACCCAGGGCCAGCCCAGGATGCATTCTTACTAAACCTTCAATTGACTCGTATGAGTTTAAAATCAGCCTTCAATGTCATTGGAAGATTACAATTCTTTTCCATGCGAATGCTGCCAAATTACAATTTAGGTGTGACACGTGACCAAGTTCTGGCCGTTGGGATGTAAGCAGAAATGATGTGTGTAATTTCTGGAAATATCTTTGAAGAAAAGGAAATGGAAGCCTGACCTCTTCCTTCTCTTTTCTCGTTCTTGCTTGCTGGATGTGAGTGGGATGCCTAGAGCAATGATCTTGGACTATGTTCCTGGGAGTTAAAAACCACAAACAGCAATAAATAAATAAATAAATAAATAAATAAATAAATAAATAAATAAAAAACAATAATGTCGAAAGAGACATGGTCTCTGACTCTGTGGTGTACCAGCTGTGTCTACCTACCTTAGGACTTATTGTGCAACAGAAAAAAACAGTTTTATCCCGATTAAACCACTGCTGTTTTTATTTCTGTTAGTCACACCCAAATGTAACTGTGACTGATACAAGTTACCCAACTGTATATTCCTGCACTGATACAGCAGCCATCAGCC
Organism: Leopardus geoffroyi; assembly: GCF_018350155.1. Lineage (NCBI taxonomy): Eukaryota > Metazoa > Chordata > Mammalia > Carnivora > Felidae > Leopardus > Leopardus geoffroyi. The sequence continues at coordinate 132,460,065 of NC_059333.1, forward strand.
ACATGTGGCTATCAAAACTAAAATGAGTTCAAATCGGGGCGCCTGGGTGGCTCAGTCGGTTAAGCGTCCGACTTGGGCTCAGGTCATGATCTCATGATCCATGAGTTCGAGCCCCGCGTCGGGCTCTGTGCTGACAGCTCGCAGCCCGGAGCCTGCTTCGGATTCTGTGTCTCCCTCTCTCTCTGCCCCTCCCCTGTTCATGCTCTGTCTCTCTCTGTCTCAAAAATAAATAAACGTTAAAAAAAAAATTAGAAAAAAATAAAAATAAAAAAATAAAATGAGTTCAAATTAAATTAAATTTGAATTTCAGATCTTCTGTTACACTAGCCACATTTCAAGCGCTCAACAGTCACACGTGGCTAGTGACTGCCTTACTGGACATCACAGATGGAGAACATTTCCATCGTCACGGAAAGTTCTGTCGAACAGCACTAACATATACAAGGCTACACTACCTTTGAAAAACGTGTGTGTGTGTGCTTGTGTGTACGTAGCATAGAGAAAGAGAAGAAACTAAATGACATGAGAAATAAACGTTAAAATGGTTTTGTCTGGACGATAGGATTACAGATGATTTTATTTTCTTCATGTTCATCAATACTATCAAACTATTTTTTAACTAACACCTATTATTTTTTTACATTTAATTGCAGTACGATTGACACGCTGAAGAATTCACGCGTTGTAATCTTTCAATGATTTTTGGTAAATTCATCAAGTTTTGCCACCACAACCAAAATCTAGTCTTGGAACATTTTCCTAACTACTCATGTTCCCTTAGCCAAGTACAGTCAGTTCTCGCTCCTGCCCTTGCCCTAGGCCACTACTCATAGTACTTTAATAACAAGAAAAGTATTTTTTAAAAACTTACCAGTTTTGTCAAGGTCCACTCGCTCAGCACGAGTAGAAATTTGGGACCAAATTTCATTCTGCAGCTTTTTCTGGAATTTCTTACTGTAAGTTTCCAAGTCGGCATAGGACTTGAGCATGGAAACCATCTGTCTCGGAGGGTAAGACACTATTTCTTCTAACTGGGTGTCGTTCGCCCCTTGGATGTTCACGGCAAACACAGTCACGTCCTGCATCCGAAGCCGCAGTGCAGCATCACGTACCGTGTCCTCTGAGGGTCTGTGAGTGACCAAGACTGCGATCTGAGGCACCCCCTCTGCCCTTCTGCTGCCAGCAGACTCTGAAAAGGCTTCTAGTCTCATCTTCTCAATGGCAGCACCAGCATTGGCTCTCCCCGTCCGGAGAGAAAGCTTCTGGATTTGCTGCTGAAATTCATCCTGGGTTGTGTTTGATTTTAGAAAAGAAATAGTCTCTGCTCTATCACTGAAACTCATAAGCCCGAGGCGCGTGCAGCTGAACCTCACATCCATGGAGGCAGTAATATTCCTCAGGAAATTCTGCAGGTTCCTTAAGTTTTGTCTGGTGCCCACTGACTCATCCACCAGGAACATGAGGTCAGCTAATGAATCTCTCTGACAGGTCACTGCGAAGGGAATAGGGAGAGAGAAAAAGTAGGAGGATGAGTACAAACCACCGGCCCAGAGTGACAAGGGCACTTTACAGATTGTCAAAAGGCATTGGTGAAAATGGAGGCAGTCATGACAGATGTGGTTAGCACCGTTTTCTTTGAATGAACACCAGTTAAAATGCTGAAAAGAGTCACAAGGTGACGGACTTCAGAGTCTCTGCAATTATGTTCCTTCTGTCCGAAGAGTGCTTCTTACCAATTGTCCTATCAACCCCTCCACCACCACCCGTCTCAAGTGCTAGGATGCAGCGACGTGTTAACAGAAATATCTCTGACTTCAGGAAGCTCCTATTCTATGGGGAGGATAAATAACTAGGTTATCTTATTTCAGGCAGTAATAAGCATCACGAGGAAATAAAACAAGTGAGTCAATCGAGTTACTGTTCTGGGGACATGGGATGAGGACTAACTTACTTGAGATACAAAGAAGTCAGGGAAGGCCTCTCTAAGAGGAGCACATTTGGGCTGAGATATGAATGAAGGGGATTCAGCCACGTGTTCTGAAGGAAGGGGAATTCTGGCAGAAGGAACAGTAGGAGGTGGGAACAAGAAGCCCAGAGGGGCTGGTGACGGTGAGGGGAACAATGATGGATGAGGTCAGAGAGACTAAGGGCCTAAATCATAGGGGAGTCACAGGATCTTATTTAAATCTTTAAAATATCACCCCAGTTGCTGAGGATATTCAGGGAGAGCCATTAAGAAACAATCACCCTAGTTCGGGAAAGAGACAATGTTTGTTGGACAAGGATAATAGCAGGTAAGATGGAACAACAGGGTAGTTTTGATACATGAATTAGAGGTAGAACAGAGAGGCCTTGATGATAGCGGGATGCTAGTGTTAAGAGATAAAGAAGAAGTGGTAAAAACTAGGTTTTGGGCACGAACAACTGAGTGGATATTGGTGGTCTCTTTTTCCAAGATAGGGAAGACCATAGGAAGAAGCTGCAAGGGGGGATTCAAGAGTACCATTTGAGACATGCTAAGTTTGGGACAGTTTTGAAGACACCAGGTAAGCAGTTGGTTGTATGAATCTGGAATCCAGGGAAGAGTACATCCTAAGCACAGAAAACACCTACTCCAGGCACAGGGGAAGGAACTACATCTGTGGAAAGTATAGCCAAGGGATAAGCTCAATCTTGCCAAAAGCTACCCGTTAGGATTGTGAGCTCTAGAAACCAGAAGATACGTCTTGCTTATCTCTATCCCTCCAGTACCTAGTACCTAGCGAAACTCAAATTAAAAGTAATTCTCATAAATCTGCCAAGGTACTCTGTACCCCGCATAGTTGGCTAAAACAAACTCCCAGCATGACCTACTCAGGTTAGTATTCACTTCCAAATAGCTATCGATACTAATAATAGTAAACTGTGTTCCAAAAGCCATACAAGCCATCTCACCCATATCCAGGCAAGTACTATTATTCTCATCTTATAGGTAAGGAAACTGAAGCTCAGAGGTGAAATAGCTTACCAAAGGCCCTTAGCAGGCAAGCCAGAGTTTGAAGTCAGACCTAACTGACTCTGAAGTTCTTACCCTTAATCTCTAATGGCAATGATAGCGTCCCGTCAAGCAAAACCTTGCGGTTGCAAAACTCCGTGAAGTAAATTTGGAGGATAATCAGCACACAGAACCCTCTGAGAAGGTGGTAAAACCCCCTGTTCTGCAGAGCACAGACTATACAGCCTCCTACAGGGCTGAAGGATCTCCAAGGCCTCCAGAATGGAGGATCATAGGAGGGTTTCTTCTCTGAAAAAAAGAAGAACCTAAGTCATAAGATCTTGCTATTTCCCCAAGACAAGAGGAGTGAGAGATCAGGGGAGTGGAAGGAAAGGGATTCCCTGGTGTCCCAAGAGCAACACTAACTGTGGCAGAACCTTGTAAAACTCACTAAAATCTTGGCAGGACTCACTAAAACCCATTTCCTCCTCTTGGGCAGTGAGCTAGACCTGACTTCCCAGGCTCACTTGCAGTTAGGTGTGGCCATGGGACTAAGATCTGGATAATGAAACAGGAGCAAAAATAAGCTGATCCCACAAGACCCTCCCATGAGTGGTTTTCTCCTGCCCACCAGCTGTATAACAAGGCCCAGGGTGCCTTGGAAGGTCATATGCGAAGACCGAAGAGCCACCACTAACCCAAGTACCCGAAAAGACGAAAAACAACTAGTCACCTTGGGCACTGGCCCTATAATGTTACAATGGAAATAAACTTCCTACTATTCAGTGAGTCTGTTACTAAGGCCTGAACTGGTCTGACTACAAAACCAGGCCATCCGCAGAGCCATGGAATCCATAACGGTGGCGCGGAAAGGAAGTTTTGAGGTCATCCCAGCCCCCGTGTCTCACCAATGAGGATGCTGGTGCAAGGCTCAGAGAGATGACATCACTTCCCCAAGTTCGCACAGCCAGCTAGTGGCAGCATCTGGGACATCTGACCTTGTGTTCGGGGCACTTTGTACCGCACCAGGAAGCTTCCTTCAGTCTTAGAACTAGATAATTCCTGCTCGGAACGGCCCGTCATTGCCAACTGAGCACAGAGGCAGCCAGGAAAATCCATTTTGCCGGAAATCCTTCCTAGCCGACTCTGGCAGGAGTCTGTCATTAGCACGGCATACTTACTGAGTGCCTCCCTGGAGCTGTGCGCTGGCCGGTTCTGCCTGCTCATCAACACTGCAAGGGAAGCTTCCTATCTCGTTTTACTCGTTCCTTCCTAATGCTGTCTGGGATCACCTGCCAAGTAAACTATGTGTATTCAAGAGCCTTCTGCTTTGAGGCCTTCACTGAAGACACAAATAAGGCGTTTTTCACGTGAGACATTATAAGTCACGGGGTCATAAGTATTCCTCCTTTTGGCCTAGGGGGTCAAGAACGAAAGCAGATGAGAAGGAGGCCTTCTGCATTTCTGTGTGAAATGCAGGGATTTCCAGGAGCTGACAGGAATGCAGATGTGACCCCTGGTGGTTCTGGTGGATGGTTCTTAGAGAGAATGCCCTAGAAACAGCACCCCCCAAGGGAAACCAGCTGTAATGATTGAAGTAAGGTGTGGCTGTCAAGCAGCTGTGCACACAACAATCAACATGGAGGATGGAGCCTTAGAGGAAGGCTCTGTGCTGCCACATGAGAAACTCTTGGTGGCTCTCAGAAAATTAGTTGCGGAGAATTTTATGTTGGGGGACGTGACAGCGAAGATGTTACATTATATAAGCAAGGGTACTGAGTCAGTTCAACTTGAGCTATTAGTTGGCCTTATTCATAGCCATAACCTTGTCCGAGATATTTCCAATATTCCTTCAATTCAAAGATTCAGTCTACTGTAAGGTATACTATTATTTATGGCAACACTCAGAAATGAAAAAAAAAAAAAAAAAGCATTACTGCGAGACACATCCTAATGTCAAAAATGTGAAAATGTGAAAAAAAAATGTGTGTTTTACATGTGGAAAATATAGGCACAAAATGATTGCATGACTGAGAGAAGGAACGAGTCAAGCTCCTGGCTTTACCAGGCCCTGATACTCATTGGAGAGATTTTACTTGTAAGGAGAAAAAATCGTGCTGGAGGGGATAAGCCAACACAGCAAATGTAGGGCTCAAGACACTACTCTACAACTGAGGGTATCTTGTTCTCTGCCTCGTCTCATTCTAAAGTTACTGCTCCCGTTTAGTGTCGCTGTGTTATTAGCTAACGGGCGTTTTCGGGATATTTTCTATGTGCTTCACACTGTGCCAGGACTGCGAGGGCCAAGAGAACAGGCACAGAACTTACTTCTTTTTCTGGAAGAATTTCACTTATTCAATCATTAAGAAATAGAATCGTAGAATACTAATAGAATACTAAGAATAGAAATCACTGTCGGGCACAGTGTAGGCCCAAAGAATACGGAGACAAATATACGTTCCCAGTTCTGCCCTCAAGGTGCCACCAGTTCATGGGTGGAGGGGACCAACCCAGAAACGAGTAATTATTCACTATGGGAAGTGCTTCTGTCATCATCCTCGACCCAGGGCTTCCTCACCTTTCATATCAGCATCTGCCGCTCCGTCCCTGTACTGGGTCGCTTCCTTGATGATCTGCGTCATGTTTTGGGAAAACGCACTCAGGTCCCTGACCGACCGAAGGTTGAAGTGAAACTGAGCCGTGGCCATGGCCTTCAGCTCCTCCTCAGAAGCTTCCTGCAGCCCCACGGAGATGATTCTCACCCCATCTTCCCGCAGGGCCTTGGAGGCCTCTTCCACGTCATCGTCCTCGGACACCGCCGAAGCCAGGACCACCAGAATCGGGGGAAACTGCTTCTTGTCCCTCCCGCCGGCCGCTCCGGAGAAGAAGGTCCTGTGGGCCTCCCGGAGAGCGTTTCCTATCCGCAGGGAGCCGCCGATGAAGGCGAAGTTCTTCTTGAGGTGGTTCAGCATGGGGTTCCTGCTCTTGAAGGTGCTCAGCTGGAACTCACTGTGGAGCCGGTCGCTGTACTGAGCCAGGGCCACGCGGTACTTGTGGGCCTCGATGGGGAGACTGGTGATCATCTTGGTGATGAACGTTCTCACAAAGGGGAAGGACTTGGTTCCCAGGTGGTCAGAGCTGTCCACCAGAAAGACGACATCTGCAAACTCAGGGCCTGGCTCTGTCAAAATAAAATCACAACAAAGCTAAACAAGGCGATTGTTCAGCCTTTACATTTCAGACCCCAGGACTCATTTGAGACTATGTCCTAAGTTATGAGTGACTCAGCATCCCAAGGGAAGTGTCTTCTGGAGGTCAAGCAGCAGAAACTATACTGGTTTTTGTGAAAACATCAAACAAGAAGACTTTTAGTAGTTAAGCATAAGTCTTTTGTTTCTCAACTCCGTACCAGAGACATCTTTTTCTTTTTTGGTTGTGGAACCCCAAACTCTGATATTATACTAAAGAAAACCCCCAAGGTGGTCTGTGGACGAAGAGTAACTCTTATAAACCGTAACAAGTAGGCAGGTGTCTTGAGTTGGAGAGTTTAGGAGGGGGTGGGAGACAGGGATTGGGGGAGGGGCTTGATTGAGGGGAAGCAGGAGAAGAGCAACGCCAGATGTTTGCCTGATCTGAGAGGACTCTGGAGCATGTCGCTCTCTGAGGCGAGAGGGCCAGTCTGCTATATTCTTGTCTCGGTCAGTTACTGGCTGCAGACCATCCCCAGGAATTGCAGGGAAGGAGCAGAGGGCTACGGACCCAATCTCCTTCGTGAGCTGACTCTAGGAAAGCTAAGAGCAATTCTCCTCAGAAAGTGGGCCATGTCTGTGAGCTGTTGCAGGCAATATTCACAGCAGCTGGGCCAGGAAAGGTGGGGGACGGGGTGCCAGCCTGATAAAGAGAGTTTGGGTCAGGGGAGGCACCCCCAGCGTCTACTTAGGCAGTCATGGCCAACCACCTCCACGCTGGAAATTTGTGCTGTGCTAGTAAACGCCTAACAACTGCTCTTTCAAAGTAACTCAGAAAATTGTCAGGGAATCCTAGGATGCGGACTGACCTACAAAACCAATGCACTGATTCTATGAGAGTCATAGAGACATGGAACACTGGGACCCAAGTAAATCACTGAATAATTAGAATTCTTCTAGCCAGGTGTAGCATAATTCATGCCTTTTACCCATGGCTCTCGGTCATCTTGGAGAGATTAAGTACATTTGATATTACATACCTCCAACTACAACTCAATGCCGTCTACTTTGACTTTGTAGTGAATAAGCAAATAAACCCTCTGTTTCTGTGTATTAAAATAAACGTTCGTGAAGACATAAAAATGCTTATTTTTCCTAAATGACAATAAACGTAGAATATACTGGTACCTGGACTCTGATATGCCAGTGTTTCAGCCCAAAGGATTAACGTAAGTAGTAGGATCTTCATTTTGTTGGTGAAGATTTCTTGCTTTTATTCTGTAAGACATGTTATTTACAATATGAAAAATCTCTTCGTAGAACAAGAAATAACTACTGGCAAATCTGGATTAGAACACAAATCGCTGGGAGCAAGTACTTGTCAAGTAATGTCAGGTGTGATTAAAACACTCATTAAGCATGTGGAGTCGTTATTGAAAATATAGAATGCTAGGGGCGCCTGGGTGGTGCAGTCGGTTAAGTGTCCAACTTTGGCTCAGGTCATGATCTCGCGGTCCGTGGGTTCAAGCCCCGTGTCAGGCTCTGTGCTGACAGCTCAGAGTCTGGAGCCCGCTTCGGATTCTGTATCTCCCTCTCTACGACCCTCCCCTGCTCACACTCTGTCTCTCTGCCTCTGTCTTTCTCTCTCAAAAATAAACAAAACATTAAAAAAATAAAAAAATAAATACAAATTAAAAAAGAATAATTTCATAAAATGCAAAATAGAGTACATACATGGCATATACTGAAAATAGAAAATATGTGCCAGTTTATTAAAGTTTTATTCCAGTTACATATATGGTTTTATATATGTACGCGTGTGCTGGACCATAACATACACCGTATTTCTTGCTGTGCAATGATCCAACATGGTAAAAGCCCGGCTCTTATAAAACAGTAAACTGAGCAATGAGAGGGTCTGTGCAACCAGCTGAGGCTGATACCAGAACAACCAACATTCCTGTGTTGCGCACACACAGTGGTGACTCCCCAAGGCCAGGCACTGATCACCGTGTGATAGCTTCTCTTTTCTGGTTTGTTGTCACTTACCAAACTTTGTCTCCATTTCTTATAACTACTTGCAAGACTGGGAATTCTGCTCATGGCTTTCCAGATATTTACAGCTCCACCATCAGTTTAGAAGTTGTTGACTCATTCTTTAAATCTTTTTCTTTTAAAATTTTTTTTAAGGTTTATTCATTTTTCAGACTGAGACAAAACGTGAGTGGGGGAAGGGTAGAGACAGAGAGGGAGACACAGAATCCGAAGCAGGCTCCAGGCTCTGAGCTGTCGGCACAGAGCCCGACTCAGGGCTCGAACTCACGAACCGTGAGATCATGACCTGAGCCAAAGCCAAGACGCTTAACTGACTAAGCCACTCAGGCGCCCCATCTCTAAATCTTTATTTTGCCTATTCAACATAGAGCAACCTTCTTCAGCAGTAACGTGGGGACCCTGTTGCCCCTGCCTGTTCTATCATTCCCAATCTAACAAAGCACTGTCAGGGCGAATCAACAGACATGCGTGAATCTCATACTGTAATTTCCAAAAGGAATATGGTTTAACTGTTTTATATAGGAGTTAATACTCTTTTAACATAGCATATAGGCAATTATGCTGTCCTGTGAGAGCAAATCTGTAATTTTTCTAACAGCTGCCTTGCATTCTTTTCTAGATAAGCTTTGTCAACTTTGAAGTTGAGAAAATAATATTTGAACTAATAACGTTGAAATCATCAGCAGAAGAAAAGAGGTTTGGAGGTGCCTGGCTGGCTAAGTTGGTGGAGTATGCAACTCTTGGCCTTGGGGTCATGAGTTCAAGCCCCACAGTGGGAACAGAGCTTACTTAAATAAATAAAAATAAAAGAAAAAAATTAAAAAAAAAACAGGTTTGGGGGAGAATTGGGTTTATTTTTATTTTTGTTTTTGTTTTTTTATAAAACATAGAAGTAATAGGATGGAAAAAATGACTGTATATGAAAAAGAGAATGCATGTTTTCCATACAACAAGGTTATAAGGAACAGAGATGCATTTTTGGTAAGCGGAATAAAAGAAAGTAACTTTAGGGGCGCCTGGGTGGCGCAGTCGGTTAAGCGTCCGACTTCAGCCAGGTCACGATCTCGCGGTCCGTGAGTTCGAGCCCCGCGTCGGGCTCTGGGCTGATGGCTCAGAGTCTGGAGCCTGTTTCCGATTCTGTGTCTCCCTCTCTCTCTGCCCCTCCCCCGTTCATGCTCTGTCTCTCTCTGTCCCCAAAATAAATAAACGTTGAAAAAAAAAAAATTAAAGAAAGTAACTTTATCCTAAAGTGAAATGATTGTTGCCGAATAAGAAGCGAAAAGAACAAAACCTCTATAGATATAGAAAGCTGTAGTAGGTTTGTGGAAAAGGAATCTTGAGAAAGGAATTTTATGTGTGGTCAAGCTAAGATTAGAATGGATGTATTTAAGTTAAAGAGAAAAAAAGAAAAAAATGAATGTCAAAAGTATACTGATGCAAAATTAGAAGTTTGTTTTCTTTCTGTGAAAAGGACAGGGTTGTCTTAGATTTTGGTCTGTGAACACAGATTTTTCTTTACTACAAATGTATTCCGCATACAAAACAAAGATTTCATGTTTCATCTTTATCAGGTCTTTGAACTTTCTAAGAAAACCAAATCTTCTCTAATAAAAGAGCTAAATTGTTTATTTTTTTAAACAACTATGTAACTTTTGCGTCTGGTAAATTTCACGGAAAGCATTGTCAAAGAAGAAGTGATTCTAGGGGTGCCTGGATGGCTCAGTAGATTAAGCCTCCGATTTCAGCACGGGTCATGGTCTCATAGTTTGTGGGTCTGAGCCCCTGTGTCGGGCTCTGTGCTGACAGCCCAGAGCCTGCAGCCTGACTCAGATTCTGTGTCTCCCTCTCTCTGCCTCCTCCCCCCTCGCTTGCACGCTCTCTCTCTCTCTCAGAAATAAATAAACATTAAAAAAATGATACTCAACTTTCTTTAGGAAATATTTTCATGGAAGTTATTCATATAAATGTTCCAGAAATTATATGGAGTTCCTGGGAATCTGATGTGTGTCAATATGGGGTTATGAGGCATAATTCTAGCAACTGTCTTAAAATTTGATATAGCCCAAATAACCAAATTTTTCCTGTCAATTACATTATAATGAACTCTTATCTGATCTTTAACCATGGCCATTTTAAAGTCTTTGGTCATTTATAGTTACTGTTTTAATCTGAGGCTCTTATATATATGTTTCATCCTCAAAGAAATTCATAGGAAAGAACTCTAGAATGCAAGTTTCTGATAACTCTAAGATCATAATACTGAACTGGGTAAGAATTTCTTTTTTTTTTTTATAAATTTTTTTTTCAACGTTTATTTATTTTTGGGACAGAGAGAGACAGAGCATGAATGGGGGAGGGGCAGAGAGAGAGGGAGACACAGAATCGGAAACAGGCTCCAGGCTCTGAGCCATCAGCCCAGAGCCTGACGCGGGGCTCGAACTCCCGGACCGTGAGATCGTGACCTGGCTGAAGTCGGACGCTTAACCGACTGCGCCACCCAGGCGCCCCAAGAATTTCTAAAACTTTGATGGAAAACAGATGAATATTTAAAACTGCTAACGTAAGATCAAGATCCACAAGAATTATTACAGAAAACTAAATGAACTAATGAGGATGATTATAATTTTTATGACTTCATTTAAACATAGCTGGTTGTTTAATGTTTTGTTTTCCAGATTTAAAAGAGCCTATGTGGTGGGGTGCCTGGGTGGGTCAGTCAGTTAAGTGTCCGACTCTTGATTTTGGCACAGGTCATGATCTCATGGTAGTGAGATCCAGCCATACTGAGTATGGCACCTGCTTGGGACTTTGTCCCTCCCTCTCCCTCTGCTCCTCCCTTGCTTGTGTGCCCTCTCACTCTCAAAAAAAAAAAAAAAAAAAAAAAAAAAATTAAAATTAAAACTAATTTTTTGTAATAAATAAAATATAAAAGAACCTATATGGTCAACGACTATTCTTACTGCACTTACATAAATAATCAAGCCACGTTTATTACAACTAGACTAATTTACAAATTAGTTTTGCTATTGTTATCTTTGATAGAAATGGAAATGATTATGCAGGAAAACATTATATTTCAGTAATATACCTTCACAGATATAAGATTCGAACACTGTTCATTGTCTTTGAAGATTGTTTTCTACCTGAAAATGTCCTGTATTCTAACTTCCTCCAACAGGTGGCTCAAATTCTCTAAACTTACATTTTCCATTTCCTCCCGCTATTTTGACTTGCAATCACTGCGAAACTAAAGCTGCACTTTTTCCAAAGCCATGCCGGCTAAAGCTGGACAACTTGATCTAAACTTCGGAGACCTCACCACAACTCAGTGTGTGAACAGTTCTCGGCCTGTTGCTATGGGGCCACTTGGTGACCTTTCCATTCATGCTGCCAACCAGGAAAATCTGTCTGATTGCCACTGCTTGCCTTCCTTCATCTGAAGATGCTCAGAACCCGACATCTAGAAGTCTTCCCAACTCAGAACGCTGAATTTCTAATTTGCTCAAACTATTAACCTTTGGTTTCCTTTCATTTCCGCAGAAATGCCTCTCATTAAAATACCCGATTGCTCGCATCATAGAGGCCTCATTCTGAGGTGAGAGCCCACCCGCAATAGCGCCTCCTGAAATACGACGTCCTCAAGTTCACCCTGTCCTACCTGATCATGAGGATGTGTGTTATGCGAATACATCCTGTTGTGCCTGTGTAAATAACTTTTGGAAAAATTGTACACTCACTTAGAAAGGTAAAACCTGAATGTGATTAAAACCCATTTGATTTATTTTATTGGTTAAATCTTGGCTCCTGGGAATCTGTGCTCCGGGGAATTTTTCCATCCTTGGCTGTTCTCTCTACAATCACCATATTGACCTTTCAAGTGCATTGTATATTCTCGAAGTTTCTAAACGCTGTCGGCAGCCACTTATATGCCAAATGGTATCTGTCAGCATCAGACGACTGGATGAAATCAACAATAACCACACAGATGATGAAGAAGTGATTACGGGGCCCTCCGGCCTGATGACCCGACTAATGGAAACAGTGAATGTGGGATTCTTCGGCCTGACTACATCAACAGTGATAACTGAGAATAACCCTATAATGATTGGCCGGTCACACTCCCAGCCTGCTTGCTGAGAGAAAGCCTGAACAGAGGGAATCGTTAAAATCAAGGATGGATGGAGATGAGCCTTGAAGGTTCCCTGAGCAGACAGAACCAATTTCGTCATGCAGGCAAAGTGTAGGTTAGCTTATTTTGCCAGGCAAACTTGACCGGGATCACTTCTGGCTTGTGCCTCTAGAAATGAGAAGCAAACTTCAACTGTTTCTTGAAACTGATATGAAGTAACCAGAGAAAACTGTAATATCGTAACCAGTTACCGAGAGGAATCAACAGTCACTGCTTTATCACTCTATAAGCTGCCTTCTAACAATCCACCCCTGAGGCTCATTCCATGTTCTGGTTTGAGCGCTCCCGGTTCGCCAGCTCTGTGCACCAGAATTTTTACTAATTACTACTTCAGTGATTCCCTGGTTTTAGCTTGGCTATTTTAAACCTTTGACAGCTTCACAATCAGACAAAGCTCTGCTCTGCAATCAGACAGGGGCACAGGCTGTACCTCAAAGGTGTGGGGGATGTGGGCTGAGCTCTGCACTCAGACAGCCCGCTGGCTGTGCTCCACTATTGGGTGACATTGCTGCCCAGGCTCTCGACCTGGGCAGGGCCTCCCACTGGATCTTGCAGTTGGGTGGGCTGGAGATTATGTTTTGAGGTTGGGCGGGGTCACCGTCCAGGAGCCTTGGCAGATTGAAGCCACAGTGTCTGCACCTCAGCTGGGCAGAGTCACTGCCTGGGCAGTACCAGAGGCTGGGCTCCAAGGCTGCCCTCCGAGGCTGCCCAGGGTCACTGTTCAGTCTCTCGGGTCATGAGAGGCCAGAGGCTATGCTCAACCATTCGGCAGGGCTGCTGACTCGGTTCCCCACCTGATCAGGGCTGCAGGAAGGGTTCCACAGCTGCCAAGGCTCTCTGACCAGGCTTCTCATCAGGCAGGATGGGAGGCTGTGCTCAGCAGTTGTGTGGGGCTGCGAATTTCCTTCCTTGTCTGGATGAGATTACGGAACGGGCTCCAAGGCCCATTGGGCCGTTGGTTAGGGACTCAAATCAGGTAGAACTGTCGGCCAAGCTCCCTGGCCTCACAGGGCCAGCTGCCGGCTGGGATCTCACCCAGGTGCTACTGTATGCAGACATGTGATCCGATAAGATCTGAATGCTGGTTGTGCTAAGCCATGTTCCCCTTCATCTCTGTCTGACCCCCAGTGGTCAAGTCCAGCAGATTCCCGCAATGGTCCCTGTGCCAGCCTGGGGGGGGGGGGGGCGGGGGGTGGCAACGTGATCAAAAACTACTCCTCGTACTTTCTAATGCTGTCTTTCTCAATCTCTGTGGCCGCACCCACCCCCCACCCCATGTTCTGGAATTTTCACAATGCTGTCTTTGTCTATGGATAGTTGCCGGTTGGTCTTCTTGAGAGGAAGACTGAATTTGGGAACAACCTATGTCGCCATCTTGATGGCATCACCTCCAGGGACTCCTGGAATATGGCCAAGTAGGGCTCGAGATGATTTACAGGCCACTTCAGGGTCCAAAGGTAGGGATGACCCTGCCCAGGTCCCTTGCATGTGGTACCGGTGATCGGACCACAACCAAAGAGGCTGTAACAGAACTCTCGGGGATACACAGCTGTTTCTGGGTCTGTGGCAAGTCAGCTACCTACCTGGGTGAGAGCCTCCCTTCTCAAAATGGCTCTCCTCAGTCTTGCACTACACTGGGTTTCACAGTCTCCTACCCGGATCCCAGTACTCTCACAAAAAGACACTTTTGTTCAGAGAGGAATGCCGAATTATGGCTGCAGGGGGTCAAGGGGTACGAGTGAAGGGTGTCTTATCGGGGCATCTAGCTGACGTTTTTCACTTCACCTTCTCATTTGCTTTTTGTATTCTGCTTCCTTTAGTAGAAATTGTCCTGATTTGTCTATCTGTCATAGTGCTTGTGCTCTTGACAGAAATATGATCTGCGGGGTGCCTGGGCGGCTCAGTCGATTGAGCGTCCAACTTCGGCTCAGGTCATGATCTCGCAGTTCGTGGGTTCGAGCCCCGCGTCGGGCTCTGTGCTGACAGCTCAGAGCCTGGAGCCGCCTTCGGATTCTGTGTCTCCCTCTCTCTCTGTCCCTCCCCTACTCGTGCTCTGTCTTCTCAAAAGTAAATGAAAAAAATTTTTTTAAAAACCTTTTTAATGAAAAAATGAAATATGATTTGTGTGTGTGAGCTCATTTTTCATCCCTTGGCTAGTAATGGGTTCCTGAGGATGGGGTGAGATAGAAGAAAGCCTCCTTTCAGAGCAGAAAAAGTGCAGAGCTATAACCTAGGCCCACCACTCCCAACCCCATCTCTTACCCATGAGCTTCTACCCCGGGCCCTGTGCTTACTCTTGAGCAGCTATGCTTTATTTACTGTCTACGGCTCTCGTTCTTTGACAGCTCAACTCCCCAATCTCTCCTGTTTGGACTCGCTAGAGGAAGCCAGCAGCCATGCTGAATTGCCAACCTGTCCAAACTAGCAGAGCAAAAGTAAGGCAAGATGAGGATAAAGAGGCCCCAAGACAGCAGAGTGGGGGTCCCAGCACTACAGGAGAGGGTTCACTCACACCCCCATGGCTCATCTTAACTCTAAATGCCTTCGATCCTGTGATGTTATGAGGGAAGGTCCTGAAGCTGAAAGTAGCACGCACAAGTGATAGCCTGGGGAAAGTCCATCAGTCAGCCACACTGGAGGATTTATACCCCAAACCAGACGTGGGGCACAAAGAAACTCCAAGCTCAAATAGCTGCCATATGGACCGACTTGTACATTTTCACCCTTTCAAATGCTCAAACTCTCAGAGGCTGATCGGGAATCGAAAGCTAGCACTGTCTCTGAAGGGGGGGAATGTCCCCAGCCCACTTCAGGGGGAGTCAGTAGCTAAAGTGAACATCTGAAGAGAAGGTTCCACAGGCAGACCAGGTGGCCTTGCTACTTCTCATAGGGATTTTCAGCACAGATCACACAGACACAAAGAGATGGGAACGAAACTCCTCAGCCATGGCCAGGAGACAAAATAGGAGAGTAATAACAGAATAATGATTAATCATCTTCCTTCTTTTGATTACATTCCACAAATCTCATTCTGAATGGAAAACTGTACTCTCTGTGAGGCAGTCTGTTTTATAACAGAAGGCATGAGGTCTACACGTGACTTGGTGAAGCAAGGAAACAAAGAGGCTTCACTTAGTGAAATACAAAGGCACAATGCAAGGTTCCAACCTTCTCACGGGTGTAGACACTAAAAGAAAACAGCAATTATGCAGTGAGTTATGGCAGCACATCAAAGGCTCTCATGTAAGCCTTGAGCCCACTGGATTGGAAATAAGTATGTAAATAGTTTACTGGAGGTTTACACTGCTAAATCCTAAGTCAGATACAGTACAAATAGCATTCTAAAGCCACCAGGCTTAATTTCTCTCTTCCTCTCCTCTTGCAGCCAAAGGAGCAAGGAGCGCTGAAAGATGGGAAGAAAGCAAGCTCAGGCCATTTTGCCTTCTGTGCCCCACCCTGCTTCCCTTCTCCCCAGTGGCCGCCCTCCACTCTCCCTGGTCAATCGTCCCTCACTCAGGGCATCTGCACCACAGACAGGCCAGGCGCGGGCTCGGACCAGGATACGGAGCCCCAGCAGAGGGAGAAGGATGCGACTTAGGAACCACAACCTCCAGCTGGTAAGGGCCTAAAACCGCACGTGTGCCCCCTGCCCCCCTCACTTCCAGCTGAGGATCAGAGGCCCAGTAAGGTCGTATAGCACCTCCAAGGTGACACAGCTGGTCCGTGGGAGACCTGAGGCTTAAAGCCTAGGTCTCCACCTCCCTGGCGCTTTGGCCCATTTCTGAGAGCATCTGGAAGGCACCCAGGTTTCTCTCGCAGAAGGGACAGAGGCCGCATAATTACCCCGTCTTACTTTCCTGCGTGGTTGCCCACCGTGTGGGTTCCACGCGGCTCTGCCCCCCTGGGTTTTCGTGCTCCTCTTGTTTCTTCCACAGCACCACTCCTCAGACAGGATGGCCTTTCTCACCCACACCCCCAAACGTGTCATCACACCGACCCTCACGGCAGCCGCTCACACTTCCAAAACCATCCTCCTGCTTAGCACCGGGTTACATTTCACCCTGTTCTGTAGTTGCTGTTGGAGACAGTGCCTGTTGAAGGCAGGATGTGGCCTTTCACCTCTCACCACTGAAGGTCCCATTTGTCTAGGTCAGTGCCTGCTCCACAGCAGGTATTCAAGGATGTGCTGAATTAAGTTAATTACTTAGCCGCCGGAAGCTCCACCGATCCAGCCGTTTCTACTCAACAAACCTCACCCAGCAGCAATTCCAGGCTTTTCCAGAAGCAAATGGCCAGGTCTGGAGCATCCTGAGAGTGCTGAAGTAATGCCCTGCACATGGGAAGCAAACACCACCGGTCTGAGCAGCAATGTGGCAAAGCTATATTGGATCCATTCTAGACAAGTCCCCTGGGAGCCTGCTCTAGCTGCAGAGGCCACACTATGTGAACAGTCCTAGTTCCACTTTTCTAAAAGCAAAGACCTTCCAAACCCTCTGGGGTCAGCTCGTCAAGGAAGCAGATGGTAGGGGACGGAAGAGATTTGGCATCAGTACTAGGACCGTCTGTTCTTTAATATAGGCTAGGCAAAACAGGCGAGAAGTTAGGATCCAGGGTTCCAGATTAGCTAGGAACAGCTTCAGTTCAATGCCATAAACATTTACTGAGCTACCATGATGCATGAAGGTCAGTGTGGGAAACACGGGAAAAAGAAGGTTAAGACTTCGTCCTCGCCTAAAACAAGAGTAGAATCTTTGCCAGCAAAGTCCGACTCATGATTTAGAGCCTAACTTAGCAGGGCGCCTGGGTGGCTCAATCCGTTAAGCATCCGACTTCGGCTCAGGTCATGATCTCGCGGCTCATGAGTGTGAACCCCGCATTGGGCTCTGTGCTGACAGCTTCAAGCCTGGAGCCTGCTTTGGTTTGTGCGTCTCCCTCGCTCTCTGCCCCTCCTCCTCTCTCACTGTCTCTCTCTCTTTCTCTCAAAAATAAAAAGAACCTGATTCAGCAAAGTCTTCCTTCCTCTGCAGTCTTAATTGGACTTTATTTTATCCTTTCCATATATTTATATATACACCCATACATGTATATGTATACAATATATATGTATATACCTGTGCCTGTATATCCATACACACACACTTCCGATAGATTATTTATTCACTCAACAAACATTTCTTGAGTGGTAACTATGTTCTCTGCACTGCTGTAGGCCATGTGGATTCAGTAGTGGATAAAAGAGACAAAAATCTTCAGTCTCCTGAAATTTTCATTCTGGTGGCTTCCATGCCTGCCTCCTCTTCCAGACTGTAAACATCTTTGGAGCAGGGACCACAACACGTTTGATGCATCTTTATGTCCCTGGCACTTGGCACAGAGTGAGGGATCAGTAAGAAAGGAGAGGAGGAAGTTAAGGAAGGCCTGAAGGCAAATACTTATAAGGCAAAATGAGGCGTTGCCTCAAATGAGGACATGAACGAAATGCAGGGAAACGGCAGAATTAAGGAAATCTTCAAGGAAGTGGTGGCATTTGGATTAGACTTGAAGGATGCCTACGATATGAGAATGCACAGCTAATGGGAGGAGACCGTTCTGGTGTCTATGGTGCCATTACAGCAAAGACTGTGGACAGCAGCAAGCAGGAGGTGCATCCTGGAGGCTGCCGGCTTTTGCTTTGGCTATGGCGCATGATGTGCCATGAGAAGGGGTGGAAGACAAGACTAAAGAAGAAGGTAGAGGTTGAGGCGACAAGATGGCAGAGGGCTTTCAACGCTCTAAGAAGCATTTTAGGAGTGACTTCATTCTATTGGCAATTATGAGCTGATGATGGTCCTGGTTGAAGGAAGAGGGGGCAAGGAGAAGCCCTGGGGATACTGTGCAAGGGCTGATATTTGCATCAGCGGGACTCTGACTAGAGAGTCCCTTGGTGCACTTTCCAAGCCAAGAGGTCACATTATGCCCAAGGGGCAAGAGGAGAGATCGGGGATCTAAGATAGAGAGGAGCCCACAGCTAGGTGACACAGAACATCAGAACAAGGAAACATTTTCTCAAGTTTTCCTTATTTGGGGAACGACTGGTATCGCATTCTAAGTTCATCTTCCTCAGAGCAGATGAGATTAGGACTAAAGGCGGAAATACTTATGCCACTGTCTTCTAAAACCAAAACAAATAAGGTGTATAAGAAACATGGGCTGCAGTTTAATTAACAAGTCTACCGGCTGTTACTTGCCCAGCCATCCAACACTGCCATTTATAGATAATTAATGGAACTGTTGATAGGCTCTCGGACACAAAGAATAAAATACATAAAATAGTTCCTCTGAGAGTGTATAGTCTACTTAGGGAGCCAGAATAGTTGTATGAGAACATCAAATATAAAAAGCACCAAATGCTAAACTCCAAAGTATAGTAAGGGTCAGAACTTACTGGTTTCTAAAATGTCACTGCAAACTCCATCAGAAAGAAAGAAAGAAAGAAAGAAAGAAAGAAAGAAAGAAAGAAAGAAAGAAAGAAAGAAAGAAAAGAAAGAAAAGAAAGAAGGAAGGAAAGAAAGAAAAAAAGAAAGAAGAAAGGAAAGAAAGAAAAGAAAAGAAAAGAAAAGAAAAGAAAAGAAAAGAAAAGAAAAGAAAAGAAAAGAAAAGAAAAGAAAAGATTTATGGCACCTACTCCAGTACCTGGCACACACGAGGCACATGGTGAATATATATTGAAAGAATAGATGAACAGGGTATTTCAGAATAAGTTATAAAGAACTGAGTGAGAACTAACTTAAAAAAATAACGTAATAAAGTGTCAAATAAATTATGAAAAATATCAACAAAAGCACACAAAAACACTTCTAATGACTTCTACAAATTTGATCAGGATTTGTGAAAAAAAATTCATAATCAGAATTCATAATTCAAATGGTGAGCTCCTTTCTGAGACTTGGTTCCTTAATATACACAACAAGAGTGTTGGACTTCAGCTATAAAATGCTCTCATTTTGTGAATTAGAACCCAGTTCTTCTAGGAACACTGGCTCTGCTGAAGACAGAAAGGAAGCAGGTCCATCCCTCCAAGGTCTGGACCTCTCAGATGAGGCAGTCACCCTTCCTACAAAGCATCAGCAGAAACCACAAGAGTACCTCTAGAAGGCTCCTCTGCCAGAGACCCCCAGCATCAGAGATTTTCATTTTTCAAGTATTATTAATTACCTTTCAACCATCTAATCCAAAAGCTTCAGACAGACCAAATTTTTTTTTGAATGAACATCCCCAGAGAGAAGAATGTCTTGCTTATGCTTCTAATATTTCCATCTGCTAAAACTTGATAAGGCCTATTATATCCACATAGGAATAAATGACATTGAACCAAAGATGCCCTTCAAATCATAAAACTCCCAAATCAGTAACATCGCAACCTATATTCTCAATGCCTGATTTCCACTGGGCTTTCGGTTTGCTTTCCTGTGGTAGTTTGATCTCCTTGGGGTCTGAGTGCATGCCTCATTATTGGTGCTGCTGCTGAGAAAACAGAACTTGGCTCAGCCCATTGCTCTCATTACAACTTTCTGAAAAGAAAACAACCTCTGGGATGGTGGTTTTCGGCCAGGGCTGCACACTGGCTAGCTACTAAAAATTTTCGATGCCTGGTCCCACTCCCAGAATTTCTGACTCAACTGGTTGGGGGTGTTGGCAGAACACTGGGATTTTTTTAAAGCATCCCAGGTGATTCTGACGTGCAGTCAAGGCTGAGAACCACTGGGTTGGGCCATCCTAAAGGGTCTAAGCAAGCTGTCTGTAGAAAGTACAGGGGCACAGTCCCAAAGACAATAAAGTCTGTACTCCAGGGGCCTTATCTGTAAGTTGGGATCAATAATGGCTGTAGCATTGTGTTGTTGAGATGTTTATATGAGATCATATATATAACTATCTTGTAGTGGACATCTGTCGATTTGGTCCGCCCAACATTCACAACTGCTTCTGAGAAACCTCTTCCCCTACTTTCAGTACATGGACTGGACTCATGATCTCACCCCTACTCCAGGAAAGAACACCTGATTTAAGCCAGCACTGCTCCAGTCACTGTGATTAATCAAAGGATGAACACCTGACCTAGACCATCAGAGCCAATGAGCATCAGCCAATATGTGGGCTTTTGCTAGATCTACTGGGAGGGAGAAGCTCTCTTGCTTCGAGGATGCTAAACTGGTGGAATATAAGCCTACAGTTGCTGAGGTCATCTTGCCATTATGAAGGAGAACCACAGGATCCAGACACGTGTTTGTGATGGCCTCGACTGAACACCTCAATCAGCCCGACATGTCCCCAGACAACTTTAGGTATTTTGGCCAATAAGTCCCATTTTTTGCTTGAGCTAGTTTGATAGATCACAAGCAAAAGAATGTTGACCAACATGCACTTGGCAACTTTTTGAATACACTTAGACACTAGACCCACTGGGAAATTCAAGATTGGAGCCTCTAGGATGGTTCCTTCTTGCTACAATTTTCAAGAACCAGAGTCTCTGGAGAGCTCTCAAATTCTCAATCCCTCTGGAGCTGACCTAACGTCCTGGTGCCCACACTGTCTCTTCATCTGTCCCAAACCTGCAAAGCCCTTGTCTTCTACACAAAGTCAAATCACAACTTTCCTTCAAGACCTGCCTGGCCTGCCCCCTGATTACTGCAGCCGCATCTACCTTTCATGTTCTCATTTGCCCTGAACACTCAGTCTACACCACTAGTTTCTAATAGCTCATGTGTGTATTTTATTATCTGTATTGTTTCTTTCTGTGCACATGTTTGGTTGACCCATCTTTAGTGTAAGTTTTGACAGAAGGGATCATGTTCTAGTCTACTTTCAGGCTCTCCAAATACAATCCAAAGCAAGTAAATGCTTGCCAAATTTAACTAAAAGAGTACAGGGGCGCCTGGGTGGCGCAGTCGGTTAAGCGTCCGACTTCGGCCAGGTCACGATCTCGCGGCCCGGGAGTTCGAGCCCCGCGTCGGGCTCTGGGCTGATGGCTCAGAGCCTGGAGCCTGTTTCCGATTCTGTGTCTCCCTCTCTCTCTGCCCCTCCCCCGTTCATGCTCTGTCTCTCTCTGTCCCAAAAATAAATAAACGTTGAAAAAAAAAATTTTTAAAAAAAGAGTACAGTAGGTTAGGGGGTAAATGCAGACGTGTAGAGTGAGATCTCACTTTTCTTTAATTGTCAAATATATTTATTTTTAGGATACGGGGTTGAGGACATTTTTAGTTGATTTTAAATTAAAAAAAATTTTTTTTCCTGAGGAAAGCAAACAAAAATTGAGTAAAAAATCCACAAATATGTGATGCAGTTATCTAGAATAGTACCAATGAATGATTGTTGTTCCAGTATAATGATTCGTAGCACTCGCTTTCTCTCTTACCAGTGTCCAGGACTTCCAATTTCCTGTTTGTCATGTAAGGAGCCTGAAAGTCATTACTCTGTACTAATACAAAAAGATGGAGGAAATGAGTATCAGCAACTCTTCTTATATCCATCAGAGAAGTCAAGTCACAGGGCAAACCACTGCTCCCACTGGGGGGACAGATGGACACCGAGAATCACAACTTATCAGGGCAGAAATCCATGCGCAGAAATTTCTCTGGATACCTCTGTGGGAACCAGTGCCAGGGTATAGGAAACTAACCATAATTGACAAGTCATTGCAGGCTCAGTGTGGACAAATCTGAGAGTTAAAAACTCCAGGGGATGGCCCAGTGTTAGGGTGGCACCCACACTTTTCTAAGTTTTACCTCTAGTATCTCTACCAAGTTCTCGGTGAGGATCTGAGGAAAACTTGTTCTTCCAGCAGGGGGACGGCAAAAGTAACCATTTTGAAATATTCCAGAAAGTTATGTTCTTAACAAGACCTGCCCTCCTATTTGACCAAAAGCTATCCCACGGGGGTTTTACCAGAACCTAATCAACCTGGAAGAAGGGAAATACCTACCTCTAGCGTCCTATAGCCATCCTGTCCCACCAGAGGGGGTGAAAAAAACCAAGCACCTATGAAGTTTACAGGCCAGGAGCACAGCACCCAAAAAGACCAAGACTTAATCGTAGGGCTATGGATCACTTCCTTTCCATCCACATTTCACCACCACATCACTAAAATGTATTCACTGCAGTCTCTCTTGCCCACTGCATCACAACCGGCTTTCAACAACGACAACAAAAAAATTGTAAGACACGCTAAAAGGCAAAAACAGTTTAAAGAGACAGGTCAAGCAGCATAAGATACCAGACTTAGATACAGTAGAGGTAGTGGCATTATCAGACGAGGAATTTCAAATAACTGATTCATATGCGAAGGGCTCTAATGGAAAAAAGTAGACAGCATGAAAGAACAGATGGGAAATGTAATCAGGACATGGAAATTCTAAGGATCAAGAAGAAATGAAAGAGATCAAAATCACAGTTACAGAAATGAAAAATGCCTTTAAATGGGCTCATTAGTAGACCGGACACGGCTGAGAAAAGAAACTCTGGGCTTGAGGACATTTCAGTAGAAGCTTTAAAAACTGAAAAGCAAAGAAAAAAGCCTAAAAAAAAAAAATGGAACAGAATATTCAAGAAGTGTGAGACGACTGAAAAGTAGAACATACTTAGAGTGGAAATACCGGGAGCAGGAGAGACAGAGAAAGGAACAGAAGAAATATTTGAAACAATAATGACCGGGAATTTCCCCCAAATTAATGGAGACACCAGACCACAGATCCAGGAAGTACAGAGGATAACAATACCAAAACAAAACAAAAACAAACAGCAGCAACACCAAAAATTATACCCAGGCATATCATATTCAAACAACAGAAAATCAAAGCAAAAGTCTTGAAAGAAGTCAGAAGAAAAAAAGAACCTTCTCTATAAAGGAGCAAAGATAAGAATTACAACTGACTTCTCAGCAACGAGGAGTGCAGGAAGAGGGTGGAGTGGAATATTCAATGTGCTGAGACAAAAAAAACCACCAACCCGGAATTCCGCATCCTAGGATATTATTCTTCAAGAGAGAAGGAGAAATAAACATGTTCTCAGACAAATAAAAACGGGTAGAATTTGTCACCAATAGACCTATCTTGCAAGAAATGTTAAAAGAAGTTCTTTGGGGAAGACGAATAATATAGGACAGAAATTTGGATCTACATAAAGATTCAAGTTTTAATGGTACCCAGGATTTCTCTTAATCAGGTATAGTAAGATGCACAGACACAAAACTGATTGTCATGAAGGAAGAAGTTTTTATTTTACTCACAGCCCTCTGGAAACAGAAGACACTGGCACACCACCGAGGGCCACAAAGGGAAGGACTAAGGCAAGAGGGCAGGCAGAGAGGGAACTGGGGGTGGGAGCCTTTATTGTAGTTTTCCTGGGAAGAAATGAATGAGGCAAAGTAAACAAGCAAGGTGGATTTAGAATTGGAGAGTTTGAATCATCTCAGTGGGTTCTGTGCTGTCAGGCTGGTCCCTAGTTGTCTAGCACAATCCTGGGAAGATTAGGAAAAGGGGACAGTGTCCAGAGTTCAAGAGCCCAGTAAGAGTCAGGTGGGGGTATGGACCCCGGTTTGGTTGGTTTGCATATCAAAGGAGGGCTTGAAGGCATATCCTTTACTATCTCTAGGAATCAGTCAATCATGGGGACTGGCAGTCTCTCCCTAGTTGGGCGAAACTCCAGATGCCAGAGCCTCACGAATACAGACAATATCGGGACCTCTGGGTGGCTTGGTCGTTAAGCATCCGACTTCGGTTCAGGTCATGATCTCACCGTTTGTGAGTTTGAGCCCTAAGTCGGGCTCTGTGCTGACATCTCAGAGTCTGGAGCCTGTTTTGGATTCTGTGTCTCCCTCTCTCTCTGCCCCTGCCCTGCTTGTGTTCTCTCTCTCTCTCTCTCTCTCTCTCTCAAAAATAAATAAAAACATTAAAAAAAAAAGAATACAGATAATAAGAAAATATAGACAATACAAGAACATTAGAGAAGGAATACAGTTAAATACAAACTATTCTTCTTATTATTCTTAACCTAATTAACAGCTTGTTCAAAATAATAACGATAATGTACTTGATGATTATAGTTTATACGTAAGTGAAATGAATGACAACAATGATACAAGGGACAGGAGGGAGGAAGCAAGGATACTCTGTGATTATAAGGTATGCAGTACCCATGAAGTGATACAGTATTATCTGAAAGTGGATTTGGAAGCAACTGAGATGTCCTTCACCAAGTGGGATGGATAAACAGTGGGACACCTGGATATTATAATATTCTTCGGCGCTAAAAAGACATGAGCTATCAAGCCATGAAAAGACAGAAGAAGCTTCGATGCATATTGCTAAGCGAATGAAGCCAAGCCCAGAGGCTATGTACCCTATGATACCAACTATATAAATATCTGGAAAGGCAAAACAGTGGAGACAAAAGATCAGTGGTTGCCAGGAGTTGGGGGAAGGAGGCAAAGCACGGAAGATTTTCAGGGCAGTGAAACTACTCAGTATGATACTATAATGGTGGATACAGGTCATTATAAATGGAGTGAACCGTAATGTAAACTCAGGGCTCTCGGTGAATAAAACAATAACAAAACCAACTTGATCTGCTTTGTATTATCCCAATGAGCTGGAAATTCTAATCAAAGTCAGTAACAGTCTACTCCTTCCTAGTTGCATGAACTCCTTCTACACCTCCACCAGAGGCATACCAACGGATACATAGTCCCATTCTCCACAGATAAAACTCATACCAGCTTCATATTATTCTTCCAGAAACCTTCCTCTGCATAAATGAATCACAACACACATGAACCAAATGCAAACTTGATTCTTAAAATCAATATAGAGTCAAAACTGAATCCCCATCATAGTATAAATTTGAGGGATCCAAAAATAAATCTGAAATTTTATGCCAAACTTATAAACACTTATTATTATTTTAATTTTTTTTAAATGTTTACTTATTTTTGAGAGAGAGAGAGAGAGAGCACAAGTGGAGGAGGGGCAGAGAGAGAGAGAGAGAGAGACACAGAATCTGAAGCAGGGTCCACGCTCTGAGCTGTCAGCACAGAGACCGACACGGGGCTCAAACTCACGAACCGTGAGATCAAGACTTGAGCGGACACTTAACCAACTGAGCCACCCAAGTGCACCAACAATAATTATTTTCTTAAAACTTTAGAAGCAGAATTATAAACAATTGGTACTACCATTCAGGAATAATATTCTCAGCACGGTCATCCGCTGGCTTGTTCCTGATGTTACTTTCATGTCACACGAAGAAGATACTCGTTTGCAAATGACATTGGGAAAGACCACGTGTTTGGAGATATTTTTTTCCCTTAAAACTGTCCCTTTCCCATTCTTTTTATATTCTTTAGGATGTATGGGATTAAGCGAATTTAAGATAAATCTTGACTATTTGGTGATTTTCCTTCTCTTAAAATTTTGAACCCATAAAAACATCCCCCTTTAACAAATCATCAAGGCATGTGAAGAATTCAAAAACAGAACTTTTTGTCTTGAAAGGTGCATAATCTAGCTGAAATAATAAGAATAAAATCCAGGTCATAAGGACCATTCAGTTTGACATGAGTATTAACACACTAAGCCAAGAGTCAGCACACTTTCCCTGGAAAGAACCGGATAGTAAATATTTGGGGCTTTGTCTCCAGTATACTCAGTTCTGCCCTTGTAGAAGCGGCCACAGACAATATGGGTAAGCATATGAGCATGGCTGTAGGGCTGTGTTAGGATTTCTGTGGGTGCTATGAACTTTTGCCTTATAAGCCTCCTATCAGAATAAAATTAATTAAAATTATTTTTTTTTAATTTTTTTTTCAACGTTTATTTATTTTTGGGACAGAGAGAGGCAGAGCATGAACGGGGGAGGGGCAGCGAGAGAGGGAGACACAGAATCGGAAACAGGCTCCAGGCTCTGAGCCATCAGCCCAGAGCCCAACGCGGGGCTCGAACTCCCGGACCGCGAGACCGTGACCTGGCTGAAGTCGGACGCTTAACCGACTGCGCCACCCAGGCGCTCCTAATTAAAATTATTTTTGATATAACGTTTGATACTTAAAAGTGGGGGCACCTGGTGGCTCAGTTAAGTGTCCGACTCTGGATTTCAGCTCAGGGGACAATCTCACAATTCATGAGCTGAAGCCCCATGTCAGGCTCTGTGGGACAGTGCAGAGTCAGCTTGGGATTCTCTCTCTCCCTCTGTCTTTGCCCCTCTCTCTTACTCTCTCTCTCAAAATGAACATTGAAAAAATATCCTTAAAAAGGAAGATCTCTGCCCATTTCCCTTCATGAGTGTTGGTTTTGCATCGATCTGATATATGCTCAATAGTTATGAATATACACAGTCCTGGATTTTTTTTTTTTATCTTTCATTGCTTTGTAGATGGAATCTTTTCTTTTACTTACCTCACTAAATTATTATTTGTACTGGCTACTTTACTGAACTTTCCTGCTAACTCAGATTATCAGTGTACTCTTATTTTATTTTATTTATCTATTTTTTTTAATTTTTTTCAACGTTTATTTATTTTTGGGACAGAGAGAGACAGAGCATGAACGGGGCAGGGGCAGAGAGAGAGGGAGACACAGAATCAGAAACAGGCTCCAGGCTCTGAGCCATCAGCCCAGAGCCCGACGCGGGGCTCGAACTCACGGGACCGCGAGATCGTGACCTGGCCGAAGTCGGACGCTTAACCGACTGCGCCACCCAGGCGCCCCAGTGTACTCTTATTTTAAATATAAATAATAATACCTTGGCCCCTTCTTTTTTTAAAAAAAATTTTTAATGTTTATTTATTTATTTATTTATTTATTATTTTTTTTTTCAACGTTTATTTATTTTTGGGACAGAGAGAGACAGAGCATGAACGGGGGAGGGGCAGAGAGAGAGGGAGACACAGAATCGGAAACAGGGTCCAGGCTCTGAGCCATCAGCCCAGAGCCCGACGCAGGGCTCGAACTCACGGACCGCGAGATCCTGACCTGGCTGAAGTCGGACGCTCAACCGACTGCGCCACCCAGGCGCCCCAGTGTTTATTTATTTTTGAGAGAGATGGAGACAGAATGCGAGTGGGTTAGAGGCAGAGAGAGAGGGAGACCCAGAATCCAAAGCAGGCTCCAGGCTCTGAGCCATCAGCACAGATGAAACTCACAGAGCTGCGAGAAGATGACCTGAGCCGAAGTCGGATGCTCAAGGGACTGAGCCACCCAGGTGCCCTGACCCCTTCTTTTTAAATGTATATACAGTAGCTTGTATTATTCTCTTGAACTATTACATTTACCAGAACTTTGACAACAATGTTAAATAATGGTGTCGTTAATGTTCCTAACTACATGGCAGTATTTCAAGTTTTTCACCATTAAGTGTGATATACTGGCAGTTAGTTTATAACATATATTTCTAAACATTGAAATAAGAAAATGTCCCCTTTTTATTTTCACCAAAGACTTGAGAAAATCAAGAACGGCTGCCAAATTTTACCAAATACCTTTCAGCATCTACTAACTACAATTCTCTATTGAACTTGATTCGTGAATAGTTTATTACAGCTCTTCATATTTAATCAATTCTCCTTCTTCAGAACGAACTCCACTTAGTCATTCTATATTTTCTGGGCTATTGGCTTTGGCTTGGAAACAGTTGATTCAGATCTTTTGCGTCATTGTTCACAAGGGAGGAGTGCGTATTTCCCTTCTCTTTGTCGGGCTGTCTTGGTGTGATTTTGTATCAGCCCCACTGGATTCACAAAAATGACTTGGAAACCTTTCTTCTTTCTCCTTATTCCTAAACATTTTAAGTGACCTATCATTGCAAGTTTTGAAAGGTATTTACGCGTGGGATTAGCAGGCTGGAGCACATTAGCTTTCGGCAGTTTCAATCCCTTCCAGTGTCACACACCCCTTGGGTTTCTACCGCTACTTTAGATATTGTTAATCAGCATTCCTGCTTCCTTTTGCAACTTTCCACTTCACCCCGGCTTTGTAGCGTTTACGATAAAATCAGATAAAAATCAGATCCTCTCATTTTTCTCTACCATCTAAGGGTTATGTCTAATTTCTCATTCCTAGTATTATTCATTTTGTTTTCTTGCTCTTTTTCTGCATTATGATGACTAGCAGATTGTTGGTTTTACTGTGATTTTCTCTCCAAAAGGCTTTTTTCATTTATTAATCAAAGTGGTTGTTCTTCTCTGTCTCAGTTTGCAATTCTCTGTCTTTTCTTACGCTCATTCTGTGTCTTCTAACTTCCTGAACTGAATGATTAATCCATTTATTTCTATTATTATTTAGAAATGAAAGCTTTTTGAGCAGTGCATTTTTCTAGGTACAGCTATAACTCTACAACATGGGCCTTGAGAGGCAAGTATTTTCGTTATTATAGACCAGGTATTCTTCAATTGTGGTTTTAAATTTTTCTAGTGGATAGAAATTTTAAATCTGTTTTTTTGTTCTGTTTTGTTTTATTAAAGGTGTTTTATCTTTTAGTGTTAGTGTAACTCCTGCTTTTATTACCTAGTTTGGGTTTTAATACATTGCATTCAGAGAATGTGGTCTGTAATATTTCTCTTTTTTGGAACATAATGAGGTTTCCTTTGTGACCTGATATAAACTCACTTTTTTTTTCCTTCCTTCCTTCCTTCCTTCCTTCCTTCCTTCCTTCCTTCCTTCCTTCCTTCCTTCCTTTCTTTCTTTCTTTCTTTCCTTCAAATAGGCTTCACACCCAGTGCAGAGCCCAATGCGGGACTTGAACTCAAACCCCCGGGATCAAGACCTGAGCTGAGATCAAGTGTCAGATGTTTAACTGACTGAGCCACCCGGGCATCCCTAAACTCACTTTTTAAAATGCTTTATGGCTGTTTGGAGATAAAATATTTTCTCCTGATGATTTAGAATTCATTATTAATCTATTAAGTCATCCTTACTTATTTTTGTCTATCTGATCTCTTGAGGACTAATGTAAGTGGATCAACATTTCCCCTACACTGTCTTTTCATTTCTTGCAGTTTGAGCTTTATCTATTTCTATACCATGTTAGCTATTTCATAAGGTTTGTGACAGGTATATCTTCACTGCTGATTACATTTGTTATTAGTATACTATTATTATGTGACCTGTGGTTATAGTGTGTGCTACCACTAGATGGCACACTCCGTCACACAGCGACATAGACTTAGGCTCACTGTTGTATCACGTCTTTACTGGTGTCTGGTCAATAAATATTGGGGTGTTTGTTTGTTTGTTTAAGGAAGGAAGGAGGTTTAAAAATGCATGCATTTTGCCTCATTTAATATATTTGTTATTGATCTCAACATTATATAACAAACATCATAATTCCTGCTTTCTCTTGGATAGCATATCATTAATGTCAGTTACCAAATCTTTTTAATTTTAGATGCATCTCCGGTAGAGAGCATTTGGCTGGATATAGTCTTCTGATCCAATCTGTGAATCTCTTTCTTTAAGAGGGGGATTTAGGGGTGCCTGGGCGACTTGGTTAAGCATCGAACTGTTGATTTTGTTTCAGGTCACAATCCCTCAGTTGTGAGATTGAGCCCACATTGGGCTCTGGGCTCTGGGTTGAGTGTGGACCCTGTTTGAGATTCTCAGTCTCCCTCTGTCCCTCCCCAGGGAGTGTGAACGCACACATGCACTCTCTCTCTCTCTCTGTCTCTCAAAAAATGGGGGGCAGGGCACCTGGGTGGCTCAGGCTTTTAAGTCTCCACTTCAGCTCAGGTCATGATCTCACAGTTCCTGAGTTCAAGCTCTGCATCAGGCTCTGCACTGATAGTGTGGAGTCTGTTTTGGATCCTCTGTCTCCCTCTCTCTCTGCCCCTCCCCAGCTTGCGCGCGCTCTCTCTCTCCCTCAAAAATAAATAAGCATTAAAAAATTTTTTTGAAAAGGGGACATTTGAATTCACAGTACATTATATTATAAAATATATGTTTGAATTTGTATCATCTCTGTTTTTGTAGGTAATCCCTTATTTTTCCCTATTGTTTCTTTTGTTTAGCTTTTTTGCCCTTATTGTCAGTTTTTTTTTTATTTCTCCTCTATTGATCATCAATTTGGAAGAAAATATATCAGATTTTTACTTAGAACAAACTAATTAAAATTATTTGTAAATAAAACATTTTAACTTATATTTCTAAACTTATTAACTTTAGAAATGAAATTTATGCCCCCCTCCCCACAAAAGATGGGAATATTAGTCTGCTTACATTATCTTCCTCTTCTTTCATTTTTTGGATTGAATTCTTTAGAGGCAAAAGGAATCTCCTCATCTGTTCTCATGAAATTATCTTTTAAGGGGCACCTGGGTGGCTCAGTCATTTAAGCTTCCAACTTCAGCTCAGGTCATGATCTCACGGTTCATGGGTTCGAGCCCCACATCAGGCTCTGTGCTGACAGTTCAGAGCCTGGAGCCTGCTTCGGATTCTGTGTCTCCCTCTCTCTTTGTCCCTCCCCCGCTCGCACTCTGTCTCTCTCTCTCTCAAAAATAAATAAACAATTAAAAATTAAAAAAAGAAAAGAAATTATCTTTTAAACTTTAGGGTTTTCATATTGTAACTTTTTATTTTTAAGAATGTAATTCTTGGGGCGCCTGGGTGGCGCAGTCAGTTAAGTGTCCGACTTCGGCCAGGTCAAGATCTCGCGGTCCGTGAGTTTGAGCCCCGCATCAGGCTCTGGGCTGATGGCTCAGAGCCTGGAGCCTGTTTCCGATTCTGTGTCTCCCTCTCTCTCTGCCCCTCCCCCGTTCATGCTCTGTCTCTCTCTGTCCCAAAAATAAATAAACGTTGAAAAAAAATTTTTTTAATAAGAATGTAATTCTTGCTCTGTGATCACAATACCACAGCTATTTCAATTTTATTTCTAAGTTTAAATAGGATTAATGTGCCCTATAAGTCCATATCCATTCTTGGGTTCTTTATTTTGATTTGTCTTTTTTCCACCAAAAGCAAGCAGATCAGCATTGTCCAAAAGAAACAAAACGCAAGCCACATATGCAATTTTAAATTTTTTAGCAACCCCGTTAGCAAAGAAATACATGAAATCAATTAAACACTGTATTTTACATAACCCCAGTATATCCAAAATACTGAAATTTCAATATCTAATCAATATAATAATTATTAACGCAACATTTTGCTTTCTTTTTTCATACTAAGTCCTCAAAATCTGGTCACATTTCAAGTGCCCAATAGCCACACATGATGACTGGTTACCACACTGGACAGCACAACCATAGATCATGGTGCACAAAGAAAATGACATTGTTCTTTAGGTCCTCAGCCCAAGTTCTTCCACCCCACAGGTTAAGGAGATCAGTGTCTCAGAAGATCCACAGTCCTTGCAACACACACCAGTTACAAAGCAGTGGGCTAGAAGACTTTTAGGAAACGGTTAAGGAAGACAGTGTTTCTCAAGCTTTAATGTGCACATGAATTACCTGGGCATCATGTTAAAATATAGGCTCCGATTCAGTAGTTTGGGAGTGGGGCCTGAGATTCTGCACTTTTAAGAAGCTCCTAGAGGACGCTGGTCTTCAGAAAACACTTGAACAGCAAGGATTAGCTTACGGGCCCTGACATCTGGCATAACTGAGAATGTCTTTCTGATACCTTCCAATTTGCCATCTGGAGCAATCTAGATCGGTGCTAACGAAAATATAGCACAAGCCGTATACTGAATGTGGCTATTGAATTCCCTGGTCTTAATTTCTGTCATTTTCCCTCTAAGCCCTGATCATTGAGTCACTGTCTTCCAAAATCTGATGTTGCTGAGATCATTTATATGTCCAGTCTAATTTATTTTTTTTGTTTTTCTGCTTGGATATTTAATTCTTTATCCTTAAAGAACACCATACTAATCTTATTGGCGGGGGGGTGGGGGGTGGGGGGGTTGCTTATTTTTTCAGAAGATGATGAGACTTTTGACCTGCCAATGCAGATGTCCTTTTACTTTGGAAGTTTTCGTCTAATTCTGTGTTTTCTCAACTAAAAAATATATTATTTTACATTTCAGTCTTTCTCAAACTGCAAAATATCTTATGACACATTCATTTAATATAATTTTATTGTTCCATTTTATTTGCCCAAAGGCGATTTTTAAATCAAAGATACATCTTGAAATTCATGATAGTTTGAGATCATAGAAATACAATATGTTTTATATTTATTTTCAGTTCCCTTTTGTTGTTCTCTCTTTTTTTTCCAGAAAATTCACACAGCCTGATGCTGTTTCTCTCTTGTTCTCCATCACTATTATTCAAACCACTTTTTTCTCTTTGTCCTTGCCCTCTGCAATCTATGAGATTTTTTCCCCCAAAGTTGTCCTCTAAATCAAAATCTAATTTTCCACAAGGCTGACTTATACCTTCTAATTTGGGTTTTGGTTTTATGTCACTTCTGTGCTTTCCTTGGCTGTGTCTTTCATTACCTCTTACATTTCTTAGAGTTTAGAGTAATTTTCCTGTTTCCTGGAATAATTCTTAATCTTTGTCTTGCATATAACAGTGCTTCTTTTTTTCTTGGAAGTATTTTTGCATAAAACCAATACCGGTACCTTGGGTTTTCTGTGCCGCATCTGAATGTGTGTTTGGGGCAAGGATGGGGGGTAAAGTTCAGGCAGCAGGGATCCAACAGGACTTGGTCCTACACATTTCACATTCATAGTCCTCAGCTATTTTATAATTTGTTGTTATTGAGAATACACATTTTCCTCTCATTATACTCTCAGCTGCCTGTTACTACCGAAATTTATTTTGTAGTCAGCTATCTTAATTAGCTCGATTAATTTCCAATTTTTTCTCTTAGCTATGATCTATCTGAAGCACCAAGGCCTTGTAGCATGCATTTATTTCTTATTATGTACCAGTCACTATTTCTTGTTTTTTATCTTACAACATCTCCATGAGTACTACTATTACCCCATAAGACAGAAGAAAAAAGTGAAGTTAAATGTCTTACCCAAGTTTACACTGCTAGCAAGTGATTAAATGCTGATTTGAACCCAGGTATATGGGCTCTTAAATCATTAAATCATCTTTAATTATTAAATTACAACATTTCATTATGTTATCTCCCTCTTTCCAATTTTTTTTCTTGCCTTATTGCAATGGTAAAAAGGAAGTATACAAAGTTAACTTCATTCTCTCATTTTTTTCTACAACCTGACCCATCCCCATTAAGCAGATTAAATGGGTGCCAGAAAGGTAAGGTCTACAGAAACTGTGTGCTAACTGAGCATATGCTCTTAGACAAAGGCTTAATAATTCTAAGCCTCAACTTCCTTATCAATGAAGTGGTAATAAACACACATACACACACACACACACACACACACACACACACACACACACACACACATATATTTTTTACCTCTCAGGATTATTGTAAGATTTAAATATAGCCATTTATGTAAACTGCTTCAAGACCTAGACAGAGATATTATTACCAGCACAACTTCACACCCAGAGCACTTCTATTTCAGGGGCCTGTCTGCTTGACTTGAACATCCTCAAGCCATCCAGTTGCCTAGAAACATGATCACATTTTCTCTACCACTTTGTACTCCCCAATGCACACACATCTACGCCCCACTATCCACCACAACCATTGTCATTTTCCAATCTCCAAAGAACTGTTCTTGTCCCGTATCCATGTTTGGTAAACTTCTAGCTGCCTATTCATTACCTCATCTTCCCTCTTTATCCATAGAACCTCTATACTGATGGTTAGGGCAATGTGCTTAGCTATAAAAACACATTTCCAAACCTCCTTTGTAGCTAATGTTAGCTAGTGAAATATACACTGAAGGTGCTTGAACCAGCAGAAGAGTAGGTCTTTTTGCATGATGATTATACCCATATGATGATAAAGAAACAGAGGCTCAGAGTGGTGGTACAGCTTGTCCCAAAACTTGCAGTCTCTCTGACTGCAAAGATGATATTCCTTCCACTGAACTACATTGTTTTTATAAAGTTCTCATCCCACTATTCTGGTCTCTTCATGTCCTTTATTATCTTCCAAAAATTAGTTAACCATGCTAAGGAAGAAGGCTCAAAGTGTCACTTGGGTCCATCAAAGAAAGCAGAAATTTTTAAAGAAAATTTTTAATGTTTTTATCTTATTTTTGAGACAGAGAGAGACAGAGCATGGGCAGGGGATGGGCAGAGAGAGAGGGAGACACAGAATCTGAAGCAGGCTCCAGGCTCTGAGCTGTCAGCACAGAGCCTGACGCGGGACTTGAACTCACAGACTGTGAGATCATGACCTGAGCTGAAGTCGGACGCCCAACCAACTGAGCCACCCAGGTGCCCCAGAAAGCAGAATTTTACAGTTGCTTTTCAGAGACCAAGTCTTGAATTATGGTATGCCCCCAAAACAGGGCTCGAAGGATTAGAATTTGAGCAGGTCAAGAGAATCTAGAGCAGGACCACAGGGCACTGGCGATTGACAACAGTGACAAAAATGCTGGCAACTGCCCGTGCCCCACCAGCTAGCCCTTCCTCATAAGGTAGGCATGCATCTCATTTGTATCCTAGGTTCCAGCTTTGCCCAGCGCCTATCACCTCCTCTGCACCTGCTCAGAGAGGTCCTGGATCTGAGATCCTAGGAGATTGGCAGGGGGATCCGTAAAGCAAACAGCAATGCCATGAGAAGTATACATCTCAAGTCCCGTCCCCCACTCTCAGAGCTACAGGGTTCTGGATAAATGCTCCAGGGTTAAAAATTATTCTTTTAGAAGGTGAGTTGAACTTGAAGAAGGGAAATAACAACATAAAATATGACAAAAATAAGACCTATGTTGCAAACCTTACAGTCCATTATAAAAGGATGCTGAGGATACGCTCTTTGAATTCTTATGAGCAAACACTGTATGTAGTCATGATTCGGGATAAGGAATATTTACAATGGCAAGCTTAGTTTTCACAGGCACATGACATTCCTAGCAGTAACTTGGAATTTTAATGGACATTTCCAAAGTTGTTTTCAAAACAGAAATGAGCCTTTGAAATCTGTGAGGAAGCTTCTGAGATGTTTTAACTTAAAACATGCATACATTTTTAACTATGATCATTGTATTAAGTATTTTCTCTACTTTAACATATTAATAAGAATTCAATATTGTAACCATACGGCAAGTAGGGAACTCTGGGGAGACATTTTGGAATAATGCTGGCAGGTACCACATCAAAAGCATACATCCTGCATCCACCCATTGAAAAGAAGGGAAAACTGAGAAATATCCACAGAGATTTTTTCCAGAGTCTCAGAACGACTCAGTAGTAGATTTAGACCTAATATTTAAATTAAGCCACCAAAGGAGAATAAAAAAACACAACTAACAGCAAACCATTCATAAAACCTTCTTCATCAACTATTTCATGAGTAAGGATCTCAGCAGTGATGAAGAGCCCAGCTGCCTTATCTGCAAGAACGGTTCAGAACCTTGGAGATCAGGGAACAGTATAATTTGGGTCACAATGGCATCCATAATTGTTTCCAAGGGGCTTTCCCATAACAACTGATTTCTTCTCAGAGTTTGTATAAGGTAGCTAGCTCTGGTATTGGACTCATCAGAGATGATAAATTGTCTTTCTCACTGACTCCTAAAAAAAATCTCAGGATCCCGGGGTGCCTGGATGGCTCAGTCCCTTAAGTATCCCACTCTTGATTTTGGCTCAGGTCATGATCTCAGGGAGATTGAGCCCCATGTCAATTTCTGTCAATTTCTGTTCTGTCAGCCCAGAGCCTACTTGGGATTCTCTCCTCTCCCTCTGCCAGTCCTCCCGTTCGTGTGCATGCTCTCTCTCAAAATAAATAAAAGAGAAAATCTCATTAAAAGAGAAATCTCAGGATCCCTATATATTCTACTTATAAAATGTATCAAGTAGATTTCAATAGGAACATCAAAAAATATGTCTTGCCAATGTGAGCTTTTCTTAAGAACTCATAAAATAAATACATGTCTTTAGAATATCTAATCTGGCATTCTGGGTTAAAAACAATTAACAAAAATTAACTTCAGAAGGAGCACTTAAATACCAAAACCCAAAATAAATGTGGAGAGAAGCACTACACCAATGACAAAGATCTTGGTTAAAGGAAAAATATACCACCAGTTTGAAGACTTTAAAAGTACAAAACTCCCTCCTTCACTTTGAAAGAACCTCGCTTGGAACCTTGCACACAGTGGAAACTCAGTAACATTTCTTACAGCCCTGAGCGGCTGTTTTGAGGAAATCAAAGATCACAGTTCATAGTTTGACACGGAATAGCAATTCCCACAAACCAAGAGTGTTTCAAAGTTCTTACTGTGCCTGAATACATCCCAGCACCTAATGCCTCATGGTTTATCCTCCATGCACCCCTTTCGGTTTACCTGGGGGGCTCCTGCATGGAGTGAGGGGCCCAAATCTTAGACTAAATGGCCTCCAAGTCAGGGGGGGAGCAAACGTTAGCTGCATCAGACCCTCCTGGAGGGTTTGAGAAAAGACACATTCCTGGGACCCATACCTAGAGGTTCTGGTTCAGCAAGTCTGGCTTGGAGCCCATGAAGTTGCATCTCTACAAAGGCCCCCGGGGACGGAGATGCTGCTGGTCCTTGGTCCTTTCCAATTCTAAAAACCTAGCCTTCAAGAGCCTCGTCTCCCACCGTTTGAGAGATTCCTTCAAGTCCGGGATTTTAGGTGCAAAATCACCGGACTGGGACAATCCCACCCACGCCCACGTACCTGCTCTCTCCTCCCGCCCACCTCGGGCCGCAAGCCCCCACGCACGTCACACTCACCGAACTTCCCGGGGTCTGGGGCCCCTCAGCACCCCAGAGACCAACCCCAGCTCTGCAGAGGGCCGTGGGGCGCCCGCTGCGGGCCGGAGGGAGCTCGCGGGAAGCCCGGGTCCCAGCTGCGCCGCAGCAGGTGGTACCGAGCGAGCGAGCGCCGCCAGCCCCGCAGGCCCTTTAAAGCCGCCGCTGACCCCTGACCTTGGCCTGGCTCCCCTGCGCGCTGGGGCTTTTAACGGCTCTCGGGTTTTCTTGTGAGTGTCCAGAGGAGCTCCAGCTGTGTGTTGGCTTAGCAGCGATTCCGGAGAAGCCAAGGGCTGCCAAAAGAACTTAAGAAGTTCCTGAGAAACCGAGGGCAGGCTTTATCTGCGGCCACTGAGCTGAGGTCACTGCTGCTGCTTGGGCTGAGGGCTTACTAATTGGCTCCAACGGTTTACTCACTTGGTGGTGGCTTCAGAGCCCACCTGCAGAGAAGCAGAGGAAATTCCCAAAGAAGGTCGAATTCCCAAAGAGAAGGAGTACCTATGCTAAGGGTAGCAGTTCTCTCCAGGAGCTTCCAGGAAGGGCAAGGCTGGGAGGTGGAGAAGGAACAAAAATGAAGATGCGATTTAGCACATAGATCACACCGAAGAACTTGGAAAGCACTGCCTGTTCTTAGATGAACCGCTTGTTGGTTTGTTTGTTCCCTTGTTTTCCGTGGGCAGGTACTCACAGCTGACATTTTATATGCTCACACGTTCCCAGCCTGTGCGCTTGAATTCAGTCTATCAGAGCCCCGCTTCAGCCTGCCAGCCTTTTCAGGCTGTTGATGAAGAGACACGCTGAAATTACATCACACGGATGAGAATTTACGAAAAAGCCAAGAGGACACAAGAGAGTTGTGAGCCCCCCCTCACTGGGCATGGACCTCTGAAGGCACAGGGCGCCTTGATTCCAGGACGGCTTCCGACATCCATTAGGAACTTTCCAAGCATTTCTCAGAAAGGATGGGGTTGGAAGGATGGAGAGAAGGAAGTTGAATGAAGGCACTCACGACTTTTCCCTTTTATTATCTTTTTTTTAAAAACAAAGGGAACACAAATATGAGTAAACTAACAACTTTTTTTTTTTTTTTAATTATCAAAGTGGGGGGGGGATAGTTTTCCTCAGAAGACGGTGTATTTGCTCGAGGCCAAAGTTGTCCTGGACTTCTGGAATCCACTTAGTATAGTCGGGATTACAGGGTGTTTGAAATCCTGGACTTGAACACAGTTCTACTCAATTTGGGGAGGAGGCCTCAGCCAGGACCACAGGGGTCTGCTCCCTTGACTCCTCTCTCCTGAGGGTGTGTGTGTGTGTGTGTGTGTGTGTGTGCTGGGGGATGGGGAGGGTGCTGTGAGTAGTCACTGTTCCTGGCACCACCCACCAGGCCTGTCCTGACTGTCAGACCAGCCTCAACAGCCCTCCAAGGACTATAATGAGAACCAACACGCCCCAACAAAAGCAGAATGGTTGGAGGCGATGGGAGGCTGTGCATTTTGTACGCTGCCACGTAGCCTTGTTTCTAGAACATAATCAGGAAAAGCACTCCAGGTTCCATAGAATGGTTTCCCTGGTTGAGATGCACTCCCCACCCACCCCAAGACCCACCCTCTAATATCAGTGAGTCTCAGATTCTGTTCAGACTGTCATGGGGAATATGCCCTTGGCCGTCAGAGTGAATCCCAGAGAGTGACATTGAGGGCTGGCTGCAAGCTCCAAAAGCCGGCGTCTTGGGGACAAATTACACTTGCAGTTCACGTTCCTGCCTGGCCCCGGCGGATGCTTTGCTGGAGCTGTATCCATACACCTCCAGGGGGCAAAGATTTATTAATTGAGCCTCCCTCCTCAACCCAGAGTAAAATCCCAAGGGAGGAAAGGAGGACATTTCACTTCAGGAGAAGGGTGGAGCCCTTTCTTCACAGTGAGCGAAGAAGTATTCAAATAGCATTGGAGTCAAAAGGGGGTTGGCTTTCTTGAGTAAGGTTTTTGGAAAGTATCCTTGTAGGGATGTTTTTACTCACAAATACAATTCCAGTTTAGTTTCCGCGACCACAATATGATACAAAAGGGGCTTTGGGGATCTACAACCTGTTCCACAGAATTCAACACGTCCCTTTCCTTTCTTTTGCTTGTAAAATTTAAACAAGCCTTTTCCCTCGAGAAACTATAATGCAAAATTTGTCTTATATTAAGAATTACATTTCTCCTACTAAGGATGTGTTAGTCTCCTTTGATTTGTTTCACAAAGTAGCAGTTTAAGCTG
This sequence comes from Leopardus geoffroyi, assembly GCF_018350155.1. Classification (NCBI taxonomy): domain Eukaryota; kingdom Metazoa; phylum Chordata; class Mammalia; order Carnivora; family Felidae; genus Leopardus; species Leopardus geoffroyi. Next base: position 132,499,559 of record NC_059333.1, read on the forward strand.
GACGTTTGAAGGAATTCAGGCACTAAAATCCCCAAGTTTCAATTTCTTAACACAGAAAATAAGCCTAATTGGACTTATATTACATGTATCTGACTTTGGCTTCACCGGCCGTTTTCTCTAGAAAAGGAAAAGTTATCGAATAAAAGAAAAGAAATCCAAAATTTCAAAATTGTGGAAAGAGTACTAAATGTTTCGGAGAATGTAGTTTCTTTTTTTTTTTTTTTAATTTTTTTTTCAATGTTTATTTATTTTTGGGACAGAGAGAGACAGAGCATGAACAGAGGAGGGGCAGAAAGAGAGGGAGGCACAGAATCGGAAACAGGCTCCAGGCTCTGAGCCATCAGCCCAGAGCCCGACGCGGGGCTCGAACTCACGGACCGCGAGATCGTGACCTGGCTGAAGTCGGACGCTTAACCGACTACGCCACCCAGGCGCCCCGAGAATGTAGTTTCTAAGTGTGGTGTCTGTCCTATCAAATGGGGCCCCCAAATGTGGGCGGAAAATGGCGCAGGCAGTGAAAGAATTCACCAGAGGCGGAATAAAGGAGACAGTAGTTTACTGAACATACCGCAAAGGAATGGTGAGCAGGACAGCAAAAGAGAGGCTGGCTGTCTGCAAGCAAGTGGTGGGTGGGAGCTGTTTTTAAAGGTGGAAGGTGAGGAAGTATGGAATTTTCTCTTTTTTGGTAACTATTCCTGGTTGTAAGTAGCCAGTCGGTTAGTGAGACCTATGCATACTTTGAGGTGGGTCACTGGGACCTATTTGTATCAGCCAGGGGGTCGCTGTGGGCGCTTGCCACATTCCATTGCTGAATCCTGTTGCCTAAAAGCAGCCTCTACAGAGAATTCTCCACTAGTTATATTTGCTTTTCGTTAACCCAACCTCTACAGTCTGGGGATTTCTGCAACTGTTTTAAATAACGAGATAACATCACCTTTAGCAATATCAAATTGCATTCTAGTCTGCATTCCTTAGTTCCCACTGAGAAATACTGGTGGCATTTCCAAACATGTGAAACCAGTATGACCAGAAATATGCAGGATGATTTTGGATGGGAGATTATTTAAATGAACATGATTGACTTTCTCCTTGATACACTCATTATTCTTAAGAGATAGGGGGGAAAAACCACATTTCTTTCACCAAGCGACACTTGGCGTTACTCTCCCATGCCTGCATACAGGTAGATAGAACAATTAATAAAGAAAATGCAGTATCGATAACTAAGCCAACATGCTTTCCTGAGTGAGTCCTTCTTGCGCTGTTTCCCAAGTAACTTCAATTCAAAATAATCCATATGCTGCTGTGGCACATTTTGGGGTGGCCTGCCCTGCTCTTACAGTGAGAAGAAGTCTAAAGCCTCAAAGTACAAGTTCCCTTGACCTATCCCGCCAGGATAATAATTATGAGGCTTTCTAAATAGTCCAAAGCTGATTTGAGTTTTGTTTCTCCACCTTGATTTCAAAGGTTATAAAAATACGCCAAAATATCTTCGTGAAAATCCTGTTGAACAAGAATAACGATTTTATTATGTATTTCCAAGCTATTATGGGAAACATGTGCTCTCCCTGTTCATGCAACATCGCGTGAACCATAACATGAGTTTTGATAGTGACGTGACTTAAACTGGCAGAGATCATTGTGTTTGCCACACAACAGTGTCATAAGAATTCCATGCAATGCTGTATTTGTGTGTTTTCACATCATGGCTGAGAGCTTAATCTTAACGCTCACTAATAGAGGTCTTGATAGCAAAGCATTCCTCCGTGAGAAAGAACGTGAATATTTCAGACATGGCAGAATTCTAGGCTGACATCTTCCTTGCCCTCGCCTGGAGTGGGCAGGACACAAAGTTAGTGAAAGAGGAGCTGTAAGGATCAAGGACAGACAGGGCCCTGCAGGAAGTGGGAGTGCACATATGCCCCAAACCCAGTGGAGTTGCAGATGACCCCAAATAAGAAAGGACACAAGCACCTTGGACACAAGGACCAAGTAACGAGATGCTTTCTCGTTACTCGTAATGCAAACACTGGGTAGCAGGCAAGCCCTGTCACTCACTGGAGGCTGTGCCCACCTATCTTCAGCTACCATGGAGGAGAAAGCAGTGTTTGCTTTTTGCATATATGTATACAAACACACACACACACACACACACACACACACACACACACACAATGCACATCTATCTATCTATATACACATATATCTATACACACACACATATGTTATTTTGTATGTATTACTTTGGCCTGAGAGGAATAATAGAAGAAAGGAGGCGGGTTGAAACATAGAATATACAGCCTGATGATTATGGATTTCTGCTCTTGATTCAACATGGGCAAGCAGGAGAATTTTTGCTTTAAGAGTTTCACAGTCTGTCAGGTTCTCAAAGGCCAATGAAATCATGAGCCCCAGGTATTTGGCATAAAAGTCAGCGGCATCAAGGAAGGTGTTAAGGCACAGCCCAACAACATACTGATGTGGCTGCAATCTGTCTTTGACTTTCCATAACCTGCACTTTGTATCCTTTAAGGCTTCCTTTCTCCTTTGATACCTCGGCCACCATATTCGCCCCCATGCTGTAGAAGCTCAGAGCTGTGGACCTCCAGTAAAGAGTCGAGGGGCCTCCCGGAGGATGAAGTGTGCCTCCCCAGCAGTCCAACTGTCTCTCTTTACAAGTGCTCCTGAGGTATGACGCATGCAAGGAAGAGCCAAAAGGATGGGTAGCAAGCTGGGCTGCGGTTGAGCCTGGAGCTACGGGCCAATGTCAAGTTTCCAGATTGGAGTCTGAACTTCCTGGGCTGCTTAACAATCCTACAGTAACAGAAACCGGCTTTTATTTTATTTTATTTTTTCAGTTTTATTTATTTATTTATTTATTTATTTATTTTTATGAAATTTATTGCCAAATTGGTTTCCATACAACACCCAGTGCTCATCCCCAAAGGTGCCCTCCTCAATACCCATCACCCACCCTCCCCTCCCTCCCACCCCCCATTAACCCTCAGTTTGTTCTCAGTTTTTAACAGTCTCTTATGCTTTGGCTCTCTCCCACTCTAACCTCTTTTTTTTTTTTTTTTTTTTCCCTTCCCCTCCCCCATGGGTTTCTGTTAAGTTTCTCAGGATCCACATAAGAGTGAAAACATATGGTATCTGTCTTTCTCTGCATGGCTTATTTCACTTAGCATCACTTATGGAAAGAGCCTAAATGTCCATCAACTGATGAATGGATAAAGAAATTGTGGTTTATATACACAATGGAATACTACGTGGCAATGAGAAAAAATGAAATATGGCCTTTTGTAGCAACTTGGATGGAACTGGAGAGAAACCGGCTTTTAAACTCACCTCTTGAAAAACCTCAATGGCTTCCTGTGAAATTGTGATTCATAATAAGAAGTATATATTTGGTATTCATCCCCCATTCCTGGCACAGAGCTCCTAAAACCCTGGGAGTTTCCCTAGACAAGAACCAGAAAGGCATCTTGTTATGTTAATGAGCCCTTAGGTGAGCCTTGGATAGGGTCTGGTTGCCATGGGAACCAACCCAGTGATGAGATGATTGGAACTTTCAGGCCCCATCCCCACTCTAATTTCCAAGGAAGGGACAGAAGCTGGAGATGGAATCAATCACCAACAGTCCGTGATTTAATCAAATGTGCCAGGACGCCTGGGTGACTCAGTTAAGTGTCTGACTCTGGATCTTGGCTCAGGTCACCAATCTCACAATCTCACGGTTGGTGAGCTCCAGCCCCACCTCTGTTGGGCTCTGTGCTGACTGCACGGGTTCTCTCTCTCCCCTTCTCTCTGCTCCTGCCCCGCTCGTGCTCACTCTCACTGTCTCTCTCTCTCTCTCTAAGTAAATAAATAAACATTTAAAAGAAAAATCAAATGTGTCTATGTAATGAAGACTGCATAAAAACCCAAAGGACAGGGTTCAGAGGGCTCCTGGGTTGGTGAATATGTGGAGATTGGGGAGAGCGGCACGCTTGGAGAGAGCATGGAATCTCTGTGCCCCTTACTTCACCCTGTGTGTCTCTTCCGTATGGCCTGGCTCTTCCTGAGTTGTTTCCTTTCATAATAAACCAGTCATCTAGCAAGTAAAACATTTCTTTCAGTTCCCTGAGCTGCTCTAGCAAATTAATTGAACCTGAGGAGAGGGTCGTGGGACCTTTCAATTTGTAGCTGGTTGGTTTGGTAACAACTTAGGCTTGCAGTTGACATCTGAGGGGGACAGGGGACAGTCTCATAAGACTGAGTCTTCAACTCGTGGCATCTGACTCTGGCTCTGGATAGATAGTGTCAGGACTGAGTTAAATTCCCAGACACCCTGCTGGTGTCTGAGAATTGCTTGGTGTTGTTCGGGAAGCCCCCCAAAACCTAACACACACGTTGGAATTGGGCCCAGGAACCTATAAGACTACCCAGCACCCACAGGGTGGAGTTAAATTAGAGTCAGGTATAAAAGTTCTTTAGGAGCCTAGGTGCAGTCCACTTTTCTAACTTACATCAAAATCTAGGCTATATTGCTACTCCTCACAAACATGCCATCCCATACCTTCATACTTCTGCAAGTGCCGTTCCCATCTGCCTGCCCAGGAAATGTCTAGTGATCCTTAAAGACTTATTCAGATGTTACCTCCTCTATGAAGTCCCTTCCCCATACTCACCTCCACTCAGTGTCAGTTCCGGTCTCTGCAACAATCTATACAGATAGGTCTACCTATGGAAACACACAAACAAAGATCGTAGCATCGTGATTCTAACAGTTAACTTCCATGTCGGTACGGGACATCTATTGTTTTGGATATCCTCTCCTGCGACACATTTATTCTACGCATAGGATTTATTCTACGCGTATGCCATTGTTTCAGAGCCAATGAAAGGCCAATGAAATTATGAGCCCCCTACCTACCTCCCTAGCTATAGTTCTTGGTCTGGGGATCTTGGGTTCAGAGAATCTGTGTTTCCATTCCTCAGCAGATAAATGTGAGTCTGAGGCTGATGGAAGCTACATTCCAGTTATGGTGAAAGAAGACTGTCTGAAGGTTAGAGGTGGCCTTCAGAGCAGGAGGGAGAAATTCCTGTGGTATTAGAGCTCTAGGCTTCTGTCATCTTTAAGACTTTATCCTTCCCATAAGATGTGCACACTGGCCAGGAAATAGCTCTTCTTGGCCTAGTTAGTTGTGTTTCTCTCAATAAAAGAAGCCTGGCTAATGCAATGACTATCCGTCTACTGAAATACATAAACTCTCTCTTTTAAATGAAACTATCTCTTACTCCTCTTAGACCCTGTTTCTGAAAGATAAGCTCCAATACTCACTGCTGCTACCTTGAGCATTGTGATTCCCCATTGTTTCTGCCTGGCCCTAGAAAGAGAAGAACCCCAGGCATTTACCCCCAAAACACTCGGCTAATCACCATGTCGTTTGTCCCTGGAACTTTTGCTGCTTATGGCTTTTACTCTTTCTCTCTCTCAGCATGGACACTCTTGATCTACTTCTGTCTTTCACAGTAATGTTTTACCACTAATGGACTGGGCTGTAGATTTCTTCCTTAACCCTGGAATACCTAATTTCCATCTTTAGGAAATTTCTCACAGCTTCTGGTCCTTCAAGAGTTTCTATTTCTATTTGCAAGTGTATGTATTTACTGACTGGTTTGTTTGTTTATTTTTCTATCATGTCCAGGACTTTTGCATAAAAGGTTGAGCAGCACAAGCTCATCCCACCATCTTAAAATGACGTCCGTTATATGAATCCCATAACTGCTACTTACACCCTTGAAAATATCTTGAGTTTTTATTATTATTGCTGCCTCACAAATAAACACTGGTCTGGATGGCAAGAATCTAAAGAAGCAAATATAGACCTAAGGAAAATCAAGTATAAGACTTAAAAGAAATGCCAAATGCTCTGGATCCTTTTCTGCTCATTTTACTTTTTTTCCTTTTCTTCTCATTTACTTGGTAAACTTATTCCCTTTCTGATTGAGTAACTCAGCTCTATGTTTACATATCTGAATTCTTAATTATTGCTGAACTGCCAGACGTAAGCATGCCAAGCACAGCATGATAATTCTGTAAACATGTCTCTGAAGAATAATGAGAAGTTTCAAGCCCTCGTTTAATTCCACTGGATATATTCAATCACCAAGTCATACATGGGAAGGATGTCCTGAGGTCATGCTCACTATAATTATCCCAGCTGCATGCATCTGAAATTTCTGAGCCGTGCCGCATTAGTTCCCTAAAAAGAAAACAACATAACTGATTGAGGCAAGAAATAGTTAGGAGGTAACATGTGTACAAGTGGTTGAACCTTGGTGTTCTGGCTATAACAGAAGTCTATATGATGTCTTCAGCCCAACGATTAGGACGCTTTTGTTGTTACTGCTGTGGTTAGAAACATTTTTACAGGAGGATTCCAAATGCTTCCCAAATTTCTGTGTAAAAAATATGATACAAATGAAATTTACACTTATACCATATGAAATTCCTATGACTATAACCCATACCCCCACCCAAGAAACTTGGGAGAGAATTTATAAATAGGAACAAAATGTTAATAGTCAAGATCAGGGTTAAGATTTTATACTTCCAAACAAGTAAAGTCCTCTTGAGTTTCATTTTCAACAGGCCAAGGAGACAATTCTGGAACACTGTTTTAGTATTGACCAGAGAGCAGAAATCTTTGCGGGGCAGCTACATCTCACTTTGACCACCACTCTTAAAAAACAAGAGGGGCTACTTAAAGAAATTGATGCCTGACCCCGCTCCTATAGTAACCATACAGTGAGAAACTCAAGGGCATTATGACTGTGCCCATAACATCTCTTCAGTGGAAAGCCACATATTAGAAAATCTCATTCATTCATGTTTATGAAAGGTTCAATAATGAGGTAACTTACTTGCTTTCTTGCCACACTGTGCTTCCAGTGTTCAGGAATCTTCTGATTTCTAATCAGTAAGATAATAGAGTAAGTTAATTCATGAATCAAGACAAATTAGGGTTGTATCTAAACCCTCCTAACTGAATAAACAGGATCTTTTATAAGCACTCAGAAAACCTCCATTGCCTGTGAATTTTCCCTAAACTAGTGTCAGAAACTTCAGTGACTATGATTCCTGAAAATATCAATATCCCTTCCCAGAACTTCTTGTTATCTGTGAGAATAAATATATTTTCAATTTTCCAGGTAGGTCTGAGTTTTCTACGATTTTCTGCCAACATCCTAACTGAACAATTACTTTGTTTCTTGCTTTACCTAAATTGTTGCATTCTCCTGAGTTGTTATGTGGTATTAGGTTCTGTTGACCTCACCATGGAAAGTTTCCTCCTTTGTCTTTGGGAGACCATATCTTCTAGGTGTTATTTCCACATTTTGTGACATTTCTCTCATTATATTTCCTCCTTTAGTATTCTACCTGTGGCCATATTAAACAGGTTCATCCCTGATCTTCTGCTTTCCCTGCATGCTTTTGTATTCTCATGGCTTGATCCCTCAACTCGGAGCATGAGAACTCCATAACCACAACCCAGGACTCTGCTCAGTATTAGTACCACATCTCCCACTGTCTGCTGGATAGTTCTGTCTGGATGTTCCATGACACTGGCAAATCCACAAACAAGCTTACAATCTTTTTCCAAAGCCCAGCAATGCCATCAGGAGCTACCAGTATTCTCCCAGACTCAAACATTAAAGTATTTTTTATGGATCCCTAGAAAGATAAATAGCCATCAAGCATTTATGACTATAAGAACTCATTCAGACTGTCTGGCATTCCATTTTGACTGCCCTCCTGCTCCCACCCACATAGTTACTACCAGAGTTGCAATAATTATTCGAGAAGATCTGCCGCCTATCCACTGTTCATTGGTCCAGAGATAGAAACTGGCCCAACCTATGTTCTCAATCGTGGTTCATCTATGGGAAATAGAAACTTGGATCACTCCATTTCTGGATGCTTAGATTGAAATTTGGGATCTGAGAGCTGTCAGTGACCAGATTTTCTATGTATGCATGGGAGAAGTTGAGGAATCCTGACTAAAGAGAGAAAGGAACAATAAGCAAACAGAGAGAGGGGAGCAGAAATGAGAAGTGGAGAAAATACGTGATGGAGTTCAAAATTTGATCCTGGTTGTTTCTGAGACTGAGCTCCAGTCCTGACGCTGGGTCTGCAAAATATCTCCAAATTCCAACAGTGAAAGCTCTCTTATCATAAGTTAGTCCAAACTGAGTTTTAGTTACCCACAATGAAAAAGACATACTTTCTAGAAGACTTCTCAATTTTTCTTTAACACAGGGGTTATTTTATTTCTATCCTCTAAACCTCTACTTCGGGTTCTCATCCCCCAAACCTCTACAACAGTCGGTTCTTAACTAGGTTCCCTGTCCCCAGTATATTTCCTGATTAATATGTCCTACGGTCCAATTCAAAGTTAACTTTGTAAAATATTTCTTTGCATATGCCTTCGTCTTTCTCAGTAATCATCCATTGATCCCTATTGCTTGTGCGTTTCCATACAACTCAGTGTTTACTAGTGCTTTGCATAAGTAGCTATGCAAAGTCTTTGACAATATAGTCCATACTACTTTCAAACTTCTTCCACTTTTTATAAATGTGGATCATCTATTTCAGTTAACCTTGTCTTCTTATTTTTTTCCCTGAACATGCTATGAAGAATTTGATAACTGTACCTTCACTTACATTGTCTTCCCTGCCTGAAAGCCTGTTTTATGAATTCTGTTCCATTCCACTTTTTTTATGAATATCTTTTCGCTAATGTAGAATTCAGATCATACCTCTCTAGGAAGACCTTCTCCGGGGTGGTAGAGTGCAATATGTGTTCATGATTTTTTCTTCCTTCTACAACTTTGCCAAGTTCACTGTGAAAGAAATATATTTTCCCACTCTATTTATTTTGGACTTTGCCTTGTGACATATATTGGCCCATGGAATATGAGCAAATATGATGGTGCTTGTTCTAAGTTAAACTTTTAAGCGTTTAACCAGCCCTCTTGGAGATTCAAATCTTTGCCATAAGAAGAGTATAATTAAGGTAGCCAAATGAAAATCCATTGAGCAGGTATGACTGAATCAAAGCCTGAAATCCAGCCCAATCCAGGTGAGTCTAGCCAAGATCCACCAGTTTGAGTTTGACATTTACTAACAAAAACTGACCATTTACTGTTTTGAGCCACTGAGATTGTGGGGGGGTGCTTGTTATGCAGCACTATCACAGATACTAATCTAACAGAGATGTTGGGTGAATTCTTTCTTTGACCTTCTAGCACATTGATTGTCTTTATTACTGGTTTGGATTTAGAAAATGCCTTATTTTTGGCATCTTTTGATGTTTGTGATAGTAACTAATATTTATCAAGTATATTTTTTGCGTGAGGCACAGCAGATAATTTAAATATTTTATATCACTTATAGAAAAATATAGAAAGTAGGCATGAGTATTTCCATAAACTGATATGGATTAAAAGATTGAGTAACTTTCTGGGGCGCCTGGGTGGCGCAGTCGGTTAAGCGTCCGACTTCAGCCAGGTCACGATCTCGCGGTCCGGGAGTTCGAGCCCCGCGTCGGGCTCTGGGCGGATGGCTCAGAGCCTGGAGCCTGTTTCCGATTCTGTGTCTCCCTCTCTCTCTGCCCCTCCCCCGTTCATGCTCTGTCTCTCTCTGTCCCAAAAATGAATAAACGTTGAAAAAAAAAATTAAAAAAAAAAAAAAAAAAAAGATTGAGTAACTTTCTCCAAACCACACAGGTGGTTAATGGAGGAAGAAGCAGGATTCAAATGCAGGGCTGTATAGATCCAAAATCCATGTTCTGTATGTCTTTTCCTCTTGGAAGCTTTTGCCAGTTTGCCAAGGAGAGTAAAAACCATTAGTTGTAGCTCCTCAATTTCATCCAACCAAGAAAGACCACAAAAAGTGCAGTGAACTTGCAACCTTGTTAAATAAATGAGTCCATTTGTCCAATGTATAGATGAGGAAACTGGAACTCATAGGGGCAGGACTGCTCTGTTAGCAAGTTCACTACTCCTTCTATGTCTGCCGTAAGGCAACTGTAAGCCAGTCATTTTCTGCCTCACTCAACTTTTGATTCTTTCAAAGAGAAAGTGAAGTACGTTCATGCATGTGTTTTAGACCTCCATCTCTGCCAACAACATACGCCCAATAGGAACTAGCAAAGAGCCTGGTCCTTTGAAATTGCTCAGCACTTGCGTGTTCAATCACGGGAAGAAAAGGACAGAATTCTGCTCCCTGGTGAGTGGGGGGATCCCCTAGGAGTCACACTGAGTGACATGCCTACCATAGACAGTGAGATTTTAATATTTCCAATCTTTTATTAGCCTTCTCATCCACTAGCAGAGTGGGACCATGTTTTTGTTTCCATTTCATAAAACACACATTTTATGGGAGAAGGGAGTTACGTTCACTCATATTTGAGCAAACATTTCATGAACACCCTTTCTTTCCAAAGACTGGAGAAAGATTTTCTTTAATGGAAGAATCATCAAATTATATTATTAGAGAGGGATATGCACTGCCCATGATGCCCCATCGTTCCTGGAAATTGTTTAAGGCCACCACATTATTAACAATTACCTTGCTGATGATGGATCCCATAGAGCACAGCAATTCTCTACAAGGAGACTCTACCATTGCTTCTCTTGGGGAAAAACAATTATTTTCAGTCTTTATCTGAATTGGTCAAGTAGACTTAGACCTCTTCCCGGAATAGTGTTTTTGTTCAAACTAACAGCACAAGCCACAGAGTAGTAACTCAGGTGGGCATCAAAGAACAAGCTCTCTCATTAAGAAAATTTTCAATATAAAAAGTTTTACATGTTGCAGTGGGACTAAGAACCATTTTCTTTCAGGTCTGCAGCACACAAACGAGCTTATTCTCATGGCCTCTGTCTTCCATCGGCAGACAGATTTAGAGTTTATTTTAGGGCAGAATGAAATTATTTGTAGGATGTGAAACAGACAAAATGTAGTTTATGAGCCTTTCTCTCTCTCTCCTTCAGCCCACGAATCCTTACTGGGGTAACACAGCTTCTGGATACAGAAGGATACAGAAATGGATAAGTAAAACCTTCATCAACACATGCCTGAAAAAGTAAAAAAAAAAAAAAAAAAAAAAAGATTTGATAAGATCCATCAGTTGTTTTTGATAAAAGCTCTAATTAAAACTGGAATATGAGTAAACTTCTAAGCATAATAGAGTGTTTATCAAGAGCAAATAACAAATCTCTCAATAAATGGTGAAAAATTAGAACTTGTAGTCAGAAAAAAAGTAGAAGAATGTCTTCTTCCCGCCACAGGAACACATAAGTGATTTGTGAATATTTTCTCTCAAGCTATTTCTTGTCTTTCATCCTCTAACAGCACCTTTGAAAGAACAGAGGTTCTTCATTTTGACAAAATCTAGTTGATCAAATTCTTTTACGGATTGTGTTTATGGTATTCTGTCTAAGAAATCTTTACCTAACCTAAGGTCACTAAGATTTTTCTCCTATTTTCTTCTAGAAGTATTATAATTTTTAGGTTTTACACTTAAGTCTATGATTTATTTTTCATTAATTATTGTGTACCATGTAAAGTATGGATTAATAAATTTACTTTTCCATACGGACATCCAAATATTCAGCCCAATTTGTTGAAAAGACTATTCTTTCTCATAAGAATTACCTTTTACTGGGGCGCCTGGGTGGCGCAGTCGGTTAAGCGTCCGACTTCAGCCAGGTCACGATCTCGCGGTCCGTGAGTTCGAGCCCCGCGTCGGGCTCTGGGCTGATGGCTCAGAGCCTGGAGCCTGTTTCGGATTCTGTGTCTCCCTCTCTCTCTGCCCCTCCCCCGTTCATGCTCTGTCTCTCTCTGTCCCAAAAATAAAATAAACGTTGAAAAAAAAAATTAAAAAAAAAAAAAAAAAAAAGAATTACCTTTTACTGAAACTGGACCACTTTCTTATATCATACACAAAAATAAACTCAAAATGGATGAAAAACCTAAATGTGAGACAGGAAACTATCAAGACCTGAGAGGAGAAAACAAGCAACAACCCTTTGACCTCTGCCTCAGCAATTTCTTGCTCAACACATCTCCAAAGGCAAGGGAAATAAAAGCAAAAATGAACTATTGGGACCTAATCAAGATAAAAACTTCTGCACAGCAAAGGAAATAATCAACAAAACTAAAAGGCATCTGATGGAATGGGAGAAGATATTTGCAAATGACATATCGGATGAAGGGTTAGTATCCAAAATTTATAAAGAACTCACCAAACTCAACACCTGAAAAACAAATAATCCAGTGGAGAAATGGGCAGAAGACATGAGTAGACAACTTTTCCAAAGACATCTAGATGGCCAACAGACACATGAAAAGATGCTCAACGTCACTCATCATAAGGGAACTACAAATCAAAACCACATTGAGATGCCACCTCACACAGGTCCGAGTGGCTAAAATTAACAGCTCAGGAAACAACAGGTGTTGGAGACGGTGTAGAGAAATGGGAACCCTCTTGCACTGTTGGTGGGAATGCAAACTGGTGCAGCCACTCTGGAAAACAGTGCAGAGGCTCCTCAAAAAATTAAAAATAGACCTACCCTATGACCCAGCAATAGCATTACTAGGAATTTATCCAAAGGATACAGGAGTGCTGATTCATAGGGGCACATGTAACCCAATGTTTATAGCAGCACTTTCAACAATAGCCAAATTATGGAAAGAGCTCAAGTGTCCATCAACTGATGAATGGATAAAGAAGATGTGGTTTATATATACAACGGAATACTACTTGGCAATGAGAAAGAATGAAGTCCTGCCATTTGCAACAACATGGATGGAAGTGGAGGGTGTTATGCTAAGTGAAATTAGTCAGCCAGAGAAAGACAAATATCATATGTTTACACTTGTATGTGGAACTTGAGAAACTTAACAGAAGACCATGGGGAAAGGGAAGGGGAAAAAATAGTTTCAAACAGAGAGGGAGGCAAACCATAAAAGATCTTAAATGCAGAGAACAAACTGAGGGTTGATGGGGGAGGAGTGGGGGAGAGGGGAAAATGGGTGATGGGCATTGAAGAGGGCACTTGTTGGGATGAGCACTGGGTGTTGTATGGAAGTGATGAATCATGGGAATCTACCCCTGAAACCAAGAGCACACTGTGTGTATGCTGTATGTTAGCTAACTTGGCAATAAATTAAATTAAATGAATAAATAAATAAATAAATAAAAGAATTACCTTTTCACTTTTCTCAGAATCGATTATATATATGTTGGTCTATTCCTGGATTCTTTATTCTGTTTCATTGATTTGTGTGTCTTTATGCCAATACCACATTGTCTTGATTGTTGTAGCTTCGTAAGAAGTCTAAAATCAGAAAGTGTGAGTCTGTCAGCTTTATTCCTTTTTTATTATTTTTATTTTTTTAATTTTTTTAACGTTTATTCATTTTTGAGAGACAGAGACAGAGCGTGAGCACGAGATGGGCAGAGAGAGAGGGAGACACAGAATCTGAAGCAGGTTCCAGGCTCTGAGCTGTCAGCACAGAGCCTGATACGGGGCTTGAACTCATGAATGGTGAGATCGTGATCTGAGCTGAAATCAGACGCTTAACCGACTGAGCCACCCAGGAGCCCCCTGTCAGTTTTATTCTTTACAAACCTGTTTTGGCTATTCTAGATCATTTGCATTTCCATATAAATTTTAGAATCAGTTTTTCAATTTTCATTAAAAAAAATTACTGGAGTTTTTATTGGAATTCTGTTAAATCTATAAATCAATTTGGAGAGAATTGACATCTTAAAAAAAGAATGAACCTTTTAATCTGTTAACAGTTATCTCAACATTTATTTAGATATTTAATTTCTCTTAGCATACTTGTAGACCTCAGCATACAGGTCTTGCATTATCCTTTGTGAACTTTATGCCTAAGTAGTTCATAGATTTGAAACTACTGTAAATTGTATATTTTAAATCCAATTTCCACGTGTTATTTGAGGTATAGTTTATTTCTTATTTCTTGAAGTATAATTAACATGAAATAAAATTCACAAAATTCACATGTACATTTCAATTAGTTTTAAAAATAAGTAGTTGCGTAATCATCAACATAGAATATTACCATCACCACCAAAATTCTGTCATGTCACTTGGCAATCCCCTACACTTATCTCAGGTTTCTGGCAACCACTGATCTTTTTCTATCATTATACTTCCTAGAATACCATGTAAATGGAATTGGATAGTATGAGCCTTCTATATCTGGTTTATTTTACTGACTTTTAGAGTTCATTAATATTGTTGGTGTATAAGTATCTTGTTCCATTATATCTAAATAGTATTCCACGTAAATACACCATGATTATTTATTCATTTCCATGTTAATGGATGTGTGAGTTGTTCCCAGTTTTGCATTATGAGGAATAAAGCTGAAGTGAACATCCATGTACAAGCCTTTGTATGGACATATGCTTTCTTTTCTTTTGGGTAAACACCAGAGACTGGCTGATGGGGGTCCAGTTATTTTATCAGAGAAAAGTTAATACGAAAAATTGTTAACGAGGCCACTGAAAAGGCAAAAAATGACTACCATGAGACTTCCCTTCCTGGCACATGTAAGGGTATTAGAAGTCTCTGGTGTTGGGCTCTGTGCTGACAGCTCAGAGCCTGGAGCCTGCTTCGGATTCTGTCTCCCTCTTTCTCTGCCCCTGACCCACTCGCATTCTGTCTCTGTGTCTCTCAAAACTAAATAAACATTTAAAAAAAACCCCAAAAAACAGAAGCCTCTGCTTTATCCTAACAAGTGAAAAACTTAAAAGATGGAAAAAGTAACATTCCCTTCCAGGATCCACAAGAGACGAGGACACATGGCAAACTGCCCCCAAGATTAGAGAAACAGGTGAATTCATGGAGTCACGGCTTACCAAAGCAGAGACTCATGAGTGGAAATACCCAGGAAATAGGTGCCAGGGTAGGAAAGCCTAATTTGTCACTGATGAATTGTTGGAGTCTCAGTATGAACAACTCGGAGAGTTAAAAACTCCAGAAGGACCTGTCACAGGTGGGGCCCCATAATATTGTGAGATTTACCTCCAGGAACCTGAAATGTTCTCACAGTAAATATCGAAGAAAAATGCCCTCAACTTCTGGCATGTGGAGGAGGAAAGAAATAATCTTATAATATGCCAGAGCACTCTTTTTCTTAAGCACTGTTTTTCTTTTTTTTTTTTTTTTAATTTTTTTTTTTAACATTTATTTATTTTTGAAACAGAGAGAGAGAGAGAGAGAGAGAGCATGAACAGGGGAGGGTCAGAGAAAGAGGGAGACACAGAATCTGAAACAGGCTCCAGGCTCTGAGCTGTCAGCACAGAGCCCAACGCGGGGCACGAACCCATGGACTGCGAGATCATGACCTGAGCCAAAGTCGGACGCCTAACCGACTGAGGCACCCAGGCGCCCCACGCACTGTTTTTCTTAAAAAAAAAAAAAAAAACAGAACACTGTTTTTTTGTTTTTTTGTTTTTTTTGTTTTTTTTTTTTAACAAGGCCTGCCTTTAGGAGAAAGTAGTCAGCCAGAACCTAACCTGCTGGGGTGTTATCAGAGGCTAACTGACTTTGGAGAAGCAAATACCCAATTCCAGTCCACTCTAGCAATCCTGACCCACCTAAGAGAAGAGAAAAAACTGAGAAGCACTTGTAAAGTTCACAGTCCAGAGGCATAAGTTCACTTAAAAAATTGAGACCTAAGTGGGGCTCCTGGGTGACTCAGATGGTTAAGTGTCCAACTTCAGCTCAGGTAATGATCTCATGGGTTCGTGAGTTCGAGTCCAGCGTCCGGCTCTGTGCTGACAGCTCAGAGCCTGGACCTCCTTTCGGATTCTGTGTCTCCCTCTCTCTCTGCCCCTCCCCTGTTCATGCTCTGTCTCTGTCTCTCAAAAAGTGAATAAATGTTAAAAAATATATATTTAAAAAAATTGAGACCTAATCATAGGACTATAGAAGGCTTCCCCTTGCCCCACACCTCACCACCCCATTACAAAAGACCTATTTACAGAAGCTCCTTTTGCCCACGATATCATGTCTCACCACCAAGAAAAAATTACCAGGCATACCAAAAGGCAAAAAACACATTTTGGTGAGTCAGAGAAAGCATCTGAACCAGACATGTCAGGAATGTTAGAATTATCAGATGAAGAATTTAAAATAATTATAATTCATATGCTAAGGGCATATTCCAATATTATAATATGGTGGTGTGTTAATCACTTAACTCTAGTATAAACGGTATATGATAGAAATATTAAAAATAACTATAGTTCCAATAATTTGTTACGGGATATACAATATAAAAAATGTAGATTGTAACATCAAAAACAAAATGGGGCACCTGGGTGGCTCAGTCGGTTAAGCATCTGACTTCGGTTCAGGTCGTGATCTCATGGTACGTGAGTTTGAGCCCCGCGTCGGGCTCTGTGCTGACAGCTCAGAGCCTGGAGCCTGCTTCAGATTCTGTGTTTCCCTCTCTCTGACCCTCCCCCATTCATGCTCTGTCTCTCTCTGTTTCAAAAATAAACAAACGTTAAAAAAAATTAAACAAACAAACAAAAACAAAATGAGGTGTGGAGACTAAAAGGGGAGAGTTTATGTATGCAATCATAATTAAGTTGTTATCAGTATAAAATACACTGTAATATCTAAAAGATATTGTATGTAAGCCTCATGGCAACCATAGAGCAAAAATCCACAATAGATAAAGGATAAAGAGAGGAGATTCAAAGCATGCCATTACAGAAAATCATCAAAGGAAGAAAACAAGAGAAGAAGAAAGGAACCAAAAAAAAAAAAAAAAAAAAAAATACAAAGAACCAGAAAATAGTAAGATGGCAAGTTCTTACCTATTGATAATTGTTTTAAATGTAAATGGATTAGGGGTGACTGGGTGACTCAGTTGAACATCGGACCCTTGATTTCAGCTCAGGACATGATCCCAAGGTCGTGGGATCAAATGCTGAGCATGGAACCTGCTTGAGATTTTCTCTCTCTCTCCCTCTGCCCTCTCCCTCATTCATGCGTGCTCTATACACAAACAAACAAATGTAAATGATTAAATTCTCCAACTAGAAGACATAGCATAGCTGAATGGATTAAAAAAAAATTAAAAAAGCCCAAACCTATATGCTACATACAAGAGACTCACCTCAACTTTAAGGATACCTATAGGTTCAAAGTGAGAGTGCAGAAAGGTATTCTACACAAAAGGAAATCAAAAGAGAACAGAGTTAACTATAGTTATATCAGTCAAATTAGATTATAAGCAAAAATTGTAACAAGAGACAAAGAAGGTAATATCAAATAATAAAGGAGTTAATTCATCAAGAGGATATAACAATTGTAAATACACATGCACCCAATGTTAGAACACCTGCATATATTAAGCAAATATCAACTGAAAGATCTTAAAGGAAAGGGTAGACAACAATACATTAGTAGAGGACTTCAATACCCCACGTTTGATAATAAATAGATCATTTAGACAGACAATCAAGAAGGAAACATGAGACTTGAACTGCACATTAGACCAAATGGAATTAACACATATGTAGAACATTCCACCCAAAAGCAGCAAAATACACATGAAAGACTTGCCAGAATAAACCATATGCTATTTCATAAAACAAATCTTAGCAAATTTTAAAAGACTGACATTATACCAGGTATCTTTTCTGACCACAAAGGTATGAAACTAGAAGTCAATAGCAGGAGAAAAATTGGAAAATTCGCAAATATGTAGAAATTAAACAACATAGTCCTGAACACATAACAGGTTAAAGAAGAATTTGAAAGAGAAATTAAAAATCTCTTGAAACAAACAAAAAGGAAGTACAATATACCAAAACATCTGAGATGCAGCAAAGGCAGTTCTAAAAGGGAATTGTATAGCAATAAATACCACATAGGGAAAAAAGATATATGTATATATACTTTAAAAACCTTAATGTTTGAGAGAAAAAAAACCTTAATGTTATACCACATGGAAAAAGAAGAATAAACTAAGGCCAGAGTTAGCAGAAGGAAGAAGATAACAAAGATTAGAACATAAATAAATAGAGAGTGGGAAAAAAGTAGATAAGATCAACATAACGAAGCATTGGATTTTTAAAAAGATAAACAAAATTAACAAATCTTTAGCTAGACTTTCCCACTAAAAAGAGGATTCATAAATAAAATTATAAATGAAAGAAGAGATATTACCACAGAAATATAAAGGATGATAAGGGATTACATGAACATTAGAGAACTGATATGAACTATGAATTATAAACCAACAGGTTGGACAGCCCAGATCAAAAGGATTAATTCCTAGAGACATACAAGCTGATAAGGCTGAATCATTAAAAAATAGAAAATTTGAAGAGACCAATAGTGAATAAAGAGATTGAGTCAAAAACTTCACAACTCAGAAAAGCTCAAAAAAGCTGCCTTCATGAGGGAACTTGACCAAACATTTAAAGAAGAATTAATGACAATCCTTCTCAAACTCTTCCAAAAAGTGGAAAATGGAAAACTTCAAAACTCACTTTAAAAGACCAGAATTACCCTCATACAAAAGCCAGATGAGGGCACTACAAGAAAAGAAAACTACAGGCCAATTTCTCTGATGAATACAGATGCAAAAATTCTCAACCAAATGCTAGCAAAACATATTCAACAGTATTTTAAAAAGATCATACAACATTAACAAGTGGGATTTATTCCTGGGATGCAAGGATATTTCAACATACGCAAATCAATGTGACATACCATGTTAACAAAATGAAATATAAAAATCATATGATCATCTAAATATGTGCTGAAAAGACATTTGACAATATTCAACATCCTTTTATTATAAAAAAGAACTTACAGCAGAGAGGATTGAGTGGGGAACATACCTCAGTATAATAAACGCCATACATGACAAGACCACAGCTAACATCACACTTAATGGTGAAAAGGTGAAATCTCTAGAATCAGGAACAAGACAAGGGTGCCCACTATTACCATCCTATTCAACATAGTACTGAAAGTCCTAACCATTGCAATTAGGTAAGAAAAGAAAAGAAGATACTGAGAGTACAGAGGATTTTGCTGATGATTGAGTTCTAGAAGATGCAGTGAGAATTTAAGGAGACAGGTAGAAGAAGGGACAGAAGGATTAGGGGGTGCACAGAGCCTGATGGGGGTAAGAGTTCAGCTAATCTTGGAAGACCTGATTCCTATGGTGGCTAATATGGAAAGGACTATAGCACATGACAGAAAAGCCCAAAAGACTCTGAGAATTCCCAAAGCAAGTGTCATAAGGAGGAAAGGACTGTGCCAAGTCGAGTTCACCCCACTTACAGCCATTCAAATTAAAGCATTTTAAAAAACATTGTGGGTCCCAAAGACATTTCTCAGTGGATAGGGTTGGGACCTCTGCTGTCTATCCACTCTTCTCTTCCCTAACTGCCCCTCAAAGGCATATGGCGTAATCTCTTCAGTGAATTTAGGCTCCAACAAAGACCTGAAGATCCTTTGACTTCAAGCAGCTTTAGGTTCTAGCCTTGCCAAAATCGTTAAAGTGAAAAATAGATTAAAATTCCAGGAACTAGGGGTGCCTGGGTGGCTCAGTTGGTTAAGTGTCTGACTCTTGATTTCAGCTCGGGTCATGATCTCACAGTTGTGAGATCGAGCCCCACATTGAGCATGCTCAGCACGGAGCCTGCTTAAGATTCTCTCTCTCCCTCAGGGCGCCTGGGTGGCTCAGTCGGTTGAGTGTCCAACTTCGACTCAGGTCACGATCTCATGGTCTGTGAGTTCGAGCCCCGTGTCAGGCTATGTGCTAACAGCTCAGAGCCTGGAGCCTGCTTTTCTGATTCTGTGTCTCCCTCTTTCTCTGCCTCTCCCCGCTCATGCTCTGTCTCTCTCTCTCTGCCAAAAATAAATAAACATTAAAAAAAAAAGATTCTCTCTCTCCCTCTTCCTCTGCACCACCCCCCTGCCGCTTGCACTCTCTTGCACATACACGGGCTCTCCCTCTCTAAAAGTAAATTAAAATATAATATAATAAAATAAATAAAATCTCGGGAATTTTCTGGGCCTTAGATACTTGCTTGAAGTGGCAGAAGGAACAGGTATAGGAACAAGCACAAATTAATATTTTAACATATCACATAGCAATCGAATCTTATTAATTTGGACCTTATTAATTCAGAGTTAATAATTTAGACACTTGTCATGAATGGAAAAATATTTTAAGGAACAAAATCATGTTAGTCAGCAAATCCAACTTGTATACAATTTATTTTCTGATTACAAATGATTCTTCTCTACTCATTAAGGTTTGTCTAAGTGAGCTCTATTAGAGTCGGTATGGTAAATTTTGTTTCATTTTCATTTTGGAGATTCATCAAAAAATGGTCTATTTTGGGACGATGTATATATGCCACTTACAACTACATAAGCCTCAATCCTCCATCTATTTATGAAAATTATAATTCTTACTTGACAGAGCTCTGTGAGGATAAAATACAAATGCAGGGAAAGTTGAAAATACACTAAAACAGAAGGTTAGGTAATGTTTAAAATTTTTTAAATGTGCTGGGCAGCTCTCATGTCTAGAGCACTATGCAATACCTTGGAGATACAAAGAGATACATGAAAATACCAATCCTTGAGGGGCGCCTGGGTGGCGCAGTCGGTTAAGCGTCCGACTTCAGCCAGGTCACGATCTCGCGGTCCGTGAGTTCGAGCCCCGCGTCGGGCTCTGGGCTGATGGCTCGGAGCCTGGAGCCTGTTTCCGATTCTGTGTCTCCCTCTCTCTCTGCCCCTCCCCCGTTCATGCTCTGTCTCTCTCTGTCCCAAAAATAAATAAACGTTGAAAATACCAATCCTTGAGGAATTTATCAGGCTGTCCATGTTGTCCAGTTCCCCAACTCTGAGTTGGGTGTTATGTTCTGGGGGCCATGTAGACAGCACCCAATATGAAGAGATTAACAGGTACAAAACTTCAGTTACAAAATCAATAAGTCATGGAGATGTAATATACAGGGAATATAGTCAACAATATTGGAATAACTTTGTACCATGACAGATGGTTAACTAGACTTATCGTGGGGATCATTTCATAATGTCTAAAAATATCAAATCACTACGATGCACACTTGAAACATTTAATAGGGGACTGTGTGTCAGCCATACTTCAGTTTCAAAGAAAAAAAAAAGTGAGCTCCTGGTCCTGCATATTCATGGCTGCTCCAGAATCCGCTTATCTTTCTTTTTCTGCCTCCTGGTTCACTTCCTGGCCAGTTCCTGACCCTCGCTTCACTGTAGTCTCTCTCTCCACTTACCGTTTAGGTCTGAAACTGAAAGTGATCCTTAGGGACTCTGGGACTAACTCTTTTCATCCCTCCTCAGGCAGCCCTACTTTAGGCTATGTGTGCTCTCCACTGCTGTGAATAGTCACTTCAACTAACGAAGTCTTGCTCCTGCTAAGAATGTTCTCTGTCTCATGGAAGGAAATCAGGCACATAGCACACTAACCGTGATATGAGGTAATACCAACTAAGAACCCAATGAGGGACCCACAGATAAACAGTGCCATAAAAGTTCGGGGAGAGTGATCCCTGAGAGCTGGACAAATCAGGGAGGTAGGACTTGAACTGTTAGTTGTTGGAAGGGTAGAGACTGGACAAGCAGAGGGAAGGTGTGAGGCACTCTGGGAAATGGGAAGTAAATCATCACAGGGCAGAAGAGAAAGTGTGTGAGATGAAACCATCAGCTAAAGAGCAGATTCTTCAGTGGGTTGATACAATATTGTGTTGCTGGGTTGTTTTCACCCTTTACGAACACCATTACCAACTCAATTCCTACCGTCATCCCCAGGGCCCCCATCACCACCATCACTGCAGTGAACACATACATACATACCAAGAGATACCCACATACCCAAATTTTAGAAAAGTACTTTATCTTTTAATCCTAAGAACCAAAATCGTTTGGATGACTCGTGATGTTTGGTTTTCTTTTAAGGGCTTAATGATGAAAACTAGTTAGCCTGATCCCCGTCGTCGTGCTTCACTGTCCAAATATTTCGAAACCCCATAAATACAGCATCTTCCACATTTGTAAACTCCAGATTCAAACTTGCTCAGTCCATGAGGAAAATACAGGTCACTATATGATGTCAGGGTAATTATTCTAATGTCTTACCAGCGTGGTGTTCTTCTGGTCATTTCTGGGGCACTGGGCACGCAATATTTACATTCATTGCTTTATTTATCAATTCAGCAAACATTCATTTAGTCCCTGCTATATCCCAGGCACAGGTCATGCCGTAAAAAGTAAAACCTGACAGAACCTCTGCTGTGTAAAGTGTTGGGTGTTGGAGAAGAGATGGACGTTGTGTTGGTTATCTATCATTATCTCCTGCCACATCACAAATTTACCTCCAAACACAGTGGCTTGAAACCATGGTGATTATTTATTGTCTCAGACAGTTTCTGTGAGTCAGGAACTTGGAAATGGTTTCACAGGGTGGTTCTGGCTAAGGTTTCTCAGGAGTACAGATGTTGGAGGTGTACCTTCCCTCTCCAGGTGAGCCTTCAACAGGCCAACATCTGTATGTGCCCTCTAAAACGGTAACTCAAACAAGTGCCAAATTACAACTACATTATGGAGGTCTTTATAGTCCATGTCAAAGATATATTTTAGTCTTTATCCTAAGATTATTGAGACTCCATTAAAATGTTCTAAGTAGAGATACAAAGCTTACATTTTGAAAAGATCACTCCATGAGTCCTGTCTTGGGAGATAAAGCAGACTGGGCATTCTGAAAAGCCCCTCCTCCATTGTCATGAAATGATGAGCTACTAGGTAAATTACAACCCATATATTTTTTAATGTACTGCTGGGCCCCTAAGGAAGTACAAAATATCCCTAAAGGCCAGAAAAAAATAAAGAGTAAGTCAAAATTACAGGAGTAGGCAAATACGGACAAAAGCTGGTGCTTCTGGGAGAAAAAGCCAATTTCAGGAACCCAGAATTTGGGGGAATCCATGACTAGCTGACTTAAGGAACAGAAGAGTCGCCCTCAGACTGAAGGAAGTCAGGAGTCACTGACAGGATCATTGTAGAAAAGTCTGTGTACTTGCAAACGGAGCCAATATGGGAAGGAGCTCTTTCTGCTCCTTTTCTGCATGGAAAAAAAAAAAAATTGTAAAAGTAACAACAGACCTGCTGAGAAATGATTACTGTAGGCTTGCTCTAACGTGGGTCTGAGATTTATGTTTATATGATCTCTGCCTTGGTAATCCCCAGACCTAGAAGTTAGAGTTGTTCCGTGTGATACCCAACCAAAGCGAAGGCAAATTTTTCCTGAACTTTGAATGAGAATAGAAATACTAATTGTAGACTTTGTTGAGTATACAAGTTGTGTTTTTAAGAGTAATGACTTAGGGGGCGCCTGGGTGGCGCAGTCGGTTGGGCGTCCGGCTTCAGCCAGGTCACGATCTCGCGGTCCGTGAGTTCGAGCCCCGCGTCAGGCTCTGGGCTGATGGCTCAGAGCCTGGAGCCTGTTTCCGATTCTGTGTCTCCCTCTCTCTCTGCCCCTCCCCCGTTCATGCTCTGTCTCTCTCTGTCCCAAAAATAAATAAACGTTGAAAAAAAAAATTAAAAAAAAAAAAAAAAAAGAGTAATGACTTAGGAAATAGAGAGGACATAATTTCCAAATTAGTAGAGGGGAATAAATGGAATATTTTTTAAAAGGCGAAAGATTTACACGATCTGAAGAGAAACCAGAGTATGGGAATATTTTTTTAAAAATGCATTATTCTACCATAGGAAGGGTACAATACTCACTTTATAATATATGCAGAAAAAATACATTTATTATGTTAATTCCGGTTATCTCTGAAACCATACAATTTAGTGGTTAAGAGGATGAACTCTGGAATCAGGCAGCTGGGCAAAAATTTTACCCCCAGTACTTACAAGTTGTGTGATCTCAAACAAGTCATGTGTCTTCCCTGTTCCTCAGCTTTTTCACCTGTAAATTAGGCATTATAATAGCATATATCTTTTAGAGGATTCAACGAGTTAATAAATGCAAAATTCTTAGAACAAAAAGGGATATAGAGTAAGTACTTACAATGTTACTAAGATTTACATTTAAAAAAAGAGGGGCGCCTGAGTGGCTCAGTCCGTTAAGCCTCTGACTTTGGCTCAGGTCATGATGTCATAGCTTGTGAGTTTGAGCCCTGCGTCAGGCTCTGTGCTGACAGCTCAGAGCCTGGAGCCTGTTTCAGATTCCGTGTCTCCCTCTCTCTCTGCCCCACTCCTGCTCACACTCTATCTCTCTTTCCTTCAAAAATAAAGAAACATTAAAAAAAAAAAGAATAACTTTTTGTTTGCTTGTTTATATACAATATATCTGTGGAAGATTCACAATTCACTAATAAGCATGGTTGCCTGTGAGGAATAGTGGGAGACGGACTTAACACTGTACACCTTTTATTCCTTTTGATTTTTGATCCATGTACATTTAATACTATCTACTGAAAATTAATTTGTGAAATAGATAGGTAATATATATATTAAATGAATTATAAGTTTTAAAAGATCACTTGTGTATTAGAATTGGCTAAGTGCTGTAACAAATAGACCCAAATTCCACAGAAATATATACATTGTTCAATTATCCCTGGGTACCATTCCATGACTTTTTTCTATTCCTCAGCCTGATCTATACCTCTGTAAATAGTCCGTTTATTAAACTCTCTTCAAATTACCCAATTTGAGTCTGCCATTGAAGACTAAGAAAAGTGGAAACCACCAATCTGAGGGGTGACTGATGTGCCCAATTAGATGTGTCTCTTTTACCATTTCTTTGACACAAGTCACATGCTGACTGTCCATCCTCTGGGGTTTCTGGCGATTAAAAGGAAACACACCAAACTTTTTGGCTTAGCTACGATTTGCAGCTCTTCGCAGCTGTTTTCTCCTTAAAAACTCTCACAGCATTGAGCAATCTCTCAGCAAATTATAACATTAAGATTGAAGAAAGTTGAGATTCTTTTTTAATGTCTGACATTCTTCCTTAGTGATCAAGGTGGAAATAAGACATTTTGTATGATGTATTACGTATGATGCATACTTTGGCTGTATGATACATTGTATACTGCTACACACCCAAAATTAAAATGTTGAAAGACATATGTGTATGACTCTTCAAAAATCTAAAGACAGTGGACACTCTGGGAACAGTTCCAAGTTTAACTGGGAAAGACATATCTCTACAATAGCTAAACTCATGGTGCATTATTTAACTTCATCTAAGGTTAAATGCTTTAGTGAGAAAACTTAGAAATGCCATTGGTGTATGGCTAAATAAGAGCTGTCTGAACAATTCCACAGGCTAAGGCTGTGGGCTAAGCTTTGGTAAGTCTGCAAATACTATTTATATTCATCCCAATACAGCTGAACTAGGTAAACAATTTAGTAAACAAAGGTGTTGGGAGGGGTGGGAATAGCACAAAATGTACTTGGAGGGCCTGGCAGGGTCAAATATTATGTAGGCATGTGGTGGAGGTCGGATCTTACCAAACTCATTGAGAAATCTGTGAAGGGTTTTAGGCAGGAAAGTGACATGAGTCCATTTACATTTTAAGTAGAACACTGTCCCTACTTTGTGATAACTAAAGGAAGAGAATGGATGCACAGAAACCACACTGGAGACTACTGCAATGGTCCAAGTAAGAGGTGTTGTGACGGACTAGATTGATGGCAGTGAAATAGAGAGAAGTGGACAGAGTCTAGCTGCAATTTGAAAAAAAAAATTATTTTGGTTTGGTAACAGATCTGATGTGAGATATGAAGGGAAGCGAAGTGTTTAGAGCTGGTCTGTTAGTTTCTGGCCCGAGTTTCTGGGTGGATGACAGCTTTTAATGAGATGGGTGGGCTAAGAGAAAAGTGTTCTTGTCACAGTCCTAAGAGCTGAGAAAATGGGTGCTTCTAACTGGACGATGTTTCTGTTTTCTTAAACCAAACAAAATCACCATCTTCAATATGGAAGTTTTCACATACTTTGAAACCAATGTTAAGGAGCAGATGTGAACATGTGAGATCAAAACAGCTGAGTGGAAGTTGAATGGCTCTCTATAAAAATGTGAGAAATTGAAGGGAGACAGCTCTGTGCTGGGGCAGGCTGGCGGGGAGGGGTGGGGGAGATTGAGAGACCCTCAGCCTTGGTGTGAACAGTAGCTGAAGATCACCTAGTAATCTCCCTAGCTAGAGTGTGAGCTACTCTAGCTGTGCCTTGCCAAGCTGAGGAGTGGGCAAAGAGGCCGGGATGAAAGTTTAAATAATCCAAGGCTGGGGTAAGGGGCCATGCCATGCTATCCTCTTGGTCAAATGAAAATGGATCTTGAAAAGAAGGCTTTATCTTAAGAAAAAGATAAGAGAACTTTTCTACCCTCATTTGATCTTGAATACCTTTGTGAAGTCATACTGATAGTCAGCAGTACCAGTGTTGGGAACTTCTTCTTAAATCAATGTAGTCTCTGAATTATGTTTAATTAAACCATCGTCTCTATCCTGGCCTTAAGAAAGCTAGCAAACAGTCAGGAGTCATCACCTTTATGGCAATAACTTTAGGTTAACACTCGTAAAGGCTAAAGGAACCCAGAGGTCAGGTGTCCCCACATGTAGTCTCTGTTTTTGCTCTTGATGATGTTTGACCACCCCAGACTCAAAAACTAGTTGCATTCTCTAAAGAGAATTGACTCATATTAAAAGCATTAATGAGCCATGCAGATTTTGTTGATGGCTTTTGCAGGGGCAGCTGCTCTACTGCCCTTAATCAATATGGGCCCTGATCACACACCACAAAGCAAAGTGATAAAAATCCTCATTAGACATGTTATCCTAAGTCCCTTCTTCCCCCCACCATCTCCCCTGGGAGTTCTCCTTGGCCATTCCCTTATAGGATGCTCCATTTCTCTACGCTCCCCCCTCCAACCCCAACACCTCCCCCATTTTATTGGGCTTTTCTTTCTGAAGTGTAAACCACAACCTACCACAGATGTTAAATAAGAAGCCCTCAACGAGTGGAAGCCTTTATCCTATTTTTCTCTCACAATTTTATTCACTATTGAAGTTCTTAGGTTTTGCTCGGCTTAGCTAAATCGAGTACACATGGCATCTTTCCAACTTTGCAACCATAGGCACTGTTGTAAAACCACTGATTCCTCCAGCTCCAGCACCAGGAAAACAGGAAGGTTCCAATACATGTATGTGGTGCGTTAAATGTATCTGGGCTTCTTGAGGACGCAGTTCCCAAGAGAGTAAGTTGAGGCCGATCCACAGAGGGCCACAACTCAAAGGATGAGAGCCAGAAGAGATTGGGGATGCTCATTAATTGATGATCAAAGCCAGAGATGGCGCTGAATGGAAAGACAACAGGCCCACAAATGGAATGTGCAGGACTCCAGGTCCCAGACATGTCACCCCTTTGTCCTGTGTCTTATTAGCATTACCGTAGAGAGGATACAACATGGAAGAGGTAAAATACCATCCAGTCTTTCTCAACCTGAACCAGAGAAGACATATTTATTTGCGTGTCTGTTTCCCAAAATCTCCCAAGAATAATACATAATCAGTACAATTCTAGATACAAAGGGAAGAAGTTAATTCAGAGCATGCAAAGGATGCGTTAGGTCAGTGGTTTGCAATATTAGTGAGCATCAACCCTCCCCCCACCAAGGGCTTGTTAAAACACAGACTGCTGGACCCCACCTCCAGAGTTTCTGATTCAGAAGGTATAGGGTGGAGCCTGAAAATGTGCATTTCTAATAAGCTCCTGCGCATCCGTCTGGGAGCACACTTGGTGAACCACCACCTTACTAGGGAATAATTCCCTTGGAGAATTCTGGTTGCTGAAGGTCTCACTGGATTAAGTCGTATGTAGTTTCCCTTCCATGTATATCAGGGTTCTGACTCATGATTTTAGTGCCGTCCTTCCTACAGTGAAGGTTCTGTGACATTTAGAAGCCATCAGGAAATATTAGCAGTATGTAGACCTTGCCATTGGAATTGATTTTTTTTTTAATTTTTTTTTCAACGTTTATTTATTTTTGGGACAGAGAGAGACAGAGCATGAACGGGGGAGGGGCAGAGAGAGAGGGAGACACAGAATCGGAAACAGGCTCCAGGCTCTGAGCCATCAGCCCAGAGCCTGACGCGGGGCTCGAACTCACGGACCGCGAGATCGTGACCTGGCTGAAGTCGGACGCTTAACCGACTGCGCCACCCAGGCGCCCCTGGAATTGATTTTTAATTCTTTCCTCCAAAGTGCATTTATCAAACTTAACACCATAATAGCAGACTAGATGGTTCACAACTGAAAATAAAGTGGCTTTGAAATATAACCAAACGGGATATTACACTATACAGGTATACTGATTATTCAATCAATTTTAATTAACCTCCAATAATGTACTTGGGACACATCAGATGCCACAGCACAAATGCATAGGACACATTTTCTACCACAATCCAGCAGGAAAAAGAGATGAGGAGTATACAAATACCTCCATCAGTGAAGTAACATTTTAATGGCATTAACCCAAAGGCTATATGAGTTTTTAAAGTAAAAAACAAATACAAAAAAATTTTTTTTAAGTCTCTCTAGTGCATAAAAAAAGAAAGAGATTTCCCACCTCCCTTTTCTTAGAGCATTTACCTTAGAAAATTTGTATTTGTAAATTCTTTGACTGCCTTTTTGAGATATATGTAAATCTTCTAAAAAGCTAAATAAGCCTCATGACAATTTTACAACCCAGAAATGTTTTCCTCAAGGATTTGGGAGCTGTCTCTTTAAAGTGTAATGAACGAACATAGCGCCTCTAGCTTCCAGTTTCCATGGTAGGGTAGGATCCTAACTTTGGCAGGGCACCTGGCTTCAAGATGCAAAGCTTGGCATGCAAAGCACGTCCTACTATTTTTCCTTTGGATAAAGGCAGTTGCAAACACCCAATTATCAGATGAATTCAGGATGAACCGTGTGTGACAAAAGGTGCTGTCAGGTCTTCTTCCTTGAGAACTAGCTATTTGTCTCCAGAACACATGTGCAATGGGTTATACCTGCTTGGCTATACAAAAGGGTGAGGTTTTTTTTCTTTCTTTGCAACCGTACGGCAGATTGCCTGTAATGCACATCGCCATCTGGTTCAATCATGCCACCGTTTTCTTTCTTTCCTCTATTTTGTGGCGAGGAATTTCTGCATCAGCAAGAGATTTATATCCTTAATTACATTTCCTCCAAAGTAACACGCTAGGGAAAAAACATTTCTGACCAGGTAAATGGCAGATGGGAGAAAGTCTCCTAAGGGAGAGGCCCGGAAGGTGGGGTAGGATGTTGACTGAAGAGAGAAGGGGGCGTTTCAGGCAGAACACATGACCCAAGCAAAGGCTCAAGTGGTACAATGCAAAGATGTTCAAGGAAAGGTGGAGAAATCAACTTAGCTAGAGTGAAGGACGGCTCACCTGAGAAGCAGACTTAGAAGAGAGGGTCCTGAATACCACGCCAAAGCATCTGTTTTGTCTCAGAGCTTGTAATCAAAGCATACATGATTAACAGGGCTTCCCCCAAAGCAGACAAGTATCAAGTGAAGGTAAATGACTCAATACAAACTTCACCCAAACCAAAGAAGACTATTTTTCAGTGGAAATAGCCCACCCTTGGAATTTCATTTAGAAAGCTGAAGAATCTTTGAGGTCCCATTTATCAATGTCTCAATCCTAATAATTTAATCAACAAATTTTTACATAATATCCACTTTGTACTAGGTACTGAGCTAAGCACTGAAGATTTGGAAATAAATAAAAGAGAAATGGTTTCTGTCTTCAGAGAGCTTATAGACTATTGGGTAGGTACAAATGTAATACTTACATTTATTAATCTCTTTGCTATGTTAGGCATTGTGCTAGGCATTTAACCCAATTGCCAAAGCAAGCATTATTGTACTCACTTCACAGATGCAGAAACAGCCTCAGAGAGTATAAAGTGCTCAAACTGACGTAGTCTGAAATGCAAAGTAAGATTATAAATGCAGTTCTTTTGAATTCAGCCACCACCCTCTGTACTGCACGTTATGAAAGCACACATTCCTGCCTTGTTCCTATCCTCAGCAGGAAATAAGTCCGTTCTTCTTTATTATGCACGATGTCGGCTGTAGGCTTTTTGTAGATGTCCTTTATCAGTTTGAGGAATTTCCTTCCTATTTCTAGTTCACTGAACATTTATATCATTCAAGAATGTCGAATTTTGTCAAGTGCTTCTTAATCGTCTATTAAAATGATCATATGACTTTCCTAGTGTATTCTGTTAATATAGTGATTTACACTGATTCATTGCAAATGTTAAATCAACCTTACATTCCTAGGATGAACTCTAATTAGTTGTGATGTATCTTCCTTCTTGCTATCCCTTTTTACTAAAGTATAATTGATGTATGTGATCAGGTATACCGTATAATGATTAAATCTTTGTATATATTGCAAAACTATTACCACAATAAGCACATACATAGTTGCAAAACTGTTTTTTCTTCTGATGAGAACTTTTAAGATCTCCTCTCATACCAACTTACAACTATGCAATACAGTATTATTAACCATAACCACCATGCTGTAGATTACATCCCCATGACTCAGATATTTTATTACTGAAAATTTGTACCTTTTGACCCCCTTCACCTATTTGCTAATACTTTGTTAATGATTTTTATATCTATAATTATGAAAAATATTGATCTATGGTAATTTCTTTGAATGTTTTGATATAAAGGTAATGCTAGCATTAGAATAAGCTGTGCAGTGGTCACTTCTATTTTCTAAAAAAAGTTTGTATACATTTTTTCTTCATTAAATTTTTGATAGGCTTCACCACTGTAACCATCGGGACCTAGAGTTACCTCAGAAAGATAGTTTTCGATAATAAATTCAATCTTTAATACATACACTAGAACTATTGAGACTTTTTTTCCTGTGCCATTTTCTGGTAAGGTGTATTTTCCAATAAATTTGTCCATTTTGTCAAAAAAATTTTTAACGTGCTGGCAATAAAATTGTTCATAAAATTTTCTTATTATACTTTTAATTTTTGAAGGATCTGTAGTTGATAATCTCTCACTTCTGCTATTGGTGATTTGTATTCTCTCCTTTTTTTTAAAAAAAAATGTTTTATTTATTTTTGAAAGAAAGAGAGCAAGCAGGGGAGGGGGAGAGAGAGAGGAACAGAGGATCTGAAGCAGGTTCTGCGTGGAGAGTGCAGAACCCGATGTGGGGCTTGAGATCATGACCTGGGCTGAAGTCCAATGCTCAACCAACTGAGCCACCCAGGCACCCGTGTCTCCTTTGTTTTCTTCAGTCTTAACTAAAACTTTGTCAGTTTCGTTGATCTCTTCAAAGAGCCAGCTTTTAGATTTAATTTTCTCTATTGTCTGTTCCCTTTCAAGGACTTATTCTCTTCCCTTTATAATTTCCTTCCTTCCACTTAACTTTGTTTTTACTCTGCTCTTCTTTTCTTACTTTCTTAATGTGGGATCTTAGTCCTTGATTTTAAATATTTCTTCTTTTCTAATATAAGCATATACATCCATAGATTCTTTCAATAGACTGCTTTCTCTCTCTGCCTCCTATAAGCTTTGGTCTGTTGTATTCATTGTCATTCAGTTCAAAATATTTTTCCTTTTTTTTTAGTGTTTATTTATTTTTGAGAGAGAGGAAGAGAGAGGCCACAAGCAGGGGAGGGGCAGAAAGAGACAGACACAAAATTGGAAGCAGGCTCCAGGCCTGTCAGCTGTCAGCACAGAGCCCGGCATGGGGCTCGAACTCATGAACCATGAGATCATGACTGAGATCATGATTGGACACTTAACTGACTGAGCCACCCAAGTGCCCCGTCAAAATATTTTCTAATTTCCTTTGTGTCTTTGGCCCATGAATCATTTAGAAATATGCTATTTCATTTCTAGATATTCATGGTTTTTCTGGATCTCTTTTTTTAAGTTTATTTATTATTTTTTTTGAGGGGGGGGAGGGGCAGAAAGAGAGGGAGAGAGAGAGGATTCCAAGCAGACTGTCAGCACGGAGCCCGATGCAGGGCTGGAACTCATGAACCATGAGATCGTGACCTGAGCTGAAATCAAGAGCCAGACACTTAACCGACTGAGCCACCCAAGTGCCCCTAGATCTCTTTGGGTAATCAATTTCCATTTACTTCTATTATAGTCAGAGAATACAGTCTGTATGCTTTAAGTCCTGTTAAATTTATTGAGACTTGTTTTGTGGCCCAGCATGTGGTCTATGTCAGTGAATACACCGTGTGCACTTACACAGAATGCATATTCTACACTTGTTGGATGTAGTGTTCTACAAATATCCATTACACCAAAGTGGTCAACGGTGTCGGTCAGGTATTCTGTGGCTTTCCTGCATGTTTTTTGTCTGGCTGTTCTATCAATTGCTGGAAGAGAAGTGTTACATGTACAATGCGGTGATTGCAGGATTATCCATTTCTTCCCTTTCTTCCGTCAGCGTTTGCTACGTGTATTCTGAGATTCTATCATTAAAGGCTAACAGATTTATAATTGTTACGTCTTTCTGACGAACTGTGCCTTTTATCCTTAAGAAACATCCTGCTCAGATCCTGAGGGCGCTGCAGCCCGCAGCCTCAGCCAGGAAGTCCCGGCCGCTTTCAGTGGAGAAGCCTGGCCAGCCACAGCCTCAGCACCATCACCCCCGGCAGCAGCTGCAGCCGCGTCACCACCACCAGTATTTCTACAACCGGAACCACAGCCACCACCAGCATCACCATCACCATCACCAGTGCCCGCAGCATGGAGCCAAGGGTGGCCCCAAGCCCCAGCCCAAGGCGTTGAAACATGAGCACAAACACTCCCTCCAGCAGCACCAGGAGATGCCGAAGAAGGAAACAGGCTATGGTGAACTAAATGGTAATGCCGGAGAAAGAGACGTATCTTTAAAGAGCCTGGGTTCTGATGGAGCTACCGACCCTATTTCCAGGGTCCTCAATGGCAACCCACAGATCACAGACACTAATCTGAAGCAGACTGTAAAGGCTGGCACCTTTGGGAAAGCAGGAATGAAAACCAGGAATTTCATTCGGAACAGTATGGACAAAAAGAATGGGAAGTCTTAGGAAAAGAAATCTGGAGAGAACCAGTCTGCAGAGAAGACTGATACTGTAGCAATTCGAAATGGCGTTGCGACAAATAATTCTGGCTATATTGCTAGTGGTTATATGGGCAAAGGGGCGGATAATGATGGTAGTGAGATCTGAGAGCGGATGTACTACTCTTAAAAAAAAAAGAAAGCTGGGGCAATAGTGCCCAGGGATGTGAAAGCCTTCATTGAGGGCAGGACAAAATAAGGCAACAAGAGACCAGGGCGCCAACCTTAAAACAGGGACTCGAAACTTTCAGGCCTGACGACAGTGAACAAAAGGGAAATCGAGTAGATGGTTCAAAGCCCATTTGGAAGTACGAAACTGGGCCTGGAGGAACAAATCGAGGAAATCCTGCTATGGGTGATATGCTGCGGAAAAGCTCTGATATTAAACCCGGCGTGAGCGGCAAAAAGTTTGATCATCAGCCCTAAGGAAAGCATCCTTCTGCTGTTACCTCCAAAGAGGACTCTTGGACCCTATTCAAACCACTCCCCATTTTTGCAGTGGACAATGGCAGTGCTTAAAATAGTTCCTAAAGTAAGTTATGCAAAGCAAAGTGAAGGAAAACCTCAACAAAACTGTACAGAACTCTTCTGCGCCACCATCTTCTTCCTCCTTTTTGTCACCGGCTGGGGAAACTCAGACCCAGTCTTCAAGCCCATATCCCAGGTCCCTGTGTCAGCGCTGAAATCTGTTACTTCGGCCAACTTTTCTAATGGGCCTGTTTCAGCAGGGACTGATGCAAGCATGTATTCTCCAGGGGGTCAGCCACTGTTAACTCCTGCTGCTAATACTCTAACACCCATCTCTTCTGGGACTGCTTCAGTTCTCCGGGACATGAGTTCGACTTTAGCGGCTGTTGAACAAATGAAATCTAGCCTTTTCATCTATCCTTCAGATATGCAAACGGTGCTGTTGAGCACAGCGCAAGTGGATCTACCCTCTCAGACAGATCAGCAAAACCTGGGGGCTATCTTCCAGAATCAGTGGGGTTTATCAATTATAAATGAGCCCAGTGCTGGCCCTGAGACTTGGGAAGTTACTGGGAAGTCATCAGATCATAAAGTGATGGAGGTGACATTTCAAGGGGAATATCTGCCAGGATAATCCCTCAGGAACTGAGCATCCCATGTTTCCCAAGGCTTATGAGCTGGAAAAACGGATTAGTCCTCAAATTCTGGGTAGCATTCGAAAATCTGGGACTACTAATGAGAGTGGAGCCTTATCCTTGGAACCCAGTCATATAGGTGGCTTGCAAAACTCAGACACCAGTAGTCAAGGTGCTTTAGTGTTTTTCTCAAAGGACTACGAGACAGAAAATCAAAATCCTCTGGTGTCTCCTACAAACACTTTGTTAGGCTCCACCAAAGAACAGAGATACCAGAGAGGTCTAGAAACAAATGATAGCTGGGGTCCTTTTGACCTGAGGGCTGCTACTGTCTATCACACTAAAGAAATGCAATCTGTTTGGAATCTGCAGAGGCAAGAGCCTAAAAGGATGATCACTTACAATGAAGCCATGGATAGTCCAGATCAATGAAGGCCCAGACTGCCTATTTGTAACCTTTCTGCAACATTAGAGCCACCGTTCATGGGCGGGTTTGGGGGGGGAGGGGCATAGGCTTTTCTGCTCCTAGATCTTCAACGCAGCAGAGGAACCATAAGTAGAATCACAGGATAATACACACAAATATATATACATATATATATATATATATATATATGTATACACACACACACACACACATACATATATGGTTATTTTTTAAAAAGGCAACTGAAAGTAATTAGACTTCTTAAGGAATCAACATTTATTTCAAGAGACTACACATGGTTATTTAATCTCCAGTACTGAATAGTTTTTGTTTTCTTTTTCCTTTTGTTAGTTTTTAAGTGTGAATGCAAGTGATTAATGAATACAGATTTATTACCAAGTGTGGTTCTAAAGTTCCTGCTGTCATCAACTTGGGCAACAAATGACCCACTGGAAAGGCAAATCCACTTAAAAGATCTCGTTCTATCTTGTTCTGTGACTAAAGTGATACACTAATCATGGGGAACCCAGAATGATTCAACATTTCCCCCACTCCTCCCTTGATCTTTTGGTTATACTTTGAGCCCCGCAAGAATCCTGGATAAAAGCCTCCAAGTTTGCAGGGGTGTATTTATTTATTTATTTATTTATTTATTTTTAGCGAATATGATTTGCATGTCTTGCCAGGAGTTAAGCAGCCTCTGGGGGGTGTTGGGGAAAATTTTCCTTCTTTCCTTTTATTTTTGTTGCGGGGGGTGGGGGGAATTGGGAAGGGCATTGAAGTTCTATAATTCTGGAATAGTTGGTGGTACATAGATCACTTGGCTTTGGTTACATATTGGACTTCAACAAGTGAGGAATCCATGAATTTCATTTATTTATTTTTTTTTAATGTTTATTTACTTCTGAGACATAGAGAGACAGAGCATGAGTGGGGGAGGGGCAGAGAGAGAGGGGGACACAGAATCCGAAGCAGGCTCCAGGCTCTGAGCCATCAGCACAGAGCCCGATGCAGGGCCTGAACTCACAGAATGCAAGATCATGACCTGAGCGGAAGCCGGACGCTCAACCGACTGAGGCACCCAGGCGCCCCTCCATGAGTGTCATTTAAAGAAAAGTTATAGAACAATTGGATTTAGATATTTAATATGGAAAAATATTCCTTTGCCCATATTGTAATGTAATTGTATAAGTGGGAGCAGAAATATACTCTGCTTTTCAACTGTAGGTGCTCCTGACTTGCTCTCTGTCACTAACACTAAATGTGCTGTTTTCCTTGTTTTTTGTTGAACATCTAAACAGAAACTTCTGTACCTTTCTGTAAATTCTCTTCTAATCTCTCAGAAATATCTAAAAGGGGAAGAAAAAATTCCCTGAAAACTTTTCATGTGTTTAGCCAGTGAGGAGGTGATAAACCCTGCCTACAGAAGGTATGTTTCCATGCAAACTATACTTCTGAGCTTATTAGCTTCTAATCATACCTTAATAAATATATTTTATTACTAGAGCAACATGGGTTTTTAAGGAAAATAACGTGAAATTCTGGAAACTTTCTTTTGGGCAGAGAAGAGCATTAGCCCTGTCTTATCATCACATTGCCATCTGTTGCACTACAGCTTGTATATAGCATGCTAAAATAAATTTGTGTGTGTGTGTGTGTGTGTGCGTGCGTGTGCATGTAGAAAAAAATATATATCACTTTTAGGGGCACCTGGGTGGCTCAGTGGGTTGGGCGTCCAACTTCAGCTCAGGTCATGATCTCACAGTTTGTGAGTTCGAGACTCGCCTCGGGCTGTGTGCTGACAGCTCAGAGCTTGGAGTCTGCTTCGGATTCTGAGTCTCATTCTCTCTCTGCCCCTCCCCCTCTTGTGCTCTCTCTCTCTCTCTCTCTCTCTCTCTCTCTCTCTCAAAAATAAGTAAGTGTAAAAAATCATTTTTAATAAAAAAAAAAAATATCCCAGGGTGCCTGGGTGGCTCAGTCAGTTGAGCGTCCAACTTCGCCTCAGGTCATGATCTCATGGTTCGTGAGTTCGAGCCCTGTGTCGGGCTCCGTGCTGTCAGCTCGGAGCCTGGAGCCTGCTTCGGATTCTGTCTCCCTCTCTATCTGCCCTCTTCCCCTCACGCTCTGTCTCTCTCTCAGAAATAAGTAAATATTAAAAAAAAATTTTTTTTAAAGGAATATCCCTTTTATTTCTGGTAACATTCTTGTCTTGAAGTCTATTCTATGTAACATTTAAAATGATGATTTCATTCTTCTTATGATTACAGTTTGCATGGCATGTCTTTTTTCCACCCACTTGTTCTTAATCTTTACGTGTCTTTATTTCCAAGTGTGCCTCTTCAGGAAGAATATAATGTCTTGCTCTCTATCCACTCTGTTTATATTTGTCCTATAATTGGACTGATTATACCATTAACATTTAATATAATTATCAATTTGTTTGGATTCAGTCTATCACTGCCAGTTTTTCTCAGTCTAATTTTTCTTTATTTTTTTTATGCCATTCCCACTTTCTTGGCTTCTCTTTGATTCTTTGCCTATATTTAGCATTTCATTCTAACCTATCAATTGGTTTTGGCTGAATTTGTTTTCCTAAGCAGTTGTGCAAGGGATTATAAAACACAGACCTAGCCCGGGCTCTGAGAGTCTCCCTTTACTATCTGGCCCACAGGATCTACTTTTTCTGGCTCCTGAGCAGAAAGACAAGGTTTCTAGAGAGATTTAGCTGCCAGTGCTGCTGTGACCATCTTGCCTTTCCGTGAAAAGGAGTCTGCCCTTCAAACAAAGCTTTAAGAGAGGAACCAACCAAAACAAAACAAAACAAGAGGTGCCTGGGTGGCTCAGTCAGTTAAGCCTCCGATTTTGACTCAGGTTCCCCGCCCCCCCCCCCCCCCGCCCCGCCCCACCCCGTCCCGCCCCGTGCTGACAGCTCAGAGCTTGGAGCCTGCTTCCGATTCTGTGTGATTCTGTGTCTCCCTCTCTCTCTCTGCCCCTCCCCTGCTCAAGGTCTGTCTCTGTCTCTCAAAAATAAATGTTAAAAAAAATTAAAAAACAAAACAAACAAAAAGCAAATACAAATACAATACTATGTGGCCACTTCATATTTTAACTCCTCTCCAAAACCTGCATCCTTTTGTTTACCTTTCAGATCTCTAGGAGTTGTTTTAGTATTTTGTCTAAATTGCTTCATTGTAACCAGTGACAGGAACAGGTTATAGGGAGGTTTAAAGCGCCAGAGCAGAACCAGAGCTCTCTCTTTAGCTCTGGATTCATTCAAGTAACTGGAATACGTAATTGAGAAATTTTCCTAAGAAAGGAAGAGTAATTATTACTTTTCTGAGTTCTTATGTCAGGATGTCCCTGACTTTTGAACACTCAAAATGTCTGACAAACTGTAAGATTTTTAGGTCATTTTACTTCCCCTATAAAACATGGTTGGTATTACTCCGTTGTCTTGTTGCATTAAATATCATGGGGGAATAATCACAGCCTGCCTAATGTTTTTGTTTTTACACATAATCAATTCTCCTTTTCAACCCAGATGCTTACAAAATTTTCTTCTTCCTTTTTTTGATATTAAAATTTTTGCCAGGATATTCCACGTGTTGAATATTTTGTTAATTTCACCAAGAACAAAAGAGAGCCTCTTCAAATTTTGAATTTAACATCTCATTTAGCTCTGGGTGATTTTTCCTGTCAACCCAATGCCCTATCTTTTTTTCCTCATTTAATTTATTGAAACGAAATCTCTACTATCTCTTTGCCAGGATATTTCACGTGCTGACTATTTTGTTAATTTTACCAAGAACAAAACAGAGCCTTTTCAAGTTTTGAATTTAACATTTTATTTAGCTCTGGGTGGTTTCTCCTCACTGTCAACCAGTGCCATATCCTTTTTTTCCTCATTCAATTTATTAAAACGAAATCTCTACCCTCTCTTTCCCATCCATCATCTTCCTGATCATTTTCTTCTCTTTAGTTTCCCCCTCAGTATTCTGAAAGTGTTCCACATTTGTTTACTACACCATGACACCGTTTTCAGCCTTTGACTCTCACTGCTATAAAACTAATCTAACATATGAGATTCTTATACATTATTTCTTTATATAAGCCAGAGCACCTTGTATTTCTATCCTTACATTAACGTGTTCCTCAACCTTTGTGTTGCAGAGTTGTTTTTCCCCCCCATCTTTTAGGAAGGTAACCAACAACTGCCTTCTAAAATGTTCTTTTTTGGGGGGCGCCTGGGTGGCTCAGTCGGTTAAGCGTCCGACTTCGGCTCAGGTCACGATCTCGCGGTCCGTGAGTTCGAGCCCCGCGTCGGGCTCTGGGCTGATGGCTCAGAGCCTGGAGCGTGCTTCCAGTTCTGTGTCTCCCTCTCTCTCTGCCCCTCCCCCACTCATGCTCTGTCTCTCTCTGTCTCAAAAATAAATAAAAAACGTTAAAAAAAATAAATAAAATGTTCTTTTTTTGTGTGAAAAAATAATTTTCAGATATTCGCCCTTCTCAGAATCTTCAGGAAAGCATTTATTGTCCTTATGTTGCATTCTCTGTATAGTATCCATAGAGTTTTTCTGCTTACTTATTTTTTTTTTAAGCTTATTTGTTTATTTTGAGAAAGAGAGAGAGAGGCAGCAAGGGGCAGAGAGAGAGAGAGAGAGGATCCCAAGCAGGCTCCGTACTGTCAGCAAAGAGCCCAGTGTAGGGCTCGAAATCACAAACCATGAAACCATGGTCTGAGCCAAAATCAAGAATCGGTTGCTTAACTTGACTGAGCCACCCGGGTGCCCTTCTGTTTACTTACTTTAAATAGAGAGATCATTACTTAGAATTTGGCAACAATGTGGAATGTCCTTAGCTCTTTCCACCTTCCTCTCCGGTATGAAAATCCTCCTCATCTCAGAGACGAGAATGTCAGGAAAATCTGGACAGCCACTAATTTGATTAGTAGAGTCTAACAGTGTTCATCGAGTGGGAGTCTGCTGGCCTGAGACTGGCTGTTCGCTTGATCCAACAGTTGGAGAGCTCTAACACTAAGTCAGATGTTTACACTCCTTGTTTCAGGGAACCGTATTACATGGAGCATTAAATCCTATGTGCACACTGCTCCCCAGAACTCTGCCTGTCTCTGCAGCTGTTTGATGAATTTCTTCAATGGCAAGGAATCTAGGACACAATGAACCTCTGCCCATCTTCTACTCCTGTCATTTGTTGCTAGGAATATTAATCTCTCAGTGAATATAGAAAGAAAGTTGTTATTGGGGAAAAGAGAGGGACAGGAGTCTGGGCTTTGGAGTAAGATTCACTGTTTTCCAGTGAACCCCTGTGTCCCAGATTTAGGAATGCACCACTCAAAGCCTTCCTCAATTCTCTGAGGGGCTCGGAACTCTCTGGTTGCACAAGGTGGACAAGAAGGTGAAAAATCTAAGACAGTGCTCCTTGACTCTCCTAAAATGGCGTGTGTGGAAGAAATTCCACTCCAAGTCTGACATCTCTTATCTTCATTTTCTAGTGTGCTTGCTAGTTTTTATCTTTTTCTGTTTTTTTTTTAAGCTATTTTAATAAGTTGGGAGGAGGGGCGCCTGGGTGGCGCAGTCGGTTAAGCGTCCGACTTCAGCCAGGTCACGATCTCGCGGTCCGTGAGTTCGAGCCCCGCGTCAGGCTCTGGGCTGATGGCTCAGAGCCTGGAGCCTGTTTCCGATTCTGTGTCTCCCTCTCTCTCTGCCCCTCCCCCGTTCATGCTCTGTCTCTCTCTGTCCCAAAAATAAATAAAAACGTTGAAAAAAAAAAATTAAAAAAAAAAAAAATAAGTTGGGAGGAGAAAAATCGGGTCTGGCTGGCTGATCTGTCACCATAGCAACCCAGAGCCTTCTGTAATTGCCTTCTGAACACCCCGCTTATTTGGTATGATTATGTCGATGACTGTCTGTGTCATTGGTAAAAATAAGGCTGTCAGTGTGACAATTTTCCTAAGTCAAAGAATATGCCACCCCAAGGCTGGATCAAAGCTCTGATCCTCTAAGGGAGCTGATACTCAAGGGCAGAAGTGCTTGCTGTAGGCACACTGGCATTCACAAAGAGCTCCTGCCTCTAGGATTTCTGCTCTCCTCCTCCCTCATACCTCCACTGACTCTCCCTGGAAAGAGACGGGCAAATTTTTCAGTTTCTTTGGATCTGGATATGTTCGAGACAGAACACTGAAAAATTAGACTGTAGAGGCAAGCGGCTAAGTTTACACTTTAACATTTTCATTTATTCTTCCTTAGCTCCTCACCAATGCTGCTTTAGCTGATACATTTCTCTTGAGCTCCTGTTTACATTCATACACAGACTACTTCATTTTACTATCTTCACTATTTTTTCCTCCAATATTTTATTATAAAAATGTTCAAACATACAGCAAAGTTGAAGGAACTTTACAGTGAATTTTACACTATACCCTCACCTAGACTAACCATTAACATTTTACTCTATGTGTTTCAACACATTTTTCCATCCTTTTACCCATCTACCCACTTACTCATCTTATTTTTTGGACACATTTCAAAGTTACAGACATCCCTACACTTCCCCCTAAATACTTTAGCTAATATACCACTAGAATTGAATATTTGTTTGTGCTTTTGTCCTTTTTATGTAAAATTTGCATACAATGAAATACACAAACTTAGTGTCCATCTGCTGAGCTCTGATAACTGTATACACCTATGTGGCTCAAACACCCACTGCCATCCCCACTCTTGGCAATCACCACCCTCCAATTCCTCCCCTGCAATTCTCAGGTGACAGCTCTGTAGCAAAGATGAAGCAGTCTCAACTAGACAGAATCCAAGGGCAGGGGGCTCCAGGAGAGATGTAGCGAGAGAAAACCAATAGAGTAACTCATGCGTTTGAATACATTGAGAGAAGTGTTACACTTCGCACAGCATTTGGCAATAAAATAGGGACACATATATAAATGACTATCAAACAAAACAAAAAAATGGAAGTGGCTGTTACTCTCCCCCAAAACATTAAGTTATATAAAATGTATGACATGACTCTGCTAGGAATAATATTTACACATTGTAGTAATAGAAATCCTGAATGTTGGTATCACTTAAAGGTATAATTATTTGGAGAATGAGGAGAAGGGACATCGATATGTGATTAAGCAATAGTAGAAATTCAATACAGAGTATCTAAAAATGAAACCGCAAGGAAGGCTTGGGTAAGAACATTATACAAAAAAGAAAGAGCTGAATGTGATTCTCTTTGGAAAGTCTGATCGAGGTGGTAAAGGGCAAGAAAAGTCTGTCCTTTGTATGTAGTTACCTTGGTAGAAGCAATTGACTTTTCAATCCATGTACCTGTAAAATCTTCTTTAAAATTGAAGTTAAATTTTATGCAGCAGAAGAAATGAATACTGTGTGGCAGATTTCCTATTCCATTAATATTATGTGCTAGGCATATTTGGGGGAGCACCTCCTAGTAAAAAGCAACCAGAAATGCTGGTGAAATATACTAATCTTTTAATTCTATACCTGAGCTTAAAGAAAGGAATCTCCCAGGCAAAACCAAAAAGAAACTGAAAATTAGGAGGTACCTCTGCTCTGGAATCATTTGCCAATTACAGAAACCAAGTTGCTTAAAATGTAATGACCCACAGCGACAGGGAGACAAGATGTTGGGACTGTGCAAGGAGTTGGAATATGACCCCTGTAAAAACCAAGACTCTCAAAGAACTACTCTCTTGGTAAAAGAGGGTATTAGAAAAGAACCACTCTTGCCAGAAAAGAAAGATATTTCAAGGAACTTATCTGCCTTGACTTGAGTGGGAAGAAGAAATGTCTCACTTGAGAATTTACAGGCAAAGCCCTGCTTGTACACAGGAGAGGAGATCAAATACACAAATGCATGATCTGGGACTGCCAAGTAAACAAATTATCATAAAAAGTGGTCTTAGATTAAAAACAACCCTGAGATTTCTGGCAAAAGCCAACACAAATCATCTTTGGGAGACACACACTTAACCCAGGGCTCACAAGATTCTGACAGATAAAACACTGCCCAATATAAGCACATATACAGAATTAGAAAATAAATTTAAAAGTAACAAGAACACAAACAAAAATCAATCCATCATGAACAAGAGTCTTCAGAAACTACATATATCAAAATTAGAGCCTCAAAACTTCAGATAATGGAATTATCAGATATAAACAAAATATTGCATATACTTGAAATTATTAGTTAAAAGAAAGAATAACAAGCATGAGACAGGAACAAAGCACTATCACAAATGATAAGGCATATCTCAAAACCATACACAGTACAGCTAGATGTCAATGAAATTAAAACTCAGTGAAGGAGTTCTACTTTCAATAATAGTAATTTATGATCCAATAATTTCACTATTGAGTATTTACCCAAAGAAACTAAAACACTAAGTCAACACAGTGATGTCGGTAACTATGCTTACTGTAGCATTATTTACAATAGCCAAGATAAGGAGCAACCTAAGTGTCCATCAGCAAATGGATAAGGAAGGTGTGGTATACACACATGCATGTACACACACACACACACACACACACACACACACACACACACTGGAGTATCATGCAGCCATAAAAGGGATGAGACTGTGCCATTTGAGACAACATGAGTAGACCTGGATGGCATTATGCTAAGTGAAATAAGTCAGACTGAGAAAGACAAATACCATATGATTGCACTCATTAAGTGGAATCTAAAAATAGTAATAATAAACAAAAAGCAAAATCAGATCTGTAAATACAGAGAACTGATGGTTGCCTGAGGGGAGGGAGCTGAGGGGATGGGAAAAAATGGGTAAAGGGGCGTGGGATATACAAGCTCCCAGTATGGAGTGAATAAGTCACAGGAATAAAAAGCACAGCACAAGGAATACAGTCAATGACATTATTAACAATGTAACAAGACAGACGGTACCTACAATTGTAGTGAACACAGCATAATGTATAAACTTGTCAAATCACTAAGCCATACAGAGGGGCACCTGGGTTGCTTAAGTTGGTTAAACATCCAACTCTTGATATTGGCTCAGGTCATAACCTCACGGTTTGTAGGATTGAGCCCCACTATCAGTGCGGAGCCTGCTTGGGACTCTCTCTCCCTCCCTCCCTCGCTTGCTCTCTCTCTCTCTCTCTCTCTCTCTCTCTCTCTCTCTCTTATATTTACATATTTAACATTGTGTGTCAACTATACTCAAAAAAAGTCAAAACAAACAAACAAAAATAGTAATTTAGAATATCGCTCCCACTTAGATAAAAAGAATTATTTTCTGGAATTAACAATTATTAAACCTATCTCAAGAAGAAATAGAAAAAACAAATTAACCAAATCAATGAAGGAAGTCAAGGAAGTTTCCAAAGAGCTCCTCTCTTTACATTCTCACCAAACAAAGAAACAAAATGAAATTTTCTTGGTGTTTTAATTAGTTAATGCTTCAATAGAAATGGGATAGAATTGGTACTATTTAAATTGCTTCAGCCCCAGAGAAAG
The DNA here is from genome assembly GCF_018350155.1 of Leopardus geoffroyi. Taxonomy (NCBI): domain Eukaryota; kingdom Metazoa; phylum Chordata; class Mammalia; order Carnivora; family Felidae; genus Leopardus; species Leopardus geoffroyi. Next base: position 132,543,911 of record NC_059333.1, read on the forward strand.
AAAATAAACTTCCAAATTACTTATTATTTTTAATATACATCCAAGTCAGTCAGTGATTCATCCCCTGCATATAACACTCAGTGCTCATCCCAACAAGTGTCCTCCCCAATGCCCCTTACCCATTTAGCCCATCCCCCCACCCACACCCCCTCCAGGAAACCTCAGTTTGCTCTCTATATTTAAGAGTCTCTTATATTTTGTCCCCATCCCTGTTTTTATGTTATTTTTGCTTCCCTTCCCTTATGTTCATCTGTTTGGTGTCTTAAATTCCACATATGAGTGAAGTCATATGGTATTTATCTTTCTCTGATGGACTCATTTCACTTAGCATAATACATTCTAGTTCCAACCACATTGTTGCACATGGCAAGATTTCATTCTTTTTGATTGCCAAGTAATACTCCATTGTATGTATGTGTGTATGTATGTATATATACTATGCATACTATAAACATTGGGGTGCATGTGCTCCTTTGAAACAATATACTTATAACCCTTGGATAAATCCCTCGTAGTGCAATAAGCTTCCAAATTATTTTTTATTATTTTTAATATACATCCACGTTAGTTAGCATATAGTGCAATAATGATTTCAGGAGCAGAAGCCAGTGATTCATCCCCTGCATATACCCTACACCATAGGGCAGTTCTATTTTTAATTTTTTGAGGAACCTCCATACTGTTTTCCAGAGTGGCTACAGCAGTTTGCATTCCCGCCAGCAGGGCAAAAGAGATCCTCTTTCTCTGCATCCTCGCCAACATCTGTTGTTGCCTGAGTTGTTAATGTTAGCCATTCTGACAGGTGTGAGGTGGTATCTCATTGTGGTTTTGATTTATATTTCCCTGATGATGAGTGATGCTGAGCATTTTCTCATGTGTCAGTTGGCCATCTGGATGTCTTCCTTGGAGAAGTGTCTATTCATATCTTTTTACCCATTTCTTTACTGGATTTTTTATTTTGGGGGGTTGAGTTTGATAAGTTATTTATAGATTTTGGATACTACCCCTTTTCCTGATATGTCATTTGCAAATATCTTCTCCCAGTTGGTTACCTTTTAGTTTTGTTGATTGTTTCCTTTGCAAGAAGCAAATAGTTTATTTTTGGTTTTGTTTCCCTTGCCTCCAGAGACATGTCTAGTAAGAAGTTGCTGCAGCCAAGGTCAAAGAGATTGTTGCCTGTTTTCTCTTCTAGGATTTTGATGGCTTCCTGTCTCATGTTTAGGTCTTTCATCCATTTAGAGTTTATTTTTGTGTATGGTGTAAGGAAGTGGTCCAGTTTCATTGTTCTGCATGTTGCTGTCCAGTTTTCCCAGCACCATTTGCTGAAGAGACTGTCTTTTTTCCATTGGATATTTTTTTCTGCTTTGTCAAAGATTAGTTGGCCATATGTTTGTGGGTCCATTTCAGGGTTCTCTATTCTGTTCCATTAATCTGAGCGTCTGTTTTTATGCCAGTACCATACAGGATTGCTTTGGCTATTCAGGGTCTTTTCTGGTTCCATACAAATTTTACGATTGTTCGTTCTAGCTCTGTGAAGAATGCTGGTGTTATTTTGATAGGGACTGCATTGAATATGTAGATTGCTTTGGGTAGCATCGACATTTTAACAATATTCTTCCAATCCAGGAGCATGGAATATTTTTCCTTTTTTGTGTGTGTCTTCTTCAATTTCTTTCATAAGCTTTCTACAGTTTTCAGTGTATAGGTTTTTCACCTGTTTGGTTAGGTTTATTCCTAGGTATTTTATGGTTCTTGGTGCAGTTGTAAATGGGATCGATTCCTTGGTTTCTCTTTCTTCATTATTGGTGTATAGAAATGCAACCAATTTCTGTGCATTGATTTTATATCCTGCGACTTTGCTAAATTCGTGGATCAGTTCCAGCAGTTTTTTTGGTGGAATCTTTTGGGTTTTCCATATAGAGTATCAAGTCATCTGCGAAGAGCAAAAATTTGACTTCCTCCCGGCCAATTTGGATGCCTTTTATTTCTTTGTGTTGTCTGATTGCTGAGCCTAGGACTTCCAATACTATGTTGAATAACAGTGGCAAGAGTGTCATGTTCTTCATCATAGAGGGAGTTTTTCCCCATTGAGGATGATATTAGCGGTGGGTCTTTTGTATATGGCTTTTATACTCTTGAGGTTGTGTTCCTTCTATCCCTACTTTCTTGAGGGTTTTTATCAAGAAAGGATGCTGTATTTTGTCAAGTGCTTTCACTGCATCTATTGAGAGGATCATGTGGTTCTTGTCTTTTCTTTTACTGATGTGGTGTATCACGTTGATTGATTCGTGGATATTGAACCAGCCCTGTATCCCAGGTAAATCCCACTTGGTCATGGTGAATAATTCTTTTAATGGTTTATGGTTAATGGATGCTGCTCTTGTGGAGAATTTTTGCAACCAATGTTCATCAGGAAAATTGGTCTGTAGTTCTCCTTTTTAGTGGGGTCTTTGTCTGATTTTGGAATCAAGGTAATGCTGGCCTCATAGAATGAGTTTGGAAGTTTTCCTTCCATTTCTATTTTTTGGAATATCTTCAAAAGAATAGGTGTTAACTCTCCTTTAAATGTGTGGTAGAATTCCCCGGGAAAGCCATTTGGCCCTGAATTCTTGTTTTTTGGGAGATCTTTGATTACTAATTCAATTTCTTTACTGGTTATGGGTTGGTTCAAATTCTCTATTTCTTCCTGTTTCAGTTTGGGTAGTTTATATGTTTCTAGGAATTTGCCCACTTCTTCCAGATTGCCCAATTTGTTGGTATATAATTGCTCATAATATTCTTTTATTATTGTTTGTATTTCTACAGTGTTGGTTGTGATCTCTCCTCTTTCATTCTTGATTTTATTTATTTGGGTCCTTTCCTTTTTTCTTTTTGATCATACTGGCTAGGGGGTTACCAATTTTGTTAATTCTTTCAAAGAACAAGCTCCTGGTTCCATTTATCTGTTGTACTGTTTTTTTATTTCGATAGCATTGATTTTTACTCTAATCTTCATTTTTTCCCATCTTCTGCTGGCGTTGGGTTTTATTTGCCATTCTTTTTCTAGCTCTTTAAGGTGTAAGGTTAGGTTGTGTATCTGAGAGCTTTCTTCCATCTTTAGGAAGGCCTAGATTGCTGTATACTCCCCTCTTATGACCGCCTTTGCTGCATCCCAGAGGTTTTGGGCTGTGGTATTATCATTTTCATTGGCTTCCATGTACTTTTTAGTGTCCTCTTTAACTTCTTGGTTAACCCATTCATTCTTCAGTAGGATGTTCTTTAATCTGCCATTATTCGTTGTCTTTCCAAATTTTTTCTTGTGGTTGATTTCAAGTTTCATATGTTGTGGTCTGAAAATATGCACAGTATGATTTTGACCTTCTTGTACTTGAGGGTTGATTTGTGACTCAGCATGTAATCTTTTCCAGAGAATGTTCCATGTTCACTCAAGAAGAATGTGTATTTCACTGTGTTAGGATGAAATATTCTGAATATATCTGTTAAGTCCATCTGGTTCAGTATGTCATCCAAAGCCTTTTTTCCTTGTTGGTGTCCATTGTTGTAAGTGGGGTGTTGATGTCTCCTGCTAGTATGGTATTATTATAAATGTGTTTCTTTGTATTTGATTATTTGATTTATGTATTTGGGTTATTCCACATTTGGGATATAAATGTTTACAATTGTTATCTTCTTGGTGGATAGACCCCTTAATTATGATAAAATGCCCTCTTCATCTCTTGTTACATTCTTTATTTTAAAATCTAGATTCTCTGATATAAGTATGGCCAATCCAGCTTTCTTTTGGTGATGATAGATGGTTCTCCATCCCCTTACTTTCATCTGAAGATGGTCTTTAGACCTAAAATGGGTCTCTTGTAAGGAGTATATACATGGATCTTGTTTTTCTTATCCATTTTGATACCCTATGTCTTTGATTGGAGCGTTAGTCCATTTACATTCAGAGTGATTACTGAAAGATATGAATTTATTGCTATTGTGTTGCCTGTAGAGTTGGAGGTGTTCTCTGGTCCTTTCTAGTCTTTGATGCTTTTGGTCTGTTTTGTTTTTGTTTGTTTGTTTGTTTGTTTGTTTTTCATCTTTTCTCCCCTCAGAGAGTCCCTTTTAAGATTTCTTGCAGGGCTGGTTTAGTAGTCACCAACTCCTTCAGTGTTTGTTTGCCTGGGAAACTCTTTATCTCTCCTTCTATTTTGAATGACAGCCTTGCTGGATAAAGAATTCTTGGATGCATATTTTTCCCATTCAGCATGTTGAATATATCCTGCCACTTCTTTCTGGCCTGCCAAATTCCTGTGGACAGATCTACTACCAACCTGATCTGTCTTCCCTTATAGGTTAAGGAGTTTTTCCCTTTGCTGCTTTCATAATTCTTTCCTTGTCTATTTTGTGAATTTGACTATGAAATGTGATGTCTATTTTGTGAACATGACTATGACCTTGATGATGGTCAGTTTTTGTTGAATCTAATGGGAGTTCTCTGGTCTTCTTGGTTTGATGTCTGTGTCTTTCCCCAGGTTATGAAAGTTTTCCTCTATGATTTGCTCACATAAAACTTCTACCCCTTTTGCTCTTTCTTTATTTCCTGGGACTCCTATGTTTCCAATGTTACCCTTTTTTAATGAGTCACTGAGTTCTCTAATTCTTATATAGTGTTCTTTTGCCTTAGTCTCCCTCTTTTTTCTGCTTTATTTTTCTCCATAATTTTGTCTTCTATATCCCTGATTCACTGCTCTGCTTCATCCATTAGTGTCATCCTTGCTGTCATATCATCATTTGAGATTGCATCTCAGTTATAGCATTTTAAATTTTATCCTGACTAGATTTTACTTCTTTTATGTTTGCAGAAAGGGATTCTATGTTTTTTTCAACCCCAGCTGGTATTCTTATTATCGTGATTCTAAATTGTGGTTCAGACATCTTGCTTATATCTGTGTTGATTAAGTCGCTGGCTGTCATTGCGTCTTGTTCTTTCTTGGGGGGGTGAATTCCTTCACTTTGTCATTTGGAAGGAAGAAAAAGAATTAATAAAATAAAAATTAAAAATTAAAAAATTAATAACAACACAAAAAATCAAATAAATGAAGCTAGATCCTAGGGATGTTTTGGTCTGGTTATTGAAAGAAGTTTGATAGAATAGAGGGAAAAAAGGGAAAGAAAAAAAGAAAAAAGAACATGTATAAATATATATATATATATATATATATATATATATATATATATATTAGTGTATATATATATATTAGTGTATATATATATTAAATGTATATATACATTAAATGTATAATGTTTAAATGTGTACACACACATACACACACACACACATATATACACACACAATAAAATAGGATAACATAAAATGAAGTAAAATAGAATAAAAAATTTACAAATCAAATAAAAATACATGGCACAAGAACAGACACTCAGATCAATGGAATAGAATAGAGAACCCAGAAAGGGACCCACAAACATATGGGCAACTAATCTTTGACAAAGCAGGAAAGAATATCCAATGGAATAAAGACAGTCTCTTCAGCAAGTGGTGCTGGGAAAACTGCACAGTAACATGCAGAACAATGAACCTGGACCATTTTCTTACACCATACACAAAAATAAACTCAAAGTGGATGAAAGACCTCAATGTAAGACGGGAAGCCGTCAAAATCCTCGAGGAGAAAGCAGGCAAAAACCTCTTTGATCTTACCCGCAGCAATTTCTTATTCAACACGTCTCCGGAGGCAAGGGAAACAAAAGCAAAAATGAACCACTGGGACCTCATCAAAATAAAAAGCTTCTTCACAGAGAAGGAAACAATCAGCAAAACTAAAAGGCAACCGACAGAATGGGAGCAGATATTTGCCAATGACATATCAGATAAAGGGTTAGTATCCAAAATCTACAAAGAACTTATCAAACTCAACACCCAAAAAATAAATAATTCAGTGAAGAAATGGACAAAAGACATGAATAGACACTTCTCCAAGGAAGACATCCAGATGGCCGACCGACACATGAAAAAATGCTCCACATCACTCATCATCAGGGAAATATAAATCAAAACCACAATAAGATACCACCTCACACCTGTCAGAATGGCTAACATTAACAACTCAGGCAACAACAGTTGTTGGCAAGGATGTGGAGGAAGAGGATCTCTTGCATTGTTGGTGGGAATGCAAGCTGGTGCAGCCACTCTGGAAAACAGTATGGAGGTTCCTCAAAAAACTAAAATTAGAACTACCCTACGACCCAACAATTGCACTACTAAGCATTTATCCAAGGGATATAGGTGTGCTGTTTCAAAGGGACACATGCACCCCCATGGTTATAGCAGCACTATCAACAATAGCCGAAGTATGGAAAGAGCCCAAATGTCCATCGATGGATGAATGGATAAAGAAGAAGTGGTATATATATACAATGGAGTATTACTTGGCAATCAAAAAGAATGAAATCTTGCCATTTGCAACTACGTGGATGGAACTGGAGGGTATTATGCTAAGTGAAATGAGTCAGAGGAAGACAAAAATCATATGACTTCACTCATATGAGGACTTTATGAGAGAAAACAGATGAACATAAGGGAAGGGAAACAAAAATAATATAAAAACAGGGAGGGGGACAAAACAAAGAGACTCATAAATATGGAGAACAAACTGAGGGTTCCTGGAGGGGTTGTGGGAGGGGGGATGGGCTACATGGGTAAGGGGCATTAAGGAATCTACTCCTGAAATCATTGCTTCACTATATACTAACTAATTTGGATGTAAATTTAAAAAAATAAAAAATAGAGTTAAAAAAAATAAAAATAAAAGTACAGTAAAAAGAAACTTAAATTTTTTTTATAAAAATGGAAAAAAAATAATTTTTTCTCTTTCTGTATCCACAAAGAAGAATAGAAAAAGAAAACAAAACCGAAAAGATGGACCAACGAACAGAATAAAATCCAAATGAAATTACATCCAGTTTCCCCTAGAAGTCAAACTATGAAGCATTTTATACTCCATACACTAAGCAGGCAGAGAGACTTGTGTTCCTCTAGAGATTGGTTGGTGCAGTTGGGACACGACTTGGTGTAATGGCTCCATTCTCCACTAGGTGGCGTTGCTTAGCTTACTGGGGTGGATGGGTGTGGCATGCATGCGTGTGTTTGTGCATGCGAGGGAGAGGTGAAAATGGTTTCACCCAGCTTCCCAGTCTCTAGCACAGGAACACTGCACTGTCACCAACCAGCAATCAAGCACCACTCCTTTGTCTCTAGCTTCTGTCCACTCCTCGTTTCTACACTGTCCATGTCCAAGCCATCAGCCTGCTAGGCAGCACCTCCCTCCCCAGTTTTATCTCAGATAGGGCTCTGTTTCCAAACCCCTCACTTCTGAGTTCCCTGTGGCTTGGACCTGCTCCAACCCTTTGGGGGAGAGTCTCTCTGAGCAATGGCTGGGTGCTGACTTGCCCCTGGGAATGTTAGAGTGATTGCACTGCAGCAGAGGCTCAGAGATTGGGGCTGGGTGTCAGCTTGTCCCAGAAAAAGTTTGTGCAATTGCATGGCAGCAGAGGTTCAACGATTATGTTAAATCACAACACACAACTGGCACCAGGTTTCACCACGCCCTGGGATCTTTGTTCAATGCCAGCAAACGTGACTGTTCTCCAGGGTCTGCTGGGACTTTTGCCTGTGGGGAAATTGTATGGCCTCTACCAAATGCCCTCCAAGCAGGAGAACCACTTCTCACCCTTTGACCCGCAGATCCCTCAGACCTGGCTGCCTGCTCCTGGGAATTCACCCTTCCCACGAGAGCACTGCCAGGTATTGAGCTGCGGAATTTCTGAGTCTGCTCTCCCTTGTTAATAGACTCATAATGGTATTGAAACCCTCTCATTTCTCCTTTCTCCTTTTCTTGTTCTATCATTTGTGGGTGTTTGCACTCTTTCTCTTTCTTTCCAGCTACTTTTTGGGGGAGTGCTTTTCCTATACTCTTCCCCCTTTCTCTGTCCTCTCTCCTTAAAAACAGCTCTGTACCCTCCATGGCTTCTCTCTGTGCCAGGTACCTGGCAAGTTTTGTGGCTCAAGTTATGCAGATTGTTGTGTTAATCCTCATATCAATTTTCTAGGTATACAAAATGGTTTGATTTTGTGCTGATCTAACTGCATTTCAGGGACAAGAGAAGCAGAGAACTTCCATGCTGCTCCGCCATCTTGGCCCCTCATATTATTTTTTAAGAAGGCAATTCTTTCCTCAAGCCTTGACAAAGGTGCAAAGGAAAAAAGAAAACCGTGATCTGATATTATTTGATATTAGTAATTAATAATACCTAAATGCAAAGTATAAATACATTACAGTATTTGATTCAAGAACACACCACAACCAAATGCAATTTTAAAGAATTCTTCCATAATAAAAACTTTAATGAAATAACTTATTAAATAGGTCAAAGAAGAAAACTCTATTAATTATTGCAAAAAAATAAAAGCTCTGAAATTCAGAGCCTTTTGCTAAAACAGATGTTCAAATGCAAAGACAACAGCATCTTGCAGATTTGTTAATTAAACAAAAGCTATACATAATAGAAATCAAACTATATGTTAATGTATATTTTGTGACCTGAATGATGAGTTTAAAAAGTGGGGAAGGACCTTGAGAGTATTCACATGAAAGCAAAGCTGCAAAAGATTACAAGAATTTTTATACCCAGTTATAGAGGTTTGTACTATTAGTTTGGTTAAAACTACATTTTCCAGAATTCCCTCTGGTGCATAATAACAGGTTAGGTTTGGACACAAGAGGGATTTGCATGGGATTTGGAAGTTGAAAATGAAGGTCTCTGAAGGCTGCCATGATGGATGGGGGTGGATAATCCAGCTTACCTTTGGTCTCTCTGCTCCATTTCCAGCTCATATTCTCAACTGATGCTCCTGATGATCAATGGCAGTCACAGGCTGAACACCAGCTCTTGACAGAAGATGAGAGACAGAGGTAGTAGAGGCATAGCTTCCCGTGGACGCCCTATGTGCTTTCTCTTTATAAACAGCCTCACTTCAGTGGGGGTGTAGGCTTGACTTCTCAGATTAGTGGTAGCTTAGATTCTTCACTCCCTCCAGAATCTTTGCTTCTCAGATCCTCCACAACTGTGTAAAGTTTGTTTCCTATGCTGAATCCTACATCCCAAATTCATAGCATTCTACTTCTCTCATTGAACTCTGAATGACTTATGAACCACTGTCATCTGTAGATTAAAACAATCAAAGTTTTTCTTAAATATGCAAAGACCCAAAGTAGAAAGCAATATGAGCCTTTATGAAGATCAAGTCTTTGAAGAGTGTTTAAAAGAACCAGATGACTAAGGGAAATTTTTTTTTTAAAAAACTCATTATAAAGAAGTTATGGGCCAAAAGGATAAATGAAGGCTACTAATATTCTTAAATATAGAATTAAAACTAGATGAATGTAGGAAATAAAGATATAGAATAGAATGCCAATATCATACAACCTCACCTTAGATTAATAATGGAAATAAACAGAGACAATTTGAAAGATGGTAAGAGGGAAATTTTCTAAGTACACCATTTCTTTAACATTCATAGTGGGAAGCTAATAAATACCTTATGAATGGGAAATTTTTAAAAGTGAGATTTTTAAAATGAGACTGTCAAAGTTATGAAGGGACTCATGTGAAACAACAAAAACAGGTAACAAGACATCCAAATTAATGAAGAAAAAAAACTTTCAAAGCAAAAGAAAGAAAATCGCAGATCATAAAACAAACGAATGCTTTTAAAAAGAGAAAACACAATATTATGAAAACATACATTGAAAAAAAAAAGAAAAAAGAAAACAAAAAATACTTTTAAAACTTTTTTTTTTTCAACGTTTATTTTTATTTTGGGGACAGAGAGAGACAGAGCATGAACGGGGGAGGGGCAGAGAGAGAGGGAGACACAGAATCGGAAACAGGCTCCAGGCTCTGAGCCATCAGCCCAGAGCCTGACACGGGGCTCGAACTCACGGACTGCGAGATCGTGACCTGGCTGAAGTCGGACGCTTAACCGACTGCGCCACCCAGGCGCCCCAAAAAATACTTTTAAAAAGAGGAGATTGATCAGTAAAACCAGAGTCAGATTCTTTGAAAATAATAATAAAATTGACAAATTTTTTTGCCACCCTGATAGCAACAAAAAAGAAGACATTATAGATAAACTTTGAGTTGACAGACCAGAGCTATACACAGAAATAGGGTTAGAAATTAGAGATTATTGGACCACCTGGGGTGGCTTGACAGGTTAAGCGTCTGACTTCAGCTCAGGTGGCGATATACCGGTTTGTGAGTTCGAGCCACACCTTGGGCTTTGTGCTGACAGCTTGGAACCTGGAACCTGCTTCAGATTCTGTGTCTCCCTTTCTCTCTCTACCCTCCCCCTCTCGTGCTCTGTTGCTCTCTCAAAAATACGTAACCATTACAAAAAAGAAATCAGAGATTATCATGCATAGCTTCATTCAGTAAGCACTAACATTAACCAGAATGGGTGATTATACAGGCACATGTAGATGGACAAAATAATTTTAAGTAGGAGAAACCTTAACAAACCAATCATATTAAAATAAATTGCATAGGTTCTCAAAGACGTACCCCCCAAAATAACCACCACATGCAGATGAAAAAATTGGATCAATCATTGGAAAATTCTTATGTCAACTGTTCAAGGGCATAGTAAATTACAGAATCTATTCAATAATGTTAACAGAAAACACTGATTTTTAAAAACCCAGAAAGTTGAAAAGAAGGAAGTAGGGAAGGAAGATGGGAAGAAGAGGTGAAGAGAAGGGAGGGAAGAGATGAAACAAAACACATATGAGTCATTTTCATTTACAAGTATTGAATTCTGTTGTATAAGGCAGTTAACTCACTTACAGATCAGATTTCTCCACTTGGACTCCGGCTCTAGCAGCCCGCCCTAGGGCTTTTAGCTCTACTCTTAACTTACGGCCTTTCTGAGGTCTCCGCTGAATGCCTCCTCTGTCCAGTGAGCCCCTCCACCCTGGCTGGTTAGAAACCCACTGTTCCCCAGCACTTTGTGTCTTCGGGAAATTCCACTGAGCTCACAAACCCACAGTACCCATTCTGCATCAGTCCTCGTGGGATGTGTCAGCCATAGGCTCAAGTGGTCACCAAAGATTTCGAAGAGATCCTTCCCTGCACTGCTGCCTTCTCTGTTTATCTGGCACACACATTCCAGCCACCTCCTTAGCTCGCCAGTCTCTGGGATCCACTTTCCTGTGCCACAGTTTGGAAAATTCTCCAATGCAGATAGCTGGAGTAAGCACAGCGTTCCACTGATGTTTTTCCTTCTCTTGAGGATTAGAACGCTGCAGTGCCTACTGTTAAATGCTTAAAAATAGTGGCTTCCGGGGCGCCTGGGTGGCGCAGTCGGTTAAGCGTCCGACTTCAGCCAGGTCACGATCTCGCAGTCCGTGAGTTCGAGCCCCGCATCAGGCTCTGGGCTGATGGCTCAGAGCCTGGAGCCTGTTTCTGATTCTGTCTCCCTCTCTCTCTGCCCCTCCCCCATTCATGCTCTGTCTCTCTCTGTCCCAAAAATAAATAAACGTTGAAAAAAAAATTTATTTAAAAATAGTTGCTTCCAAGAGGTGCAGCCACCCTGGAAAACAGTATGGAGGTTCTTCAAAAAGTTAAAAATAGAACCACCTATCACCCAGCAATGGCACTCCTAGATATTTATCCAAAGGATACAAAAATACTAATTCAAAGGGATACATGCACCCTGATGTTTCTTGCAGCCTTATCAGCAATAGCCAAATTATGGAAAGAGAGCAAATGTCCATCGACTGATGAATAAATAGACATAGGGTGTATACGGAAGTGCTGAATCACCACATTGTACACCTGAAACTAATATTACATTGTATGCTAACTAGCTGGAATTTAAACTTGAAAAAAAAGTAGTTACCTCATATATTTTGATCAGTTTTTTTAACATTTACTTATTTTGAGAAAGAGAGGGGAGGGGAGGGGAAGAGAGGGAGGGAGAAAGAGAGACTCCCAAGCAGGCTTGGGCTGTCAGCACAGAGCCGGACGCAGGGCTCGATCTCATGAAATGTGAGATCGTGACCTGAGCCAAAATCAAGAGTTGGACTCTTAACTTGCTGAGCCTTCAGGTGCTTGCCATCAGCTATAAACAGCAAGGGGACAGTACAATATTTGTTACTCTATCGTGGTGAGTAACTCCATCATGGTGGTCATCTTTTAATTTTAAAAGGTTTTAAACCTTGATTGTAACACAAGAATAGGAAACTGAAAGCAAATAAAAACAAGGAAATTGCTGAATTTCCAGGTAGATGCTTCTTTGTCACAAAAAGTATTCCTAAAATATTCCTCTTAATTAAAAAAATAAGTAGTCATAAAAGGCATTATGAGGCTAGGGATAATGGCTTTTGGGTTTTTTTAACTACATATTTAGATTTTACACAGTTCCAATTGACATCCTGCCATGAGGGATGAGGACGTTGGGACTCTACCAATTTTCCTCACCACTGATTTGATACATATTATACATAATACAGAGTTTTCATCCATAATACATCATTTTCAAGGTTTATAACATTTACCTTCTGTTTTGTTCATTTCTTTCCAATTCTTATCCCCTATTATTTCCTTTCGTTGTCTTATTCAATTAGCGAGGAGCTCTAGTAAAATGATGAAAAGAGGCAGCGATAGCGTCACAGTTTTGTACCTTATTTAAAAGGAATATTTCTAAAATTTCATCAAGTATACTGTTTGCTATGGTTGTTGGTAGTTTCTTTTCATAGGTTAAGTAAGAATTCTTTAAAGTTTAAAAAAAAAATTTTTTTTAACGTTTATTTATTTTTGAGACAGAGAGAGACAGAGCATGAACAGGGGAGGGTCAGAGAGAGGGAGACACAGAATCTGAAACAGGCTTCAGGCTCTGAGCCATCAGCACAGAGCCTGACGCGGGGCTTGAACTCACAAACCGCGAGATCATGACCTGAGCCGAAGTCGGACACTTAACCGACTGAGCCACCCAGGCGCCCCAGAATTCTTTAAAGTTTTAAGTGACTATTGCATTTTATCAAATGCTTTTCTGCAATTATGAGATGGCCATACAATTTTTAATCTGTTGATAACTTACCATGATTAATTTTACTGAGCCCATCCTTGGATTCCAGGCACAAATCCTATCTGAACATGCCATATCTTTTCATATGCAACAAAAGTCCATTTGTTACTAATTTATTTAAGATTTTTGCAACAATTTTATTGTGTAGTTCTTTTTGTCTTTGATATAAAGTTTTTATTAGCCTTTTTTTTAATTTCCTATATTTGGAATCAGTTTGGGTAAGATAGGTATTTATCTATTCTTAGAAAGTTTGACAAAACTTATCTATAGGAGTCTGAATAGAAAGACTTTTGATTGTAGGTTCAACTAATTTGATATACTCCATTTTTCCCATTTCATTTTAAGTTAATTTCACAAAATTATATCCTAGAAAATTGTCTTCTTTATCTAAACTCCAATTTATTTTTTTATTTAAAAATTTTTATGAGTTTTTCGTGTTTATTTATTTTTGAAGCAGAGAGAGACACAGTGTAAGTGGGGGAGGGCAAAGAGAGGGAGAAAGAGAGAATCCCAAGCAAGCTCCACGCTGCGAGCACAGAGCCCAACATGAGGCTCGAACTCACAAAACCATGAGATCATGACCTGAGCCAAAACCAAGAGTCAGACACTTAACCAGCTGAGCCATCTAAGTGCCCCTAGATATTCCAATTCAATGACACTGAGTTTTAGTATTTCCTTAGGTTTCTAACACCTATTTTCAATCTATAAGATTATAGTTATATATATATATAGTTATGTCTCACATTTTATTTATTATAGTTTATTTATTATAAATAAATATAAATTATTTTTATTATAGTTTATTATTATTATTTATTTATTATAGTTATATATATATATATATATATATATATATATATATATATATAGTTATGTCTCACATTTTATTTTTGTGACAGATTGTTTCCCAAAACCGGCCACAGCAATACTTCCCATCTCAAATGTTCTTCCATAACCTAGCCACTCCTTCAAGTGGCAGAGTCTATTTCCCTTCTCCTTGAGCCTGGACCGTGGAGCAGAGCCAAGCCCTCCCCACTGTGCCCACCTGAAATTCATCATCCACAGAGTCTGGGAGCATGATAAACAGTTTTTACACCACTAGATTTTGGAATCGTTTATTAATCAATTCTAGTAACTGAAATAGTCATGGATATTGCTTAATTGCATATACTGTAGAAAAATTTTCTTGATGTATATTGTTGAACATTTTATATTCCATTGTTCTCTATACTGAGTATAAGTAAATTTTTTTGTACTATTTCTTCTCTAATCCTTTTATACTCATATTTTCCCATTCTATTTTATTTTTCTCAGTTTTCTGAAACCTATCTTTTATACCCTTGATTGGATTTTTAGTACTGCTTGTACTCCCTTCTTTACTTTAGGGCTACCATTACATAATGGCTTCAGTCTTCCATTTTTTTTTTTTTTTCCCTGAGGTCTTCCAGACCATTGTTTCTCTCTTTTCAGCATTTTTTCCCTCTATCTTCTTTGTACCCTTGCTTCTCTGAGCTCTTGGTGCAAAAAAGGCCATATTCTTAAATTCATCTTCTTTATTTGATTTCAGGTATTTATATTTTCTTCTACTTTGCAAAATCATTATTCTGTTGTCCTTCTTACAGTGAGTTTCTCCATTTTTATCTTTCAATATTTTTCTCGGGGCGCCTGGGTGGCGCAGTCGGTTAAGCGTTCGACTTCAGCCAGGTCACGATCTCGCGGTCCGTGAGTTCGAGCCCCGCGTCAGGCTATGGGCTGATGGCTCAGAGCCTGGAGCCTGTTTCCGATTCTGTGTCTCCCTCTCTCTCTGCCCCTCCCCCGTTCATGCTCTGTCTCTCTCTGTCCCAAAAATAAATAAACGTTGAAAAAAAAAATATTTTTCTCACATTCCCAGCTAGTTTCTTTATGATTATTATTCATCTTTTCCACAGAAGCCTGTATCTCTTGGTCAGCGGCTTGCTGAAGAATAGTCAGATATCAGACTGGGTGATTGGTCCAGCTGGCAAGTAGGCTTTAGATCTGTGGTCCTAAAAAGCTCCCACCACTTTCCGCTCCAGAGCTTTTCTCCTTTGTCTCAGATGCCATATGTGGTGGCTCTTGGTGAAGCCAATGCCACTGAGTGTTCATGCATTGATTTTGTGTCTCCTTCTCTTTAAATGACCTTACCCTCCCACAACATTTCTCCTTATATTGCCTCTCCACAGCGTGCTTCTCATGAGATGGCATGCCTACTACTCCTCTGTAAGCCTGAAATATCTTTCTACTACTTAGCATCAAATGGAGTTTGAGGAAACACTGGCAAACCATCCACTCTAAGATCAAGGGTTGCCAGTTGGTAATCCCATTATACCACATATTCATGGAGAATCCTATGTACTTCTAGCATCTGCAGAAACATGTTCATTCATTCAACAAATATTTACTGAGTGCTCACCATTTCCAGGCACTATTTTAAGCTTTTGAAATGTATCAGTGAGCAAAACAAGCAAAACTCCCTACCTTTGTAGAATGTATACTATTGAGGGGAAGGGGGAAGCTGCAGCAGACAAGAAAACATACATGTTACTGTTTGGTGTAAATTATATAGTATGATAAAAGTGATAGATGCTAGAGAGGCAGAAAGGGGGAATCAGGAGTAATAGGAGGTAAATAGGTTATCATCTAAAACAGAACTATCTTGGGGCACCTGGGTTGTTCAGTAGGTTAAGCATCCAACTTCAGTTCAGGTCATGATCTCACGGTTTGTGAGTTTGAGCCCATGTAGGGCTCTGTGCAGACAGCTCGGAGCCTGGAGCCCGCTTCGAGTTCTGTGTCTCCCTCTCTCTGCCTCTCCCCTGCTCATACTCTGTCTCTCTCCCTCTCTCAGAAATAAACATTAAAAAAATAAAGAAATAAAATAAAAATAGAATTAGCTAGATTTCCCTGCCTTTGGCAGCTTTTCTTTACAGATGCTGGTTTGGGATTTTCTTCTCCTATAATCTCAGTTGTTTTTCTGTTTTTTCAGAGAAGAAAAGAAAACTGGTTTGAATGATTCTGTTAATCCTAACTTCTACCATCTCCCTTTGTATAACTCTAGTTATCTCATAAATTATGATAAATTTGCAGTGAAGCATTTTTGTTTTTCTACCCTTGGCCTTGCTCTCTATGTGTCAATGGTTAAATTCTTAAAACCTGACTTTTTTTTTTCATTATTCTGAATCCAACCTAAATCCAAAAGCCACACTGTGACTCATATGACTCTTCCTAGTCCCCTTGAGCCTTAGTTTATTTATGACAAATGGTTTGAGCTTTCTTTTGTGGTTTTCCTTAGAAAAGCACATTCTCACATGACTTGGAGGAGGAGTGGGGGGAGACACATGAGAAAATAACCTGTTTCTCTCCTCTCCTCCTCCTAGGTATGTAGCTGCAGTGATAAGGACGTTTATGTTTTATTCAGATTTGCTGACGAGATTTCAAGATAAAAGCTACCCTCCTACATGTGTCTGCTGGAGAGGAGAAGTCTTCCTGACAGGAAATCTGGACCAAGAAGCGACTACGAAGTAGCATACAGCGGAGACGCTAATTTTGACTATGCAGAGTCAGAG
Organism: Leopardus geoffroyi; assembly: GCF_018350155.1. Lineage (NCBI taxonomy): Eukaryota > Metazoa > Chordata > Mammalia > Carnivora > Felidae > Leopardus > Leopardus geoffroyi. The sequence goes on from NC_059333.1 coordinate 132,560,636, forward strand.
TGTCAAAGACGTTTCCTCATGGTAGATCTTGGATGACACCCAACAGATGAAAAGGATGAGAGAGTTCCAGCGCTCTGTGGCAAGTGTGCTAATATCACAAAACAAGAAGAGAACCCTTATTTTCTGGTGGTTTAGCTGGGAAGATGTGGCCAAGAAACTATTGGGATGACGGTCCAAGACTTTTAGAAAGAACTGGTATGAAAAACTGGAACGGACCCACACAAAGAATTAGAGTTAAAGGTAGAAGTAAGACGCTTAACCACCATTTGAGTCTCCTGTTCCCAAAATCCAACTGTATCTGTTCCTTCAAAGGGTTACCTAAGCCAATGAATTCTTCTTATTGTCTTTGCTCATTTTGAGTTTTGCTTCTGTCACTTAAGTCCTAAAGAGTCTTGACTAAAGCACAAGAGATGAGGGATCTGTCTACTTGACCTAGAGATTTAAAGGGGGAGTTTTAAGTGCCTTTGTATCAAGTAGGGTCCTGTTTGGTTGCTGGTTCCAGAAAGCCTGATAAACCTAATCAAATGAATAAGGAGTTTGTAATCACATGACAAGGAGTCCAGGATAGGCAGTTGACAGTGTGTAGTTCGAATGCCTGTAACAAGAAGCCAGACTTTTTCCAAGTGTCTGCCGTCCCTAGCAAAGGGGTCTGCCTCCGCATCCTCATGTGCACATTGTAGGTGACAAGAGCGAGGAAGCTGAAAGGCAACACCAACAGGCTCCTATGTACTTCTGAGTCACACAGCCTCTCTGGCTACAAGGGAGTCTGAGAAATTGGGCTTTCGGGGTTCCAGCGTGTAGAGTAGAGTAGCGTTGGAAAGGTTGAAATCCCCAGAGACAGTGTGATGGTGGCAGTGAGAAAAAAAGACAGTAAGAAAGGAAGTCAGTATTCAAGGGACAAAGTTTGTTTCTCAGGTGTTTTCCCAGCTTGGAGAGTCTCTTCCCATTGCCAGCTTTGGAGAGTCCTGGGGAGGTACCGATTGTGGGGAGCTGCTGCTGTTAAGAGAAGTGATCATTGCAAACATCATTCTATAATTTTGTTTTATTTTTTCATAAAGGAGAAAAGACACAAAAAAATACACAAAGGGAGGGACCACAAGGAAATGATTGGCAGATTGGCTACATAAAATTTGAAAACTTCTACTCTCTACCTTTACTACATATATGTATGTATGTATGTATATATATATATATATATATATATATATATATATATATATATACATAAAACAAGGTCTGAAAACTAATGGCAAACTATAAAAAATATCAGTTACATATATGATAGATAATTTTCTTTATTTGCAAAGAAATTCTAATATCAATAAGTAGAGATAATGAACTCTGTAGAAAATTTGACTTAAAGGCTATACATTGGCAGTTGTTGAAGAAAACCCAGAAATCAAAATAGCCCTCCTAAAAAAGGTGACCAACATATTCATAATCAAATAACCATAATAAAAACAAGCTACCATTTTTAATAGATCGGATTCACCAAAATTTTGAAATTTGATGAAACTGGTGCTGGTTTTGTAATTTCATAATGTATTTCACAAATGTAGGAGGAAGTGGGCATTATGATACCACAGGGAGGAATTTAAGTTTGCAGGGCTATTTGGCAAGATCTATAAAATTTAAGACACATACTTCTTTTGCTGCAGCAATCTCATTGCTAGTAGTGAATTTCTTTATCAACATTTGCCAAAACATAATGCAATCAAAAGTTATATCCAACCTTTGTATGCTGTTATGGTCCTCTGCTGGTGTCCATCTGTTTGATAAGTGCCCATGTAATGTCTTTAATATCAGTCTTAAAATGTATCTACTGACTAAAAGCTGGAAGTTACCAACTCATCTGTCCGTAGGAGACTAGTTCAGTAGATTGCGGTCTTCCAATCCAAGAATATGTGACATCTTTCTATTTATTTGTGTCAAATTCAGTTTCCTTCAACAATGTCTTATAATTTCCGGTGCACTAGTTTTTCACCTCCTTAGTTCAATTTATGCCTAAGTACTTTATTCTTTTTGATGCAATTGCAAATGTGACTGCTCTCCTAACTTCTCTTTCAAATAGTTTGCTGTTTGTGTATAAAATGCAACTGATTTTTGTATGTTCACTTTGAATCCTTCCACTTTACTGAATTTGCTTATGATTATAGCAGCTTGTTGGTGGATTCTATAGGGTCTTCCAAATATAAGAGCACATCATCTGCAGAAAGGCCATGTTATTTCGTCTTTCCTGATTTGAATGTCTTTTATTTCCCTTTTCTTTTCCTAATTGCTTCTGTCTAGGACTTCTAGTACTGTGTTGAATAGGAGTGAGGAGAGTGGGCACCATTGCCTTATGCCTGATCTTAGAGGAAAAGCTCTCAACCTTTCACCATTGAGTATGATGCTAGCTGTGGGCTGGTCATATATGTTCATTATTATGTTGACATACATTTCTTCTATATCCAATTTGTTAAGAGTTTCTATCATAAAAAGATATTGAGTTTTGTCAGATGCTTTTTCTGCATCTATTGACATGATCAATTTTATCCTTTGTTCTATTAATGTAGTGTCTCACATTTATTGATTTGCATATGTTAAACCATCCTTGCATCCCAGGGATGAATCTCACTTCATTGTGGTATATTATCCTTTTCACGTGCTGTAGAATTTTGTCTACTAGCATTTTGTTGAGGATTTTTACATCTATATTCCTCAGAGATACTGGCCTGTCATTTTCTATTCTTTAGTGTACTTATCTGGCTTTAGTAACAGGGTAATTTCAGCTTCAGAAAATGAGGTTGGAAGTGTTCCCTCCTGGTCAGTTTTTTGGAAAAGTATGAAAAGGATCATGTTAATTCTTCAAATGTGTGATGGAATTAATCACTGAAGCCATCTGGTTCTGGGATGTGTTGTAAATGCCTGACAATTAGCTTTTTTGATTTTAGTTTAAGTTCCCAACATTAATCTTCTGGTTGCCGAGGCATTCATTTCAAAGACCTCCATCTCAAATAAACATATTGCCACACACAAGAGAAATGGCCAGGTTGCCATACCCATGCAAGTCTTGGGTGACCTACGAAACTGACCATTTGAGTGACCCTGCATTTCCCTTCCTGTGACTTAACTCCTGCTCTTCTGTTTTAAATTCACCAGTAGTGAGTGAGCCTGTGAAACCCTAGGTACTCCTCCTTCAACCCTAATAAATGCAGAACCCAGGACCACACTCTCACGGTCTCTCTACCCACAACCTTGCTATTGGCCCCAGGGCATACTACGTGCCCTCCAGGATTTGTAATAAACCTTACTTTTTTTCGAGGTTCCCAGAGAGTTGTTGCTGAAGTGCATCTTACAATCACAATAAGAGCCTCAAGGGTCAGTGCAGCCATAACATTAGCTCTGGTCAGGGAAATGTCTGTGGGGGCTTTCCAGACCAGGTACCAGTCCAGGTGAGTGCCCCCATGTATTTCTAGCCCATAGCATCACTACTGATAGGCTGAGACCAACAAAAAACATGGGCTTTTCTTTGTTGGGAGATTTTTGACTATTGATTCAATCTTCTTACTCATTATCAATCTGTTCAGATTTTCTATCTCTTCATGATTCAGTCTTGGTAAATTGTATGTTTCTAGGAATGTATCCCTTCTAGGTTATTCAATTTTGGGGTGTATAATTGTTCACAGTAATCTCTTATGATCCATTGTATTTTTGTGATATCAATTATAATGTCTCCCTTTCATTTGTGATTTTGAGTCTCCTCTCTTTTTTTTATAGTCCAGCTAAAGGTTTGACAATTTTGTGTACGTTTTTAGAAAACGAGCTCTTTCTTTTGTTCATCTTTTCAGTTGTCTTTCTAGTCTCCATTTCATTGCTCTCTGCTCTAATCTTTGTTATTTCCTTTCCTCTGCTAACTTTAAGGTTAGTTTGTTCTTTTTTTATTTCCTTGAGGTACAGAGTTAGGTTATTTATTTGAGATTGTTTTTTTCTTACTGTAGACAGTTATTACTATAAACTTCCCTCTTAGAACTGCTTTTACTATAGTTCATACGTTTTGGTATGTGACAATTCCATTTTCATTTGTCTCAAGATATTTTTTTATTTCTCTTTTGATTTTTTCTTTGACTTACTAATTGTGAATAAGGTCTCTCTTTGATATTTGACGGTTTTATTAGAATGTGTCTCAATGAAGTCCTCTTTGTGTTAAATCTGTCTGGGGACTTCTGAGATTTATGTGCCTGGATGTTCATATGCCTCCTCAGATTTAGGAAATTTTCAGCCATTATTTCTTTAATTATCTTTCAGCTCCTTTTTTTCTGTCCTTCTTCTGAAATTCCCATAATGCAAATATGGTTTTAGTTGGTGGTGTCCTATAATTCACACAAGCTTGTTTCACCCTTTTTCATTTTTTGTTCTTCTTTGACTGGGTAATTTCAAGTGACTTATCTTCCAGATCAGATTCTTACTTTCTGTTTGATCAAGTCTGCTGTTGGTGCTATTGCATTTTTAAATCTCATTCATCATATACTTTAGCTCTAGAATTTCGGTTTGTTCTTTTTAATGAATTCTATCTCTCTGTTGAACTTGTCATTTTATTCACATATTGTTTTCCTGATTTCATCGAGTTGTCTATCTGTGTTCTCCTATAACTAGCTGGGCTTCCCTAAAAAAAACATTTTGAATTCTTTGTCGAACAATACGTAGAGCTCTTTTGCTTTGGGCTCTGTTAGTGGAAAATTATGTTCCTTTGGTGGTGTCCTGTTTCCTTGATTTTTCATGTTTTTTGGAGCCTTGATGTCTACATATTTGTTGAAGCAATCACCTCCTTCGGACATACAAATGGTTCACCTGCAGATGGGTGCTAGGGTGCCAGCTGGGTGGGGTGGGGTGCTTTCAGATTTGGGGAAGGTCTAGTATCATCTCTGTGCAAATCTCTCAGCTGAGGTTAGTGCTGGCAAAGATTGTAGGGATCCTCAACAATCAAGGTTTCAACCAAGATGTCTGTAGCTGCAGTAAAGCCTGCTGGAGTCTTCAGTGGTAACAGCCACGGGGGACCACCTGATCTCTTTTTGTCCTATGAGCGATGTCATGGCCAAGGGGATTCCTCTTGGTGCTGGGTCAAGCCTATAGGTGCCCTCATGGTGGTGGCAGCACTGGTGTCTGATGCATTTGTGCCTATTGAACAGCCAGTGAGCTGGAATCGGGAGCGCTGGTGCTCACAGAGTGGCAGCTGCTCCAAGTCATGCAGTGGTAGTGGCTCCGTGCCTCAGGTATGAGTGCTTGTGGCACAACTGTGGACGTGGGGTCTGGAGTATGAGCATTCACAGAGCAACAGTGGCAGGGCAGGTCCAGGGCAACTGGCTAGCCTACAATATGATGACTTGTGTACTTGAGTCACAGGTGAGCACCAAGAGGCCACAGAACCAGGTTCTAGAGCAAAGATATAGACAGAGATAGCATCTGAGGGGCTGAGGTGCTGGTTTTCCTGCATTATGTGGCTCTGGCACCTGAGATGTGGGTGTGCACACAGCAGCCATTAAGCCAGGGTCTGGAGTGCAGGTGCACACAAAGCTGGTGTCCGAAATGCAGCTACATGCGGAGCAGCTATGGCTCTGGGGTCCGAGGCATGCACGGGGCTTGGGGGCAGGAAGTGCGAGTTCCAGGGCAACACAACAGCAGCTCCTTCTGAAAGGTACACTGCAGCATCTTTCTTCTGGGGGTCCGTGGCAGCTACGGCTCTTGGTATGTCTGTGGCAAAAGCTGTTGGCTCTTGGGGTCCATGCCAGTGAACGTTATGGGTCCTCTGCTATGAGAGCTATGGGGAATCTGCCACTGTTGCGGGGGTTGTGAGGTCCTCCGTGGCAAAGGCAGGAGGGGGTCCCTCTGCAGAGCAGGTCACCAGGGAGATGGCAGCAAGTAGCACCTGCTGCACAGCTGATTGTGGCAGCCCCTGCCCCTCTTCTTTGTCCTAGTCGTCTCCAATGTCCCAACTAAGACAATTTCCCCAGTGATCTTTTTTATGCAGTGATTCATTTTTTGCTACACTGTGTTACAGTAGATTCTTGATGGAATTCGAGCCCTTCCATTGTTATTTCGGATAGTTACCTAATTGCTATTGTTTTGGTGCTGGTATGTGAGGAGACAAAGGCCAGGATCAAGTACTCTGTCACACTGCTGACCAGCAATGATTTTTTGAATGTGACATCGAAAGCTTAGGCAACAAAAGCAAAAATAAACAAGAGGGACAACCTCAAACTAAAAAGCTCTGCACAGCAAAGGAAACAATTGACAGAATGAAAAGGCAACCTACGGAATGGGAGAAAATGTTTGCAAACCATATATTCAATAAGGAGTTAATATCCAAAATATATAAGGAACTTCTACAACTCAATAGCAAGAAAGCAAACAACCAGGCTGAAAAAAAAGAAGCAAAGTAACTGAATAGGCATTTTTCAAAAGAAGATATACCAATGGCCTAAAGTACATGAAAAGGTGCTAAACATCACTAATCATCAGGGAAATTCTAATCAAAACCACAATGAGAAATCACTTCACACTTGGATGGCAATCATTAAAAAGAGGTAACACATGTCGGTGAGGATGTGGAGAAAGAAGAACTACTTGTACACTGTTGGTGGGAATGTAAATTGGCACAATCATTATGGAAAATAGTACGGAGGCTTCTAAAAAAATGAAAATTAGAACTATCCTATGATCCAGCAATGCCACTTCTGGGTGTTTATCCAAAGGAATTGAACCCAGTACCTTGGAAATATCTGTGCTCCCACATTCACTACAGCATTATTCACAATGGCCAAGATGTGAAAACAACCTAAGTGTCCTTTGACAGATGAATAAAGAAATTACGGTATGTATATACAATGTGACATTACTCAGTCTTAAAAAATGGTTACCCTTCCACTTGCAACAACATGGATGAACTTAGAAGACATTACACTAGGGAAAGAATTCAGATATGGAAAGAAAAATACTGTACGATCTCAGTTATATGTGGAATCTAAAAAAGAAATCAAATACATGGAAACAGAGAGAAGAGTGGTTAACAGGTGGGAGAAATGGGGAGATGTTGATTAAGGGGTACAAAGTTGCAGTTATGTAGGATGAATATTTAAAAATATAATGTACAGCATTATGACTCTAGTTAATAATTCTATGTTGTATACTGGAAATTTGCTAAAAGGGTAGATTTCAAGTGCTCTCACCACATACCAAAAGAAAAAAATGGGGGGGGTTCCCAGATGGCTCAGTCAGTTGAGCATCCAATGCTTGATTTCAGCTCAGGTCATGATCCCAAGGTCGTGGGATCGAGCCACATGTCAGGCTCTGCACTGAGTGTGGAGCCTGCTTAAGATTCTCTCTCTCTCTCTCTCTCTCTCTCTCTCTCTCTGCCCCTCTCTCTCACTCATACTTTCTCAGTAAAATTAAAAAAAAAATTGTAAATAAAAATAAAAGGTAACTACATGAGCAGATGAAAGCAAGAATTCACTTTTTTTATTCTTCACTTCTATAACCCAAGCTAATAGAAGTGTTCTTAGCATATAATAACTAAGATAAGTAAGGGTTCAGTAAATTTTTATTTGGATAAATAAATATTACTTCTTATATCTCTCCTTTTAAATTTCTTTCTAAGTCCTGTCCAGTTCTAAGAGTCAAAATTATGACAATCTATTAAATGGGAGAAAATATTTGCAAATGATATATCTGATTAGGGGTCAGTATCCAAAACATATAAAGAATTTATACAACTCAACCCCCAAACAAAACAAAACAAATAATCCAATTAAAAATGGACAGAAGGCATAAACTGACTTTTCTCAAAGAAGATATGTACATAGCCAACAGACATGAAAAAATGCTCAGCATCACTCATCATCAGGGAAATGCAAATCAAAACCACAATGGGATATCACCTCACACCTGTCAAAATGGCTAAAATGAACAACACAAGAAACAAGTGTTGGTAAGGATGTGGAGAAAATGGAAGCCTCTTGCACTGTTGGTGGGAATGCAAACTGGTACAGCCACTCTGGAAGACAGTATGGAAGTTCCTCAAAAAATGAAAAATAGAATTACCATATGATCTAGTAATTCAACCACTGGCTATTTACCCCCCACCCAAAATCAAAAACACCAGTTCAAAAAGATATATGCACCCCTATGCTCATTGCAGCATTATTTGCAATAGTCAAATTGTAGAAGTAACTCAGGCATCCCTCAATAGATGAATGGATAAAGAAGATGTGGTATATATACACAATGGAGTATTATTCAGTCATAAAAAGAACGAAATCTTGCCATTTGCAACAACATGGATGGAGCTAGAGGGTATAGTGGTAAGTGAAGTAAGTAAGAGAAGGACAAATACCAGGCGATTCCACACATACGTGGAATTTAATAAATAAAAAACAAATTTAAAAAAAGACACAAATAAAAAAACAGACTCTTAAGTATAGAGAACAAACTGATGGTTACCAGACGGGAGGCGGGTGGGGGGATGGGTTAAATGGGTGATGGGGATTAAGAGTACGCTTATATTGGGCACCTGGGTGGCTCAGTGAGTTAAGCGTATGACTTAAGCTCAGGTCATGATCTCAAAGTTTGTGAGTTTGAGCCCCACATTGGGCTCTGGGTGGTGAACAGCCTGCTTGGGATTCTTCTCTCCTTCTGTCTCTGCCCCTCCCCTGACTGTGCGCGCTCTCTCTCTCTCTCTCTCTCTCTCTCTCTCTCTCTAAATAAACTTTAAAAAAGAAAAAAAAAGAGTACACTTATACTGATGAGCACTAATATAGAACTCTTGAATCACTGTATTGTACACCTGAAACTAATATAACACTGTCCATTAATTGTACTAGAATTAAAATAAAACAACCAAGGTATTTCAATGGACTTCGAGATTAAAATGAGACTGAACATCGGACATAACTCTTCACTTTCCCCTGAGGAAAGTGATTAAGAAATCAAACCCGGGCCCAGTCTGAGTATTTCTTTTCCTAACAGAAGGCATTCTGATGTAATTGCTGTCTTCTGATGAATGAAAAACTCATGCTTTTACAATGAGCCCACTCATAAATACATAGTGAAGAGCTTGCTTCCGCTTCCAAAGAAAGACATTAACTCAGACCAACATAGAACGTGTTCTACTTGCCTGAATCCAAAGTTATATGCAGATAACATTAGCTCACATGTTCTGGCTTTGTATTTCCAAGGAATTTCTGGAGTACTGTGGTGCGTAGAACATAAATCAATGGCACAAAACATAAATGTACACTTTAGGGACTACACGTAAAGGAAATACCTGTGGAGACAGAACTCTGGTAGGAGACTTGAACATAACTGCCATCCATGTTCTACTTCCCAATCCCAGGCACCTCCCTTTGCAAAAGGATGACAAACTAGGGACCCTAGGAAGCAGGCTCTGAAACAGAGCTTAACATGTAGACTATTTATAAGGGAGTGCTTTTGAGGCCAACACCTGTGGAAAGGAAGGGAAGAGAATCCAATTAGGCAGAGACAATAGTTGGGCTGTGTGGGAGTCCCAAAGAAGTTCTTAGCTGACCCCACAGACAGCTCAGAGCTGGGATGGCCCCATAAGTGTCCCAAGTGGTGGGGTTGGACCTTTATAATTTAAATTTAATACTGACCAGTCACTGGATACATCTGCCCATGGCAGGATGCGAGTTTTTCTTCAACCGAGGAAATCTCCAGTGAAGGCTAGCCTCTGAGGGTCACCAACCAGCAGCACTCACAGCAGCTGGAGGAAAGAATTCTTCATTCCTAAAAGGCGGGTATGGGTGACACATCACAGCCTGTACCACATTGCCATCCTGACTCCAATGGTAACTGCATCTTTCCTTTTTTCCTGCCTAGTCTCACCACATAAGGTATAACAATATAATTTAATTTTGCCTGTTTTTGAAGCTTAGATGAATGGAATCCTATTCTGTGCATATTCCTTTCTCTCAAAAATATCTTTTGTAAGATTCAGCCATGTTGCTGAATCTTAATTCAGTTTCATTAACTCCTTTCCATTTCTGTACACCCTGTTTTAATGTAGCACAGCATGTTCACCCATGTCTTTATTAATGGACATATGGGTTGTTCATGACTTGGGGGTCAGAACTTGCTGTGAACACTGCACATTAACGTGTATGTATCCCGGTGATCGTGCACATGAGTTTCCAGGGGATACACCTAAGACTGAAGTTGCTGGTCCAGGGTATTTGTATTTTTAATTTTAGTAGAAAATGCCAGAATTATTTCTAATTTTGACTCCCTAGAACCATGTTTGTGAGTCCCCATTGCTCTCTATCCGTATCCCTGGTAATAGGCTCGGTAATGCTGCAGTAACATCCCCTAAATCTCAGTGGTTTACAGCAAAAAAGGTTCCTTCTCAGCTGTATTTTGTGTCCTTCATGGTAAGTTGTTCCTGATCACTGCTAGATCCAGGCTGATAGAGCAGTCTCTATCTGTAACACTGCTGTTCTCTTAGATCTTTTTATTTTTCCAGAAACATATTCATATCATCTACAAACAGAGATTATATTACTTCTTCCTTTCCCATTCTTCTGCTTCTAAAGCTTCCTTTAACTTAACTGCATTGGTGTTTTATATATTTTAAGGCTTTATTACTAGATGCATACAAATATATTACTGTTTGCTCATTAGGAGGATACCCTAACTGATCAACAGACTGGTGGCTGGCTGCAGATACATAAGCCAGCTCAGCCCAACTTTCTTCAAATTATATCACCCCAAAACTTAGTGTTCTAAAACAACAATCATTTATTCAGCTCATTATACTGTGGGGCGACAATTTGTGTTGGACTCAACTGGGTGGTTCTTTTGTCCTCAGCTGGGCTTGCTTCTTTTAGGTGCCTAAGGTAAGAGAAGAGCCAAAGAAGGAATGGATTAGTTTGTGTGCAAAATTTAGACAGACTACAGGAGGCAAGAGATGTTCTTCTCATCCCCTGTCTCCTCAGCCAGAAAAGACCAAGGTCCAGAAAAAATGGAGTCAGTTGTATAAGTCACCAGGGAAATCACAGAGGGAATCAGATGCTGAATTCTGGTGCCCAGTCTTGGTATTTCCCATAACACGATAGTGCCAACTATGAATCCCCAGCTACATTGAAAACATACCTCTGGGACTATTCAAAAACCAAAGGAATAATCCAACACAAGATCTCAAGATGGCAAAAATTTAACAAAGTTTAATAAAATTTAATAACAAAAATTATTCTAACTTTAGACTACCAAATGATTCATTACATGAGATTTGATTTCACTTGGCCTTTCTAATCTTAATTCCTTCATCAGAAAAACCAATATCCCCAAAACAGTTGATAGTGATGATATGATAACTGATCCAAAGAGGAAATTAAAAATACACAAAACTTTTTCCACTTGGCTGATGGGGCACTGATATCCTGACATCTGGAACAAGTGTAGAACATCTACAAAGCAGAGAAGTTTTCTACAGTGAGAGGTATGGAATGAGTCAAGCATTGTTGGGGGTGGGGGTTCCTTTCTAACAGTCTCTGAAAACAGATAGAGAGTTACAAAATCAGGACTGAAAGAAAATCAGTTGGGCCCTTTGCAGGGCAGGCAGTTCTAAGGTGAAAAAACTCACAGTCTAAGGAGACTAATAGGTAAATGACGTAAACATAGTGGAAAAAAGGCAAAAAGAGAAGTGTGCCCAAGTCAGCCTATGGCAGGTAATGACTAATTCTTTCTTTAAAAGGGATAATCAGAGGAGTTTTCAGAGAGGCAATGAGACCTGAGCTGGATTTTGATACAGGTAATGGACCTGGTACATAGTAGATGCCTATGAAATACTTTTCAAACAGAAGAATTAAAAGGGCACTCCCCACAGAAGTATCACCAAAGGCAGCAGCATGGATAAATAGGATGTAGAATTTCCAGAAAACTATACGTGTTCTATTTAGTATTGTTCAAGTGAAAACTTGAAGGGACAGAACAACTGTCACCGTCGGTGAGGCCAGAGACTGAATGCGAAGACCCAATCTCTGAGGCCTCGTGCTACACTAATGCTTCTGAGTGTGTCCTATCGGATTCAGGAAGCTTTGGAAATTTGGAAACAATGCAGAAGGACATTCCCTGTAACAGCACTGTGATGCAGATGCATCCCCCAGAGGTCCCCTCAACAGAGGGATGTTGCCCCAGCTGCTAGGAGCACGGTTGGCAGACAGCTCTCAGGTGGGCCCCTTCAGAGCTGCCTCACCCACGAGTGTGCCCTTCCTGGGGCATCCCACTTCCAACGGCTAGTGGAGGCAGCCATTGGTCCCAACTAATTCCACACACCTGAGGCAACTTGGGCCAGACTTTTAGCTCTAAAGCTCCCTGTGGGGTTGGCCAGGGCTGTCCTTAAGATTCCTTGCCTCACAGGTCAGCTTTTCTTTCAGTCCATCCCTGCTGTTTCCTCTTCCAGACTTGGGCCAGACCAGAACCCCCAGGGCTGGGAGGGGAGCATCTGAGGTAGACAGCAAAGTCCAGCTCCTTTATGTCAAGCAGGAAATTTCTCTCTTCTGTCTCAGTCTATCCTCCTACCCGACCCACTTTGGGCTCTGACCTTCAGAATTCTCTGACCTTCGGTGGCAGCCAATGTTTTGGAACAATGGAGTAGAGCTGAAGGAGCACTGTTCTGGGGATCAAAAAGAATTCCAAGCCAGTTTCTGTTAGGTGCCTGGGTCAAGAAGCTTCACCTTTCTGAGAATGGGAAGAACAAGGGGAAAAATTAGAAAGAACAATGCCAACATCCAAGATTTAGTGGTAGGAGTAGGTAAGTACATGAAATAATGTTGGAAAGTGTCTTATAAATTGAATAGTATCTAGAACAATAGATATTGTTTCCAATCCTTGATCAGATTGTCTAACTCATGGCTTTTCTTTTTTCTTTTCTTTTTTTTTTTAACATTTTTTAAATTTACATTTTAGTTAACATATAGTGCAATATTGGTTTCAGAAGAATTCAGTGATTCATCACTTACATACAATATCCAGTGTTCATCACAACAGTTGCCCTCCTTAATACCCATCAGCCATCCAGCCCATCTTCCACCCATATCCCTCCATCAACCCTTAGTTTGTTCTCTATCATTAAGAGTCTCTTGTGGTTTATTGCCCTCTCTTCCCTGAAAGCTTTTCAAGTACACTTTCTGCTTGGGTCAGAGGAGCTCTGAGGAAGAGTTACACCACCACCTATTAAATGCAAGGAGAACTACAGGCGGACCTTATAAGCGTTCCAAGGATGGCAACAGCCAACACCTGAACAACTCCTCCCAACATTCCTCTTATATTGAATCTTTGCCTTTGGGTTCTCAATTTCTAGGCACTGGAAGGGCAGGGTGGGGATAAGAAGTGGAAAATAGATCACAGCTCAAGTCACATACCATCCGCAGGATAGATACGCTCAACCCCTTTATGCCCAGGCAGCCGAGGTTACGCCTAAAAGAGAGAAATGCATACACGCACCTGCACAACGAGCAGCTCTTTCAAACAAGACGGAACAGTTCCATTTCATTCTAATCATGAAAATGCGTTAGCTAAAAAAATAATAAAAAAAAATAAAAAAAATTAAAAAAATAAAAAATAATAAAATAAATAAAAAATAAATAAATAAATAAAAATAAATAAATAAATAAATAAATAAATAAAAAGAAAATGCGTTAGCAAAATCAGGTACAAGGTAGTGTGCTAAGGAAGGGGAAAAAGATAGTATTCTAGGCATTTCTGGATTATACCAAATGATTACCTTTCGGAGAAAAGATTATAAGTGATATTTATTTCTTTCATGTGCTTTTCTGTTTTTTACAAACTTGCTGCCATGAACACATAGTTATCATTTCGTGATCAGATAAAAATAATTGCCATAGAAATGGAATCAAAACGTTAATGTTTCTGTGATTATTTTATATAAACCTGGTTCCTATCCCATCTCCTTTGTCACTGGGCCGAGAGGAGGGACGAATAGGATTCTGTTGAACCAGAAACTTGCCAGGGAGCAAACTCCCCTCTGGGTCCGTGGGGGCACCCACCAGCTGCTTGTGATCCTTTATAGACTGAATGTTTATGTCACCTCAAAATTCGTATACTGAAGCCCCAATGTGACTGCATTTGGAGATACAGCCTTTAGGAGGTAATTAAGGTTAAATGAGGTCATGAGGGTAGAGTTCTAATTCTATGGAATTAGTGTCCTTGTAAGAAGAGACACGAGAGAACTCTCCCTCCCTTTCTCTCCTTCTCTCTCTCTCCCCGCCCCCATCGTCATTCCCTCACTCCCTCCCTTCCTCCCTCCTTCACTCTCTCCCCACAGAGGAAAGGCCATTTGAGGGCGGAGTGAGAGGGCAGCTTTCTCAAACCTAGGAGCCCTCTTCTTTTTTCAAATCGTCCACACTTTGGTCTCAGACTTCCAGTCTAGTTTGGACTTCCAGAACTACGAGAAGGAAGTTTCTGATGTTTAAGCCACGCAGTCTGTGGTATTCTGCTATGGCAGCCCAAACTGATTCGTACATGACCCTCCCAAGGCCCCACATCAGGCACCCTCAATATCTAGCAGCTCTAGAATTCCATGCAGTGCCCATTTCTGCCCTGAAGCTGGGCCCAAGTTAGAGGCCTGGGGGATAGAGCCATGAAGCCAGAGGAAGAGCTCCCCAAATCATAATTTCTTCACTATCTATATGGAAAAACTTCTCATCCAGGGTGAACCTAGACCCTTCGTTTCATATTTGCATTGAAAACATCAGCTTTAATGGTGAGTCACCAAGTTTCAAAGCACAAGAGTCGTAACAGATGACAAAGACTCGGCCCCACGGCAAACTCACTGCTTTCTCACCACCATCTGCTATGTCACAAAATATAACACAGATTGCAGCGAGCAGGTATCACACACAGTTTCACACCAAGTGACTTAGTCAAAATACCTTTATTTTTACACTGAGTAGCATGGATTAAATATCGCATGAAAAATTCCCAGACCCCCACTTTGACTAACACTTCCATGTTCTCTTAGTGACAAACAAGAATTCAAGTTGCAACTCACTTCCAAACTAGGTTTTATTCACTGCTTCCATTGAGTTTTCTTTTGCCACAGAGCCAAAAAAAAAAAAATTTTTTTTTTAAGTAATGTTGTAGGTAAAATTCAAGTTTCTTTTTCATTCAGTTCTAAGTCCTTGACATACTTGCAGGAACCTTTCAGTTAGTCTTTTAACCACTAGAACGCAGTCCTTCTCAAGTGACGAATCATCTGGCCCACGTCCTCGCTCATAGGAGAAAATTCAGGGGTTAGGAATCCGACCAATGAGATTGTAGAGTGAGCTACATAATTTATGAGCCGTGTGGTACTGTCTCGGGAAAGGTAATCTCATTTTCGTCAGCTCTGAAAACAGAAGCAGCTGCAAGGCCCTACAGGGGTGTTGGGACACACCGGGCCTCGCACTCTTCCTTGGTTTGGAACCGGTTCGCGTTGCCCCCGCAGCTGCCATACCAGAACTGTTGGCAGGCCTGTTTCTCCTTGTCATAGTACCATCTCAGGGTGTAATTCTGGCACTTGCCTTCCATTGGATCGAGGGAACAAGGGCCTGCAGCAAAACGAATGCAGAGAGAGCTGAACTTCCTGCGTGAGCCTGACAGCAAAGGAACGATGGTATGGAGACACAGACTGGGAATGAATCCTAATCTCACCCCCAACTGGCTGTGTGAGCCTGAGCTTATCCTCTCTGAGCCTCAATTTCTTCAACCGTAAAAGCAATTTAAAAAAAACCCACATCCCAATGTTTTTATAAGGTGGCACAGAACATACATGAAAAGTGCAATACAGTTGTAACTATCATTTTGCACAGTACCTGGCATATGGAATGCACACTAGACAATGCAGAAATGAGTGAACGAATGAATGAATAAAGCTTTCTGATACCAAGAAACTCCTCAGTTGCTTATAATACTCATCTCCCTCTTTTTCTTTTTTTTTTTTAACGTTTATTTTTGAGACAGAGAGAGACAGAGCATGAACAGGGGAGGGTCAGAGAGAGAAGGAGACACAGAATCCGAAACAGGCTCCAGGCTCTGAGCAGCCAGCACAGAGCCCAACGTGGGGCTCGAACTCACGGACCACGAGATCGTGACCTGAGCCGAAGTCGGCCGCTTAACCAACTGAGCCACCCGGGCGCCCCTCTCCCTCTTTTTCAAACCATATCAATCCCTTGCCTAATCCCAAACCTCCAGCCATCTAATGGCCTAGCAAAAAGGCAGCTTATTTATTATATAGTATACCCTGACACTTGCCCAAGAAGTTAAAATATCTCTTCTAAGAAAAACATGATGTTTCTGGAGAATAAAATAGTATTGAGATCAACAAGTTACAACAGAGCAAGATTTGAGATGTCCTGAATTTTAAATCAGACGCTAATTTCCCCATGTATGTAACTTGTGCCTTCCAGAGAGAACCAATTTCCTTGGGTACACTTGAAGTCACAGAAAAATATTCCTGTCTGAGTTCGACCATACAGTATAGAATAAACCATGCTCCAGATGGTTTCCCCTGGGTCTTCCAAGCACCACCAAATAAAGAAGATAATGTCTTCAGAAAGCAAGGGGCTAAAATTCATTGTCTGTTCCTTGAAAGACACCTCCCATTGGCATAATCAGCACAGACTAGTTTTCTTGAAGGAGTGATCAGATGTGCTGGACCCAAGGGAAAGAAATATACTCTTAGTAGGGTAAAGATTTGATCATGGAAATTGTCCACGAGAAGCAAATGCTTCTCCAAAACTTGTTGGAGTCAACAGGAGAACACTCCAGTGGCGAACTTTTGGCTGTACTCTGTAGATTCAATAAACAGACTTGCGGCTCAGCAATCAGCTGGTGCCCTCTAATTTAACAAGCCAAGGACTTGTTTAAACCAATCATTCATAAAGCAAAAATAAACTACTGGGACTTCATCAAAACAAAAAACTTCTTCACAGTGAAGGAAACAATCAACGAAACTAAAAGGCAACCTATGGAATGGGAGAAGATACTTGCAAATGACATATCTGACAAAGCGTTAATATCCAAACTATGCAAAGAACTTTTAAACTCAATACCCAAAAGACAATCCAAGTTAAAAACTGGGCAAAAGACATGAACAGACATTTTTCTAAAGAAGACATACAGATGAAAAACACATGAAAAGATGCTCAACACCACTCATCATCAGGGAAATGCAAATCAAAACTACAGTGAGAGGGGAGCCTGGGTGGCTTACTCAGTTAAGCATCTGACTCTTAATTTCAGCTCAGGTCATGATCGTACAGTTCATGAGATCAAACCCCACGTTGGGCTCCATGTTGACAGCACAGAGCCTGCCTGTGACTCTCTCTCTCCCTCTCTCTCTGGCCCTCCCCC
This sequence comes from Leopardus geoffroyi, assembly GCF_018350155.1. NCBI lineage: Eukaryota > Metazoa > Chordata > Mammalia > Carnivora > Felidae > Leopardus > Leopardus geoffroyi. The sequence continues at coordinate 132,578,036 of NC_059333.1, forward strand.
ATTCACATACAGGTGTGCTCTCTCAAAATAAATAAAATAAACTTTAAAAAAAACTACAACGAGGGGCAACTGGGTGGCTCATTCAGGTAAGTATCCGACTCCTGATTTCAGCTCAGGTTGTGATCTCACAAGCTGGCCAAGTTCAAACTCCACAGTGCGGAGCCTGCTTGGGGTTCTCTCTCTTTCCTCTCTCTCTGCCCCTCCCCCCCCTCAAAATAAATAAATAAACAAACAAACAAGCAAACAAACTTTAAAAAACTACAATGTGATATCACCTCACACCTGTCAGAATGGCTAAAATCAACAACACAGGAAGCAACAGATATTGGCGAGGATACTGAGTAACGGGAACCCTGTTGTACTGTTGGTGGGCTTGCAAACTGGTGCAGCCACTCTGAAAAACAGTACAGAGGTTCCTCAAAAGTTAAAAATAGAACTACCCTACGATCCAGTAACTGAACTACTATTTACCCAAAGGCTACAAAATACAGATTTGAAGGGATACATGTATCCTAATGTTTACAGCAGCATTATCAACAGTAGCCCAATTATGGAAAACCCAAATGTTCATTGACTGATGAATGGATAAAGATGTGGGGTGTGTGTGTGTGTGTATGTGTGTGTGTGTGTGTGTATACACACACACATATATATACACATATATATATACACATATATATACACACATATATATACACATATATATACACACATATATACACACACATATATACACAAAATATATGTGTATATATGTATAGTGTGTATATATATAGAGAGAGTGTATATACACAATATACATATATATAATGGAATATAATTCATATATATATATATATATAATGGAATGTAATTCAGCTATCAAAAAGAATGAAATCTTGCCATTTGCAATGACATGGATGGAGTTAGAGAGTATGATGCCAAGTGAAATAAGTCAGAGAAAGACATACCATATGATTTCACTCATATGGAATTTAACAAACAAACATAAAAAGGAAGAAAAAGAGAGGAAAACCAAGAAACAGATTTTTAACTACAGAGAACACACTGAGGGTTGCTGGAGGGGAGGTGGGGGAGGGGACGGGTTAAATGGGTGATGGGTATTAAGGAGGACACTTGTGATGAATAGCGGGTATTCTACCTTAGTGTTGAATCACTAAATTCTACACCTGAAACTATTACACTGTATGTTAATTGGAATTTAAATAAAAACTTGGAAGAAAAAAAATAAACAGATAATTCACTTCTCTTAGTGACACTGTGGCTTTTGCCTTTAAAACCCTACCCTTGCCTTTAGTCTGGGAGACAAACAGAGGCTGCTTCTTCTAGATTATACTCCTAGAGCAGTACCATCCAGAACTTCCTCCAATGAGGGAAACGTTCTATCTTTGCACATAAATACCCAGTGTGTACTGAGTATTTGAAGCGTAGCTATTGCAAGTAAGAGAGTGAGTTTTTGGTTTTATTTAATTTCAAATTATTTAAATTTATTTTTTTTAATGTTCATTTATTTTTGAGACAGAGGCAGAGCGCTAGCAGGGGAGGGGCAGAGAAAGAGAGAGACACAGAATCTGAAGCAGGCTCCAGGCTCTGAGCTGTCAGCACAGAGCCCCACATGGGGCTCGAACTCACGAGCCTTTGAGCTGTGAGATCATGACCTGAGCTGAAGTTGGCTGCTTAAGCAACTGAGCCACCCAGGCGCCCCCAAATTATTTAAATTTAGATAGCCAATTTGGCTAGTGGTGGTTCGGTGCCCCTAGAAGTGAGTAAATCTTTGATGCTTTATCTCTGAGGTATTCTTTGTAACCTAACACTCAGAGTCTTCAGTTTTATTCTATCAGTAGGATATGGCATGGGGGGCAATGAGTGTTACCCAGGCAATTAGTGCTAGCCCCCCAATTTTACATTTGCATTATTTTCACCATGAGTATTAACTTTTGTCTTATTAGAAAGATCCAACAACAGCATTACTCAAACAGGTCCATAAAATCCAAGAATGAAGGGGAAAAGAGGGGGAGAGACAGAAGTTTGTTGGACAGGTATGGGTCTGTCTCCTCTATGTCTTATCATGCAGTCCTATCTGCAGGGGAAAAAAAACACACACACAAAAAATAGACCTGTGTGCTTTGGAGAATACACTGACATTGAAAATATACCACGAGCAGCCTTGTTCTGTGAAAAGAGAACAAGTAGGTGCAATAAATGGTTGCCGGTGTTGTGGCAGAGTTTAACTGAAGATGCAGGGACACAAAGGAGGCTATGAACATTTAATATCTCCCTGGGCCAGAATAGACTCTAAGTAGAGGTGAAACTTGACCTGCGTAGTCAAAGGTGAGTAGATGTGGTGTAAGTGGACACCATAGAGAGGATGCAGAAGGGCAGATGAGAGTGAGCACCCCCTTGGTGGCTCGGGATAAATAACAGGGCATCAGGGGCAAATAGTGCAAGAGGCATCTGCAGGGGAGTGGCAGCCAGTGAGGCCCCGGAGGACCACAGCAGGGGTGTGATCACAGAGGCATGTGTCCCTTACCCCGGCACGGAAACATTGTTTACTAAACGATGGGGAAATACAGAAGAAGAGAAACGGCCTGGCCACATGTGCAGGAACATCAGAAAATGAACTTGGTGCTCAAACTGCAAGTGGAAGCAAGCCAAATTGGAAGAAATGAGACCAGATGGAGAACTCCACAGTTACACTTGAAGTGAAAGCCAAGCTGTGGGGAGGAAGATGCAGGAAAGAGAGATGGACCTCGGAGATGACAAGGAGGAAGTCACACCAAGATCTGGTCACCAGCTGGAGGTGGGAGGCGAGGAGAGAATGAGAAGCGTGATGTTTGGGTTTTGACTTTCCATTCCTGGGCTGATGGTGGTGCGTTCCAGTAAAGGAACAGAGGAGGAGAAGGTATGAATGGGAAAGACAAATCCAGCTCATTTAACTGAATTTGTTTGAGATGACTGAGGGCATGTGCCGTGGTGCAATGTGGAGGGTAGGTGAATACACTGGTCTGCAGCTCAAGAGAGTGAAGGTAGAAGGTACGGATTTGGGGCACACAGGGCAGAGCCGAAGTCATGGCAGGAAAGCTCGCCCCAGGGCATGTGCCCAGAGTGCTCAGGGCGCTGACCGCAGCCTCTGGGGGAGAGTATTGCGGGTTCACCGTGAAATTAACTAAGCCTAAGCTTCTGGGCCCTTCACCTGCATGATCCTCTTCTAAAGAAATACTGTTTGTACTGAATTGTTATAATTTTGTTTTCTTAAAGAGAGGCTTAAATGTAGGCGTTGTGTAAACATCAGGTTCCATAAAACCTAGACCCCCGCTGTGAGGATGGACCCGGGGGGAGGAGCCCACAGGATAGACCAGTCCGGAGGGGAAGACCAAGATAAGAATGCCATATCTGAAGCTAAGAGAGGATGGGGTTTGAAGAGGAGGCTAGCGGTTAACAGTCCCCAAGGAACCCAAGTCAGTGGGGCTTGAAAGAGCGAGCCCTTTGGTCTTTCTCGACAGTTTGGAACATGCTTGAAGACAAGGGCTTGCTCTCTTCTCTGAGTGGACGGCTGGAGGAGAAGGTGTGTGGCCAGGCATATGGGATGTCACAGGAAGTTGTACCTGGCCACCTTTATCTCTTTTCAAAGCAAAAAAAAAATCATAAAAATAAAATAAGGGCATCTGCTAGAGGAAGGGACGTGGCGGAAGGAGCTTGGGGAGGTGGTGAAGGTTTAGGGTGCCCTTGGAATGCATCAGGAGAGGAACTGACCAGAGCCACGTTACAGAGGGGTGGGAAATTTGGGGGGACTTCCGGCCTCAGTGTTTGGCTGCGAATGGGATCGGATTCGATAACCAGTAAGCTCTCCTCCATGTCTTTCACTTTGAACGTGAGGGATACGGAGCCTTAGAGCAGTTGTCACACTTGTTTGCTCAGTGGACTCGCTGGGTAAGTTCCACACCCAGAGACCGTGACTGCATTGGTCTGGGCTGAGGTCTAGGCATTGACAGTGTTTGGATTCCAAGGTGGTTCTGGTGTACAGCCAAGACTTAAAATCATTGCTTTAGTAAGATTACCTGAGGATATTATATACTGAAAATATAATAACTGACAAGGTAAGTTCTTCTATGCTTAATGTTCAGCCTAAGGAGGTGAAACGTTGCTGTCTATGCCAGGAGTCCCAATTCCTAGATCTGTCTGGTTTTGTTATTTCCCTTTGGACATGTGTTTGCGTTAGAATCCAAGAGGTAGGACATACCATTGATATCTTAATAGCTAACTTGTATCCCTCTCTGTGGCAAACACATGCATTATCAAGTTTCATTCTTCAAATAATCCTATGAAGTAAAGATTCACATAATCCCCATTTTACAGATCAGAAAACTGAGCCACAGAAGGATGAAATAATTTTCCCATGGCCACCTAGCTAGTAGCCCCAGATGGTAAACCATCTGGGCACATTCAAAACTTCTAGGTCATTATCTTTCATTTAACCTAAGTAGGGCCGACCCCACCACTCACTAGAAACCTCTTTCAGCTATCTTGTCCCTGCCTTTTCCAAACTTCAGAGTCCCACCCCACCCCATATCTCTTTCCAATGTGTTCACTGTTTTGCTCACCTTGCTGATTCCGTGGAATCATGGCATTTGCATTACTATCTGCTGTACTCAAAACTGATGCTATTTTTCTATTGTTTTAGATGGATCCAAAATGTTCCTTAAACTTGGTCAGTTTATATGTAGCCACTCATAGAGGAAGGAACCTTCTACTTTCCTTCAAGGTCAGGAGGATGTTCACCACTTCTGCAATAGATCATTGCTTCTGGCAATGAAGTAAACACTTCATAGGGTCTGTCTCATAATACTCCCTGAAAAAACTGCTGTTCAGCTCCACCTTTACAGTCAGAGGAAAGTTAGCCTTCATATGTTTTCTTCAATTAATTTCTTTGGTTGCGTACATGAATTTGCGCATTTGAAAGGAAAAAGTGTATTAAAAGCCAAAACTTGCACGTGAACACAGTGCACGGGAATTAAAAAAAAAGAAAAGAAAAACAACCAAAGGAACAAGGAGTAGTTTGGTTTTTTACCACAGGCAGTACCTGGAGTTCTTTTTTTCCCGGTTCGTTTCTGTTTTGCAGGCATTTCTTGTTCATTTCCTTCAGCATCATATACATTCTTATAATTTTCTAGTGCTTCTTGCTGAGTTACAGATTTCACTGGGGCTTGTCTATTCTCCTCTCGGAAAAAGTCTGTCATTTCAAGTGCTTCCAAATCGTCAGCAAAGCCAGATATGCCAACCTGGCCCTTGGGCAACCTGCACAGAGAAAATCCATCTCAAACTGCAAAACTGAACCGCAGGAACTGGAAGGTTCGGCTCCCAGTTGACACTGGCAGGCTCAATAAACTGTAGGTTTGGAGCATTTCCTGATGGCTTCGGTATCCAATTAGCTATGTTCTCAGGTTTGGACAAATATCAAAATAATATGTTTAGCATTATTAATTTTGCCTCTGAGACATGGTATGAGGGGCTGGCAGGGTGTAGTAGAATGAGACTGTGTTATTTTTTGCTTTTATATACTGATGGGCCCTTTAAATTTTTTATATTGTCCCTATATTACTCTTAACATTAAAAAATAAGAAAACCCAAACCATTTCGGAGTTGTCAAACACAGGAGCATCCTTGCCCCTGTGGTTTGGGTCAGGTCAAGGACTGGCATTGCCTGTGACCTTTCTTTAGGGACAGAGTCTCCTGCAAGGGACAGAGATGTGACACAACCTCAGCTCTGCCTTCAGCCTACCTCCTGGGAGACCTAAATGACTGCAGCAGAGTGTCCCCTCGGTTCGGGCCCCCACATTTTCTAATGAGCTCTGGAGATGGGTACTGGTTTGCTCCACCTACAAAGAAAATAAAAAATTAAGTCAAGTCAAATCAAGCATAAAATAACATAAAACTTGGGGCGCCTGGGTGGCGCAGTCGGTTAAGCGTCCGACTTCAGCCAGGTCACGATCTCGCGGTCCGTGAGTTCGAGCCCCGCGTCAGGCTCTGGGCTGATGGCTCAGAGCCTGGAGCCTGTTTCCGATTCTGTGTCTCCCTCTCTCTCTGCCCCTCCCCCATTCATGCTCTGTCTCTCTCTGTCCCAAAAATAAATAAACGTTGAAAAAAAAAAAAAAAATTTAAAAAAAAAAAAAAAAAATAACATAAAACTTAAAAATAACATAAGCATTGGGGCGCCTGGGTGGCTCGTTCGACTTCGGCTCAGGTCATGATCTCACAGCTCGTGAGTTCGAGCCCCGCGTCTGGCTCTGTGCTGACAGCTCGGAGCCTGGAGCCGGTTTTGGATTCTGTGTCTCCCTCTCTCTCTGTCCCTAACCCGCTCGCATTCTGTCTCAGTCTCTCTCAAAAATAAATAAACATTTTAAAAAGTTTTTTTAAAAAATAACGTAAGCATATAGTAAAATAAAGCATAAAAACAAAATGTTGTCCATTAAGACATAAAATTTTAAAGACAAAATAAAATCAAATATGCAATAAAACAAAATAAAAAGCATCAAAAATAAAAATAAAATCAAACAAAACAAAATCCCAAAAGTCCCTGACAGAAAATGAAAAAACTATACATATAAAATGAATTCAAATAAAGCATAAAATAAATACTAAAATACAAGCAAAGAAAAACCCAAAAAAACATAAAATTCATTCTATCCCATAAATAATATAAAATAAAATCGAACATAAAAGAATATACCAAAACATAAAATTAAACCTAACAAAATAAAACATACAAAAACAAAATGAAATTGGAACAGACTAGAAAAGTGATTCTCTCCGCCTGCTTCTCCCTCAGAGTCACTAAGCCACCAGCCATCTATTATAATTCTCTCCTGTACCTCCTACGAAGATAAGGAATCTGAAATTCAGAGTGTTTCAATGACTTTCTAGGGTCACACAGCTCACTTGTGGTAAAGCTAGGACTAGCACCAATTCACTGATCTTTGTACTTCTAGAATCCAAGAGGCACAAATGCTGTCAGTACTTCTAAGATGTCCATTAGCTTCCCTTTATTCCTTCAGTGATGAAGGGGCAGGCATCCCTCAAGGCCCCAATGGGATGTCATACCCCCTTATAAATGCAGAAGCGAATGTCGCCCTGTAAGGACAGCAAGAAGGCCTGATGTGTCACAAGGAGGCACCCTGCACATGAGGTGTCTTAGACTGCACGTTGGTAGACAAAGCCCAACAGAAGCTCCTGGGAAGGTGATCGTGATAATACCCACACCCAACCCTAACGCTCTGCATTATCGTGCTAGGGACACAGGAACCGGCTGTCTATGAACTTGGTTCAACTAGTTCTGACTGGAGGTAGGGATACTAGGACAGGAGGCGGGGAAGAATCTGGGCCAGGACCCACTGGCACAGTGCCCCTTCATCTTCCCTGCTGGCTTCATCCACCCAGCCTGAGGTGGGAGACCCGGGACATCCGTCCTGTGTCCCCAGTTCCTGGAAAGTCTCTGAAGACCTCTGAAAATAAATGTCCTTCGCTCTTATTATCCAAGGTGTGGTCCATGGACCAGCAGCACTAGCATCGCTGTGAGCTTATTAAAAATGCAGAATGTCAGGCCTCAACCGAGACCGACTGAGTCAGAATCCACATTTTAACATGATCCCTGGGAGATAGATGTGCACATTAAAATTCAAGAAGCACTGTTATATGCCACTGGATTCCAGACTCTATTCCTGGATACAGAATAACAATAACTATGCCTTAAATTTGTACAACACTGGGCTTTCAAAGCCCCTCCGCACCCATATTTGAATGTAGGCTTCACAAATAAGGAAGAGACTGTGATCCTCATTTGGGTAAATGAGAAAATCAAAAGGTTAAGCAGAAACCTGAGGCCTCTCAGCCACCAAGTGAGCCACCAAGCCAGCACCAGGCTTGGCACGGTGTCAGGGCAATGATAGCTCAGGGTTCTGAGGCCCGCCTCAGCAAGGTGAAGGGTGCAATGGGTGCCTGCTCTCCCAGATGCCAGGCTCTGGTAAGTTCCTCTCCCCACCCCACCCAGAGTGTCCCCAGTGCTTACTTTTTAGGAGGTTCAGGAAGGCCCGGGTGAACCCCTGGGCATAGGCTACTTCTGGGCCTGAGACGCCCTCCAGGCGCAGCAGGTGCTGCTCAGAGGGGAGGCTGGCCACCTCAGTCAGCTCCGCCAGCTCGTGGGCCCCTACACCGGGGCCCAAGGCCAGCACAAACACAGCGATGCCCTTGCACTTGGCCTCCAGGGACAGAGTCCTTAGCTTCTCCCGGTCCCAGGCGCTGGTCTCGCTGGCCACGATGGGGAAGAGGACCTGCACCCGCCTGGGCAGAGGGGCTGCCAGGAGCACCTTCTCCAGAGTCCATTCCAGGGCATGGCCCAGGGCGGGAGATCCCCGTAGAGGGCCACCGGCGGCCTCGCGGAGGTGCCTCTGCATCTGCAGCCGGTGGCCGTAGGAGGTGAGGTGGAAGCCCTCCAGCACAGGGGGTTGCCCCGCACCTGGCCAGAAGCCTGGAGTTGTGTGCATCACCAGGGCCACGCGCGACCCATGGGGGGACGTGCTCGGCTGTGCGGCCACCTCCAGATCGCCGAGCATGGCATCCACTAGACTCAGGGCGGCACGGTACACGTCAGCCCCAACGCCATAGGAGCTGTCCACCACGAATGCCACGTCCATGTCTACTGCCAGGGGTCCCGGCACGCTCGCCATGCACTCTGGGGCTGGTCTGCACTTGTCTGGGGAGGAAGCGCCAAGAGAGGCTGGGGTTACCAGGCATCCCTTTCTTTTCCATGCAAACCCATTTCCAGCCTCTCGGTAAGAATAGTTGCTGCTGAGCTCTACCAGCATTGTGTTAACAAGGCAAGCTGATGGGCCCTGTAAGTAAACGTGCCCATTTTTCAGAAGAAAGGATTCAGAAGATCTGATCCCACACTTAGAAGTTTTTTAACCACTAGGCCACAGCATTCTAATCTGTAGGTTCACAGACACCTGCCTGGTTCAGTCCTGGCTCTCTTACTTGGATGAATTATCCAGCCTTCTTCCCGCCTGTTTTCCTTATTTGTCAGATGGAGATAACGATAATAATAACAGTACCTACCTTATGAGGTTGTGAAGTTTAAATTAAAAAAAAAAAGAGTTAATAGATATAAGTGCTCAGAACAATGCCTGGTGTATGTCAGAGTTCAAGCTCAATAAATACCAGCTAGCTTTAAGCTTCTACAGGAGAAGGAACTGAGGCCCCCAGAGGCCATGTGTCAAATGATTTGATGGGTGTGAAAGCAGCTCATCAACTGTAACATATTCTACAAATGGTGGTTACTGTATTTGACTCGACCGAGTTCTCAGAGCCAAATGTCCCATGGCAGTGTTTGGTCTAAGTGTGGATCAAGTAGAGGGAAAAATTAAATCTCCTTTCAATTTCACCTCACTCTGGCCCCAGATACTATGGGTGTGGATGAGAGCCCTTCACACTTGGGCATGCATGGGCTTTAGTACAAATTTCTCTCTGGCACAGATTAACATGGGGTGCAGGTACAGTGATGAAACCTGGAGACCCAGAGACATTGGATGGCTTGCCAATATCCCACCAGTGGTCAATGGAAGTTCCAGGCTTAGAGCCCAGGATGGCTTGCCAATATCCCACCAGTGGTCAATGGAAGTTCCAGGCTTAGAGCCCAGGATGGCTTGCCAATATCCCACCAGTGGTCAATGGAAGTTCCAGGCTTAGAGCCCAGGATGGCTTGCCAATATCCCACCAGTGGTCAGTGGAAGTTCCAGGCTTAGAGCCCAGGACTCTTTTAATTTAATTTAAGTATTTTTTTAGAGAGGGAGGAGGGGCAGAGGACGAAGGGGAGAGAAAATCCTAAGCGGGGCTCCATCTCACGACCATGAGATCATGACCTGAGCCAAAATCAAGAGTCAGAAGCTTAACCAACTCAGTCACCTGTGTTCTCCTAGAAGCCCGGACCCTTGTGTCTAGCTTCAGAGGTCTGCCTTATACACTAAGGGGTCACTAAGTAAGGAACACAGCCCAGCCATCTACAGGATGAAATCTAAGAGCAGATCAGGGATAAGACAATAGGGATGAAAGGGACTATGGGGCACTCACAGATGCCTGCCCCATCAACAGAGGTCAGGCACAACTCGGTTTGGGCTGACTGTGGCCACAAGGGAATGCGGTGTGTGTGTGATTCTCAAGATGATTCCTAAGAAAAAGTGATTCCCAGATTCTAAGACTCTGCACATATCAAGCAAATACACATCTGCAGAGCAGACCTGGCCTGTGGCCACCAGTTAATTCACCCCATTCTAAAAACATCAGTCCTATCAGAAATACTATCTGGGCTTACCGTAACACAGAGTGCAGCGGGCCATGTGCTCCACATCCTGTGGACTCTCGGTCTCCCACACGAACACGTGAAATCTGTTGGATCCATCCACCTAATCCAAACACATACACAAGGCTATCATTAGCTGAGTTAAATTTCCAGCCATGCTGTTCATGCTTTTCCCAATTCCGATGAGAAGGACATTAATATGATATTTTTAGAGAACATGTATAATTATATACATAATTAGAATTTGGTATTATCTGTTACAGTCATTTATTGCCATTTAGTTTTCCAGTTCTAAACTGGATATGAGACTATCATTGCTGTGGGTACGTGCAGGTCTTCAGACTCCCAATGTGTGTAAAGCTCAGTCAATGTCATGTCGTGTTGGAATGAAGATCAGGGAGTTGAAGGTTCGGTCATTTATAAATTCCATACATCTGGAGCTGCCCACAGTATGCAAGATGCAGTGTGGTGGGAGTTACAAACACAAACAGGCAGACTCTTCATGGTGGTGGTGGCCATATATGTAATACAGCATTAAAATACAAAGAGGTAGATACCATAAGGGAGGCCTTTCTAGCATATTCCTGGTGTTTAGGGCTGGTACATGCCCAAGCCAGAAGCCAAGAGTGAGGAGCACTCAGGGAAGGCTTTGGGGGAAGGCAAATATGTTCATCTCTTTCCTTCAACCTTTCCAATTATGACTAATTTAATAACTGATATCAAAGCTTAAAAGCAAACTATTAATAAATCAAAATAGTGATAATGATAATAATAATAATAATAAATCATCCAGCAAAGTCCATGTGACAACTGGTTATCAACAAACCATTCCCTCTTCTTCTTTTTTTTTTTTTAATTTTTTTTTTTCAACGTTTATTTATTTTTGGGACAGAGAGAGACAGAGCATGAACCGGGGAGGGGCAGAGAGAGAGGGAGACACAGAATCGGAAACAGGCTCCAGGCTCCGAGCCATCAGGCCAGAGCCCGATGCGGGGCTCGAACTCATGGACCGCGAGATCGTGACCTGGCTGAAGTCGGACGCTCAACCGACTGCGCCACCCAGGCGCCCCATTCCCTCTTCTTCTTAAGGCCACAACTAGACTACATTTCCCACCCTACCTTGTAGCTATTTAAAAAAATTTTTTTTAATTAAAAAATTTTTTTGAATTTAAATTGAAGTTAGTTAACATATAGTATAATAATGATTTCAGGAATAGAATTTAGTGATTAATCACTTACATATAACACCCAGTGCTCATCCCAACAAGCACCCTCCTTACTGCCCATCACCCGTTTAGCCCATTCCCTACCCATCTCTCCTCCAGCAACCCCGTTTATTCTCTGTATTGAAGTTTCTTATGGTTTGTCTCCCTCTCTGTTTTTATCTTATTTTTGCTTCCCTTCCCCTGTGATCATCTGTTTTGTTTCTTAAATTCTATATATGAGTGAAATCATATCATATTTGTCTTTCCCTGACTTATTTTGCTTAGTTAGCATAATACTCTCTAGTTCTATGCACATTGTTGCAAATGGCAAGATTTCATTCTTTTTGATCGCAGAATAATATTCCATTCTGTGTGTGTGTATACACACACCACATCTTCTTTACCCATTCATCAGTCAATGGACATTTGGGCTCTTTCCTATGATTCAGATGTTATTCCTTTTTAATGAGTCACTGAGTTCTCTAAATCTTGTGTCGTGATTTTTTTCCCTTTCTTTCCCTCTTTTTTTCCTGCTTCATCATTCTCCATAATCTTATCTTCCATATGCTGATTTGCACTCTGCTTTGTCCATCCCTGCTATCAGGGCATCTATTCAAGGTTGCATCTCAGTTATAGCCTTTTTAATTTTGGCCTGACTAGAATTTATTTCTTTTATCTTTGCAGAAAGGGATTCTCTGGTGTCTTCTATGCTGTTTTCAACCCCAGCTAATATTCTTATAATCCTGGATTTAAATTCTAGTTCAGAAATTCTACTTATATCTGTGCTGATTAAATCTCTGGCCATCACTTCTTCCTGTTCTTTCTTTTGGGGTGAATGCCTTCATCTTGTCATTTTGGAGGGAGAAAAAATTAACCAAAAAAATTAAATTAAAAAATCAGAAACAAAACAAAAATATCAATTAAGAAAGCTAGATCCTAGGTATGTTTCAGCCTGCTGGTTGAAAGAAGCTTGATAGAGAAAAAAGGGAAAGGAAAGAGAAAGAAAAATAAAGGAAATTTTTAAAAATTGAAAAATATATATGTAGTAAAATAAAGAAAATAAAATAGAATAAATTTTTTAAAATTGAAAATAAAATAAATCAAACAAAAAATAATTTGTTCTTTCTGTATCCAAGAAAGAGAAAGAAAACAATTTAAGCAAAAACAGAAGTAAAGAAACTGAATAAACAAACCAGTAAACAGAATGAAATTCAAATGTAGTTACATCCAGTTTCCCCGAGAACTGAAACTATGAACCACTCTATAATCCATACACTAAGCAGGTGGAGGGATTTGTGCTGGTCTTCTGGGGGATGTGCCTAGGGGGCTCAGTTGGGTGGGGCTTGGTGTAATGTCTCCATTCTCCACTAGGAGGCACTGCTTAGCTTACTGAGGTGGGTTCGTGTGCACGCACACATGGGCGTACAGTAGATGTGAAAATGGCTTCACCCAGCTCCCTAGCCTCTGGTGCCGGAACTTCACACTCCTATGGACCCGCTGTCAAGCATCCCTTCCCTATCTCAGATGGGGTTATGTTTCAAAACCCCACACTTCAGAAACCCCTGAAGCTTGGACCCACACCAACTCTCTGGGGGAGGGTCTCAATGGCCGAGTGCCACCTTGCCCCAGAAAGTGCTCATGCAATTGCACAGTGGCAGAGATTCAGAGATTATGGCAAATCATAACACACAGCCAGTGCCAGGTTTCATTGTACTCTGGCATCTTTGTCCCAATACCAGCAAACGTGGCTGCTCTCTGGGGTCCATTAGGACCTTTGCCTGTGAGGAGGCTGTATGGTCTCTACCAAATGCACTCCAACCAGGAGAACCACTTCTCCTCTTGTGGCACACAGGCCCCTCAGACCCCACTGCCTGCTCCTGGGGATTTGCCCTGCTTCCTCAACCAAACACTACCAGGCACTGAGCTTCAAACCTTCAGGCGCTGCTCTTCACTGTTTATATACTGGTGCTATTGAAACTCTCTCTTTCTCCCCATCGATGGTTTTGGGGAACAGATTTCTTGTTTAGTCACCTGCAAGTGTTTTCATTCTTTCTGTCTCTCCAGTTACTTTTGGGGGGAGTGTTTTTCTTGCATGATCCCAACGTGCCACACTCTCCCCCTTTCTCTTTCTCTCTCTGTCCTCTCTGTCTACAAAAACAGCTCCCTACCCTCTGTGGCTTTTCTCTCCCAATTCACCTCTCCACACCATGTACCTGCCAAGTTCTATGGCTCAAGTTATGCAGATTGTTGTGTTAATCCTCAGATCAATTTCATAGGTGTTCAAAATGGTTTGGTGATGATCTAACTGCATTTCAGGGATGAGAAAAGCTCAGGGTCTTCAGGCTGCTCTGCCATCTTAACTCCTCCCCACCTTTCCTCGTAACTAATTGGACCATGACTAGGGTCTAGCCAATGTCTAGCAAGCAGATGGATGCCATTTCTAGTGCATGCACGTCTGCCAGTCAAATGTAGATGGCCCAGAAAAAGTTCTGAGGACCTTGGGTATGGTGGGGACATTCATAGGAGCCCAGGTGCTGAAATGGGTCCATAGCACAAAACACTCCTGTCCTCCAATGCACATCAAAGGAATTGCATTATGCCAAAGGATGGCATAAATATTACTTTATTATGATAAGCCACTGAGACTTGGGCATCAATGGTTCCACAATTAATCTTCTCTGACAGATGCAGATTATTTCCAGGACTTCTAACTCGTGATAAAATTAGGAATACTTTCAGATTATTTCTCTCCAGATGTGAGGTGGTTGTTAGGTTAGTCGTATCCATCCCATTGTCTGCTCTCTGCCAAACCATGAAGGACAGTGGCCCACTGAGGAGAATCTCCTCCTCCTTCATCCCTGTGGCCAGGACCAAGCAGGCTCTGGACCCTCCTCTGGAATCAAGGGCCTAAGGTCTAGGGCTAACATCATGTTACTTTGGAAAATAATTTTCTGTAACATGTACTCCTTATAGAGCTCTTCACTCTTTTTGTTTGGGACTGCAACGTATCCCAAACTTTATCTCTCAGAGTGAGCTTACTTGAAAGAAAATCCCATGTGGAGAAAGAAATATAAAGAGTTGGACTTTTGTTCGTGCTAATATAACACAAAAAAAAGAAAAAAAACCATGGAAACTTTACTAAGACTCTTGAGAAGAAAGGCAAAATGCATCTTCTCTTCTTCCTCACATGGTTATACTTTTTGCTGAATTAGAAATTCACATTAACCAAGATCAATTAAACAGCTACTACATAAAAGCCTTAGCAAGCCATGTGGCGATACAAAACTGACATAATCACACCTTCAAAGAGCTTAAAACCTAACAAGAAGGAGAGAAAAACAATTTTCAAGAAAGAAAGAGACCTATTGATATGTTTTAGGAATGTTCATTTCAAGAGCAAGGGATAGAGGGAGCCTGATGCAGATAGCAACATCTAGCACTTTGGGGAGAATGAGTAGGATACTTACTTAGCAAAGAAGCAGGCGAAAGTATTACAGTGTGGAGGAACACCATGTAGGAAGGCCCAGAGGTAGACAGTGGTTGTCTATAGAATTCTCCTCAGTGTTCCCACTCCCCAGAGATTAGAGAACACCCACCTCCAATGTGCAGCTACACAGCACATGTGAAACCCTGGAACCCCCTCCCCTGACAGATGGAGGAAGCTGACATGAAGGAAAAGTGCAGAGTTGCCAAAATTCAACATTCTGATTTACTCCAAATGGTCATCAGATCTGAATACTGACCAAATCAAATAAATCATCAGGAATTAAAGAGAAGAGCGTAGGCACAGATATGACAGATTGATGGCTTTACTGGAATCCACAAGAGACAATGTGAAAAGCTTCTGAAAGCAGGACCCATAGCAGTGTTCCAGAAGCTGTGAGAGGTCCAAAATCATCCTAGGAGTATCAATTTTATGCAAAGAGTTGTGGGGAAATGCTAAGTTAGTGTATATTATTTTTAAACCACAGGAAACCTAGGTGAAGTGTATTACAAAATTCAGGATTTGTGTGGAATTTTAAGATACTATGAAAAACTTCAAAGAAATTCAAACATCTCCCCAAGTTTGACCCATGGGAAGGGTCCTCTGCCATAGTTGGCTGTGTGACCTTGGACAAGCCTCTGGCCCCTGATTCCTCAGCAACAGAGTTTAGGATCTGAATGGATGCCATGGGATTTCTTTCTGTTTCAGTACAGTACAGCCTGGTCTTCAGTTACAGTCTTCTATATTTGCCTCATGTTCAGGACACTGTGTTACCTTTTCAACTCTGAGCAACTCAGAAGATATAACTATTCCATCTCTTGTACGCTTATTGGAAAATTACCAAATTCAACTGAATTGGAATAGTTACAAACTTACATCTTTTTAAAAACTTTTCTTAGGGAGAATAATTTTATGGTCACGCTTAAAAATTTTCCTGTTCTTAAAATAAAATTGTGGGAACAAGTACACAAAATCCAATGCAAGTCCACAGGGAAATATGATTCAGTATAGAACATCTGTATGTAGTTGTTATCAATGAAAAATTAATTACTTTGAATTTGGACTTGCCAGCATGGTCCTTGTCATTGATAAGGTGAATGAGACAATTCCTGGGAAAGCTTAAGCAGAGAAACAGTATAGGAGGGAATCCAGTAGAAAGAGAGGAGAAAAGTGGCTCTATGATCCTTACTACAAACTCCCATCGGCACCAGAGTAGGAAATTTCAAATATAGAGTACCTTAAACACTAAGTGATCTGCTTGGTGGGCGAAGCTTTACAGTGGTTTAAATTGACACCTTTGGTGATTCTCTCAACCAGCCTCCTGAATGCCCGGCTGTGGTCTGTTGGGATTAGTTGTGTACAAAAGACAGGAGTGTATGGAGGAGAGAAGACATGGCACATGGATTTGTATTAATGTCCTCTTTTGTTTCACAGACAGATATTTTTTTCAAAGGATCCAGACAACCTTCAAACCCTAGCCCCAATGTTAAAGAAGTATCCATGAGCCCTGAGCTGGAGAGATCCACAGGGTTTGATTCAATGTTTCAGCTGCTGTACTAAGCTGCCAGGGTCATGGGACAATGTTTGTTTCTAGAACTAAGTTGGGGGAGGCTCTTGGCTTGGACAGATGGGAGTAGAAGAGAAGGAACCAAGGGTTGGGAAGGAGGATTTGCTTTGGACAGATGGGGAGCTAACTTGACCCTAAGGAGGGAGAGCTGGAAACCATCTGGCTTCCAGTTGAGGCAAGGACTTGGGGAACAAGAAGGGGAAACTAGACAAATTAGGGAAGGAGACAGAAATAGAAAAAGAATCATCATGTAACCTGTGATGGACTCCAGGAGGTTGAGTCCAGCCCCAACTCCTCGCAGTCGGCATGGTCCCATCCCACCCCAAGACTGCTATGAAACAGCTGCCTTCTTCTGGACTCCCCAGGGTTTGGCATTAGATAGAATGGGGTGTCAGGTGGCAGAGTGGGACTTGGGAACCTGACAGATTGGAGTGCAAATTCCAGGATTATGCAGTTTAGAACATGTTGCTTTCAATCTTTTTTTAAATGTTTATTTTTGAGAGACAGAGATAGAGCACGAGTGGGGGAGGGGCAGAGATAGAGGGAGACAAGAATCCGAAGCAGGCTCCACACTCTGATTTGTCAGCACAGAGCCTGACGTGGGGCTCGAACTCACAAACCATGAGATCATGACCTGAGCCAAAGTTGGACACTTAACCAACTGAGCCACCCAGGTGCCCCAGGAACAAGTCGCTTTACCATTGACCTTCCCTTACCTCATCTGGGAAATGCAGATTATCATTATTAACTTGTGTGATAGTTATGCAGATTAGGCCAACACTCCTCAAATTTAAATGCCCATGCAAACCATCTGCGGATCTTGTTAAAAATGCAGAACCTGATTAATTAGATCGGGTAGAGTCTGAGATTTGGCATTTCTCATGGACCTGGGTAATGCTCATGCTGCCAGTCCCGGGGCCACATTCTGAGCAGTGAGGGGTGAAGGTGACAAGGCATGAAAACCACATAGCACGTGGTTGGAACGTCATAGGTGCTTACTTAATGGAAGCTGTCTAATTTAATAAATAGTTACTGGGCATAGAGGCACTCTTAAGGTCCTTGAAGCGATGGTAATAATAACAGCTATACACTGAGTATATAAATAGAAAGTGTCAGTTTTTGTGCCTGTAGACACTATCTCCTAGAACTCTTAGAACAAATCTGTGAGTTTATTCCCATTTTACAGGTGAATAAGTGAAGCTCCAGTGCCAAGAAAACATGTCTAGATAACACAAGGAACAAAAACATAGTGTGAAGCCTCATTGTCTAATTTCTTCCCTTGGTTGCTGATCCTGGCTGTATGGGAGTAACAATCTAATAGAAAATAACAACCCACATGGCCTCGGCAGCAGGTCATCCATGACCTCTGCAAGAGCCTCTTTGGACAACCCAACACTTTCTTCAAAAAAGAATGTCCTCCTCTGGCACAAAAACAGATACTCAGATCAATGAAACAGAATACAAAACCCAGAAATGGACCCAAAAACATATGGGCAACTAATCTTTGACAAAGGAGGAAAGACTATCCAATGGAATAAAGACAGTCTCTTCAGCAAGTGGTGCTGGGAAAACTGGACAGTGACATGCAGAAGAATGAACCTGGACCACTTTCTTCCACCAGACACAAAAATAAACTCAAAATGGATGAAAGACCTAAATGTAAGACAGGAAGCCGTCAAAATCCTAGAGGAGAAAGCAGGCAAAAATCTCTTTGATCTTGGCCGCAGCAACTTCTTACTCAACACGTCTCCGCAGGCAAGGGAAACAAAAGCAAAAATGAACTACTGGGACCTCATCAAAATAAAAAGCTTCTGCACAGCGAAGGAAACAATCAGCAAAACTAAAAGGCAACCGACAGAATGGGAGAAGATATTTGCAAATGACATATCAGATAAAGGGTTAGTATCCAAAATCTATAGAGAACTCCAAGGAAGACATCCAGA
Organism: Leopardus geoffroyi; assembly: GCF_018350155.1. NCBI lineage: Eukaryota > Metazoa > Chordata > Mammalia > Carnivora > Felidae > Leopardus > Leopardus geoffroyi. The sequence goes on from NC_059333.1 coordinate 132,596,583, forward strand.
TGGCCAAATGACACATGAAAAAATGCTCCACATCACTCATCATCAGGGAAATACAAATCAAAACCACAATGAGATATCACCTTACACCTGTCAGAATGGCTAACATTAACAACTCAAGCAACAACAGATGTTGGTGAGGATGAGGAGAGAGAGGATCCCTTTTGCACTGCTGGTGGGAATGCAAAATGGTATAGGCACTCTGGAAAACAGTATAGAGGTTCCTCAAAAATTAAAAATAGAACTACCCTACGACCCAGCAATTGCAGTACTAGGTATTTATCCAAGGGATACAGGTGTGCTGTTTCAAAGGGACACGTGCACCCCCATGTTTATAGCAGCACTATCAACAATAGCCGAAGTATGGAAAGAGCCCAAATGTCCATCGATGGATGAATGGATAAAGAAGATGTGGTGTATATATACAATGGAGTATTGGCAATCAAAAAGAATGAAATCTTGCCATTTGCAACTACGTGGATGGAACTGGAGGGTATTACGCTAAGCGAAATGAGTTAGTCAGAGGAAGACAAAAATCATATGACTTCACTCATATGAGGACTTTATGAGAGAAAACAGATGAACATAAGGGAAGGGAACCAAAAATAATATAAAAACAGGGAGGGAGACAAAACAAAAGAGACTCAAATATGGAGAACAAACTGAGGGTTGCTGGAAGGGTTGTGGGAGGGATGGGCTAAATGGGTAAGGGATATTAAGGAATCTACTCCTGAAATCATTGTTTCACTATATGCTAATTTGGATGTAAATTTTAAAAAATTAAAAATAAAATAAAATAAAAAGAATGTCCTCCTCTAACTTTTCTGAGTCCTGAAATTAAACAAAAATTTAAAGTGACCCCCCCAAAATTTTTTGGCCCTCCTCTTAATGTTTTCATCTTCTAAAGCTGATTTCTTTTGTCTCCACGATAGCCAGCATTCCATTCTTTGGATGTGGATTTTTTTTTTAAGAGCAATACATAGAAATAAAAATAGAACCAGTTCATAGATTTATCTCATAGTGTTGTTGTAAAGATAAAATGAATTAACACATGGAAGAACTTAGAACTTCTAAACTCTCTTCCTATTTTTCACTTTTGAACTCAAAATCTTATTGCTGTTGGGAATTCCACACCTTGAGCAAGTTATTTAACTTCTCGGTGTGTCAGTCTCATCATCTCAAAAATAGGCTATGATAATAGTTATCTCACTGAGTTGTTTAAGGATTAAAAGACATAAGTGACTTAGCACAGTGCCTGAGTCAATAAACGTGAGCTATTATCCTAGGTAATGTTTCAAAGGAACATGTACTAGACTTTTCGTAAAGAAACATGAAATTTGAAACCTGGCACTGAAATTGCATTTTCCCTGCAATCCTCTGCTTTTTAACTTTAAAAATAGGGCAAATATTTTGAGACACAGGCAACTGGACAGTTCTTAACAAATGGGATCAGGGAAAAAGAAAGGTATGGGGACCTGAGCTTGTCTTGTCCCTGAAACACAGCTAGATCAGCATCAAACCATTTTGAACACCTAGAAAATTGGTCTGAGGATTAACACACCAATCTGCATAATTTGAGCAATAGATCTTGGCAGGTATGCAGTGTGGAGAGGTGAATTGGGGGAGAGAAAAGCCATGGTGCCGTGGAAGATAGGGAGCAATTTTCATGGAGAGAGGACAGAGAAAGAAAGAGAAAGGGGGATAGAGTGCAGTGCATTGGATCCTACAAGAAAAGAACTCCCCCTGAAAGTAGCTGGAGAGAAAGCAAGAGAGAAAGAGTGAAAATACAGAGGACTGGACAAGAAAACTGTTCCCCAAAGCCACTGATGGGGAAAAAGGAGAGGTTTTCAATACTGCCAATTTTCTATAAACAGTGGAGCACAGAGTCTGAAAGTTTGCAGCTCTATGCCTGGTGGTGCTCCAGCAGAAATGCAGGGTGAATCCCTAGGAGCAGACAGTTTATTCTGAGGGGCCCATATGCCCCACAGAGAAGCAGTTCCTTTGGCTGGAGTGTATTTGGTAGAGACAATATGGCCACGCCATGGGTAAAAGTCCTGGCAGACCCCAGAGAGCTGCCACATTTACTCATATTGGAACAAAGACACCAGAGTGCAGCAAACACTGGTGCCAGCTATGTGTTGTGATTTACCATAAACTCTGAGCCTCTGCCACTGAATGATCACACGAGCATTTTCCGGGACAAGGTGGTACCTGGCCATTACTCAATAAGACCCTCCCTGAGGACCAGCGCAGGTCCAAGCCACAGGAGTCGCTAAAGCATGGAGTTTTGAAACATAGCCCTGTGTGAGACAAAACTCTGGATGGAGGCATCACCTGGCAGGCAGACAGCTTGGACAAAGATAGGGTAAAGGCAGAGAGTTGAGGACAGCCTGAGACAAAGGAGAAGTGACTGATCATGCATCTGTGAGGGTGCAAAATTCCTGCACTGGAGATTAGAGAGTAGGGTGAAGCCATTTTCACCTCTAGCACGCTCTCACTGATCAACCCCAGTGAGCTAAGTAGTGCCATCAAGTGGCGAACAGACCCATTTACAACAAGCCCTGCCAACCTGTACAACCTAGTGGCATATCTCCACTAGGGCAAGTCAGCCTGAGAATTAGAGCAGCAGGACCCTCCCCAAGAAGACCAGCATAATCCCTTCCACTCTGCAAAGTTCCAGTTCTAAGGAAACTTGATAGAGCTTCAATTGGATTTCATTTTGTTTGCTTGTTTGTTTGTTCATTTTCCTTGCTTCTTTTTCTGCTTATGTTGTTTTTTCTCTTTATTTTGTTTCTTTTTCTTTCTTGGAAACAGCACATTTTTTATTCTATTTTATTATTTTAAAAAAATCTTTTTTTTTCATTTTTTAGCTTTTTTTTCCTTTTGTCTTTTCTATCAAGCTTCTCTCAAAAAGTAGACCAAAACACACCTTGAATCCAGCTTCCTTTATCTGATTGTGGGGTTTTTTTGTTTTTAATATTTTAATTTTAATTTTACATTTAATTTTATTAACTTTTTTTTCGTCCTCCCAAAATGACAAGATGGAGAAATCCACCCCCCAAAAAAGAACAGGAAAAAATGACAGCCAGGGATTTATCAATACAAAATAGGTAAGATGTCTGAACTGGAATTTAAAACCACAATTATAAGAATACTAGCTTGGGTTCAAATAAGCATAGAAGACATCAGAGAATCCCTTTCTGTGGAGATAAAAGAAATAAATTCTAGTCAGGCTGAAATTAAAAGTGCTATAACCGAGATGCAATCTTGAATGGATGCTGTGACAGCATGGAAGGATGAAGCAGAGCAGTGAATCAGCAATATAGAAGAAAAATTACGGGGGCACCTGGGTGACTCAGTGGTTAAGCATCCGGATTTCAGCTCAGGTCATGATCTCAACGTTTGTGAGTTTCAGCCCCACATCAGGCTCTCTGCTGTCAGTATGGAGCCTGTTTAGGATTCTCTCTCCCTGTCTCTCTCTGCTCCACTCCCACTTGTGCTCACTCTTCCGCAAAAATACATAAACATCAAAAAAAAAAAAAAGATAAAATTATGGAGAATAATGAAGCAGGAAAAAAAGAGGGAAAGAAAGGGGAAAAAAAAGACTTAGAGAACTCAGTGACTCATTGAAAAGGAATAACATCTGAATCATAGGAGTCCCAGAAGATGTAGAGAGAGAAAAGGGGGCAGAAGGTTTATGTGAGCAAATTATAGCAGGAAACTTCTCTAATGTGGGGATGGACACAGACATCAAAATCCAAGAAGCACAGAGAACTCCCATAAATTCAACAAAAACTGACCATCACCAAGGCATATCATAGTCAGATTACAAAACACATAAACAAGTAAAAAAGCTTGAAAGCAGCAAAGGAAAGAAGTCCTTAACCTACAAGGGAATACAGATCAGGTTGGCAGCAGATCTATCCACAGGAACTTGACAGGCCAGAAAGGAGTGGCAGGATATATTCAACATGCTGACTGGGAAAAATATGCAGCCAATAATTCTTTATCCAGCAAGGCTGTCATTCAAAATAGGAGAGATAAAGAGTTTCCCAAGCAAACAAACACTGGAGGAGTTCGTGACCACTAAACCAGTCCTGCAAGAAATTTTAAGGAGGACTCATTGAGTGGAGAAAAAACCAAACCAAACCAAACAAAACAAGATCAAAAGCAACAAGGACTGGAAAGGACCAGAGAACATCACCAGAAATACCAACTCTACAGGCAACACAATGGCAATAAATTCATATCTTTCAATAATCACACTGAATGTAAATGAACTAAATACTCCAATCAAAAGACATAGGGTATCAGGATGGATAAGAAAACAAGATCCACCTATATGCTGCCTACAAGAGACTCATTTTAGACCTAAAGATGTCTGCAGATTGAACGTGAGGGGATGGAGGATCATCTATGCTGCTCATGGACATCAAAAGAAAGCCAGAGTAGCCATAATCATATCAGACAAACTGATATTTTGGACATAATCATATCAGACAAACTAGATTTTAAAATAAAGACTGTAACAAGATATGAAGAAATAATCATATCAGACAAACTAGATTTTAAAACAAAGACTGTAACAAGATATGAAGAAAGGCCTCATATCATAATGGAGGAATCTATCCACCAAGGAGATCTAACAAGTATAAATATTTATGCCCCAACTTGAAACACCCAAATATATAAATCAGTTAATCACAAACATAAACTCATCAATAATAATAATACCATAATATTAGGGGACTTTAACACCCAATTTACAACAATGGACAGATCATCTAAGCAGCAAATCAACAAGGAAACAATGGCTTTGAATGACACACTGGACCAGATGGGACTTAACAGATACATTCAGAACATTTCATTCTAAAGCAGCAGAATACACATTCTTCTCGAGTCCAGGTGGAACATTCTCTGGAATAGATCACATACTGAGTCACAAATCAGCCTCAACAAGCACTAAAGATCGAGATCATACCATGCATATTTTCAGATCACAACACTAGGGAACTTGAAAGCAACAACAAGGAAAACATTGCAAAGCCCTCAAATACATGGAGGTTGAAGAACATACTACTAAAGAATGGATGGATTAACCGAGAAATTAAAGAGGAAATTACAAAGTACATGGAAACCAATGAAAACGAAAACAAGACAATCCCAAACCTTTGGGATGCAACAAAGGTGGTCATAAGAGGGAAGTATATAGCAATCCAAGCCTTCCTAAAAAGGAAGAAAGGTCTCAAATGCACAACCTAAACTTACACTTAAAAGAGCTGGAAAAAGAACAGTAAATAAAGCCCCAAACCAGCAGAAGATGGGAAATCAATAATACTGAAATCAAAAAAATAAAAAAAGAGTAGAACATATCAATGAAACTAGCAGCTGGTTCCTTGAAAGAATTAACAGAATTGATAAACCCCTAGCCAGATTGATCAAAAATAAAGAGGAAAGGACCCAAATAAATAACAAATGAAGGAGGAGAGATGACAAACAGCACTGCAGAAATACAAACAATAAAAAGAGAATATTATGGGCAATTATATGCCAATAATTGGGCACTCTGGAAGAAATGGATAAATTCCTAGAAACATATAAACTACCAAAACTGAAACAAGAAGAAATAGAAAATTTGAACAGACCTCTAACCAGTAAAGATATCGATTCAGTAAACAAAAATCTCCCAACAAGAGTCCAGGGCTGCATGGCTTCCCGGGGGAATTCTAGAAAAGATTTAAAGAAGAGCCAATACCTAATCTTTTGAAGCTGTTCCATAAAATAGAAATGGAAGGAAATTTTCCAAACAATTATATGAGGCCTGCATTACCTTGATTCCAAAACCAAAGACCCACTAAAATAAGAATTACAGACCAATATCCCAATGAACGTGGATGCAAAAATTCTCAACACATTACTAGCCAATCTAATGCAACAATATTTTAAGAGTTATTAACCACAATCAAGTGGGATTTATTCCTGGGATGCAGGGGGTGGCTCAATATCTGCAAATCTATCAATGTGATACACCACATTAATTTAAAAAAGAATAAGAACCACATGATCCTCTCAATAGATGCAGAAAAAAACATTTGACAAAATACAGCATCCTTTCTAGATAAAAACCCTCAGGAAAGTAGAGATAGAAGGAACATACCTCAGGATCATAAAGGCCATATACAGACGACCCACAACTACTATCATCTTCAATGGAGGAAAAACTGACAGCTTTCTCCCTAAAGTCAGGAACACGACAGGGATGTCCACTCTCACCACTGTTCAACATAGTACTGGAAGTCCTAGCCTCAGCAATCAGACAATGAAAAGAAATAAAAGGCATACAAGGAAGAAGTAAAACTTTCATTCTTCACAGATGACATGATACTTTGTGTGGGGTACCCAAAAGACTCCATCAAAAAACTGCTAGAAGAACTCCTACATGAATTCAGAAAGTTGGAGGATATAAAGTCAATGTACAGAAACCATTTGCCTTTCTATACACCAATAATGAAGCAGCAGAAAGCAAAATCGAGGAATCAATCCCATTTATAATTGCACCAAAAACTATAAGGTAACTATAAATAAACCTAACCAAAAAGGTAAAAGATTTGTATTCTGAAAGCCATAGAAATTTTGTGACAGAAATTGAAGAAGACACAAAGAAATGAAAAATATTCCATGCTCAGGGATTGGAAGAACAAATATTGTTAAAATGTCTATACTACCCAAAGAAATCTACACATTCAATGCAATCCCTATCACAATAACATCACCATTCTTCACAGAGCTAGAACAATCAATCCTAAAATGTGTGTGGAACCAGAAAAGGCCTCAAATAACCAAAGTAATGTTGAAAAAGAAAACCAAAGCTGGAGGCATCACATTTCTAGACCTCAAGCTGTATTACAAGGCTATAATCATCAAGACAGTATGGTACTGGCAAAAAAACAGATGCATAGATCAATGCAACAGAATAGAGAACCCAGAAATGGACCCACAAACATATGGTCAGCTAATGTTCAACAAAGCAGGAAAGAATATCCAATGGAAAAAAGACTGTCTCTTCAGCAAATGGTGTTAGGAAAACTGGACAGCAACGTGCAGAAGAATGGACCTGGACCACTCTCTTACACCATACACAAACTAAACTCAAAATGGATGAAAGACCTAAATGTGAGACAGGAAACCATCAAAATCCTAGAGAGGAGAACAGGCAACAATCTCTTTGACATCGGCCACAGCAACTTCTTACCAGACATGTCTCCAGAGGCAAGGAGAACATAGCAAAAATGAACTATTGGGACTTCATCAAGATAAAAAACTTCTACAGTGAAGGAAACAATCAACAAAACTAAAAGGCAACTGATGGAATGGGGGAAGATATTTGCAAATGACATATCAGATAAAGGGTTAGTATCTATAAAGAATTTATCAAACTCAACACCCACAAAACAAATAATCTGGTAAAGAAATGGGCAGAAGTCATGAAGTAACACTTTTCCAAAGAAGACATCCATATGGCTAACAGAGACATAAAAAGACGCTCAACATCACTCATCATCAGGGAGATACAAATAAAAACCACAATGATATACCACCTCACCCCACCCCTGTCAGAATAGCTAAAATCAACAACCCAAGAAATAATAGATGTTGGCAAGTATGCAGTGAAGGGGAACACTTTTGCACTGCTGGTGGGAATGTAAACTGGTGCAGCCACTGTGGAAAACCATACGGAGGTCAAAAGATTAAAAACAGAACTACCCTATGACCCAGAAATTACACTTCTAGTTTATTTATCCAAAGGATACACAGATGCTGATTCGAAGGGGCCCATGCACCCCGGTGTTTATAGCAGCACTATCAACAATAACCATATTATGGAAAGAGCCCAAATGTCCATCAACAGACAAATGGATAAAGAAGAAGTGGTATATACATATATACAATTCCTTGGCGATCAAAAAGAATAAAATCTTGCCATTTGCAACAACGTGGATCTAACTAGAGGGTATTATGCTAAGCAAAATAAGTCAGTCAGAGAAAGACAAATATCATGTGATCTCACCCATATGTGGAATTTAAGAAACAAAACAGATGAACATCAGAGAACGGAAGGAAAAATAAGATAAGATAGGGGCGCCTAGGTGGCTCAGTCAGTTGAGAGTCCAGCTCTTGATTTTGGCTCAGGTTGTGATCCCAGTTTGTGAGATTGAGACCTGTGTCAGGCTCCACGTTGAGCATGGAACCTACTTGGGATTCTGTTTTCCTCTCTCTCTGCCCCTCCCCTGCTTGCGTGGTCTCTCTCTCTCTCAAAATTAAATCAACATTAAAATAAAAATAAATAATAAAAATAAAATATAAAATAACAATAAATATAAATATTATATAAATATAAATATATATATAACATATGAAATTATATTTATTATAAAATATATAAAATAAATATTTATGTATATAAAATATATAAAAATATTTTATATAAATATAAAATAACAACAAACATAGAATAAAATGAAAACAGAAAGTGAAGAAACCATAAGAGACTCTTAAACACAGAAAACAAACTGAGGGTTACTGGAGGGGAGGAGAGGGGCTAGATGGGTGATGGGCATCAGGGAGGACACTTGTTGGAATGAGCACTGTGTGGTATATGTAAGTGATGGATCACTGCATTCTACTCCTGAAACCAATACTACATTGTATGTTAACTAACTTGAATTTACATAAATTTAAAAAATAAGACCAAGAAAAAAATGGAATCAGGCACAAATAATCCAAGGCTACAAAACTTTTGATGTTTGTTTATTTTTGAGAGAGACAGAGAGCACGAGCAAAGGGAGTGACGAGCAGAAAGAGAGGGAGACACGGAATCCAAAGCAGGCTCCAGGCTGTGAGCTGTCAGCACAGAGCCTGACATGGGGCTCAAACTCATGGACTGTGAGATCATGGCCTGAGCCAAAGTCAGACGCGTTACCAACTGAGCCACCCAGGCGCCCCATGGTTTCTTTATATTCTAGGTGTCCTTTTAGATTGTGGCTTTTTTTTCTGTGCCCCAGGGCAGACAAGTCTGCTCAGGGTTCCCTCCACGTAGCCTTCCCCACTGCAGTTCAACATCAAAGGTGAAGTTCCCTTCATTGCCATGTCAGCGTCCCTCTTGCCTTTCCCTCTGTAGTGTCTCTTTCGGTGTGCAGAAGCTGTTCAGTCAGCCCTCAGTTCTTCAAGAGGAGTTGCTCTATAAGTGGATTTGTGTGTTCATAGAGAAGTTGTGTTCAGAATCTTTCTGCACTGCCATCTTGGACCGGAAGCTGTTTTGTTTTCTTGATAGGTTACCTAGTAATTTATCTATTTTATGAATCTATTTCAGAGAATAACTTTTTAAACTTAATTTTTGTGTCTTTTTCTTAAAGCCTTTTTCTGCTTTTATATTAAATATATTTTTGTCATTTGCAATATTGTATTTAAGTCCATTGTAGAGGACACAAATAGCTACATCTAAATGCGGGGGGGGGGGGGGGGGGGGGGCTAGGAATGTAGCCATTTGCCCATCATTTCCCTTACAGTGGTAGAAATGGAAGTTGGATTTAAAAAACTTTTTAAATTTTTTTGTGTTTATTTTTGAGAGAGAGAGAGAGAACAAATGGGGGAGGGGTGGAGAGAAAGGGAGACACAGAATCCGAAGCAGGCTCCAGGCTCTGAGCTGTCAGCACAGAGCCTGATGCGGGGCTCAAACTCACGGACTGTGAGATCATGACCTGAGCTGAAGTCAGATGCTTAACCAACTGAGCCATGCAGGTGCCCCTACAAACTTTTATTTAGGGCTAAGATGACCCAGTGGATGGCTTTAAAAAGTCTTTTCAATATGTCCTACAGCCTTGAGCATGTTTAAATGGAACAAGAAATTAGGGCATCTGTTTATATAATTGTTTCAAATTGAACAACCATCATTTTTCCAGAAGAAGCATGTAAGCATTATTCTGTGAAATAAAATAACATAGAGGTGAAAGACAAAAAAAAAAAAAACAAAACCCACAGATAGTCAGAGATTCCTCTGACAGATAATTATAAAGACAAATTATAGGATATTCCTACTCTCCTAATAGGATCCCCCTAAGCATAACACACAGAGTAGCGGGGGAGGGTAAGGGCTATAATATGCCCAGCTATGAAGAAATGAGAATTTTCTGACAGGTCCTGAGAAGGGGATTTTTATTTTTACAATTTCTCCCCTTACTAGTATCACCAGAAATGAGGTCATCCATTATATTTGAGCTGGCAAGCGCCATTTAACACCATGTAACATTTCTACATTGCTACACTTAAGAAACAGAATTGGTTTCCAGCATCCTGGGGCAAGAATATGTCCAGGAAATAGAAAGGAGAGCAGACAGAAACGACAGAGCTGAGGTTCGAGTATATTGAAGCTGGCAAATTCTTTTCATATACCATTACATTCTTTTACCTGGAACCCAAAGCAACTAAGAGAGCAAGAACATCCTAACCAAAATCATCTCTACATCAGATCCCAACACTGTCTGCCCAGGATCCCCTGTCAGAGAAGAGCAGTGATGGGCATTTGGGGGACATAACTGTACCCCAAGGATCACTCTCCTCTGGACCTTTGATGGTACACTTAACCCCTTTAAGCCTCAGTTTTCTTATCTCTGAAATGGAGACATACAGGAATACCCACCTCATAGAGCTTTGGGGATATTAAATAAGTTAATATTGTGAGGCACATGGCACAGAATAAGTACTAAAAGATGGCCCGTTGGTACTAGTGGTAACACTAGGAGAAGAGTCCATACCGAGGACCACCCCTTCCCGCACATACACATCAATTTCTAGGGAATCCCTTCCTCTGAAAAACTCTCACTCCTCATGTGGTCCTCAGTGGAGGAGTAAGAAGCAGGTACTAACGCTTGCCCCCGAGCAGCTCCCCTACTTACCAACAGGGCATCTGGGAGGTTGTGCTCTCTTGTGAAGGTGATGACGGCAGGGGTGATATCCAGCGCATTGAGTTCCAAAATGGCAGTGTTGATGGTATCTGTATCATGGGCCCAGCCCGCCTGGAAGAACACAGCCACCTTCCTCATGAGAAGGCCAGAGCGCACACGTTTGAATACATGTCTTGCCACAAACCTCATGGCTTCCCCAAGGCTCCTGCTGCCAGTTGACCCTTGCAGGGGGATTCTCCTGACCGCCTGCAGGAGTGCAGGCTTCCCCTTGTAGTCTGAGAAGCGAGTCAGGTAGTCTGTTTTGGAGTTGTATGAAACGATAGCCACTCGGGCACCTGTTGGGCAGTTACTTTCACTTATATCCATCTTCATCAGTAGGGATAATAGAATGTTTCTCATTCTCTCAAAATCCAAGTGGGAGACGTCATTTGACATGTCCAAGGCAAAGACCACTTCGCTAGGGAACACGGGGCATTTGGAAACACCTTGACACAATGGATACACAGATTTAAGATTTTCTGTAATGTCTCTGAACAGGTGAAGTTTGAGATTCAAGTGAAAAAGAAGATCTATTACGTACCTGTTGAGCAAGCTGGAAGGGAAATTGTTTTGGAGAAAATACAAGACATTGTTAGTTTATATAGGCAGTGGTATGTTTTCCAGCTGAGTGCTTTAATATGAAAAAACCATCTCCTCTGAGAAATTCAAGCAGTGAACTTCTCTCTTGCCTATTTGCTCCCCAATATCCATTCTTCCTTTTTTCTATAGCAGTAGATCCCAGTCTCTGGGCATATGGCTGCCTGGCACAAAGATGGCATTTCCCAGTGGGGGGGGGGGGCGGCTATCTTACTAAGTTCTGAGTAATAGAATAAGAGAAATGGTAGAAACAATTTCAAAAAGATATTCTTCCCTTTTCCCTTCCTTTTCCTACCAGCTAAAGTTTGATAGACATCTTGGACCTTGAGGGCACTTGGGAAACAGGGCCCCCTTACCCTAATGGCAAGGCAAGAAACTATAAAGACCCTGTGTCCCTGAATACTGTGGAGCTCTGTATCAACCCTGCACTGGCCACTTCCTGGCTTTGATCTGAGAAATACACTTGTGTCATTGCTATTGAGCACTGAGGTCACTCTGTACTGAACTTAAACCTAACTAATACACTGAGATATTCTGAAACTATATATATATATATATATATATATATATATATATATATACATATATATATATACACACACATACATACACACACATATACATATACACACATACCTAAAACTATGTATAATATACTATATATATATATATATATCATATACCATATATTATGTATAAGTGTGTATGCACAAGTAATATGTTTTATGGAAAATATCAGAAAACCAAAAATTAAAATGACCTTTAATCTATAATGTATATGCATGTGTATGTATATTTAATTGTTAATTTAGTTTTATAAAACTCGGACCTTAGTATATGTCCTATGTTGAATCTTTTTTCACTTAATATATGATGAACATCTATTCTTCTCGTCCATATGTTTAGAGCAGTATCACCTCATCTACTATAGATGTCTCATGATACTCCCACCAACATCCCTTTGTGATGAGCGCGTTTATACATGTATCTGTGCATCTCTGTCCAATCATGGTCCTATAATATCTCTATAATTGTGGCTTTTGATATGCAGTGTCCACAATTGCTCTTCAGAAAGGTTGTACCAACTGACCCTCCTACCCGTAGTGTGTACTTTTATACATTTCCCAAATTTAGGTAGAGAATTTTTTCTCATCTCAAGAGTATTTCCAATTTGAGAAACGAAAAGAGTATCTCATTTTCACTTGTATTCTTTGACCTCTTGGGAGGTCAAACATTTTTACAGGTTTATTGTTTGTTTGTATTTTTTTCTTCTCCGAATCTTCCATTCATTCATGTCTTTTCTCCCATTTTCAATCCAAGAGTTTTTTACATCAGGTTTAACAAATATGAAATATCTGTGCTTGTAGGTGAAAATGATTGAGAAGGACCAACTGTATATACTTTGACCTGACATAGTTAAAAAGATAGGTCCTTTGCTTGGGTCCATTGCTTATATTGCATATATTTCCTCCCATTTTTCTGTGTGCTTTTGACCTCACAGTGCTCTTCAATATAAAGGGGTTTTAATTTTTGACATGGTCAACTCTGACGTTCTCCCTTTGGGGTCAAAATTATAGTATTATTCTTTATGATTTCTAGGAAAGAGGACCCCAGAATCTCCTGGACCAGAAACTGAAAGGGAATGGACAGAATTTAGAGTTTGAATAAGGAGGGCCGGGTGTATGTGGAGAAAACCCAAGCATCTAAATTAAGCACTCTGCCAAATCAACATTCTCTCCCTATTGCTAGTGAATAGGGAAAAGTACATGTTACAGGATGCAAATATCCTGGCATACATTGAAGACACTAAGTAAATTCCAGTCTGGGAATGTGACAAAACATTAAGATCCGATCATTTGCAAATCCATTTTTAAAACATAAATGTAAATTTAAAAAGACACATTTCTTATTGAAGGCTCACTGGTGATCCCTCTTGTTTAAATGGATGGGATAAAAATAACAAGGCTTCTCTGTATTTGTTTTAAGAAGCACCAAGATGCAGACACATAGGTGTGCAATTGCCAGTGCATTTCAGGAGGTGCCACATTACAAGAGAATTTTTCTCCACCATTGAGATGGCATGCCTTTTAACCACTTCATTTCTGAGACCACATTCATGAAGATTACTTGCCCCAGGGGAGACTGAGCCAACTACATTAACTGATAAGAGCTTTTCATGTGAGACAAATCCACAGGTGACTTAAGTCCCCAATCCGTGACCCATTCCAACTTCTCACCACTGATCCCCATTTGAGCCTTTTCCCAAACAACTTACGGCAGTTTTCTTGTATTAAGTCAACGATTTCACAAGATTGCTAGAAAGATAGAAAAAGAGAGAAAAGTAAAAGGTATTTAATGTGAACCATATTCCTTCTTAACCCCAGGACTTAGAAATGTTATATGTGTGTTATCAGTGCCTTTCTGAAGCTTTTTAAGCTATAATCGAAAACCAAAAAATTGTTACAGCACATGAAACTATCCAGAAGTTAGACTTCTAGACACAGCAGATATTTAAAAACATTTAAAATATATTTTATATACAACACAGTGCTCGTATTATTAGAGATAGGTAAATAAGGGGAATTCTTTATTTTTTTTATCTGCCTCACAAAGCAGTGGAATCAAATCTGATTTTGAAGAAGTTTCAATCCAGAAATCTTGGCATAAAAGGCAAAGAAATGCCTTCAATTCTTGGATCTCTATGTCAGCAATTCTTGGAACAGTTCATTAGAATAACTGCCAAGACATGGGCCCCTCACACCTCCCCTAGAATTCTGCTGTGTTCCTTTGATCTCTCCCCTCTGTTCTGTTCATCCCTTGACCCCATTACTTCTTGATTCTCATTTGTTCCCACTTCCTTCCCCCACAAAGTAGTATTTTTGTACTTGTGAGGTAAAAGGCCATCATAGCTTCTGAGATTGTTTTCAGGTGTGTCACGAGACACGAAGACCTGTACTATACCATATGTTGGCTTATAAATACTTTATAAGCAACTTTTAAACTTTACAACAAGGCACATAGCACAGGGGTAGTAGCCTCAAAGTCTTTCCTTCCACCTGCAGTACTCAAAAACAACCAAATTCCTTCCACAATTTAAAATATTATCCGACTCTTTTCACTGATGTGATTCTAACATCTCTGAGTAAAGTTTATAGATCAACTTAAAGTACTAAAATAATTTACAAGAGGAGAAACTAAAGAACCTTCATAGATTTCTATTTGGTGAAAATGGAAAGCTTTGTATGCTAAAAAGGATAAGGCTTAGAATTAAAATGTTCACGTACCATCACATCTACCAAACCTTTGGCGCCCTTGATGCCCTGGAAAGAACAGAAAGGAGTTTAAAATGCAAGGTTCTGAGGTACAACATATTATTCTCCAGAGTTGGCAAGAGATTCTGAGAAAGCTACCACAGTATAGCCCACTTTCTGCCCTTTACTCCTGGCCCTGAAATTCTGACTCCTTAAGGAAGAAAGTTGGAGTGTCTAGGAGGTGTGGCCCAGACCTCAGAATCCAGGATATCCAGGATTATGGTACATAAGGACCTTTAGAAGATCAGGTCATCTTGTGACCAAGCCACAGTATAGGATCCAATTCAGAAAAAGACCTTTCAAGATCTCAGGACCGTTCATAGACAATTGTAAAGCAGACCTCAGTCATTCCCTATCCCTTCTCCTCAGGCTACTCACCGACACCCCATCTCTGCTCTTGTGCTGCACAAGTCATCCCTGGAAACCCTCAGAACAGATAAGCCTTACTGCAGCTACTCTGGGAGTCAAAGGACCCTTGCTTCTATTTAGATTCTACAAGGTAGTAACTTGTCATCTCGGGCAGATAACTATAATCTTCTCAGCCTTTGTTTTCTCAACTGTAAATGGCCACGTCCAGTCCTTCTGCTTCTAAGATTTTTGATTCTATGACTTTGTTGCTGCTCTACAGTGAATGGTAAATGCAGTGAAACCACCAGGTTCAACCCAGGACTCATTCACTACACCATCCCTCACGAAATGACAACCTAGCCTCATAGGATAAGGTGTGGCACAAAGTGACAATAGCCCCAAAGTCTTTCCTTTTATACCAGATGAACTCCCAGGCAATTTTAAAAATATTTGTGGACCAGCAACATTGTTAGTTTAGTTAAGATTGTATAAATGTCATATTTTGTTAGGATTTCCTTCTAGTGTTTGCATAATGTTGTTACTCGCCTTGTTTGCATTGATAAACTCACTGTCCAGTGAGTTTTATGTATTATGTATTTAGACATGTTTATAAATCTCCAGCCACGCTAATATCTTCCCCATGTTCAGGTAAAAAATATATACCGAGTAAATATACTGTATCAGTTGATGTCCTCTAAAGCAAATCTGGCCCATTCCCTATATACATCCTCTAGTGCATCCTAAATGTTCATTTCTTCATTAAGATAGCTCTTTGCAAATTCTCATTTACTTTTACCCAGGGGTTGAAAATAGAAAGAAGAGTCAATGTTACCACTGGTCCTGGAGGGCCTTGGTCACCTGGAGTTCCAATAAATCCAGGAAAGCCAGCATTACCCTAAAAATAGCCAAACCAAAGGAATAAGCTTCTCCTCTTGAATACAACTTGATTAAAACCATCAGACCCATTTTAAGATACCAAGCTGTCATTATTTCTAAGGTCCCATGAGTCTGCTATGAACCAGTTAGTTTATGAACTGTATCAATGGAGTGAGACACCAAGACTAGAAAAGGAGGGGGCTCATTATGGGAGCCATCTAAATTGCCCCCTACATACCTAATCCAAGCCAACATGTGGACATACATACAGACACACAATTGAGTCCAAATTGACTCAATACTCAGTTGAGATTCCAGGTCGTATAATTAAAAGAATGCAGGAAATACACATTGAGGGCCTGGCAACAAGAGAAAGGAAAACTTCTTTCACCACCTTCTGGTCTTTGGAGTCTGAAAAAAGGTATGAGCTGACCTTAGCTCGCTGCTTGTCTTACAGGTATTTGAACTGACACAGCATTACCTGCATGTAATTGATGCTTTATCTTTTTTTATTTGAAACCAGAGAGATAAGTTTAGCTGAGCAGGGCAATATTAGCCAGCAGCAAACCAAGCTAGACATAGATCAAATTTTTCTGTATGTCCTTGCCAATGTGTGAAAATACCAATTATTGAGGGCTTAGATAATAAATATTCTCTTTCCTCTCTTCTGCACTGAACATTACTCGTGTCCTTTTCCCAAAAGCCTTGCTCTCTAATGTCTATCAGCTAAACACTACCAGGGTTTTAGATATCCACAAGATTATCCTTCCTGAATAGAGCCACCAGTGATAGCAGCCTTTCAATGTTGAGTCTTTACATCCTGAAGGAATGGATTTTTAATGGTAGACTCTACAAAGCAGAGTGAAAACATGGATCAAAGTCCACCAAGATGGCAGCCATATTCTTGAGATTCTAGTCCTAAATTAACAAAGAAAAATTTAAGGCTTGGAAGAATCTTGAAGAAACATCAGTGTTTACTCTGCAGCTAAAACAATGCCCTTCTGAATGATATCTAGACTTCACACAGATATTGATATTGTGTAACCGAAACTCCAACTCAGATTTTCTGTTATTACGGTTTGATGAGCCACATTTGCATTTATAAGGTAAGTGAGAGTGGTATTAAGTGGGACAGTGGGGTAGCCCAAGGGAGGTGTGGAATATGCACTGACTTAGGGGGACAATGGCCTTCCTGCTAAGAAGTCCATTAAGTCAATAGAAATCTGCTCCTGTGAGCGGTGTCATGTGGGCCTCTACAGATCTTGGGCAATTCCTTTGGTTCTTACCCTCCTCCCTCTGATTCCCTTCGCCCCCTTCTCTCCTCGGTGGCCCGGGTCACCATCTTCTCC
The DNA here is from genome assembly GCF_018350155.1 of Leopardus geoffroyi. Taxonomy (NCBI): domain Eukaryota; kingdom Metazoa; phylum Chordata; class Mammalia; order Carnivora; family Felidae; genus Leopardus; species Leopardus geoffroyi. The sequence continues at coordinate 132,614,064 of NC_059333.1, forward strand.
CTTAATACAATCAAAAGCAGAGTGCTGAGTGTAAAGAAAAATAAGTACAAACAAATGACACATGCTGCATACCAGATGCCAGACCCCAAAAGATAGCTTCTTACTTGTGCACCAGGAGAGCCAGGAAATCCAGGTTCACCCTAGTGTCAGAAAAGAGATAAGGTCCTGTTTACTGTCATGTGATTAAGTCTTTCTTTCACATTCCTCCAAGAAAAAGAATAAATTATAATTTTGAGAAAACAGACTCAAAACAGGTGCCAGGAAAAACAACTAGAGCAACAGTTGTTATCTTGAACTACTCCCAAGTGGCCATATTTTATTTTTATAATTCAAAGTGAAACAACTTGCAAATGACTTTTACAAATTCTTCCACTTCTTTGATATATTATGTAATGGAACTTCCTTCTTAAACAATTTTATCTGTTGGTCTAAATATCCAGAGGTCTGACTCAATGGAAACCAAAGGAAAGGGGACCAAACAGACTGGTGGGAAGCAGGTGCCCATTGTCAGAGCAAAGGCACACCACAAAGCAACTGTTCATTCAACAAATATTTATTTAGCACCTATATGCCAACCACTTTTCTAAGCACTGGGAATTCAGCACTGAACAGAACAAAGACCTTGCTATCAAGGAACTCAACTGCTAGTAAGGAAGAAAAGTATGTCAGGGAAAGAGAAATGCTATTCCAGAAAGGAGATTAAAGAATAAAGAATGATATGGATGGGGTTAGGAAGAGGGTCATTATTTTATATGAGGTGGTTGGACAAAGCTTTTTGGTAAAGGTGGCATTTGGGCCAAGACCAGCATAAAGCAAGAAAGCCAGCCAAACAGGTATCTGGGAAAAGAGCATTCCAAGCAGAGGGAAGAGTGTATGAAGAATCCTGAGGCAAGAATATGAACCTGTGCTGTGTTTGAGGAACACTGAAGCAGAATAGGGGGAGGGGAGGAGGCGGAGATAATGTCAGAGAGTTCACAGAGGGGCCAGATTATATAGAATCCTGTAGGCCATGTTAACAGTGGGGTTAATTCTGAATGACATCAGGAGGCACAGCTGGACTTTGAGTGATCTAACTTTGCATTTAAATTTTTTTTTTCAACGTTTATTTATTTTTGGGACAGAGAGAGACACAGCATGAACGGGGGAGGGGCAGAGAGAGAGGGAGACACAGAATCAGAAACAGGCTCCAGGCTCTGAGCCATCAGCCCAGAGCCCGACGCGGGGCTCGAACTCACTGACCGCGAGATCGTGACCTGGCTGAAGTCGGACGCTTAACCGACTGCGCCACCCAGGCGCCCCTAACTTTGCATTTAAAAGATGGCACTGGGGGTACCTGACTGGCTCAGTCAGTATAGCATGTGACTCTTGATCTTGGGGTTGCAAGTTCAAGTCCCATGTTGGGTGTAGAGTTTACTTGAAAATAAAATATTTAAAATACAAAATAAAATAGGGCTCTGGCTGCTACATGGAGGACTAACTAGATGAGGCAAGAGTAGAAGCAGGGAGAACATTTAGGTGGCCATTGCAGTAATCCAGGTGGAAATCATGCTGGCTTGGCCCAGAGGATGGCAGTGGCGGTGGTGAGAGGTGATGAGAGGCTGCACGTATTTGGAGGGTGGACTCACCATTATTTGTTGATGGATTAACTATAGGGGGTGAGAGACAGACATTTGTTAAAGATTGGATAATGTCTGCCCTGAGCAACGGGCAGGAGGGAGGCTCCACTCCCTGAGATGGGGAAGGCTGGAGGAGAGGCAGGTTGTCAGGGCAATTGTTGTGGCTGACCAGATGTTTGATGAAATTAAAGGATCAGTGTTAATTCTTTGGTTGATAATGTATTGTTGTTATTTTGTTTTATTAGTTTTTTGAGTAGGCTGCACACCTAATGTGGGGCACGACACGGAGCGTGAACTCATGGCCCTGAGATCAAGACCTGAGCTGAGATCAAGGGTCAGACGCTTGACAGACTGAGCCACCCAGATGCCCCTGTGGTTATGTTTTTAAAGAATTTTTTAGAGATGCAACTTGAAATATTTACTCATGGAATATATGATATCTGGGATTTGCTTCAAAATAATTGGGAGAAAGATATATGTGTGGTGGAATACATAAAAAACAACATTAAATGGGTCAAGGTTTTTTATTCTTTGAGCTAGGTGATGGGTACATGGGGATAGGTGTCATTATATTAGTCTCTCCACTTGTACATGTGTTTGAATTTTTCCAGAATCAAAGGTTAACAAACAAAAGAAGAAGAAGAAGGAAGGAGGAGGAGGAGGAGGAGGCTGTTTGGGGACATGCCAATTTTAAGGTGGAAACATATTTAGAGTTTAAGAGTATGGTCCAAGCTGGAGAAATACACTGGAGATCACAGGATAGATGATACTTGATGCTATGTAACTGGATAAGGTCACCTGAGAAGTGAGTAAAGAGGGAAGTAAGAGAAGTAGAAAGATAGATCCCTGAGTTTTCTAATATTTAGAGTTCAAGAACATTCCAAAGAAACTGAGAAAGAGCAGTCAGCAAAAAACAAGTGAGTGGGCTGGTCTGGACGAAGAGAGAGGGAAGGTTCCAAGCATAAGCTCCTGATCCCCTTTGTCAAATTCTGCTGAGACGTGGAGTATGATGTGGGCAGGGAAGTGACCAATGGATTCAGCACCGTGGGTTTCACCTTGACTAAAGGTGTTTAGTCGTTGCGCGGGCAGAGCCGAGGGGTGAAGGCTCAATTGTCACCAGTTAGAGAGAACCAGAGGAAAGAAAGTGGAGTTTCTCAACCTCGGCACCACTAACATTTTCTACCTGACCATTCTTCTTCGTTGTGAGGGGCTGTCCTGTGTTTTGTAGGATGAAAAATAGTATCTCTGGTCTCTACTCACTAGGTGCCATTTGCATCCCCTCCCCTGGCGTGACAACCAGAACATCTCCTAGAGGGTAAAATCACCCCTGGTTGAGAACCACAGATCTAGACCTACTCTTTCAAAGAATTGTGCCAGAGAGAAAAGGGACAATGGTATTGTGTAGTTAAATGAGTGTTTTTTTTTTTTTTTTATTGTCTGTCTGCTTGTGGGAGGGGTGATATTCCCACTTCTTTGTATACTGACAGGAATGATCTATGGAGAGGGAAAAACATTACAGAAGGGAATCGCAGAGGGGAAAGGACCCAGGAAGGAAGCAAAAGGGGAACAGAGTGCAGCCCATGAGAGAAGAGATCAGTCTTAGACAAGGGCACGGACTCTTATCCACAGCAGGAGGAGGGAAGGCAGGGTACAGAGGCTGGCCTACGTAGTGGCAGATGTATGTAGAGGTTCTCTGCTCACTGCTCCTATTTAATTAATGAAACAAGAAGCACAATCACCTGCTGAAAACGTGGGAGAGAAAGCAGGTCTTAGAAGTCTGAGGAGAGGGGAACAGGGATGAATCCATTGATTCAGAGAGGAAAATGAACAGAGAAGGGAATGGTAGCCAGCTGGCCAAGCAGCAATAGGGCTATTTAAAGTGAGGCCATGAAGCCTTGCCAGGAAAAACCCATGCAATGTGGACTGAATCCACGGTGTTAGCCATACCACAATAAGCATAGGCTGCTTTGGATGTAGTACCAGGGCTGGTATGTGGCTTAAAACGTGAACATTTGAGGGGGGCCTGGGTGGCTCAGCCAGTTAATCACCTGACTCTTAATCTTGGCTCGGGTCATAATCTCACGGCTCGTGACATCGAGCCCCATATCCAGCCCTGCGCTGACAGAGTAGAGCCGGCTTGGGATTCTCTCTCTCTCCCTCTGCGCCCTCCCTGCTCGTGTGCACTCTCTCTGTCTGTCAAAATAAATAAAATAAACTTTGAAAAACTGGACATTTGAATTCTACCCAGAATTCCCCTGCTATGCAAACTCTCCCCTAGAGAAGAAAGACTTAATTTGCCAGGATGGAGCTCCAATGGGCTAGCTTCTACACTCAGCTCTGTCTCTAAGCAGCTGTGTGACCATCGGCAAATCACTCCATTTCTCTACGTCTCAATTTTCGTATCTATAAATCAAAAAGGCTGAACTAGATGATCACCAAGGCACCCATAGTTCGTCATTGTGCAGATATTTACGAAGAGCCTACTATGTTTTGGGCATGTATACACATTAATTATACTAAGGGGAATATCCTGATCAATAAAATGGCAACAGTGTCATCCAGGGAAACAAGACAATTGCAGGGTTAAGTAGCTGGGCATCACTAAACATCCTAGTGATTTCTTACGTTGTGAAGCAATAAATGGTAACTCTCAGACTGAAGCACTCAGAATAACTGTGGCTATTGACATTTGATTTGTTCAACAGTCTTCATGTGATTTCCATTCTTAAAAACCTGTCAGTAACCCATTAACTACATGTTAAAATACCATATCCTTATGAGAGTAGAAATATTCAAATATACTTACTGAGTACCTACTCTGTGCCAGGCTCATTCAAGCAATACGAAATTGAATAAGGTGTAATCGACTGTCAAATTCACAAACTGGGAAGTAGCCAGATATGTAGGGATAAACCTCAATATAACCTCAATAGAAAGGGGCTACTATAGAAACATGACCAATGTGCGTGAGGAACACAGAGTATAGGACAACCAAATCTTTCCATGGGGGAGTCCAAGAAGGGTTCCACAAGGAAAAGTTGATACATGAGTCGATCTGAGAAAATGTGTGAAAAAAGTCCAAAGGAGGGAGGTGTGTAAGGACATGCCTAAATAGAGTCAAGAGTGTTTGCAAAGACAGGAAATTAGGGAAGTTCCTGGCTGGGGTGGAAATATCTGGCATAGGTGGAAGATGAGGAAAGGAGTTCAAGTTTTAAATAAGGCAGTAACAAAATCAGCTTTTATTTTTTAAGGAGGGAACTCTGGCAGCTATAACATGTCATAAGCAGCATTTAGAAACCATTTCTGGCATACCACTTGGATAATAAAGACTTATTCTAGTAAAATTAAAAACAAATCACCGTAGTAGTTAGTTCAGAATACCCTGTAAGATAACCCTCACCTTTTTTCCTTTTCTTCCTGGATGTCCATATCCATCTGGACCTGTAAGACCCTAAGAAAATGACACAAGATGAATGGTAGAGTCATCTAGATCAATACTGGTTGACAATATTATCTGAACCCTTGGATTAATCAGCAGTCAGCAGTGCAAGCAAGTGGAGAAGGCAGAGGGGCTTGGTGGAGGCTTATACTGTATCATAGGATAAATCCTCGGCTACCTTTATAGGATAAGGAGAGGATAAGTATTTAAAACTTGAAAAGTATTTTTTTTTTTCAATTTTAACTTCTTCTTTAGCAAGATTCTGTACCTCACCAAAATGATGCCACAGATGTAGGGAGCCACATCACTGTACAAAATCCCTCTTGAGCTAAATTTCCTTTCTTTGCAGGGTAAAGTAACAAAGGAAGAAGCTCTAGAATTTGGCAAATCTCTAGAGATAAATGCAGACTTACGGAGGAAAAGACTGGGATGGAGACAATAGAGTTTAGTGAATAAGTTCATAGGACGTATACCCAGACAGACCTGAATTTTCATTCCACTTCCAACACTGGTTGGAAGCAAGTTATTCTGGGGGGGGGGGGGGGGGGGGGGGGCGGGGGGGGGCGGTGGAGGTGATGATGGCAATGGTGGTGATCTTGGTCATGATGACGGTGTTCGTGGTGGAGGCAGTGATAGTGGAAGCAGAGGTGATGGTGATGACAACAATTATGAATATGTTAATGACACTACTGGGATCTTAGCATCTGTACATATACACAGTGAGCTTCCTATGACAAGGGGTAAATTCAGAACCTTTTAGGTACATCTTGCTGAATGGACAAAAACTGCACCTAAACCAAGCAGTCAACTGAGGAGAACAATTTTAAGTTTTAAGCCACAAAGATCACTCCTATGGCCTAAGGGGGAAAAGCCTGAAACATTAGAAAAATGAAAAAGAATAAGATAAAGAAGATTGCCAAAGATGAATTGTTTGGGGACAAAAAAGATGCAAATGAGGTTCATTTGCTGTTCCTCCGTTTTCTCTCTGCTGAAGGACACACACAGCCTCGGGCACCTACAAATTTCAGAGATGCAAACCGCCTATCTTGGAGATAACTGCTTCTGACATTCCTGAAATGACACCTTCCAGAAAGGCATTGCTCCCCAGCTTTGTCCGTCCCAAGAAGAGACCGGTAGAAACAACCTTTGCGTTATTTTAAACCAGGAAATTTTAATAAAGTGAAACAGCATTAACTTCATCATCCGAACTGAGAGTAGATGCAGAACACTACTTATCCCATATTCCTTTTGACAGTAATCTTGTTCTATTTTCTCCCCCTTGCACATTTAATTTTAAGCTTTTTGGCCTGCTTTTTTCTTCTCCCCTTGCTAACAAATGCAATTTCAATGTTGAGTGCAAAACAATGGCAGGGTGTTCCCACTGTTGATGAAATAAATCTCAAACATAGGAGCTGCAGGAAAGACAACATTTCTCCCTATCATAAAGCTCATTCCAATAAAATGATGAATTGAAAATAGTCATAAAATAACTAACTGGCTCTCATGTTCAGAGGGATGGCTAAGGTCTAAATGCAGAGCCCTGTCTCTGGGAGCATTATCTGTTCAAGTAAACCTTTGATGATCCTTGGTGTCCAAAGGTTATTTCTATGTTCTGGGTAATTGATGCCATGCACTTAAAAGTTTGCAAGTCTGATTGCCTGCCTTATTTGTTTCCCTGGAAAAATTGTTTCATTGAACACATCTGTATTCCAAAAAATCTCAACTGCTTAGAAAACATCTTTGTCAAACAGACGAGGCTCACTGGCATATCCCTCTTCCACAACATGTGAGGAGGCAAAATAAATCCCAAGACATCTTTAGGTTCTTTATTTATGGGAGGAGTTTGAGAACCTTTGACTCTTTAGGGTCACAACAGCTCTGGCTATCATATCATATTTGCACCCCAAAATTCATCAGGAATATTCGAACTTTGTGTGAAACAAGAACAAATAACAAACAAGAAATTCAGCCGAGAGTCCAAAACAGAGAAGCCAGACTTACAGGTTGCCCTCTGAGTCCTTGTCGACCCCGTGGGCCTGTGGCTCCTGTGTCACCAAGATCTCCCTTTTGTAACAAAAGGTAAACATGAAGTTAATTTTTTCCTATGAGTTCATGCAGTTTTATGTCATTTTCCTTAGAGAGTTTACAGTCACCCTTATTCAGGTCCCGTTGCCAACACCATACAGTCTAAGGTGAGTATCTTCCTCTGGACTTTGTTACACAGAGATTACTAACAAATATAGTGGAGATTTGGGCACTGAAAATTAGTGAAATGAGGTATATGGCATCCGTGACAGAATTTTATATTTTTCTGGCTTTTTCTAGGTGTGAATGTAAGACTATGTTTGTGGAGAACCCATATATTTATCTATTTATTGATATGTCTTTGCCTACTGATATAGGTGGCCATCTATCTATCTTTCTATATGTCAGTCTATATGTCTTTCCTTCTCTGTATCCACTGTCCAACTATAAGGTATAGTCAATACCATCACCAATGATATCAAAAACTCACACTGGAAATGATCACATATGGAGAGATTCACATGAGAATACCCAAGTTACAAGAAAAAAAGAACAAAAAAAGATGTGTTCTCTGACATTTACCTTCATTCCTGTTGGTCCCGCTTTCCCTTTTGAACCAACTGTCCCTGGAGGCCCAGGAATCCCCTACAAGAAGACCACAACCAAAATCACCTCAAGGGCCACAAAGTTAACTCCCTGACTCTCTTGTTATTATCGAAATGGTCTGGAACTGGTAATATACTCATAAATCACCTTTAGTGTTTTATACAATTAATTGCATCCTTCAACATACAAAATGCTTCATATACACATTTAACGTCTGGGCTGGTGGTGGGGTGGGGGAGAAGGAGGGAGGCGTTCTATGTAAGAGGCCACATCTACCAAGCTCTGAGCACTGGAGCGATGATCTGGCTACTAGAGGGAAAAACGCCATTTGATTAAGAGATCAGGAAGACAAACACCTAGACTTTCACCGGCTCCAAACAGAAAATACTATCAAATGAGAATGAAAATAATACAATCGGTACAAGGCTAGACTTTTTCTGATCGAGAGTCAATACGAACAGAACTAGGGCATAGGCCATCCTGGAGCTGCTATTTTTGAATCTCCAGATCGAGACGCTTATCCCTAACTTAAACCATGCTGCTCAGAATTTAAGCTATGTCAAATGCTCCCATCATCAGGAAGCCACTCCTAATCATCTGTCTCAATGTGGTCTGACGCTTCTATGAACCACTGGGAGACTGGGTCAGGAGTAGAAGGGGCACTAGAAAGAACAAGTTGGAAGCCAAATCCACCATGGACCGTCCCCATGACAAATCATTTTTAATCCCTTTGAGCCTCGGTTTCTTCATCTATAAAATTAGGATAGTAACGCTTCCTTTTATGCTTGTGAGGATCATATTGGCCGTTTATACCTCTGTACAGCTCTATTTTTCCTTGCACTAGAGGTAAGGCACGATCAGTTTGTGTTAAACACCCTTGGGGCTCTAACCCAATCTCACTGATCACCATATTCCCACAATTTACCAGAATAGAAGGGGGTACAGCCAGTGATCAAGTTAGCTATTTCTAGAAACCCCTGATACCTACCAATTCGAGAACAAACAGTGTAGCTTTATGTTATTTATCCAGGAACACTCAGGTGTATGAATTGGCCACTGTTAATATGCAACTCTGCTGTAGTTTTTCATTTTTCAAACGTACCTTAGCACCCAGTAAGCCTTTTGGTCCAGAATTTCCTGGTTGTCCTTGCCTTCCTCTTGGTCCCTGGTTCAAAGATGACATTAGAATTCAATCAGTGTTTATGGTCTATTTCCCATGTAACCACAAAGTCGCCTTGGTCACCAACGGGAGCACAAATCAAGGTGCCCTGACCCATCACTATCACATGTATCACACTTTATTCAGCAGCATCAGCACCAAAGCAACCCAGACTCACTCCATCTGAAGCACTGGATATGAGCCTTCAGCATCCATATTTGTGATCACCTCTGCAGTTGAATCTGATGAGCCCTAAAATCTCAGAACATTGCTTTTATATTTTAATACACCCAACTAGTTTTAAATCCTCAAAGGGGAATGAAAGGGGCTGCTGGGATATTGATCTCCTCTGAAAGTTCAACCTTCTCTGTACACACACAAGGGCACATTTTGATTTTATCAAGAACCAATAGTACCTTTAAGAAGCCGAATCGCACTGGACACATTGCTGGGGAGTTACTCATTTTCTCCCCAATCTATTTTATTGTACTGATTTCGACACTAATTTTTCTCCAGCTTTTCTGAAAAAAAATGCTTTCCTATTAAAAGCATTGATCATGGCCTCTATACTCCTGGGTGAGGTATTGTAGTCATCTATTTAAATACAGCATCATACCCACATCCCAGTGGGAGGTGAAATTAAGGAGAGGTTTTATTGATTATCTTGCTCATGGTTCACAAACCAACATGTTCCCCTTGCGTTCAGCAGTAGGATAGAATGAATATAAAAGAGAAAGCCAGGACACAACAGTGGCGGGGGGTCCAAATTTGAATTAAGCCAGCGATCAAAATGAAGGCAAAAATATATCTCTAGGTTGTTTTCCCCTACGTTCAGACACTTTTCTATCATAAAATAAATACAATCCCTAATTACACTTTGATTACCCATTTCTTCCTTTAGTACCTTTGTCAAGTCGAAAAACAACAGAAACCTTTCAAAGTTATCACCTGACACTCATAGAGTTTTTAAGGTTATGGAGAATGATTCAATGTGTGAGTAAAATGTGTTGTTTTCAAGTTCTTCCACTTGATACTTGGGAACAATTTGGCTTTTAAAAGAAAGATGTAGAACATGTTCCAGAAGGGTTTGCAGAATGACAGATTTGGGTTATGCTTAGAAGATTCCAAAAGAACTGGACGGGGAAATTTAAATTTCCAGTTATCACTGAATCCTTTACAACACCCTGCTTGAGGGCAAGACTCTTCCTGGCCTTAACGTCCTTCCTGAAGGTCCCACGCCTATTAGCAAAGTGACTTATGTATTATAGATACTCAATAAACACTTCGCTGATTTTTTATGCCAAACTGAATAAAATTTTAATGAATTAAGTACTGTTTGAGTAAGTTCAGTACGGTTTCAAAGGCAGTAATTAAGAGCACAGAGTTGATAACTAGACTGCTTGAGTTTGAATCCCATCTTTATCATTTACTAACTGTGGGAGCTTGGCCACTTTACCTTACTTCTCTATCCCCCCCCCCCTCCACTTCTCTCTGTAAAATAGGGATAATAATCCCCCCCCCATTAAAGGATTAAATGGGTTAATACAAGTGCTTAGGGCCATATTTAAGACATCTTAAGAATTCATAAATATTGCTATTAGGGTTCAACCTGCCCAGGAGAGAGATACACAATTTGCTTGGGAAAGGCCCTGGAAAAGAGGTATCCAAGGCCATTCTGATTTATGTTAAATCTCCATCCAAGTATCTAAGTTATAATTTCAAACAAATATCCTTTAGCACTAAAATCAACTTCACTGATACAACCTGTGGGCCTGAGTATCCAAGCTCTCCCGGGTAACCCCGTTCACCGAATTCTCCACGCATACCCTGTTAAAATGAACAAAACTTAGTGAGTTCACCAGGCACCCTTAGGGTTCCTATTGAAGGCAGGCTTCCCTGCAATATGTCATTTGACAGCCACAAGAGAAAGATAGGAAAGATTTGATTGTCTGTGCTCAGTTCTCTTAGGATATGGAATGCGAGAAGATATGGGGGGAGGGGGATCCACTTATGTTGCAAAGCCAGATTTTTTTTTTCAGTTTTTGCATGACTCTTTCCAATGTCTTAGCTTAGTGATAGAAGCAAAAACACCTTGTTTAAACAACTCAAGCTCCCATTTGACATAATAACGGGTTCCTAAAAGCCCATCCATTCCTTTTAAGGGATATGGGCTAAGTACTCACTGGTGTTAAGGACTCTTATCCCACGTGAAGGAACCCAGAATGTTGAACACAGCAACAAGCGTGACATTCTGGGGGAAGGCACATGAAGCACAAAGAGAAAGGGCAGAAACCTGACTTTAAAACCCTATGGGTTCTTGTGTGGCGCCTGGGTGGCTCAGTTGGTTAAGCGTCTGACTTTGGCTCAGGTCATGATCTCACAGTTTGTGGGTTTAAGCCCTGCGTCGGGCTCTGTGCTGACAGCTCAGAGCCTGGAACCTGCTTCTGATTCTGTGTCTCCCTCTCTCTCTGCCCCTCCCCTGCTCATGCTCTGTCTCTGTCTCAAAAATAAATAAAACATTAAAAAAAATTTTTTCTAAACCCTACGGGTTCTTGAAACAAAACCAAAAATAAACCCTATAGATGCTTACAGGATTAAGCTGGCTCTCTGGGCAAAGGGTGAGCCCTTAACATGATTCGTCTAATAACTGACTTCATTTCTCCCTCATATTAAAAGTTTCACTTCTACAGAGAAGATACATTTTCTAAGATTGAAGACAATACCCATTTTGTGAATTATTCTGCCTTCTTTTTCATGTTGCTCATGTGTCGGAAAGGCTACTAATTATTCATAGATTTGCAAAGAGAAAAAACCTTAAACTGAGAATTAATCACTGTGTAGGTCAATTCCTCGTGCTTCTTAAGTTTTTTAAACCGTTCAGGTAAATGGGAAGCACTCCTTTTTTTTTTAAGTTTTTTTCTTAAATGTGTATTTATTTATTTTTGATAGAGCATGTGAATGCACATGAACAGGGGAGAAGCAGAGACAGAGGGAGACAGAGAGTTCCAAGCAGGCTCCGCGGGGTCAGCACAGAGCCCAACATGGGGTTTGAGCTCACGAACCGTGAGCCAAAACCAAGGGTCTGATGCTTAACTGATTGAGGCACCCAGGCATCCTGGGAAACACTTGTCTTAATCATTATCGTTATCTTATTCTGCTCTTTAACAGTTGACTTCTAGATTTATGAACATAGCTAAGTTTTAAAAGGACTGTAGCTAGAAATTTTGAAATAGGTTGTGACAATCTTTGCACATCACATTAGTGACATTCAGAGTGCAACATCCTGAAAACAACTTGGTTCTATATAGCCAAGTTCAAACTCTTGTTATACCTCCACGCTTGTACATTTATATTAAGGGAATCATTTCAGCAAAGCAAAAGCAAGAACAAAACAAAAAAACCTGTAATACAGTTTTTCTTTTCATCACTAACCACAATATCTGACAAAACAGAAATTATCTAAATGCTTAACATAAGAATAGTTTAGCAAATAGTTGTTCTTCTACAGAGTATGCTATAATATATTTAAATGATAATAGGATGATTTGGAAACAGAAAAGCAGACTGTAACATAATATATCCATTATAATAACTCCTATTATCTATCTCTTACAGAAAACACACAAACATGAAAATAATTGCAGGAAGCTAGTGAGCTTACACTTTAAAAATGATATTTCCTTTTTTAATTTTTTTTTAACATTTATTTTTTATTGAGAGACAGAGAGAGACAGAGCATGAGCATGGGAGGGGCAGAGAGAGGAGGAGACACAGAATACAAAGCAGGCTCCAGACTCTGAGCTGTCAGCACAGAACCCGATGCGGGGCTTGAACTCACAAAACCGCGAGATCATGACCTAAGTCAAAGTCAGACGCTTAACCGACTGAGCCACTCAGGCACCCCTAAAAATGATATTCTTAATTAAAGTTTCCCCTTATTGCCAAAATAATCTATGCATTGACTTGTCTGCCATAATACAATATTTTCCATAAACAAAATCTTATTTAAATTTTCAACGTATTATACATCTTGTAGATGTCAGCATATCTAATTTTATAGACAGTAATGAGCCATATTTTCCCCAGATCCAAGGGATGCTGTAATCTGGAATTCAGCACCCTTGGAAACTATAATCTTCCAACACGACTTGCTCATCGTTAGCAAGTCACAGCCTCAAAAACATAAATGAATCTATGTGACCAATGTTCCAACACTAGGTTAACTAGCAAACTATTGACATGTTAGATAAGTCCGCTTCAATATGATTTTATCTCTTATTTAAAAAATCAAAGCTTGAATAGGAAAAAGAGCAGACAACTACAGGGATTCATCAAGATTACAATGTGTTAAATGGAGAGGTCTCCTATTAAAGACAGTAGTTTGCACACATTTTTCTCTGCTCTCAAAATGAGCGGTTACTGTTCCACAATCTTTCCCAATAAGAAAACAGAGCAGAGGCCCAAGCAGCAATTGGTCTGAATCCGAGCAGGAGGTCAGAAGGCCAGAAAGGAGAAATCCAAGAGAAATAAACCTCACATGTTTGAATATACTAGGTTACTGGTTTTGTCAAAGAGCTTTATAGTTAACTGGCAAAGTTAATTTACAAGCAAATGAGGAGACAGAGTACCTCAGAGAAAATAAGAGTTATATAGCTGCAAATAATATTTACCTAGCAATCGTATGAACAATGAACAGTCTTGACCAAAAGTGGAGAAAGTAAGTATCTCGCAAGGATGAGTTGTGGGAAGTGTAAGAAGGAGAGGGATAGGTTAAGAAAAATCTTTATCCCCCCCATAGCAAGAAATCAATAGAACAACATCCCAAACTGAAAACCAAGAAATACCAAAGTAACCATGCTGTTTAGAGAAACGACAATAATACCAGAAGGACTTAGCCCGCAGTGAGTTGCTCCTGAAGAGCTGGGAAGAATGGACAGGGAGATAATGCAATCTGACTTCAAATGTATGCACAGGCTTCACTCTGATTTAAATTAAATTTAAAATAACACAGGAGATGGGGGCGGGGGAGCACGTAGGTGACCTGGTTAGTAGGTGTAACTCTTGATTTCCACTCAGGTCATGATCTCACAGTCATGAGATCAAGCACCGTGTTGGGCTCTGTGCTGACAGCATGAACCCTACTTGGGACTCTCTCTCTCTCTCCCCCACCCCTCTCTCTGTCTCTCAAAATAAACCTTAAAAAAAACCCACAGGAGATGAAGTGACATAGGGAAAGAAAAATAACCATGACCCAGCTGAACAGAGAACCCACTGTTAATGGATATTTAGATAAACGATATGTAGTGTCACAAAAGAATTAAATGATTCAAAAGTAGGAAATTTCTTCCACTGCCTAGAGCCACTTAATTTCTCCAAAACAGTCTATTTCTTTCTGCCTTTTGGGGATAAAAACAGTAAGATAAAATGATAGTTCCAGACACTATTTATTTCATAAGTATTAAAACCAAATTAACAGGAAATATCTATTTAAGAACTTATTTCAAATCCTAATATTTTGTGAGAAAAAAACATTTCACTTGGTGTCAACAAAACTTGTTTGGATTTTTGAGACTTGAAATTTCTTAACATCCGTGCTTTTCCAACACTGTTGTTATAAAGACACAGGAGTCACGTCTTCTTTGTACCTCGGAGGTCATTGCCCAACACACACACACACACACACACACAGACACACAGACACACACACACACGGGCTCAGAGTTGACATAAATCAATCTGTGATTTTCCTCCATCACTAAATCAGGATGATGCTAGAAAAAATAATACCAGCAGAGCATGACCACACTGTATTAGAGAGAAGTCTACATAATAAACTTATTTTGTAAAAAAATTCCAAAAGGATCCTGATCTTTGGATTTGAATCCAGCTCTACCAATTATTATTAGTATGTAGCCTCTGACAAGTTTTGCTAAACCATATTTTCTCTCTTATTCATAAAAGGGAACCAATGATGCTCATAACTCTGAGGGTTGTATAAAGGTTTACAGAAGGTGATAAAAATAAGGTCTAATGCTGTGACTGGTGCCAGATAATTGCTTAGTAAAATACAATTCCCCCACAGAGATATCCCCTTATCCGACCCTCTAATCGCATCCTTCCCATTTGGATAAATGGTAAAAGCTCGATCTTTTTCCTTCATTTAGGGACCATGCAATCCCCTTAAGCACTCATAGGAAGCCCCACTTCTTTACATGGAAAAATCATTATTTCAGAGGTAAAACCATTTTTCACTAAGGTATTAGCTTCTTTTCAATCTAAATGAAATACTCCAGGTTGGAGGGGAAGCAGGGAACCATACAAACTTTGTCTTCTTCGTGGAAAAGGTCCCATGAAAACCTCTCAGTGATCTTCCTGCAATCTCAGACAGCCCAGCCAGCACTCCCCTTGACCTCAGAGAGAACTCTTTAAAGTAGCCATACGTGCAGAACGTAAAGCAAGTCTTTGCGGAAAGCACTGACCTCCAGCCCTGGCACACCGCGTCTTCCTCTTGACCCCTAAGAACAGAAGGGAAGCAAAGACCTTAGCAAAAGAAACAACCCAATTTTCACCCCAGCCTACTTTACTCTTCCACAAAAGCAGGTGAAATTCAACGCAAGAGTGGTTATAGTTACCTGAGGGCCAACATTTCCAGGTTCCCCCTGAGGTCCGTCAAAACTAGACCTTCCCTGAAAAGGAAGAAGTAAAGGGAATATAAGTTTCGATGTCTACATCCTTCTGGGTTTACTCTTCAGACATGGGCTCTCTAATACAGAAGCCACTAGCTACGTGTGGCTATTAATTTTAAATTCATTAAAATTAAATTAAAATTTTAGCTTCTCAGTTATACTCGGCACATTTCAAGTGTCCAGTAACTACACATGGCCAGTGGCTACCATATTAGCACAGATATGAAATATTTGATCTCAAAAAGTTCTGTGGGTCAGCGCTTCTCTAGAAGCAAACGGATTAATTCTGGTGTTCTAAAATATCCGCACTGTAGGCATCCTCCCCCAAAGATTGTTCATGTGACAACTCTTCAGGGTTCATCGTGCTGCGACAGTAGTCATACACGTTCCCCCAATGAGCTATGCTTAATATTTGAAAAATACTGGGATTTCCCTTTCTACCCATCCTATAGGTACAGAGTGGCAGACAGAACCAGAAGGTAGATGAACGTGTCTCTGCACATGTGGAGCGATCAGTATGCACAGATGATGATGGAGGGAGAGGTTTTACACACAGTCACGATGAGGAAGCTTTGTGCTGCTCTCACTTCTTTAAGCCCAGAAGCGGGAAAATAAATGGTGTCCAGAGAAAAAAATGAGTCCATCTTTCAGGAGAAACAGAAACTACCTTGGATGCCAAGGAGGGACATTTTAGATACTCAGTAAAGTCCCATGCTAACTCAGTAAGAACACAGAAACAAGGTAAGAATGTGAAATACAGAAATAAAAGCATTTGTGCAAAGCTGTTCTTCCAACGGTTGCTTATGATAGATTAGATTCAAAAACAATATAAATATTCCACAACATGGAAGGAAGCGTTGATTAAATTATGGTAGGAACGCTTATTGAAATAGTATGCAACAATTACAAATTACGTTTATCAAAAGTTTATAAAGGAGAAAAAATGTGTTATAACATTCTTTTCAAGTATATTAAATTTGCTGAAAGAATAATTTATCCCAAATACGGAGAAAGATAAAATGACAGTTCCTCATTTCTTTATATTGTGCTAGAACATTTTTTAATAAGCCAATGGGATCCTTATTTGACTTTCTCAGGGAAAGTAATTGCATCACCAAGTTAGGAAAGTTCTGTAAACTTACTTTTTTTTCTTGGTTACTGGAACTATTCATTTTTTTCTTTATATTTTATATCCTGTATTCCCAAATATCTATAGTGTTACTTTTACTGTAAAATTTTTTTTTAAATATAGTAGGCTGTATGAGAAAGGAGGCTTTAGACAAGGCACTCTCACAACTGGTCTAGATATAAAAAAGATTCTTTCTTAAAACATTTATCATTTTCTCACTTCAATAGTAGACAGTTTTTTGCAGCCAGCGTAGCAAAGGAGTCATTTGGGCAGATGTTGGAATCATTGGGTAAAAGACTGTCGGGAAACAAGAAATTTACAATCTCAGTATCACTGCCAGATTACTTGATCATTACAAAGAGGGGAAAAGTGTGTTTACAATGACTAAGTCTCATGAACAGCATCTTAATCAAGTGACCAAATTAATGTACCAGTAATGAGACAGCCAGACATAGTTTCTCTCCTGGTGACTGAGAAGGCTACAGCCTTACTTAATCTCCTGAAAAAAAATATTTAAACTGAATCTTATCATGAGGAAACAATCAGACAAATCCTAACTGAGGGATGTTTGGCAAAATAACTGGTCAGGAATGCCCATGTCACGGAAACAAAGGACTGGACAACAGCTGTGACTGAGGGATACTACTGAGGCAAGACAACTAAACATACCACACAGTCCTTGATCAGAGCTCAGATCTTAGGCATCAGCATGTGTTTTGCACTGAGCCTTTACAGAAGCAGCCTGCACCCCAAGCAGCGAGAGGCCCCGCCAAGCTCCTTCCCTGGGGACCACACTCAGCATCTCAGCATCCAGCCGCCATAGCTTTGAACTCTGGGAGCATCCCTGCATCTCAATTTATTTGCTCATCCCTTAGCAAGATGTGTCCTAAGGTATCAGAGAAGCCTAGAAGAGGTTATTTTGAGGGGTCTTGGAACACTCAAATATGTTTCCATATAAATTAATGGTAATTGTTTCTTCGCTGACTCCATTTCCGCTTCTGATTGGTTTCAGAGGAACTCTCTGCTTTCGCACAGCCAAGGAAACTTGTACCTAGGAAAGATTGCCCCCTAGAGGTCTGTCTTCTAATGACACTTACCAACCTAGAATTTCAGCATTCCCAGCTATAGGCTTGTATAATTTGTGAGAGTGACTTCTATTACCCAAGTCTATTCAAAGAATATTTAGCACCCTTCTTTGAGCTCGGAATGGGAGTAGAAACCATGTGGAACACAAGTTCACTGTTACATGGCACCACCTCAGAGGGTTCCAATTTTTGTTTGCACACACAATTCAGGGATCTAATGTTCTAAGTTAACCCTCAGCTGAAGTCAGTGATGGAGACCTCTGAAAACTGAGAGCATGAGACTTTCCCCATGGCTGGGGTGCTGTGATGCACACGGTACTTGACAGTTTGTATAGAGGCCTGAGTTCTTTCCAGCTGTAAAACCATGAGCAAACCATGGAATCAAAGCTCAATTTATATGCCTTCCTTCCCATGACGCCCATTAACTCATGGGAACTTTGAAATGGTTTTTCTAACCTTCCTACCTTATAGATGAGGGAACTGGGACCCAGATGGGTTAAGGGTTGCTTCTCTTTGCTCAATTCTATAACTGATTGGCTATTCACAGGGCTCTCCAATCTCAACTCACCCAAGAGTTGAGGGCTCAATTCTATAACTGATTGGCTATTCACAGGGCTCTCCAATCTCAACTCACTCTCAATGGAGTTTGTCCAAAATAACTGTAATTCACAACAGGATGAGAAATTCTTGCAGCAAGGAGTTACAGTTTTCTCCCATAGCTACATAATAATGATCTTGTTACAAACTGGATTTTACACAGGACCTGGCCATCTACAAAATGGATGCAACCGAGTCACAATTCAGGGAAAAGAATCAACATCCTAAGGCTTTGTCAAAGGAGGCAAACTGGAGTTCAAAGGAAATAGAGGTTGCTTTACAGTTATAAACGTTTTGCTGTGCAGACCTTGTTTCTGGAAATTTGGAATCACAAGATGTGAGGACTGAGGCACTTGGGGTAGTTATCTTTCAGTCATGCATTTTAATAACCAGGACATCAAAAAAATTCTAAAGATGGCTTCCAATCAGCAGCATTTGCAAAGTGAACAAGTTTTTTTCCTTTGGTGCTACCTTCTGTCATAACACTTCCAGTTTTCAAAACCAGATAAGGAGCTTATCTCTAAAACTGGCTACTACTCGATTCACATCAGTCAACAATGGCAGTGGTGGAAAGCAAGTCAACAGTGTAATGTCCTGACTGTCTTTTGAATCAAGGCATCATGATGACCTTGGAGAATTTTTAAACTGCAAAGATCTTAGGCATCACGGAGCCTGATGCTTTCACTTTCGAGGTGAAGAAACCAAGCACAAAAGACATAAAGTAACCTGTACTGCTAGTGTTGTGGGAAATGAGATTTTTTTTCAAGATAAAAAGAAACCACAAGACAAGGATGCAAGAACATAAGGATATAACTGGGGATTAGCATTCGGAGCTCTTGTCTCCATGGGCAGTGGAGTCCCAGAGGTTTGCTCCCTAGTTTTCAGTGCTGATCCAACCAGAGTGCTCTAGCCTTCCTCACCAACTAGAATTTCCAACCGCCCCCTGCACCCGCCCCAGCCCCATCTCCACCCCACCCCCCATGTACCAATATCACCAAGTCAACAGAGATGATCTTACCTGATGTCCACGCCTTCCTTTTTCTCCCTTAGGGCCTTGGATGAAACTATCTGCTCCAGGATCCCCCTGAGAAAAGAAAAGGTTGCTTACCTCAAATGGACAGAAAAGATAGGAAAAGAAATTACAGGAAGTATGATTTTTTAAAGGCATCAAAGTGTACCTTTTTAATTGTCTGATTTTGCTTAGAAATCCCAAATACCCAATGCAATTAAAGTTGCAAACTCTTTAAGAACCCAAATGTTCTATAAGATGGATCTCCTCACAAATCTCTTATTTGTTGCAATGCTAAGACAGGCTGAACAGATGCCTCATTAGTGAATAATTAATTGCTCTCTGACTTTGTGTCTAAGCAAACTGTTTATAAGGCCCTGGATTAAAGCACTCACAGGATCTCCCCTTAACCCAGGCTCTCCACGCTTTCCAGGTGGTCCAGGTGGTCCCGTCAAGCCCTGAAATCACAGGGGGAAAACTGTGTCACATTAAAAGATCATCTATTGCCCAAAGGAAAGAGAACATTAAGAGGCAAAATGAGAATCACATTAAAAGAGCAATTTAGTACTTGAACTTTAAAGCATTTGCTGCCCAAGAGGTGAGGAGGAGATGAAGAAAAGAACATACTTTTACTGGAAATCTCTGATATATGTGGCCCTAGGTATGCATGACCTCACCGTAGGTATGTGAACCCTTACAACTCAGGAATTACATACTGCATGCAAGGAACCTGAGGCTCAGCAAAGTTGGACCCAGTTGTCCCTACCACCAAATTCCTAATCTTTCCACATCTCCCTGATACTCTTACACAGAAACACACGTGAGAAGAAGGAGGTGGTCTCTACCACAAGCAGGGGCAGCACTGGCACAGCAAGATCTCATGAAAAAGAGGCAAATGAGAGAAAAATGCTTCTGGAGCTCCTACTCTAGAAGGGGAACCAGTGAAGTGAAGCAATTTGCCATAGGACTATGACATGATAAACAAATGGTGGCTTCTCTTAAAATCTGTGGTTACTGGTACTCTCTCTGCGTAGTAGTTCCTACAGAGCCACGGCGTCAGGGAGAGCCCCCACCCCAGGAACCTTCCTCAAATGGGGTTATGTGCCTGGTTCTAGAGGGTATATGCCACACTGTGAGGACAGTGGAGTGGGACCCATCTCTGAGATATGGTTCTCAGACACACAGGGAACGGAATGTTCTCTAGGCTCTAAAAACGGCCACCTCATAATGTTACTCCTCCTTACCTCTTTCCTGGCCTGATATAATGGTAAAAGGGAGTTAGTTAATTCTAAATTCCAACCCTACTGTTCAATTTACTAGCTAGGTGAATTTTTTTGACTTCTCTAAGATGCAATGTTCTCATTTGTGAAAGAGATATACCCATTTTATCAAGCTGTTATAGAGATTAAATGGAATAATAAATTAAAATGCTGAATACAGAGGCTGGCATTTGGTTCTTATCATGATGTGCCCAACTTCCAGTCCTTCCTTTTTCTGACCCAGAAAATCCCAAATCCCTCACCATGGCACTACATTGACTCTAACTTGCCCTTCCAGACTTTCTTCCCACTCTTTTTTTTTAAGTTTATTTATTTTTGACAGAGAAAGAAATAGCAAGCATGAGCTAGGGAGGGGCAGAGAGAGAGGGAGACACAGAATACAAAGTAGGCTCCAGGCTCTGAGCTGTCAGCACAGAGCTTGATGCGGGGCTCGAACCCACGAGCCATGAGATCACAACCTGGGTCAAAGTCAGATGCTTAACGACTGAGTCACCCAGATGCCCCTCTTCCCACTCTTTATACCTTTTATCTCACCCTCCACTCCTGTGGACTTGGAATCATTATTTGTCCGAACTCACACTGAGCTCCGCTAACTCTAAGCCTTTCCTTTTTCTTTGCCTGGAATCATGTGTCTTAACAGGGCTGTGTGTCTCCCTCACAGAGGTCTATGAAAAATGCCTTGATTTCCTGTACTCCCTGGAATGCCGGGGTCCTCTCCTGCCTTGGGCACCATGATCAATCACCACAGGACCTTAGTATGGAAGGCTGACCTCTTGCCCCCTTCCCTCCTCCTTTACCATCTGGTTGTTACTCGTCTTTCAAATTGCATGCCATCCTCACTCCCTTGATGAAGCCTTCCTGAATACACAGTCTGGATCAGATCCCCGTCATTTATCTGTCCTTCATACCCTTATCTCAGCCATAACCTTACAGCTACTTTGTGATTATTTCATTAATATCTTTCATTCCTCACAGAGGCCAGTTTTGAGGTACAGAACCCATGCCTGTCTTGTTCCCCATTCTAAAATCATACCTGGATGACAACAGATAGATACTCAGCAAATTTTTATTATTGTTCAGATGAGGAAATGCCGCTCTAGTTTAGATTCTTCTCCAAGTCACTATACTCCCATTGATTCTTTATTTACACCATTCTTACAACCTTTATCTTATCCTATCTTGGATTATAGTTCTTCCTGTACAAATCTTATCTCCTATACTGTGAATAAGCTCTTTGTTGGTCACAACCATGACTTACTTATCTTTGAACCCTTCTTTGTATCTAGCAAAACACTCTACAGGTAGGAAGAATTTGACAGGTGTTTGTAGAATTTAACTAAATTCAATGGAAGCTGAAGGCTCTCCAGTCTTGAAAGAAATGTGGTGTCCCCCACCTTCTCTAAAATCAAATCCACAAATTGCATGTTATCGATTAAACCTCCCTCAATAAAAAAACATTTCTTGTGACTCCCTGCTTTACTTATTGGGAAATCGATCCACACCTTGGGGTAAAAGTATTACTCTAATTGCATGAGGGGTCCCCAAGATAAAAAAAAGAACAAAAGTAAATAAAATTTACCTTCCCCCCCCCCCTTATCTAATCCAATCAATCGACAGAAGCTGAATGTAACAGTTCTGAGATGGATCCTTCAGACTGGATTTCATAATCTCTCAGTAATGTCTGCAGTGGGCATAGGGACCTGCTTTCCCTTGCATAGAAATATAATTACCAGCACGAGGCAGTGAATAGTCCCTGTCAGGCACATAGTGCAAATAATGTACATGAGAAGGATGTAGAGAAGGGAGAGAGCAAGCACTACAGGCTGACATGGTCAAGGAGGGTGTCCTGAGGAGGAAAGAGAGGAGCTGGAGATTGGAGAAAAACTGATATTCAAATAAGCCCTGAAGGTGGAGGCAGGGAAAAACCACTCCAGGATGGGGTGCCTGGGACGAGCTAAGACACAGCGGTGGGCATGCACAGGAAATCTTCAGGGTACAATGAGTGGTACAATCTGATTGGGAAGGACCCTTCTGGCCTGAGAGTAATGAAGGTCGTGGCTGAGGGGCCTGGGGTGTGGGACTGGATCACTGGTGACAGGGAGTTTTGCAAAGCCCATGAGGTAGGACGCAGTGATTACTGTTCCAAAGGCTAAGTAACTGGATTTTTATCACTCATTTCACTAGCAACACAGGAGGGTCTCAACTAAAGACTCCAAAAAGATAATATTTATTGCCCTTGAACTCCCGATCTAGAACTTAAACCATTAGAGGATTCTTTCCCAGAACTTAAACATAAACTATCAAGGTCAGTTTATGCAATAGAAATATGAGAGAAGAATAATTCTCACACTTTACCCGATTTCCTCTGTTTCCTTTTTCTCCAGATGACCCCGGGGCTCCACGATTACCCTAGAAAAAGAAATATACAAAGAAGCTTTGTATATCAGGTCACAGTGGGAACTTTTTCCACGTAGTTTCACATTCTAGCCAAGAGCAGAAAGGTTACCACTCTCCTTGTATGCGACAGACTAGATGCCCTGAAAAATCCTCCCTTTGAAAATCATATAAAATTCCATATAGCAAAGTTTAAAATATTTTATATACATTAATGAGCTGATAAAGAACAAGAGAAATTCTTAGAGCTCAGAGTAAAGGGAAAGTAGAAATCCAGAGAAGTAATAGCCATTGGCCATCCTGAGGACTTCTAGTCACTCTGTGAGTTGAGGAAAAACCAAAATCTCATCATTTACTTTAAAGTGATCTCAGGAGCAAGTGCCCAAGTACGTGGCAGAAGAAAATAACCTCAATTCAGGCCTTAAAGACTTCTCACAGCTGAAGTTCAATCAAAAATGAGTTTAAATCAAAAGTCATCATACACGTGAGGGAGACACCATGGCGGCGAAGCCAGTAGAAACCACAGGCAACAAAATCAGACTTGCAATGACCGTAGCTGTTGGAATTATCATATACAGAATATAAAATAAGTATTTTTAATACATTTAAATAGGTAAAAAAAAAGAATGAGTAAAATAACAAGCAACTGTTAAAAGAGAGAGAGAGGGGCGCCTGGGTGGCACAGTCGGTTAAGCGTCCGACTTCAGCCAGGTCACGATCTCGCGGTCCGTGAGTTCGAGCCCCGCGTCGGGCTCTGGGCTGGTGGCTCAGAGCCTGGAGCCTGTTTCCAATTCTCTGTCTCCCTCTCTCTCTGCCCCTCCCCCATTCATGCTCTTTCTCTCTCTGTCCCAAAAATAAATAAACGTTGAAAAAAAATAAAATAAAATAAAAGAGAGAGAGAGAGAGAGAGAGAGACACCAAGCAGAACTGAGAAAGATAGAACTTCTTGAAGTGAAAATCAGAATAAATGAAATTAAAAATCCAATGGACAGGTTAAGTGGTATATTAGACACAAGTGACATAAGGATTAATGAACTTGAAACTGAAGAAAGTGTTCAGAATGCAGCACAGGAAGACAAACAACACATGAAAGGGAGATTAAGAGACATCAGGGCAAATTTCTTCCAAAAAGAGGTAATAGAGAAAATGGGAAGGATAAAAACTTCAAAGTAAGAATTTGTTAAGGAGTTTCCAAAAACGATAGAAGGCACAAATGCTCAGATTAAAAAACCTAACTAGTCCCAAGCAGTATAAATAAAAAGAAACCCACACCTGGACACATCATATTGAAACTACAGAACACTAGAAAGAAGGAGGAAATTTTTTTTAATTCACATCCAAGCTACTTAACATATAGTATAATAATGATTTCAGGAATAGAATTTAGTGATTCATCACTTGCATATGACATCCAGTGCTCATCCCAACAAGCGTCCTCCCTAATGCCCCTTGCCCATTTAGCCCATTCCCCCACCCAACACCCCCTCCAGCAACCCTCAGTTTGTTCTCTGTATTTAAGAGTCTCTTATACTCTGTCTCCATTTCTGTTTTTATCTTATTCTTGCTTCCCCTAGAAGGGGAAATTTTTAAAGCAATATAATATTTTTTGTTAAGACTGCTGACAAAGGAACAATAATTAGTTTGACAAATAACTTCTTAACAGCAGTAATGAAAGACAGAAGACAACAGAAGCCAGAAGACTATGAAATGACATTTTCTAAGTGCCAAAAGAAAATCATTATTTCCCCAAGAACTATCTTACAAGAAAAACTGTAAAATAAAGAGATTTTTAGAGAAACAAAAACCAAAGTTTATAAACGTCATCAAAGGAAATTCCAAAAGTGGTACCTTAGGCAAAAGACACAGGATCTTTCATGATCTTTTGAAGGCATCAGTGAAAGTAACAAATAAGGGTAAAGCTAGATGAGCAATGACTAAATAAAATAATAACAACTAATTGATAGACTTGAACAAAACTAAATGGAAACAAAATACTGAACAATAATATGTATTACAGAAGGCAGTTGATTAGACCTAAGTTTCTAAGGTCCTTATATTCTGAGGATAAGGAAAAATAATAGATTGACTTAAGACTTTGTTGAGTATGCATGCTAACGTTTCTAGGCTATATCGGGGAAAATATAAATAGAGAGTATAAATGCCAAACTAGTAGAGGGAGAAACATAGAACGAGAAACTTTCTATACCTGTTCCCCATCCAAGCCATCAGCGCCTTGGTCACCAGGATCTCCCTGTGGAGCAAAGGAAGATAAACTATTGAAGAAAAGAGGACCAGGGGTACATGACTACTGCTTTGATGTTGATATCCTTGCTAATATTTTTTTTTTAGTTGGTAGAAGAGTCTAGACCTTCCGAAATGACATTTATATGCTGCATTCACATACTAAAAAACAATGATTATACACTGTTTTCCCTGACAGTTTTAAGTGCTAAAGGGGGGAAAAAAAAAAGATAAGAAAAAAAAAAAAGAAACTCAAATTTCAAATGGGTATAAAGACTTTTTTCCACTTTTGCACTGGGAACAAGTTGTCACTCTTTCAAAACACTGGATAAAACATTTCCCACTGGTTGTCTACATGTTAAAGATGGTCTGGGGCGCCTAGGTAGCTCAGTCATTAAGCATTTGACTTTGGCTCAGGTCATGATCTCACAGTTTGTGAGTTCAAGCCCCACGTTGGGCTATGTGCTGACATCCCAGAGCCTGGGGGCTGCTTCGGATTCTGGGTCTCCCTGTCTCTCTGCCCCTTCCCCCTTGTGCTCTGTCTCCCTCCCTCACTCAAAAATAAACATTTAAAAAATTTTAAAGATGGTCCTTTTGTCATTGATTTTTTTTATTTTATTTTATTATTATTTTTTTTTAACGTTTATTTATTTTTGGGACAGAGAGAGACAGAGCATGAACGGGGGAGGGGCAGAGAGAGAGGGAGACACAGAATCGGAAACAGGCTCCAGGCTCTGAGCCATCAGCCCAGAGCCCGACGCGGGGCTCGAACTCACGGACCGCGAGATCGTGACCTGGCTGAAGTCGGACGCTTAACCGACTGCGCCACCCAGGCGCCCCGACTTTTTTTATTTTAAAAAGACAGACAAATATGCCTGAATTAATTCACATAATGGAAACTTAGAAGAGCCCAGATTAAGGAGGAATTAAATGGGAGTGCATCCACGTGTATGCATTTGGGGAAACTTACAATAAGAAAAGTCCTTAAGAACTGAAAAATTGATGCTAACTAGATAAGACTAAACACTGGCCGTGGTGTGGTGACATCTCCTCAAATATTCCATCACTTCCATCTCGTGGGCCCTTCGCTTTACTGACTATCTCAGAATGACAGTTAACGTATTTATTACAAAGCATTTTTTGAAAAAAAAAAAAAAAAAGTCCAGAGTTTTGCCAGCCAAATAAAATGCATATTATGCATGTGGAATAGTTGATTCATTCCTACCATCCGCATGAGGAAATCAAGTTTCAGGCACTTTGTTTTTAATATGAAAATTATTGTCGGGGCGCCTGGGTGGCGCAGTCGGTTAAGCGTCCGACTTCAGCCAGGTCACGATCTCGCGGTCCGTGAGTTCGAGCCCCGCGTCGGGCTCTGGGCTGATGGCTCAGAGCCTGGAGCCTGTTTCCGATTCTGTGTCTCCCTCTCTCTCTGCCCCTCCCCCGTTCATGCTCTGTCTCTCTCTGTCCCAAAAATAAATTAAAAAACGTTGAAAAAAAAATTTTAAGAAAATTATTGTCAAATTGGTTTCCATACAACACCCAGTGCTCATCCCAACAGGTGCCCTCCTCAATACCCATCACCCACCCTCCCTGCCCTCCCACCCCCCATCAGCCCTCAGTTTGTTCTCAGTTTTTAAGAGTCTTATGTTTTGGCTCCCTTTCTCTCTCTTTTTTTTTTCCTTCCCCTCCCCCATGGTCTTCTGTTAAGTTTCTCAGGATCCACATAAGAGTGAAAACATATGGTATCTGTCTTTCTCTGTATGACTTACTTCACTTAGCATCACACTCTCCAGTTCCATCCATGTTGCTACATAAGGCCATATTTCATTCTTTCTCATTGCCACATAGTACTCCATTGTGTATATAAACCACAATTTCTTTATCCGTTCATCGGTTGATGGACATTTAGGCTCTTTCCATAATTTGGCTATTGTTGAGAGTGCTGCTATAAACATTGGGGTACAAGTGCCCCTATGCATCAGCACTCCTATATCCCTTGGGTAAATTCCCGGCAGTGCTATTGCTGGGTCATAGGGTAGATCTATTTTTAATTTTTTGAGGAACCTCCACACCGTTTTCCAGAGCGGCTGCACCAGTTTGCATTCCCACCAACAGTGCAAGAGGGTTCCTGTTTCTCCACATCCTCTCCAGCATCTATAGTCTCCTGATTTGTTCATTTTGGCCACTCTGACTGGCATGAGGTGATATCTGAGTGTGGTTTTGATTTGTATTTCCCTGATGAGGAGCAACGTTGAGCATCTTTTCATGTCAGGCACTTTTTTTAAACCAAAAGACAGCTGAGTTAGTGCATGAAAATAAGCACACCAAACTCCCATACTAAAATTATGCAATGTATTTGCCACAAGCCACATGGGTGAATCTGTGGTACCAGAAGATAGGAGTAAAGTTCTGTCAGCCCTTGTCTGTCTTGTCCATCACTTTGTAACCACTCTCAAGGATAATGTGGGGAACAGAATGGGTACCTACAAAAATATTTCTTGAGTGCACGAATGAGCAAATGGATACTTTGCTTCTGAATCTGAATGTAAAGTCATTCCCTGATTGTGCAGCTCCTTTCCTACCAACCCTGTCCTGGCGTCCATCTCCCATTTGATACTCAGCTTGACCAGACTCCTCCCTGCCACACCTTGAATTCAGGACCAACTCTCCCAGAGCACCATATGATGAATATGGCGGCTCAATTGTTATAGAGTTAGCAGGGCATGAAAATTATATATGTCCCTGCCTTAAATATGAAATACATACCTGACAAATAGCCATTTATTGGCATAGCCGTTTGGCTGTTAATATCATCTGACATATCCCCTTGTCAGAAAGTTTGGAGGCTCACTTCACTCAAGCAAAGGAAAAGCAAGTGACCTGTTACTTTTTCCCACAGAAATTGCTCTCCCGTTTACGAAGGGTAAGGAAGGTCACCTACCTTCTCTCCTGAAAATCCTCTTGCTCCCTAAAGTTAGGGGGAAAAAAATGAAAAGAATTGAGTTTGAATAAGATTTTTCTCTTTTAGGACACCATATATTCCCCAAATCCAAGAAAAGGCAATTAATTAGTAGATCAAAATGGAGATTTCATCTCCAGCAACTACAATGCACATCATAGCACCTTGATTACTACTGCTCCCCTTTGAGTGTGACTTAGATAAAAATCACATTGGTAACTCCTCACATGGCAGGGGTGAGCAGGAAATGATAGCGACCTGCCGCTTATTAATAGAAGAATCGTATTTTTTTCAAACAAAAGTGAGAGTACACCGGCTAACAAGCGTGAGAAGGCTTCCAGAACAACCGCACAAATGAACTGAAAGAGTAACTTGTTAAGAGTGTACAGAATACGGTAACTTTGGTCAGAGAAATTCTCCATAGGACTCTGAGTTGTAGAGAAAATTTTCTGGCCTTCTTCAAGGAGATTCTCTAATCCTGGAAGGTGAAGAGACACTGACGACACCACTGAAAAGGGAGCCCCACCCATTATCGCTGTAGGCTTTAAAATTTCAGTATTCTCAAACCCCCTTCCAACTACCAGCACTATGTCTTTTCCTGAGGGCTTTTCTCTGGCACTGGAGCCTGTCCACACGAAAGATAGGCCAGAAGTACTGGGGAATTAATATCCACTGGGACCAGCTTGCAACTAATGCCTGATAGGATTTGGTGCATATATATCCCAGCTCTCTCACCGCTTGGATGGGGTAACATTGAGGTGCAAGTTCAACACTGGCTCACACAGTTCCTTAGCAGGACGAAGCTCTATCTACCCACAGTGGTGATCTAATTGAAACCATACCCTTCTTAGGCCACCTCCCTTCCCTTAATTCTCTCCTGTCTTGATAGTATTTACTGAGATCCCCTCCCTATGAACTATTTGCACTTGACTCCTTTTCTCAGGCTCTACTTCTGGGAAACCCTACACTGGGAAGGAGCTAAAACGCTATGTTGAAGAATTAAGATTTTCCTCAAACTCAAGGGATAAAGTTGGGATAGGGAAAGAATTCCACAGCTTTAGGTCCACACTCACCTTAGGTCCTCTCATACCCGGGCATCCTTCCTCACCTTGGGGTCCAGGAAGACCTTGGGGGCCTCTTTCTCCCTGTGGAATAAAAATACACACAGAAAGAGTCAAGCAACTATCTCTATCATCATCCAACCGATTCGAATCAGCAATAGTGACCGTGAGAATGACTAAAATATGGTGCTGTCCTTCCAATTACTTCTACATCCTCAAATACCTGATCAGATCACCTGCAAGGTAATCAGAATGTTTATCTGTCAACTGCCCATATCGACAACCCCAAATCATACAAATCAGCCTTATCTATATTTTTGACCAATTCATTCAAGCCACTTCGGAATTCAAACAAAACAGGTGTGTCTGAACACTGCCTTCAGGCAGCTAAAATTGGATAAAGGTTTCCTTGTGAGCCCACAAAGAATAAACCACTATTTAACTCTTTCTCTTCTAGGTGAAATCCTGCCCATTCCTAAGGTATAGACCATACGTCACGTCCTCTTCTGAGACGATTTTTCTGTTACACTGTGTGTTATTACCTGTTTCTGTGTTTCCTGCTATATGGAGAGCTTCTAAGGAGACAAGGACTCACTTATTTATCTGTGGGTTTCCAGCCCTCAGGACGTCCATTCCGAATTTGAAGAATGACTGCCTAAATTATATTAGTGAACATAATCTTTTGATCTAGGTATTGGATAGGGAAGAGAATGATAAATAGCATGCCTTTTTGCCAAATTAATTAATTATAAATTAGAAAGTACTGTATGGCCTGTGAGCTTTCATCAAAAGAGTCTACAAATATAATCTCACTTTGATTTAAAAATGTTAGATAACTTCACCACATAAGCTGCCCAGGACAGTAAAAGAGAACATGGTAAAGTGAGAAACACTTTGGATCAAAAGTGAAAAGGTCCCAGGTTCAAGTCCTAGTTCTGCTTCTAATTTGCTTTGTGAGCTTGGATGAGCACATGACTCTATGAATTACAATTTTCTCCATTTACAAAATATGGATCTGGGTAATACTGATTCTGCCCATTCACAGGACTGTTGTATTGCATGCATGAGATACTGTATTGAAAGTACTTCACAAGTCACATAGATTAGACACATGAGGCGTTTTATAATTAGATAGCAAGAGATGAGGAGAAAAGCAGAGGTCTTGGCATCAGACAGACATGGATTTGGGCACATCGGCAACCATCTCTGTCTGACCTTAAAAGCCACGCTCTCTGAGTTTTGAACTCTACATCCATAAAATAAAGGTATTAGCACTTATCTGGAGGGGGTTGTGAGAAAGACTAAACGTCATAATGTGTATAAGATGCCGAATGCAAAACCTAACGCACAGTAGATGCCAAGTCAATGGCTATTCTCCCCCTTCTTCCTAGCTATCCACATTTTTAGGTTCAATGTATGGTGTTTACGTTTCATCTGGACAATCTAATTTTAACATATCCACTTACAATATTGCACTATATAGTGTTATCAGTCATGAATAATCGGTTGTTGCCTTTATCAGAAAATAGTTACCTACAAAACAAATGTCCCTAACAAAGCAGGGACTCAAAGGGAAAATTCTTAAAATTTATTCTTAACAAAACAAAACAAAACAAAACACGCTAAGGATAGCTATCATCAAAAACAAAAACAAAACAAAAAAAACACAAGTGTGGGAGAGGATGTGAAGAAACTGGAACCCTTATGCACCGTTAGTGGGGCTATAAGAGTGCAGCTGCCATGGAAAACATACGGTAGTCTCTCAAAAAAGCGAAAAACAGAATTACCGTATGATCTCCCAATTCCACTCCTGCGTATATACCCCCAAAGAATTGGAAGCTGTGTCTCAAAGAGATATTTGCGCACCCATATTCATAGCAGCATTATTCACGACAGCCGTAAGGCGAAAGCAACCCAAGTGTCCATTAACAGATAAACAGAAAAACAAAACGTAGCATATCCATGCAATGGGATAGTACTCAGCCTTAGAAAGGAAGGAGGTTCTGACAGGCTGCAACACGAATGAATCTTAAGGATATCATGCCAAACGAAATGAGCTAAAAATACAAATACTGTTTGCTCCCACTTTATAAGGACCTAGAGGGGCCAAATTCATACAGACAGAAAGTAGGATGGTGTTCGTCAGAGGCTAGCGGGGAGGGGCTCATGGGGACAGAGTTTCAGTTTTGCAAGATGAAAAGAGTTCTGGGGATGCACGGTGGTGATAGTTTGCACAACAGCATGACTGGACTTAATACCACCGACCTGTACACTTGAAAATGGTTAAGATGACAAGTGTCATGTATATTTTGCCACAACTAAACACTTACAAGGAAATTGTGAAGAAAAAGCAAAAAGCTGACTCTTATGACTTCTACTCACAGTTCCTAAAGTTTCAATTGCCGTGCATTCATGATCAGGTATGTGTTTGCCCAAAATTATTCCTCAGAGAAAGAGTATTCTTTTTTTTTTTTTGAAAGAGTATTCTCAAACTCGAATTTTCACAAAGTCTTCACAAAGATTCTCATATTTCGAAGTACTTTCTCCATTGCTTCACTTTGAACAGCATAGTAGTGACACCCAGTCAGTGTTAAGATATTTCTAGGATCCCTATGGATGTCACCTACCAGATCAGTTAAAAAAGAAAAAACAATGGAAGTAAAGAAATCTAACAGAGATTACTTATTTATCATATTTGAAAGTGAGACCTCGCAATTTCGGATGTTAGATGCCATGCAAACAAGATTTTTAAAAATCACTTTTCTAAGCAATAGAATTCATGATTACACTGTGGAGACCATAAAGATATTCCCACAAGAAAAATGAGGCACTGGGCTTTTGAAGCTAAAACTGAAATTTGCAATGACAGCCTTTATAAACAGGCTTAAAAAGTGGTTTATCTTAAATAACTTAGATAGAAGTGAACACAACAGACTCTAGAAAACCAGATAAGACAGTCATAAAAGAGACTCTAGGAGTGCTGCAAAAACTGATATAGAAACTCCGTGGGAAGAATTTTTAATGATCTGAGAAAATATGAGAAAGAGAGAAAAAGCAGAATTTCTTACATCATTTTACATAATGAAAGACTTTAAAGTATTTGTATAGCTAAATAAGTTAAATGTTTTAAGTAGACACTTGCCACCTATGTTCCTCAAAGTTCATATATTCTAATAGAGCAAAAGCATTTTTTTGGATGTTCTCATGGGAAAACAGGAATTGCCTTATAATGAGCACATATGTCTAATGGTTTCGAAGATAAAATTTGGGCTTACTGTGTTTTTCATTCAGATACGAAGCTCTATCCTGCTTAAAAATCGATCCCTCATTTGTTCACAGTAGTTGTTTAAAGCTATCAACTATAGCTATGATTTCGTGGAAAGAATAACATCATCAAAAGCTATGCTGAAAGCTGTTCAAATGCTAGGCTGGCTCAAGTTAGTTTATGAGAAATGAAAATAACAGTAATATTTTATAGATGAAATGAGGAAATGTATATAAAATGTTTAGCCACGCATCTGGCACATATGAAGTTCTCAACGAATGTTAGCTGGTTTTGTTGCTGCTGAAGTTACATAGCTGTTCTTGGGGACCCTAGATAATCTAATTCGATATGTAAGGCTTTGGTATGTAACCAATGCATATTTAAACCACCACCTCATACTAGGTACATTTTGAAAATATATAGAATTTACGTACGAGTCTGGCAGATGGTATTTTCCAAAGATGACCACAACAAAATCTCAGGGCTCTTCTGGATATGACCTTGCCACTCCCCCATCAAGAGAAAGGATCTAATCCCCACCCTCTCCCCCATCCCTCTTGAATCTGGTCTGGGGTAAGGGACTTGCTTGTACCTAATAGAATGAGGCAGAAAAGTTACCACTTGACTTCTGAGGCTCCCTCAGAAGGCTTGAGCTTCAGCCTCGATCTCCTGGAATGCTCCCTCTCAGGATGGAACCTCCTTGGTGGGTGCTCCCTCTTAGAACCAGCCACCATATCTGTCCTTGGACCACCATGGTCCATCCGTCTGCCATCCCAGCCAAGCTCCAGAGCATTGGAGGGGAAGTCATCTCTGCAGGGGTCATCCAGCTGCCCAGTCAGCCCAGCTGAGACCTCAGGCACCTAGCAGAGAGCCATCCACTCTTTCCTTTTCACCTTCCCCACCCACAGAGTCCGTGGATGTAATAAAATGATTGTTGTCTAACACCACTGGGTTTTTTTTTTTTTTTTGAGGGGGGGTGTTGGGGAAAGAGGAGTAATAGATAAGTGGAACAACGAATTAACTATTTGTCATTATATACTTTCAATTTGAATCTACAAATTATAGCCCCATTTTGGAACCTGCCATCTGCAAAGAGCCGTCTTGGCCATTGAGCAGACCAGTGTGACCTGCTTTGGGGGGAAACAATATTAAAAGCCATTCAGAGGACAACATATTCTGTCACCTTCTCTCGTGAGAAATGCAGTAAAAAGAAAACGGCACCTACTAGAGCCATATATACCACACATGGCTACTGAGCATTTGCGATGTGTCTAGTCCAAACTGAGATGGGCTGTAGGTATAAGATACACACAGGATTTCAAAGACAGTATATTTTAAGAAGTAAGATCTCATTGGGGCGCCTGGGTGGCTCAGTCGGTTAGACATCCGACTTCGGCTCAGGTCATGATCTCACGGTTCGTGGGTTCAAGCCCTGCATCAAGCTCTGTGCTGACAGCTCAGATCCGGGAGCCTGCTTCAGATTCTGTGTCTCCCTCTCTCTCTGGCTCTCCCCCATTCATGCTCTGTCCCTCTGTCTCTCAAAAATAAATAAACATTAAAAAGTAAATCTCATCAATTTTTATATTAATTACCTGTTGAAATAATTATATTTTGGATAGACTGGATTAAATAAAATATGTTATTAAAATTAACTTCAGTTATTTATTTTTATTGTCTTTAAAATAACTACTATGAAATTTTAAATGTATAAAATTATATATATCACTCACACTATATTCTTTTTTAAATTTTTTTTTTCAACGTTTATTTATTTTGGGGACAGAGAGAGACAGAGCATGAACGGGGGAGGGGCAGAGAGAGAGGGAGACACAGAATCGGAAACAGGCTCCAGGCTCTGAGCCATCAGCCCAGAGCCCGACGCGGGGCTCGAACTCCCGGACCGCGAGATCGTGACCTGGCTGAAGTCGGACGCCTAACCGACTGCGCCACCCAGGCGCCCCTATATTCTTAGCTCTGTACTAGACTCTTTATAAACCATCTTTGTTTTAGGATGTTAACAGAGCAGAGAAGGGGGAGAAAATTGCCTCTTCCTCTACACAGACAAGGGCTTGTTTATATCTTATTTGTCTGAAATTGGTGTCAATGACACTAATCAGTCGGTCAGGCCCTAAATTATTGTCTTAAATTTAGCCAGACTCATTGAACCACAGGCCAAGCAGAAAAAATAAAATAACATTTGGGGTGCCTGGATGGCTCAGTCAATTGAGCACTGGACTCCCGATTTCGAGTCAGGTTATGATCCCAAGGTAGTGGGATCGAGCCCTACATTGAGCTCCATGCTGAGCCTGCTTAAGATTCTCTCGCTCTGCCCTTCTCCCTTGCTCACGCTCTTTCTCTCTCTTTCTCTCTCTCTCTCTCAGATACATACGTACATATATATTTTTCAAAACTAACACTTAAAGAACGTTTAAAACATCATAAAAATGGGGAAAAAAATATTTTCACCATACCTGAACAAAATTGCAAAAAAACACAGCCCACATTTCTGAATGTATTTCTAACATCAAGACTAATTACTGAGGCAAATTAAAGAGAGAAGAGTCGAGCAGTTCTCCAACAAATATAATCAAAGAAATGAATCAGCTTATATAGGTCTCAGCAGCTGCATTTCTTTTCTTAATTTCTGTTGATTTTCCAAGTTCCAGCAGCCTAAATGTTTAGAACAATAAAACAATGTGAAACTCTAACTGGGCAATAAGAACACTAATGCTTGACTATCCCAGCAAGTTGAAACGTATGGTCCAAGGACACTTCAGGCCCCCAACACCCTTTGGGAGGGGTTGCTCAGAAAGTTAAAACCACTTTCCTAATTACACGAAGATGCTATTTTATTTTCTTACTCTTATTCTCTCCGAAGTGCACAGCAGAGTTTTTAAGAAACCGCAAATCAAGTGATATCACAACAGACTGAACACAGACGCAGACATATGAATCCAGCTGTCTTCTAAGAAGCCAGACGTTGAAACCATGTAAAAACAATGCCACACCTCTCACGCACTTATTTCGTTTTAGAAAATGTAGTTATTCTTCACAAAGAAAGAGGTCACTTACATTAAGGGCTTGTTTTTCTTTGGGGGGAATAAAATAAATAAATAATTTAAAATTCTGGCAGTTTTGATTTCTACCATGGTAATGATCAATAGACAGAAACTACATCAACAAAAGTTCTTTGAGGTCCTTCGAGAGTTTCCTGGGACCGAAAGTTTGAGAACCAGTGGTGTATACAAATCAACCCTAAAATAGACACCTGTGGTAAAGGGGTTTTCCACAATTTGAAATTAACTGAAACCTATAACATCCCAACATCCTTTTGATGTTTACACGGTGTAATAAAGATGGTCCCTACCACATTCCAGTCCCTTAGCCAACAATTCTCTCTATAGTATGCATTTTTCTCCACATCTAATCACGTGACAGCTAACTTTCCCGTGCCCAGGGATATAGGCAGGGTTATGTGCAAACTATTTGTGGGTAACTACAACTCTATCACCTTTTCGACCACCCAGGAGGCATCCGAGTGATCTTGTTACAAGAATGGCCTTGATTCTCTTCATTATATGTTGTCAAACTACTTACCAACATTGCGATCTCACTGATAATAACAAATTGCCTGCAATTTAGCTCACAATTAACAACTACTATTATATACATACTCATCAGGCACAGACCACATTTTAAGTTACCTCAAATTCAGATTAAAATGACCACACTTCATCACTAAACACCTGCTGGAGCCTGTCCCCCTAACATTTGTTATAACAAACGGTTATTTTCATGAAGATATTTTTAAACCCATTTTAAATGGTATAGATGAGAAAAAAACTCATGACTCAAGTGCAGTTAAGTGTTTCTAATATTTGACCCATTTTACCATATGCCTTCCAAGAAAAAAAAATCAGATTCAGTACTTACATGCCCCCCTTCCTCACCAGGATGACCGGGCAACCCATCAGCACCCTTCTTTCCCTGAGAAAAAAAAAGAAATCAAAAGAAGTAACTTGGATTCTAAATTCTTCCCTCAAAGCCAAATGACATAAGAATTGTTACTAACAGATACCCTTGTCTCATGGAGTTGACATGATATCGGGAACCTACTAAACATTGAGTACAGTGTGTAAAGACATCCAAAAACAAGTATTTCTGGTCTGTCTTGAATATCTGTTTTTCTTAATAGTTGGCACATCAACCTACTTTTATTTTTCTAAAATACTCTTTAAGCCACTTTGTCATGAAAATCCAAGCCAAAGCTAACTTCTAGCTAAATGTTTGAGGAACACTGTTACTCTTAAAGAGGTCTTTGACCTTGTTCTACAAAAAGTCAGTAAGCAAAGGTGTTACCGCCCTATTGCTTATGAGAAATGGTTATTTCTGTATGACTCAGATGTTTAGTCTCTTCCTCGCTCTCTTTTTTTACTTCTTCTGAGATAACTAAACACATAAACTATTTCCTCTCAAGGAAGTTTGGCTTGCCATTTATAGCCAGATGTGCTTATTTGATTGAAAAACTGGGCAATAAGATATAGGAGCCGTATTCTCTTTGGGCTCAACAAAGACATGAATGTCGATGCAACCAACCAATCACTGACTTCTTAAGACAGAAAGAGCAGAGAAGTCAACTATTCAAAGCATTCTCATCTTTGGCCTGTGAGGCAGAGTCCTTGAGATGCAAAACAAAACAAAACAAAACAAAACAAAACAAAACAAAACAAAACAAAAAAAATATGTCAAGAGGTTCCCAAGCTTGATTTCCTAATTTCTCCAGTCTGATACCTAAGAATAACACAAGGGGGAAAAATCTAGTGGTAGGGAATAACTACAATTTTTATTAAAAAGTAATCATATACTTTATACTGTTCTAAATCACGACTGACCTGCAAAGTCAGTAAGAGCTCATTCCAACAACCTCACAGAATATCTTACAAAGAGGGAACGTAAAAAGATGGGCAAAGTCAATGGGTTTAACTCAATCTTACAGGAGGATTTGTGATTATCCCATCATAAAGCTGTCATTTGTGGGCGAGGGAACCTCGTAGATAAATGAGGACCATTTTTAATGAGATTTATTCTCCTTTAAAAGTGGGACACGTTAGGGGAGCCTGGGTGCCTCAGTCAATTAAGCGTCCAACTTTGGCCCAGGTTGTGATCTCAGTTCATGAGTCCGAGCCCCACATTGGGCTATCTGCTTGCAGCACAGAGCCCACTTCAGGTCCTCTGTCCCCCACTTTCTCTGCCCCTCCCCCGCTCATGTGCACTCTCTCTCTCTTAAAAAAATAAACATTAAGGTAATTTTTTTAATAAAAAAAAAATTAAAGTGGGACATGGTAATTTTCTATCACTTCACATGGAAGTGGAATTCACAGGCAGGTGCAAAATGACCACTACTGAACAAAGAAAGCAATTGTATCTTTCCTCAGTTTAATCCTCTAGAACAGAAGGTTAGTTAGCTCAGAGGGGAAGAAGTACTAACCACTGTAAGGAAAGCAGATGAGGCACAAGTGAAAATTCTGCGGACAAGCGAAAACTTCTGTGCAGCAGTAGAGGCTGTGAAATTTGCTTGTGAAATTATTTGTCAAATAAATGTAAGGAGACAGCATAAGAGAGTGGAAAGAACGTGAGACTTGGAGTCAGGTGGACAAAGGGGCTTCAATCCCCAAATGCCTCTTCGTAAGAGTGTGACTTTGGGAAAGTAATGTTCCCTCTCTAAGCCTCTATTGCACACCCGTAAAAATAATATTCACCTCGAAGGTTTATTAAGAGGGTAGAATTAGCAAAGGTATGTTAAAGACAGAACACGGGGCCTGGTACCTAGCGGTGCTGAAATGTCGTCTCTCACCCCCCACCGTCCACGTCCAACAAACTCTCACCTTGTTCCCAGGGTTCCCACCAACACCCCGGTGCCCATCTTCTCCAAAACACTTTGTATATGTATTGCAGCATCTTCTTTCTGCAATTGTGTCCTGAGAAATAGAATTCACATAACGTGATTTTTTCCAACTGTGCTAACCTATGTCACATGATACACCAAAGAGACAAAATTCCCTCTGGGTTTTGGGGCGCCTGGGTGGCTCAGTCCGTTAACTGTCTGACTTCAGCTCAGGTCATGATCCCGTAGTTCATGGGTTCAAGCCCCGCGTCAAGCTCTGTGCTGACAGCTCAGAGCCTGGAGCCTGCTTCAGAGTCTGTGTCTGCCTCGCTCTCTGCCCCTCCCCCGCTTGCATGCTGTGCGTGTCTCTCTCTCAAAAATAAACATTAATTTTTTTAATTCCCTCTGCATTTTTTAAATTATTAGAATAAACAGACCTAGTGAAGGATGGGGTTAGAAAAAAAATACTTACAAGTTGCTTCAGTAAGATGCTTGGGAGGGATTGCTGTGTGATGCTCAGAGGTTGATTGTATGAGAATCCTCTGCCAAATTCTAGCTCCTGGAGTTCTTCTAATTTATGCACACCTTCCAGGCCAATAATGAGGAGCCCAGAGAATCCTTCAAAATGCCAGCAGGTGGGAGATTTTACTTGTAGGTCTTTTGACTGGTCTTTGTCCTGGCCCTAAATATGCATGCATCATCCCACCCTTTTCTCCAGCCTTCACCTGTCTTGTGTCAAACTGCATTTCTGACCAATGAAACATGAGCAGAAGTGACGTGTGTCACGTCCTGGGAGAAATTTTCAGAGCAGTGCATACATTGCCCCATTTCCTGCCCCCTGCCACAGGAACAGACCCTCTCTCAGCCTGAGTCCTCGAGTGATGAGAATGAGACACAAATTAGCGGTCATGAGGCATAAGATAAATACATTCTTGCTCCTTTAAGCCACTGGGATTTGAAGGTTGTTTATTATTGCAGCACGAACCTATCCTACTGATGAAGGCATTACAAAATCATCTGGCTTTGTCCACATGACAGAGAACCAACAGACAAGGATGCTTTTCAAACAGCTAGAAGTCACTGTTTATAGTATTTCTGAACAAATATTTCTGTTAATATTTTGAGCAGTACATTCACACACACACACATCAGCTTTTTGCTATCGTAAACAAACCACTTAACAATCCTGTGGTTAAAAGTTGTATACATAGGGGTGCCTGGGTGGCTCAGTCGGTTAAGCGTCCGACTTCGGCTCAGGTCATGATCTTGCGGTTTGTGAGCTCGAGCCCCGCGTCGGGCTCTGTGCTGACAGCTCAGATCCTGGAGCCTGCTTTGGATTCTGTGTCTCCTCCTCTCTCTGCCTCTCCCATGCTCATGCTCTGTCTCTGTCTCTCAATAATAAGCAAACGTTAAAAAAAATTTTTTTAAGTTGTATGCACAGTCTTAATCATTCCTTAAAATTTCTAGAAATGGAATGCGGATCTAGCATGTGGGCAAAGTTCGCTGTCTTTCGTCCAAGATTTCAAATTCTCTTCCAGAAAATTTACTTTTAAAACTTCCTATGTGGTAAATTTAGTTGGAAGCAAGTTATCACAGAAAATATTCCAGCATAGTGTCGACCAATGGAAAGCATCATCTCAAGACAAATACACTGAACATACTCTACCGAGGAGGGAGAAAGGTAGACGGAGCATGAGTTGCTGGTGGTTCATCTTGAGTTTGCTTTAGAGCTTTTGAGTGGCACCAAATGGGGACAGAACGGCAATCGCACACAGCCACACAGGTGTTATTGCCCAAGCACACCCAGCTGAGGGAGTTGGTGGGCACCGAAATCCAGCCAGCACACCATTCATTAAGCCAGGCGCCCAGGCACAGGGTCGCATACACCAGGAGCATTGGCATCTTTTTTTAATTTCACAAAGATGCCGTACAGACTAGTAGCAGCCCTTGGGGATGGTCAAAGAGGAAGAATTGGTGAGCAGAGGAGGAATGATGGGCAGTGGAAAAAACGAAGCCCAGCTCTAGGGTGATTCCAGAGTTTAGGAAAAAGAGACCCTTGTTAAGAAAACACAAACAGCACTCAATTATCATGAAGTTGCACATTCAACCTTCAAAAGCAGATGCCAGGCTGATAATTGGCCAATCCTGTCTCAGTCAGAGAGACCCTTGATCGTTGTCAGGGTTATGGGATCCTGGGTTCTCTCAGCCCTGAACAGCCCCTAATTCATACAAAGCATCACCCTTGTGGGCACTGAGCGCCAACCACTCTATGGTTAGTCTATGGATGGCTTAACGGAATCCAGTGCCATCTGGAAATCTCAACGAGTATCTCAGTTCCTGTGGGAGGAACCACCCACCCAGGGTAACCACATGCACCCACCTTTGCTGCGGAGGAGTGCAGAGGTTTCCTTCAGTCTCTGGAGATCATCATCCAGTCCATCTGTAAACACTAAAAGGACCTGTTGTTTATGAGAGAAAGGAGGGTAGTGGGGAGCAGGGATGGAGTGAAAGGAAGGGGAGAGGGGAAAGGGAAGAAAGAAGAGGGAGAAAATGG
Organism: Leopardus geoffroyi; assembly: GCF_018350155.1. Classification (NCBI taxonomy): domain Eukaryota; kingdom Metazoa; phylum Chordata; class Mammalia; order Carnivora; family Felidae; genus Leopardus; species Leopardus geoffroyi. Next base: position 132,655,053 of record NC_059333.1, read on the forward strand.
ATGCTGAGTGTTGCACATTTTATAAAAATGCAAAGATAAGCTTAGCTTTTCTGGTTGTATCCAGCCTTTCACCCTGTTTTGTTTCACCCCTTCGTTTATTTGTTACTTTATTACACATCCGTTTTTACTTCAATCTCAAGACCCCCCACCAAAAAGAGAATTGGAACCAGCTTAACTTGTTCACTTAAAATACCTCCAAAAACTGTCTTGCAATATCCATCTTCACTGACACAAAAAAATACCAAAATTTTAATGCGTTTTTAATAATTAAAATGTGTTACCTTTACTCACAGAAAATTTTAATTTAAAAGTGAATTACATATTTAAGAAATAAATCCACTGGCTGCATGATTGAAGGAAAAACTAAATGTAACTTTCAAAGTTTGGGGCTGTTGTTTCCAAATAAACATCACGTAAGGTCTTTTCATCTCTACAGGCTGTAGCAGGGGTATAGTTCTTGGGCACCAGGAAGGGAAAACAACCAACAAGCCCTTAGTGAGTTACTAAAGACAGTTCAAAGTGCTGACTGGAAAATAATGGGCTCTGATCTACATGACAATGAGTGACCATAATGAGCTAATATCTTCCAAGTTGTCTTTGGAGTGAATTTGCATCGTGGAAGAATCTGGATCACTAAACTGTGAGCAACTTGAGGGCAGGGATTTATCCTTTTATCCCTACTGGCATTATTTAGCACAGAGCTTCTTGAGCTTAGTGAGTATTTGTTGATTGAATGAAAACATATCCCTCGTTGGTCTTTACTGAATAAGACTATGGTTTTTCTCTACATAGAATCTCCAGTGAAGGGCAACTTATTGGCCTCAGTCACAAAAGCCCAATCCCTCCCACCCTGGCAATTGGCTCCATATTATAGATTCTCAGCCTTTATTACCTTCACTGTAGCAGAAGAGAGCCGGATAGCATTATCTCCCAAGGACCGCAAAAAATCCACATCCATATAGTTCCTCTTGGCAGCCTGATGAATTAAGAACGTCTGAATAATCTTATCACTATAATTTTTAAAGCCGGAGTCAAAAATAAGCTGGCCATTTGAGGCAGGGACCAAGTAGCGGAACATCACGTTGGGGCGACCAGGAGCCCTACAGCTGATGTTGGAAAGCTGGGCCATCTGTTGCATCAGCTCTGGCAGTAACCCTTGAAGCTTCTGCTGATCTTGCTTAATGGGACTGGAAATATCAATTCCTACGGACAAATCTATGTTGCATCCTTTGAAAGTGGAGGAGAAAAAAATCAAATTAGTCATCTCTAGATGCATGACCGGGCCCAGAGTATATCAGCCAACCATGAAAGAAGAACCTGCAGCCAACCCACAGAATATAAGCTAAATAATGGTAGGGATTGTTTGATTTGGGGAGTGGTTTGTTACACAGCAAAGCTAACTGGTACAATATATAGTGTTTCATAGCTCTGTTCCTCTGCAGATGCTATTCTCTTTACCTGAAGTGTCCTTTCTCATCTCCTCAACCCCAATCTGGTTAACCCATACATGTCCTTCAAGTTGTAGTTCAAGTGATCCCCTTCCCTAAAGCTCTGACTCATGTCTCCAGGTACTCAAGTTGACTTATTAAATACCCCTGCGTGTCCACCGTTATTTTACTTGACCTTCTCTCCCACTAAACAAAGTTTTCTTCATAGTAAGAACTATGACATCTAACTTCCCCAATGCCTGATACAGACAGATGCTTATTAAATGTTTGACAAATGAATGAAGAAGGGAATATGAATGAGCCTTGAGTCTTCTTCCAGCACAAAGCTGTACTATTTCCTTCTCCCCTCAAAGTTTTTTCCCTCATTCACCACTCACATGTATCCTTTATTTCAGGGAAGCATATTAGAAGAGATCAAAACTGACAATCACTCCCAATCTTCTGTTTCTTGTACCTAAAAATTGTTAAGCTCTTCTGGAAGAGAGCTAAAATTTGAAAACCCAGTGATCCTTCAGGCTATACCCACTCATTCACAGGTGAATAATAAAACCATGCACAGAATTCCAATGAGGCAAAAGTTGGTCATAGATGCACCTGGGTTAGAATGCGGACAAATAACTTAAAATGTAACTTATCGGGGCGCCTGGGTGGCGCAGTCGGTTAAGCGTCCGACTTCAGCCAGGTCACGATCTTGCGGTCCGTGAGTTCGAGCCCCGCGACGGGCTCTGGGCTGACGGCTCAGAGCCTGGAGCCTGTTTCCGATTCTGTCTCCCCCTCTCTCTCTGCCCCTCCCCCGTTCATGCTCTGTCTCTCTCTGTCCCAAAAATAATAAATAAACGTTGAAAAAAAAAATAAATAAATAAATAAATAAATAAAAATAAATAAAATGTAACTTATCGATAATAAAAGGGCCACTACCATTAACTACTTTTAGACAATAAGCATAACTTGCAATTTGTCCAGGACAAGCCAAGACACGTGGATATTTTCTCCTTAGTCCAGTGCACATTAGAGTATTTGGCTCAGAAGTTGTAAAAACAAAACTGCAGATTTTAGGAGGAAATTTGAGGAAAATAAATAAATACTGAACCCTTTACCAGTGAAAATGGTCATAAACAATATCTCAGGGATCTGAGATCCAGGGCTGAGCCATGAGTTTTCCATCCCCTAAATAATATACATCCATGCTAGCTGGCCAGATGTTTCCAGAAGTGCCAAGACACAAAATGCCTTTCTCCCCTCCTTTCATATAAAATATCTTGGTTTTGTTTTGACTTTTAAATCTCTAATTGAAATTCACCAAAAGGGATTTCCACAGATGTAAATCCCATTTCTACATTGGATCCAATTTCAGAAAAACAGAAATTTCCCTTTTGCAGTATGGTGTATTATTCCAACATTTCTAATTTACATTTTTTCCCAGGAACATTTCCAGCTGGCTTTATTCTGTAATGCAAGAATATGCAAGCATTTTCTTTCCCTATTAATGTAGAGGGTTGAACCTTGCCAGGTAATCTCTAACGTCTTTATGATTCAGTTTTATGATTCTGGAATTCTGGAATTAATTAGATTCCAGTCATTATGGAGGTATCCAGCTACTTCTATCAAAAAAGTCATAAGACAAAGCTGAAGATGAATGTAAATGCTAATTTACTACATGCTATAAAATAGTCTAAAAAGAGAAGCAGGAATCCTGTATTTCTTCTCCTGCCCAGGATAATACCCAGGGGTGTGTGTGTGTGTGTGTGTATAACAACCCAAACAACAAACAAAAATAGGACTTTGACTCCTGAAAAATCCAAACTGCTTAATACAAGACATCCCACAATCCATGCTTTTTAGAAAATAATTTTACACATCCACTCTTTTCAATTGATTTCTGAATTCACAAGGACACAACAAAGTGATATCCTTTACACGGTATGAACAAAAATATTAATTGAATGCTCTAGAAAGTTGGCTCCAGCTTTCAACACCAAATTTCTGGGAAGTTCAAACCCTGCCTCCATTATTTCCCATCTGCATTTCTCACCTGGGAATTATGTATGATAAAAGTATCTGCTTCCCATGGAGTTGATGTAGGAATGTTAGGCTTTATGGGTTTCATCATATACTCCTTTATATGATTTAATATTATACTTTGCTTTATTATACTATACTATGCATTACTATGCCATATTATACCATTGTATGCCATTCTATGGTATTCTATATCATACTATATTATACTCTTCTATACTATATTATCCTTCATTATGCCCTACAATACCATACTATGCTGTACTGTACTATACTACACACTCTACTACACTAGACTGTACTAGACTACTCTCCTATTCAAGGTGTAATTTGAGGACCAACTGGATCAACATCACCTGGGAGCTTGTTAGAAATGCAGAATCCCACCCTCACCTACTGAATCAGAATCTACATTTCAACAAGATCTCCAGGTGATTTGAATGCATATTCAAGGTTGAGAGGCCCTCTTTTGCTCTACCACACTATACCAAAAGACACTCTAGAACAATATCCAGTACACAGACTCTAGAACCAGACTGCCTCAAGTTTAAATCTCAGCTGTGCCATTTACTCAGGCCAAATAACCTGATTTTGCTGTGTTTTCGTTTCCTCAACTGTAAAATGGTATTTACTTAATAGGGTTATGTGAAGATTAAATGTTTTTATACATGGAAGCCCTCAGAATAGCCCCTAGCACACATACACACACACACACAAAAGGACCATCTAAAGCTTGGCCACTCTGACTACAATGTGATTGTGTTGGAGAATCTCACTCCCTGTGGGTAGGAGGGAGCACTGTCCATGAAGATATTCTCTGGGTCAACCTCCCACTGAAAGGCAAGTTTGGGGACCAGCATAGACCCAAACTGTTGGGAGGAGGAGCTTTGTCAACAAAGCAGAGAGACCTCTCTTCAAAGCCACATAGAAAAAAACAATGTGTTTTATTTCATAAGAGCACCCATGTAACTGATATTACTCTCTGCTTCGATTTCCTTTTTGGTATGCCCAAATCTTCATTAAGTTGTGTTTACATATTCCATTCTAGTTCTTCTATCTACAAGGAATACACTGAAGAATTGTAAGGACTTTCTACAGAGTCCTGGGAAGGTTCGGGCCACTGGAGTCCAGAATGGTGACAGCCTCGAGAATGACTAAAAAAAAAAAAAAAACCCTGGTGAAAATGAACCACAGCATTCAGAGTTCAGGCCAGCTGTCCTCTCCTCAGGGTGACCCTCCCTCCCTCCTCCAGTTAGAAGGACTTGTTTCATTTTATTAAGAGAGACAACAGTGTCCCTGACACTTACAATGGGCTCTTGGATCAAATAACAAACCCTCTGTCACTTACCTTGTGGAATGCAGACCTTAAGAAGAATTTTCTTCTCCAGGTTCTGGAGGGACTCAAAATTCTCCTCATAGTATACTTTTTGTGGGTCATTAGTAATCTCCAAAAGCTGAGCACTTTTGGCTGCTCCCACCCCAATGGCAAAAATAATGATGTTCCTGTCCCTGAGAGCCTTGGCTGGTATGGCTACATTATCCTGGGCAACCCCATCGGTGATCACAATCAAATACTGATGAACACTGGGTCTCCCTCCTCTTGGACTGTCAAAAAAAGGCAAAGTGAAAGTCAGGGCTTTCCCAGTGTAGGTGCCATGATTCATTTGCTGAACATCTGAGATGGCTCTGTGGATGTCCACCTTTGAGGAGTATTGGTTGAGCCTGAATTCTTCCTGGGGGGTTGAGCTGAACTGCAAAAGGCCAATCTGAATTTCATCAGCACCAATATTGGCATGGTTCACCATCCTCTTCATGAATCCTTTCATCTTTTCAAAGTTTATTGCAGAGATGGATTCTGAACCATCTATCAGGAAGATAATATCAGCTTGCCTATTCTTACAGGCTAGGGGAGAAAAAGGAGAACAGAACATTCACTCAGAACCTGAAACCAATGAATTATAAATCCCCAGGACAGTCTGGGGTGGCATAGACACAGCATGAAAACATTTTTAAAGGGGGTGGGAGAGGAAGTCAATGAAATAAATTTTCTGTGACCCAGCACAAATGAGATACAGCTGTATGATAAAGATAAAATTTAACCAACTTGCTTCATTCCAGGTCACGGTCACTCTGTGTCCAATATTCACTTTTGGACCAGTGAGTCCACACTTTGAGAATGAAGCCTATTCAAATAGATTGCATGCATATACTTGGCAGGAAAGAGAGACTAAGGGAAAAAATTCTTACACTCTGAGGAGCAGATGTCCTGTACCACGTCTTGTTGAATGGCCTTCAAGGAATCAAACTCAGCTGCAAAAAACATCTTGTCTTTAGCTATCTCCTTGAGTTCATTATCATTAGCGTTTTTGATTCCAATAGCATAAATGATGACTCCCTCTGCCCTCAATGCGTCTGCAGGCTCAGCCACCGGGTCCTCAGATTTACCACCAGTGATGACTATGAGATACCAAGGCACATTGCTGCGAGCAGTGTTCACAAAGACCTGAGCCATGCTGCCCAAGGCCAGACCGGTCATGGTGCCACCTCCCCTCTGTTGGATGCCATCAATGGCTACCTTCAGCTCTGCCACACTGGAATACTGGCTGAGGATAAATTGACTATTAATTCTATCTGAGTATTGAACGACTCCAAACCGTACTCTGTCAGGCCCAATACGAAACATCTTTATCACCTCATTCATGAACACCTTCATTTCAAGAAAATCATTGTGCTTGATGTTGCTAGACCCATCGACAAGGAAGTAGATGTCAGCCTTCTCGATGTGCACACAGTCTAGGCAATAAGAAGAAGGAGGAACCTGTTAGAACACAGGGTGAGATAGCAAGTAGCAAAAGCTATTCATCCTGAACCCCAGCCATACCTCCTCAGCTTTCATTGTTCCCTTGAGAGCCAACAGCTTTTTACTGAAAACACCTGTGACTCTGCCTAGAGGTACTGTTTGACCAAGAGCACACCAGGCAGACCACAGTGCCTGGGAATGAGTTTCAAAGAAGCCACGAACCAACAACTGACAGGGGCTGGTGGATAAACACCCAGCTCCCATCCCCTTGGGTGGGACAACTCTGAGGTGAGCTCTACACGGTTTGCCTGAGTCCCCAACAGAACTGAGCCCCAGCTACCAACAGCAATCATGTGCTCACCAATTCAGCCTCTGTTGGCTGCCTTCCCTTCTTTTCTCAAATCTCCACTCCCCTACCAGTATCCCCTGGGGGCACTTCCCCGATAAATCACTTGCATACATATCCTTGTCTCAGAGTCTATTTCTGGTGAACCCCACTTAAGATCTGAAGTAACAGTACTTGACCTTTCTCAAATGGGGAAGTTGAAGACAAGCTAAAGTAAAATATCAGGACATATTTGAAGCTAGGAATTGTCTCAGTATCCAATATCCCTGTTTCCCATGCAAGTCAGACTTTTAAAATAAGGGCAAAAGAGTACACTTGCTGAAGCTTTATTAATTTAAGCTAATATAAAACTTTGTTTTAAATGAGCTTTACTTTTAAATGAATCACTTTGTATTAAGGCTTAGACTCCAAAGGGCAAAATGGCTCTACAATCAGATCCTTTCTCAACCACTTAGTATCAGGCTTGCCCCTTTGCATCTCAATTTCCTAATCGTCAAATGATGATCTTAACACTTCCTCAGTAAGATTATAGTAAGGATTAAATAAGATCATAGAAAAACAGCAGAACTGATTTTTTAAAGTAGTGGTTAAGATCACTCATTATCACATAGCAGATTCCTCAGAAAGAATCAAAAAGGGGTGCCTGGGTGGCTCAGTCAGTTGAGCGTCTGACTCTTGATTTTTGCTCAGGTCATGATCTCATGGTTTCTGGGATCAAGCCCCATATCAGGCTCCATGATGATGGTGCAGAGCCTGCCTGGGATTCTCTCTCTCCCCCTCTCTCTGCCTCTTCCCCACTCCTCTCTCCCCCACCTCTCAAAATAAATTCATAGACTTTTAAAAAAAGAATGAAACATAATTTTCTCCTTGCACCTCTCATAAAAGGTGGGCCAGCCATGTGTCATTCATCTCTAGAACCCTTTGTTTCAGGGAAGAATCAAGAGCCTTTTCATGTTTCTTGGCTGAAAGGGAAGCAGTCTGAGGCTGGAGATGGGCTTCCTTGCTCAGGCCTTCATTTGAGAGGATCTTGGTTGACACAATATGTAGTATATACTTATACTTTTAAAAATAAGTATTATTATTTATCTGAATTAGACTCAAATGTTACTGGGCATCCCATATTGTACCTGGAAATCCTACCCCAGCAGGGAAAGCACTGGAAAGGTGTGGAGATAGTTATCCACCTCTCTGGTAAAGTGTTTTTTGAATACTTGGCGAATCGAGGGGAAGTTACAGAAAAAGAAGGCAGAAATTCAGATCTTGCTGGAAGTCAGCAACCACTGGTAATAGGTATGTGGCTGGCCTGAGTCTGAGAAAAAGACCATGGGGCAGGAAGGGGCATCTCTGGAGCCAGTCCCATGCAGCAATGCTCCAAAGACACTCCACTGTAGCCCAGGGCCTTTGCAGTGTCCAAAGGTATCCCAGAGCCCTGAAGACTGTCTGGCACTACACATTCATGCCAGTCTTGGCAGATGGAAATTTGAGGCAGGAAGGCAGGCAGAATAATTTTTACAGTCTGGATGCTGCTATATATCCATATCTATTACATACATAAAGTCCTTAGCAGAGTATCTGACACATAGCTGATGACCAATAAATGATAGATAATATGATCTTGTGATCACCCAGGACAGATTTCTGGTAAAACTTCCCAAACTTCCATTTGCCTGTAACCACTGTAGACTTTGGGCTGATTTTCCTGATTCTGGGTTTCATGTTAGCTGCTGTGCAGTCTGGGAATGAAATCAACTCTCAGCCCTTATACTGTCTATGAATTAGAAGAGAAAAGGAGCTTCTCTCCCTGTCCCCTACAGATTGTAGGGAAGGGTGCACAAGGAAATGAAATTCATATTTAATGATTTTGTTTCTCATTCCCAGAACAGAGAAAGGGACTAAAGATACAGGCCAAAGTGAAAGATGGGAATTTATTTAGATATTTTAAATCTCTAGACTTCAGCACAAGTAATCAAGAAACTACAAAATTATTTAATGATTATTTTTCAAAAAAGACTCAGTGCTTTTCCCCTGATGATATAATCACAGCCTTGAATTTTTAAGTTAATTATTTACATTTTAAGTAGTCAACTTCTATTATTCTGATCTGAATCTTAGAAATATTAGCATGGGTGGACAAAAATAGACAAATAGACAGACAGACACAAAGATACTTGTAATAACCAGTAAGTGGAACATTAGGGATTTAAAATTCAGGCAGTTTGTGGGGTGCCTGGATGGCTCAGTCGGTTAAGCATCAGACCCTTGAATTTGGCTCAGGTCATGATCCCAGGGTCATGGGATTGAGCCCTGCGCCGAGTCCCAGGTCAAGCCCCAGGTCGAGTGTGGGGCCTATTTAAGATTTTCTCTCTCTGTCCACCCCCACTTGCTCTCTCACTCTCTAAAAAAAAAATATTTAACAAAAAGCTCAGGCAGTTTGACTCCATGGTGCATATACTTAACTGCTATGTTTTCTCGGGTGTGCTTTTCAAACTGCATATGCAGTAGGAGCTCTCCTAACCAACTTCCTCTGAAGCAGCTCACCAGATAATTGACTTTCTCCCTTCCCTCTATAACACATGAGTGATGTCCACACAATACACTGAGTTCCCTCCCCTTAGAAGCCCCCAAGGGCAACATTAAACAGTTCTGCTTCACTCAGTGGAAGATGTGAACATTAATAAAGGGAAACCTCTCTAAAATGGACACAGGAAAGTAGAAAGGGGAGCTCTCACACCCTACCACTTGTCCATTACAGACCTCAACAGAAGAATCCTCAGTAGGAAAGAATCAATTACAGCCCCAACAGGAAAAATATGAATAATGCATCTCCTACAAAAAACCAACTACCCCAGCAACTCAGCCAATGAGAAACTGCCATCATTTTGAACTCTTGCATTTTTCCAATGGGCTTGTGTTCAGAACAATCCCTCCTGATTTCTCCCTTCTTCTCAATAAAATAACATTCTTCTCCTTTGTTTGTTGGACTCACCCACTGTTACTGTGCCTTGCTGTCTCTCGTTGCAGTTCTCTGCTATTCCCAAATAAACCCATTTTTCCTGGTAAAATAACTGACTCTTTTATTTGTAAGGCCAACAAAGAATAAGCCTACCAAGAACAACGTGAGTTTGTTCTCAGCCTATTTATGGCAGTTTTGTTACTACAATTACACAACAAATCAAATATTGTGCAGATCAATAGGACAGGAGCGTGAATAAAAGAGGTTTATTACGTCTATGAAAACCAGGTTAACTGCTTAGAAAAGACCCAATGAAAGTAAATTGTTTTAAAGGAAATTGTTGACGTACAAGATAGCACTACAAAAATTGAATTTTTGAGATCGTAAAAATAGGGATTTCTATACTCAGCTGTTTCAAAAGCAACTAAGTTTTCATCCCACTTTAAAGAAACTGAAACTGGAAATTATAGATACCATTGGATGATTGATGAAGAAAATATACAGAACTCCAATCAGCTGGGCTCAGATGCAAAGAAGCCTCGGTCTTCCACAAAAGATTGGCAAATTAACGTTCATTTATATTTTAAAGTTAAAATCTTTCAATTTCAGGAATGTTGGTATCTTTTTAGAAATAATTTTCCACTTCAAGTAGCTTAAGATTTGGTAAATCCATACCTAGATCCCTAAGGCCTCTACTGTAAATATACATAGATCTTCATCAAACTGATAAAAGGGATGAGAGCCAAGAAAGGTAGAGTGAGGCATGTTCACTCTTTATATTCTTTTGGAATCAAAACACAATAAAGACTTTGTAAGTTTTGTGTTCCTGTTTTTTAATAAACTGACCCTGAAATCCTTCCTTGGATGAGGAGTGGAGGATGTGGGTATATGGAACAAACAGAGTAAAGATTAAAAAAAAAAAAAAAAAAAAGATCAGATTTTGAGAAAGTCCTCCTACCTTCTTTCAGGGCACGGCCAATCCCAGAAATGGAAACACTGTTGTCCACAATCTCAGGGCAGAGCTGATTCTTAATCTTGCTCCCCACAACAGAGAGTTGCAGAAAGGATTCCAGTGAGATGACATGCTTCCAAGGAGGATATGATGCCATCATCTCCAGGTCCTTTCTGTTTGAGGCAAGCTGGGTGCCCACCACATAGATGGTAACCCCTGCCCTGCGGAGGAGAGAAGCTGGAACAGACACATGGTCTTGGGAGAAGCCTTCTGTGATGACCACAGCCATCTGCTGCACACCCTGCTTCGACCGGCTACCCTTCTCCTCAATGAAAACCTCGTTCCTTAGGAAATCCAAAGCAGCACCAGTTTTGATCCCTCCACTTCTTCTCCGGTAGGTTAATTTGTCCAAATGCTCCAAGATTTTGGCTTGGTTCTGAAATGCATCCAGGGAAAACTCAAGTCGTGGCTCCTCACTGTAAAATACCAAGCCAATTCTCACAACATCAGGATGAACGCGTAGAGAGCGGACAGTGGTCTTTAAGAAGTTGACAACTTGTTGGAAATTCGACTGCCTGTCCTTGCTGAATTCCTCAATGAGGAAGACTAAATCAGCTGGGACAGCAGTGGGACATACTGTAAACAAAAACAGAAAGAAGGGCTTTAGGATGAGAACAGAGTAAAAGATGATACTCATTTTTGCATCATGCTACATTTTTGCCATATTTTAAATTATTTTAATTTTTATTTTTTGAGAGAGAGAGAGAGAACGCATACATGTGCAGGTGAGGGAGGGGCAGAGAAAGAGGGAGAGAGAGAGAATCCCAAGCAGGCCCCATGCTGTCAGTGCAGAGCCCGACGTTGGGCTCAATTTTATGAATCCCTAGTGCATGACCTGAGCTGAAATCAAGAGTCCAACACTTAACCAACTGAGTCACCGATTTTTGCTATATTCTTATGTTGTAGTATGCTACATTTTTAAATTCTGTAATAATATATTTAGGATCAAAAATTCTAATAAATATGTTATACTAACTTATACTAATGAATTTTAGAATTTAGTAGAAGCCTTTATGACCAGTATTTGGCATGACAGTCAAAGAACATCACAGGTTTCATACCTATTGCAAAATTTTTCACTGGAAGGAGTATTCACATTACTTGCAAAATATGTAAATATATGAATATCCAAGTGCTTTAAGATCATTTTTCAATTCATCAAAGTTCATTAAAAGCATCTGAGTCTTGCTTGACTAGTTTTTTTGTTCATTTTTCTAGTTTCAGGAAACACTGGGTCAAATTCTCTATTATAGACCTAAAACCTCCTTGATTTAATAATTTTTCCTCTTGGTACAGAAGAAAATAAGAAATTGTGACTATTACCTTGTGCCTCTTTCTCTGAAAGATCTCATGTCATTTCAACAGAGACAACATGAAATGTTGCAAGTTCCTATGAAAAATCTTTGTCCAAAACCTGGGCAAACTTTTTCACTTTGCTATAAAAGAGCCTTCTCTTGAATGTTCCTCAAATGGGAGAATGGAGCTGTAACTGCATAAACTCCCTTCCAAGAGGAATGCAGACTCCTCCCATCCAATTTAAGGCAGTTCCCAACAGAAATCCACTGTGTCCACACACCAAAAAGGTCCAGATCTGCTTTGACATGTGAAGACAGAAGCCTGCCTAGCACAGAGCAAAGCTACACATGCAGAAGGCTGAAGCCAGGCTATAGACAGCTGGGCACTGTGACACAAAGTTTAGAGAAGCCAAAGAGTAACCTTGTGACTTACCTGTGGCCTCGTGATGTCCTGTAATTTCCCCCTTTTTATAAGGAACCAAAAATTTTGCCAAGCCTAAAACACTTTCTTTAGAAACTCCAGGCACCTTTGACTTCTCCTTTCCTTCACCTGCTAGTACAAAGTTATACCTGCTAGCATTATAGTTGACCCTTGATCAACATGGGTTTGACCTGTGCTGGTCCTCTTACACACGTGGGTTTTGCTTTTAAGAGTTGACCCCAAAAGATGCAGGTCACCCAAATCTCCACAGACACAACCAAAGGTGCCCGCTGCCCACTGAGCACCAGGGAGGCCTGCTGAGGCTGTCAGCAGCCCCCTGGGGCCCCAGAACTGGGCAGGGCCACAGGTTGCCCTGCATGTCCATGGGATGGTCAGGTAAAGTGCCAGGGCTGGGGCAGGAGGCTGGGCTGAAGCAGAGGAAAACACCCAGATGGCAGGGATGGCACCGTGTGGGGACCCCTGAGCCCCTGGTGTACCCACACCCTTCCCCTCCGTTCTCTGCTCACCGAGCTCCCAGGCAGACCTCTTTCCATGTGATGCCCTTGCCCCTGCATCTTGCAGAGGCCGGTGCACTCATGTGTGGCCACAGCTACCCATGGCCACAGGCTGGTGCTACACCTCCAGGCAGATGGGGCAGATGTACTGAACCCCAAGGCTATATGTATGCCACCACCCATGGGCCCACCTGGCAGCTGCCCTTACCAACCCGCAATCACCAGGCTGTGCCACACCTACCCTGTGCAGCCCCTGGCCCAGCCTGCCTGTGTGCAGATTTTTTTTTTTTCAGTACTGTAAATGTACTTTCTCATCCTTATAATTTTCTTAATAACATTTTCTTTTCTCTAGCTTACTTTATTGTAAGAATACAATATATGATACATGTAACACACAAAAATGTGTTAATCCACTGTTTAGGCTATCCATAAGGTTTCTGTCAACAGAAGGCTATAAATAGTTAAGTTTTGGGGGCATCAAAATTTATATGGAGATTTTCAAATATGGGGGCTGGGGTAAGTGCCCCTAACCCCTGAGTTGTTCGAGGGTCAACTGTATTCTCCTTTCAAGTTGTTCTCATTATCAGAGGCACCACAGGGCTAGACCCAGCCATCCTATGTGGCTAGGGGACAGCTCAGCCTTAAAGTCCTTCTGAGTTTGAGGTGTCCTGTGGAATGCAGCCTGGCCCCTGAAGACTTCTTTAAAGACCACTTTGGTCATGTCATTTTTCCTGCTTCAAAGCCTACAGTTACTTACCAGTACCATTGGGACCCTTGGGGTCCATCCTACCTCATCCAATCTTATCTCTCACTACTTCTAAACCCTCCCCCTTCCTCCCATTTGTTCTATTTTTCCACTCTCTTCCCCATTTATCCAGCCCATTCACATTTCCACACCCCTACTCTTCCCCTTACCAAGAGTAGCCTCCTCCTCCCTTCTCCCCGTATATTAAAATCATACTTATTATTGAGGAACCAACACAATTCCTCTCAGGTCAGATTCTCCATTATATCCTCCTTTCTACTTCTACTTAGTGTAGTGTCTGGAAGGTGCTTCTTAGTTCTTTATTACCTCTACTTAGATTTTCCTCATGTTGTCTCACATGTGTTTGTCTCTTCCGCCTATAAAATTCCAAGGACCCTCAAGCTCTACGTGTTGAGAGGTCTGGGCAGAGCTATGATAGTTCGGAGAAAAAAGGGATTTATCACATCTGTTGTGAGGATCAACTAGAAGCTCCACCAAGAAAATAACGTAGCTACCGAAGGATAAATTTTGCCTGTGGGCCTTCTAGGCTGGTAGTACAGTGTATTCAAGGGCAGAGACAGTGGTGGGAAAGTATGACAAGTATATAGTAAAAGCTGAGTAGTTCAGCTTGGCTAGTGATTAGAATGTATAAAAGGACTTAACAGGAGCTAAGTCTCCATGGTTCTCATCCCCAGGGGACATTTTGAAATATACGGTGGTGTTTCGAATTGTCATAAGATCTGGGGATGCTACTGGCAGGAACCAGGAATGTTAGGCCTCTCACAATGCACAGTACAATCCTACACTATGAATTGTCCCTCTCAGAATGTCAATAGCACCTCCCTTGAACATCTTGAACAGCAATTTAAGGACAGACTTTGTTTAATCTCTGGGGATAAGCCTGAATGCTCCTTTCTCCTGAAAAAAGGCATAGGGTAACTTGAATTATTGTGCAGAAATATTCACTGCCTACACCTCACTTCCATGGGAGGAATATACTTCCTTACTCCATTGATGATGACATAACTACATGACTTGCTTTGGCCAATGGGATATCAGCAGATGATGATTCAGAGGTCTTAAAAGTGCTTATGTAGTTGAGTTTTCTCTCTTGCACCTGTGTAATTACCACAGGAAGAATATGCCCAGACTAGCCTAATAATCCCAGGAGGAAGATGAGAGCTATGGAGCGAAGCCAAATGTAGATCAACCAACCCTCAGACAAATCTCAAATCCGTGAATAAGCCCAGGCAAGATCAGCAAAGCCATTCAGTTGAGCCCAACAAAGATTAGATGATCCCCAGCAGATCTGAGAAAATAAATGATTCTTTTTTCTGGATGGCTTCTTAAGTGGCGTCATTGTGACCACAGTTAACGAATATAAGGTGCGTGCCTGAGGGAACCCCATTCCTCCTCCTCTTCCCCATTCACTGATGTTGAATCCCAGTACTGAATCCAGAATGCCCCCTTCTCTGTTCTTTCTCCAGAGTATCTGAGACCTCTTGGTGGCTCACACACATAGGGACCAAACCTTACCTACTACAGCCTCCTTCTCGGACTCAATCCCAAACTCAGTCTTCCCAGTCCCTTGGATCACCACACTCACATCCTGCATAATCTGTCTGACTCCATCTTGTCCTTGCATCTCAAATACAAGGGGTGGGGTCGCCATCCCCTCCAGTTCTCTCTGGACAAAGTCCTGTACACCCACAGACATGACTTTCACGCCTTTCTCCCTCAAAGTCTGTGCGGCCTCCCAGACCTCATCTTCAGATTTGCCTGAGGTCATAACCACTGCATATTGGGGAACACCCTGGAGAAACCGGCTTCCTGCTCCCTCCTGGAAGAAGGTCCGATGAAGGTATCGCAGAGCTTTGCCTGTCCTCCTGGAGCCACCCCGGAGCAAAAAGTGTCCGTGGATGTGCGCAATCATCTCATCCTGGGTCTGATAGGTATTGAGCAAAAATTCAGTGTGACCTTGACCGCCATACTGAGCCAGTCCAATCTGGTACTTGTCCCTGCCAACATCCAGCAGGCCAACTACTCTGGACATGAAATTCCGCATCCACTGGAAACTCGCCTGTGATGTGTTCTGTGAGGTGTCGGCAAGAAAGACCACATCTGCATAAGCCTCGGTGAATTCTGGAATTAAAGAGAGAAGAAGGAAAGAAAAGACACAGAGGAGAAAGTAAATCAAATCAAGATCGCATGAAAATTGGATACAAGGACGTGGGGAACATAAGAGGGAGAGGTCCGCTCTTTTTGTAACACGGTACGTATGGTACTCCCACCTCCTCCATGTGAGGCTATCACAAGGCTCTCTCCCTCTCACACTCCACTTCCTTTGCTGTCTGCTTTCTTAGACGAAAGTACCTCTTACCTGTTCTTCCACCAATGAAAGAGGCAAGGAAAATGGACACATACAGAGCAGTTACTTTGTGCTAGCAATTTTTATACATTGCCTGATTTAATCCTCATCAACCATCCTAGTAGGCAAGTGTCATCTTCACTGTACAGAGGAGAACACTAAAGTGAAGAAGTGAAACCTGCACGTTGACACTCACATAACTAGAAAGTGGCAAAGGCAGGATCAAAAACACGGGTCTTCTAGACTTCCTCTGAACAACATGGCAGGATGCCCTTTTCTAGCTGTGAGAACGGCATTCATCCTTCAACCCTCAGCTCCAATGTTCCTTCACCCGGGAAGTCCTCCCAGGTTCCACAGTGATGGCAGCCAACTCCTTCTCCTGCCCTCTCACTACACTCTGTGCGTCCTGAATCATACTGTAATTACGTGTCTTGGTCGGAATATTGGATTTTGACATAGCTGCTTACCTTTTACCTTACCCTCCACTGCCAAGCACAGAGTCTGAAGAATGCCTCCTGAGAAATCCTGTGGGGTGTTGAAGTTTTCGGTGTCGAAGAGAAACTTCTCAAATGGCTCACTGGCTATTTTTTTTGCAGTTCCTGAACATCCTGCCCACTGACCCCTACCACATACACAAGAACTCCATATTCTTTTAACTTGTCGGCTGCCTCCTGGACTTCATCATTTGACTCCCCATCTGTCACCGGCATAACTATCCGAGGAACCCTGTCCTTGGCCCGGCTGCCAGCTGCCTCAGTGAAGTAGTCTATCCTGATAAACTCCAGGGCACTGCCTGTGTTTGCTCCTGTATGGTAGAGAAGATTCTGGATCTGTTCCAGGACCACACTCTTCAGAGG
This sequence comes from Leopardus geoffroyi, assembly GCF_018350155.1. NCBI lineage: Eukaryota > Metazoa > Chordata > Mammalia > Carnivora > Felidae > Leopardus > Leopardus geoffroyi. The sequence goes on from NC_059333.1 coordinate 132,671,832, forward strand.
GTACTGGTTCAGCCGAAAGGCTGGGTAGATGTTGTCATTATACTGAGCAAGTCCCACTCAGACCTGATCACTGCTGATGCCAAGCCCCAAGACAACAGAGTGAAGGAAGTTCTTCACTTTCTGGAAGTTCTGGGGTCCAAGGCTGGCTGAGCTGTCTACTAGGAAGACAATGTCTGCCAGGACTGCCTCTCTGCAAGCTTCGAGAAAGAGGACAAAAGGCATGGGGGTCTGTGGGGCTTCACTCAAAATGCTCAGAACCAATGGAGCTGAACGGTATACAGAAAGGAGAGCAGTGCCAGCCAGACTACACTCCATGACCGTCAGCCACCCTAAATGACAATGCTCAGAGAAGTGACAACATCCTCTGAGCTTTTCCTTCCTTCGACTCCATCATCTTCTGAGGCTTCTGTCCTGTTCTATTGATACCTCCAGTCTTAGAATCCTTTTGGACAATCCCTTGAACCTCATTAAGAAGAAAAACCCTTTTATAAACGTAGCAGCGTGCTGAGAAAGCGGTTTTCCTCTTCCCAATGGCATTAAACTTCATCTCTACAAGTGTGCTGCTAGCAACAGGTCAGAAAGCTGGAATATACCCATGATACCCATGATACATCTCATTATAGCTCCATCACTTAGGAGCCCTGTGCCCTATTTATCACTCACCTTTTTGAGACTCAATTTTCTTCCCTGCAGCAATGAAATCTTTATACCAGCCCTCACACTTTCACAGAGTTGTTTTGAGGATAAAGTCAGATAATCCACTGTAGTACAATCATTAGTGCTCTGCCCAGGTCCTTTCAAATTCCTTTTTCCCATTTCTGGACACTGCTTTTTGGAGGACTTCTCTTCAGCTACTGGGGCTGCCTTGCCTACAGTATAGGAAAGCCTAGCTGAAGCATAATTTTTGTTCCTGAGTTCTCCTGTAGGATCAAACCAAAACTACCCTCTGTGGAACTTTTACCTGAGATCACATCCTTCCTTTCTTTCCTCTGCCTCTCCATCCTGCACCCCCCACATCCTTATCAATAAATTGTGGGAACTCTTCCACAAGAAATAATGTATAGCCAAATCCTTGCCTCAGGCTCTGCTTCTGGGGAACACAATCTCTGAACCCTTGTTCTACTGGGATGGATCTGCTCTAACAAACCTGAGATCAGATCCTAGCTCTGCCATCCAGTTACGTTACCTTTGGTCTCAGTTGCCGCGCATGAAAAATGCAACTAACAATACCAATTGCCTTACACATCTATATAAGAGTAAATACTATTTGCCCTACATAGCATACACTCCCTTATGTGTCTAACAAAGAATTGCCTTATGTATCTACCTACCTGTCAGGTGAGCCATGTAAATAAGTTTGGCAAACTATATAGTACCCAAGCAGGATCAAATGGGTGAAAAATTTCAGCACTTTTTCTCATCTACCTACCTTATCTAGAAATCCCAAAATAATGAATAAGGAATGAAGGCTCTATCCTCTTACGGATTTTGATGAAAACCACTAACAAGTTTCTCTTCCTCTGCTCAAAGGTCTCTGCTTTCTGATAGAATTAAGTAATTAATTTGTAGAGGATTTCTGCAAGTTTATGCCCATCACCACCAACGGAAGTACAAAGCTAATGATAGTTACGTCATCACAAGTAATGAGCACGATGCTTATCACTTCTGAAGGACTGAGCACTGTGAGAAGCACTCAACTTGCACAATTTTACTTAATGCTTGCAACAACTCTCTGAGGCAGGTCCTACCATCCTGGGAAGAAAATTTAGATTCCCAGAGATAAAGTAGCTTGTTCAAACGGACACAGTTAAAAAGTGGAGAACTGGAATTTGAACCCAGACCTTAGTTCTCCCTAAATTCATTCTCATAACCATTACATTATACCAACACGCTGGCAGTAAATTAAATAAGCTTCCTGGGGGATCTGCTGCCCCTCTCTCCTCCTCTGCCCTGCCCCCCATCCAGACAACATGGATAAGTTAATCTAGGCATAATAATATAATTCTGGGCACAAACATTCTTCCCTCAGAAATGGACTTACATTACATCTGTATATAGAACCAGCATCAGGCCCACAGGATTTATTTAAAAAGTTGCTAAGTCTCTGGTCAATGATTGGAGAGGAGCATAGAGCACAGATAGCTTAGTGAGACTGTAATGCTAAAATTCAACATGCACACATATGGGAAATAAGAAGGATGGCGGGAGAGATGAGTAAGAGATAAAGGTTTGAGCTCTGTGACTTCTAGATCAGAAATAAGAAGGGGAAATCCTCTGTACCTGGCAAGACGTAGCCAGCAGGTTGAGCTGCCTTTGCCAAAGTATCACAGAGCCGTTGCCGCAGCTTCTGAGCATGACTGCTCAGATCAGAGAAGTTAGGGACAAAGGAGGCAAACTTCTCCACCGGACTGCTCGCAATCTCCCTGAGCTCCGCCAAGACTGCATCTTTGACACCAACGGTATAAAGCAGGACGCCTGCCTTCTTCAATGCCTCCGCAGCTTCCGGCACGTGGTCCTCAGATGGGCTGCTGCTGATCACCACGGCCACCTGAGGCACACCCTGGCTGGCCCGACTCCCTGCTGTTTCCTGGAAGTGGTGATCTAGGAGGAACTGCAGGGCCAGGCCCATCTTGCGGCCCCCAGACTTAAATTGAAACCTTTGAATGTGTTTCAGCACATCGCTTTTGCGGTTGTAGGTGGAAAGGAGGAATCCAGAACGAGGTACGTCGCCGTACTGAGCCAGGCCCACGCGGATGGTCTCTCTGCTGACATTGAAGCCATTCACCATGATGTACAAGAAGTTCCGCACGTCACGGGCGTGTTGGGGGTTGATGATGGTGTCCACCAGGAACACGACATCTCCCACAGAGGCCTCCCTGCAGACTGGGGAAGAGAGTCAATTCAAGATAAAACATCACAAAATTGCCAGCTCCTGGCTGTGAATATCTCTCTCCCCATTCATTGCCTTTACACCCCGGAGATCTGCCTGCACAGCTCTTTGACGATAGCTAATCTGCACGGCTTAGGCACACCACCATCTTCCCTTGCTGCCTCATGGCTACCATCTACCCTCATTCACCTGCCAGCCTCTGTTCCATTTTAACAGACTCCTGACCCCTTCAGTGAGATCTCTGACCATGGCCCTCCACCCATCCCTTAAACTTAATAAAACAAACCACCTTTCTACCAGCAGAGGATGCTGTTGGTATCTCACCTAGATCTCTGCTGGTGGGCACACCTATGCCCAGCTGCTTCAAGCACTACAGTTAACTGTTCCCCTCTGAGACTTTGTCTAGAGACCAGACCCTGGCTGAAAGGAGCAGCCACATCTGAAGACACCTGGAAAGTTACACTGCCCGGGTGGCCAATGTTCGATCACATGGGGATACAAACACCTGGCCGCCTTCCTTTAACTGAAATAATTCATGGTGCTATTTATGCTCCAGCATCTTCCATGGCTCAGGCCAAGGTTGCATTTTACCTGAGACTACATCCTTGCTCGGCTTATTCACCTCCAGCCTATCTCACTTCTCTCTTTCCCTTATAGGTTTCTCCCTCAAAATAACACATTCACCAAATCCCTGTCCCAGGCTCTGCTTCTAGAGACCAGAACTAAGATCAGCTTTCCAGCTTTGACCTCTGGCACTCCCTACCTACCACCATCCCCTTTTAGTTTGACTCATGGCATTACCATAAGTGTGGCTCTCATTTGTCCTTTGGCTCCCTGAATTCAAGTCTGCACTGTACAACTACTTTTCCCAAACCCAGTTGTAACCCTGGGAACCATAATCCCAGTGGTGGTCAGACAAGTGGTGATCCAGCTGGGCCCACCCTGGTCTCCAGTATGGAAGGGATCAGACACCAGGTGGCTGCAGGACTTGAGCAAATAGCTAGTCTTTCTGCTTCTCAGATTTTGTCTCCTCTACAATAAGGGTTTGACCAGATGACCTGGTTTCTTCCATCTCAAACATTACATTTCTGTGACAAGAAATAAGTACACAGATTAAACACAGTGCTTGTGTGGACCAAAAAAAAAAAAAAAAAGGAAGAGGTGATTATGATCTACTCATCAGTGACCAGCATGACTTCTCCCCCATACCTCGCAATGTGATTATCTGTGATGATGGTAGGAGAACACATAAATTAGTGATGAGAGAGAAGAGAAACAAAACAGAAACCACCTCAAGATGGTGTTAGTTTCAAGTGGCTGAAAAAGGGGGATGATGGTCCCACACTGGTTAAACACATCTTATGTTTGGTTTTGTGCCAGGAAGAGGGTTTAAATACTGCCTTGGGCTGACCCTGCACTCTCTAGTTTGATCTCTCTGCCTTCTCCTTGTCTCTCTGCCTTACCACTTTGTTCTCCATGGTCCAGGCTCCTTAGCCTAAGTTCTCAACCTGCCACGTTCCCACTTGCTATTGCCTCCGACATACGATTCCATTGAGTTTCTTTCCATTGAGTTCCATTTCTTTTCCTTTCCCTCCCTCCCCTCCTCCTCCTGATAAATTCTCATAGAATCATGTTCTTTTGTCTTGGTTTGTAATGCAACATTCATTAAAGTGTTTATTCAATTAATGCCAATCTCCCCAATTAGACTGTGGGCTTCATGAAAACACATACCATAACTTTTCTTTGTCCATCACTCGTGTCTAGCCTAGAGTAATCACCCCAAAAAATATTTAAGGAAATAAATACTTAGGAAGAGAAAAGGAGAGAGGGAGGGAGAAAAGGAGAAGGCGTCACTTACAAGAATGGAAATATTGAATGTTAATGAAACCAAATAAGGGAATCAGAAAATTTTAGAGTTACAAATAATCTTATGAGATTATGCAATGAAATACCATAGCCACCAGGTACATGTGGCTGTTGAACACTTGGAATGTAGCTAGTACAAATGAGAAACTAGATTTAAAATTTTCCTGAATTTTAACTTAATTTAAATAGTCATATGTGGCTAGTGGCCACTGTATTGAAAAATGCGAGTAGAGAATAATGAGTCCAATTCATCCATCTCACAGATACGGAAAATGAGACCGAGAAAGGCAAAGTAACCCATGTAATCAGTTCAAATGGTCAATATTAGAAACCAGGTCTCCTGACATCCAGTCCATACCCTGGACTGCCATAAAGATTAAGCGAAAAACCCATATTATAGAAAGGCAAAGACCCTGTAAGAGTTTAAGCAGAGAAGAGCTCATGAAGGTTGGTGTACCCTAGGGACACTAAATCCATTTGTCACTTCTAGATTCCAGAGTCCCACCTCTCAGGAGTTTGCCTAATCTTGGTCGTAAAGCCAAGTGGAGTCATGATTTCCGAAAAGGCAGATAATAAATGAGCTTATGGCCTTTTGAGCTTTATTTCCCCTTGGCCCTCCAGAATGCACTCCTGTTGAGAGGAGAGTATTCAGTGAGTGCCCCAGGAAGGGCCAACTGGTTTGTCCCCCCTTAACATTTCTTTCAGAGGAGATCAAACACAGACCATGAAAGTATTTCCCTGATCATTCCAATCAGGAGAAACCTCACAGTTGTAGAATATTTCTTTTCAGACAAATTAAGGATTGGTTCCATCATGTACACCTTGAGAGATATATTACATTTTCGTACATTGTTGCTTTTCTTAGCCCCTCCACAAGTCCTTTGTCATTTTAGAAGGTGTTTGAAACATGAAAAGACTGACTGTCACAGCTTCTGTCCACAAGAGAGAGGATTCAGAGCTGGAGGGAAAATATAGAGAGCTTCATGTATTTTTCCTAACAAATAACAGTCTGTGTAATTATATATAAATATTTAAGCTTCAAGATTGTCTCAGTGGGGCTTTAGGCTACTTAACCAATCTTCTCTTCATGAGACTTTCATCGTGAAAAGTCACAACAATCTGTTAAAATAACTGCAAAAAAAATTGCAAAGCTGTCGCTAGTGTTCAGTGAAGCTATCCATCTTGTAACAACAATTACCCCTCAGAACAGCTCTGCCCAAAGAGAGAAAGCAAAATGCAGAGTCAAGAGAATAGGCTTATATTTACAAAAGCATTTGACAGCCTGGTAATACATTCAGAATTAGAACATTTTTTTCACATCTATTTTTTTTTTTTTGTCGTTTGAGGTTAAGCTTTGAAAACATCAAGTGCCTGCTGTTCACTAAAAGCTTCTAGGTTCTAAGCTCTACTGAAAAGAAGCATTTCCCTTTTGTTAATTATGAAGCTTCTGTAATATTTTCTTTTAGGATTATCACTACCGCTAGGTTCCCAGCAAGGTCATCGTTTTTGGCTTAGGGAATCCAACGCATTACCCATTCTCTGTGATTTGACGAAGCCAAAACTAGCTGCAAGAAAGACGAACTCCCAAAACATCTTCCGAATCTCCATTCTAGATATATACCTAGGGGGGGAAAAAAAACTTCGTAATTAAAATTATGTCTTCATACATTTAAAATGAGTATACCATACCATATGTTAATTATATCTGAAAAAGTTGATTTATAAATAGTGTGTGTGTATACAAACATACATGTGTATATATATATATATATATATATATATATATATATATATATATGTCTCCATGTCTTTCCACAGACCAACAGAAACTTTATAAAAATAAAGGGATTGTTACTACATTGTTTCAATTGTACAAAGAAGATGGCCTTGCTGACCCAACTCAGGAAGAATTTTGTAAACACCCAAAGCCTATACCTCAGACTTTACTGTTTCAAGTTGTCCAGATGCGGCTATAAAAGGATAAAGTATATAGGGCATGGGTTGGACTTCCATTTCACACACTGAATTCATTCCGTGGAACGTAAACATTTCTGGATGATTTTGCTTGTATTTTTATACAAGCACTGGGTGACCTTATAAACATTCGTGGCATGCAGAAATATTCAAATATCGGAGGAGCACATCTGCCTGATGAATTCAGGCTAGCCAGAAAATGTTTTCTACGTTGTCAGAAGGAGGAGAGCGTCAGTGTCCTCCCTTCAACTTGGACTCATTTCCAAAGGCCTCCATGAAAATGATCAAGTCCCCAATTCCATTCTATTTTTTGACTCAAAGCAAGGCCATGTGTTTAAAATTAAGAAAATCATGGCATTCACATTGAAGGAGATTTCAGCTGGAACAAGGAATACCCCGCCTTTGTCTTCTTAGCCAGCTCCCCTCAGCATCCTCGAAGGTTGAATGTAAGGATTCTTGAAGATAAACCATCTGAGTTGGAATCCCAGGCCCGCTACTTAATAGTTAATCTTGGGCAAGTTGCTTCACTGCCTGGCCCCTCTACCTCAGAGCCTTGAAATCAGGAGTAAGTGAGCTCATTGCTGCAAAATGCGTCACCTATACCGGGCACAGAGAAATCACACTTTCAGTGCTTGTTAAGTGAAATAAGTCTCCTTGGATGCCCACAATGTGAAAGTGACAAAGTATGGCCCCCAACTTGAGACTCAGAATCCGTAGAAGCAGAGGAACACTAACACTCTGTAGTGCGCGTTCGTAAGGAAGTTATTTTGTTTTGTATGTTTTCATTTATATTTTTTATTTAACTTACTTAATTTTCACTCTCAATCACTGCTTTGCAAGTCACTATGCTAATATCTCTACGTTCCTCACCTCAAGCCTGGGAAAGGCCCTGCTCATCTTGTTCATGGAAATGGAGACATTGGGCCCCACCAAGGTTAAGTTGCATATTCCAGCCCCCTGGCCACGGACTGTCAGGTTCTATACCAGGTAACCCGACCCTGGGTGCAGTGCATGGCAGGAACTCAAACCCTTCAATGAAAATCGCTAAGCCCAGACTGTCATTCAACACCCCACCCCCACCCCCCGCCTCCACCCAGAGCCCAAATGATGTAAAATGAAGAGCGATTTGCCATGGGGTAAAAAATGTGAGCTCAAGCCCTAAGTGTTAGCATCCACCAATCTGTCTTCAAAGACAACGGTTTTATGTACAAAACATTGTATTAGATGTTCCAGATAAAGGAATTACAAACCTGCTTTCACGTTTAGAGAACTGAACAATTTGGGGAGAGAAATGTTACACACCGGAAACACGAAGAACACGTGCTTTAAATATATCAAAGAGTTTCAGATAGAATCTCATTGGGCCTACATCACTTTGCAGTCTTGAGCCCTTTAAGTGGGACAGTGTGTAAAAATTATATCATGATGCCCAGAAATCCCAGTTACCCAGCAACTGAGGTCCTCTTTCCAGAAAGTGGAAGTGGAGCCATTCTGCTTCCCATAGGACATATTTCTACTATTCATGCTTAATTTACTCCTTAGAAAGGATTCAAGGATGTGAGACAAACACATCTATTTTATTATCTTATGTTAACAGAAAACACCGGGAGAAGCCTTGAACTCAAAAGAAGCCGGAAACCTTGATTCTCCTGTCGGCTTGACCATTGCCTTTGTGGACTTGAGCTATCCAGTTCACCTTTGAAGGTTTATGTGCCGACTCTCAAGGGCTTGGTGCTGATTTGGAACACCTACTACATTTCCCATGATATTACAAACACTCCCCAGGGTATTGGTCCGGTAATTTTCCAATAAGCACAAGTGATATAATTGGACTTCCCTGTTCCTCAGTTTCTACATCAACCTCCCACTAATGCCTCCTCAAGGAGACTAAGTAATTTGAGGGAAGGCACTTTCAGACTGTAAATATCCTCTTCCCCAACAAACGTTCATCTCACAGCAAACAAATGAATGCATGATCATAAAGAATAGACTCTTCTGATGGATTAAGGACAGTGTAAGAGTAAAGAGCTTCAGAGTCTGAAAGTGCCAGGAAGAATGATCCAAAATAAATCGGATGCATGGGAGAGAAGTTAAGATGGCCGAGGAGTCAGGAGGCCCTAGGCTTGCCTCATCCCTCCAACACAGCTAGGTAAATATCGAATCATTTTGAAACCCAAGAAATCCATCCAAGGACTGAGAGAGCAAAAATGTACAACTAGAGGTGAAAAAACTGCCACCTCACGGAAGGTAGGGGCTGCAGAGAGTTGATTTGGGGGAGAGAAGAGCTGTGGGTGCTGCAATGGGGAAGGAGCCCTAATTGGGCAGAGAGTGCGAGAGTGAGAGAGAAAGGAGAGAGGTAGAAAGAGTGAAAGCATGTGCAAGGAATTGCACAAGAAAAATCCTTCCCCAGAACCATGGACTGGGAAAGGGAGAGGGGCTGAATACCGCCAAGTTCTTCGAAAGAGCGAAGCACAGAGTTTGAAGTTTTGGAGGTCTGTGCCTTGCCGGGGTCACACGTGGTGGGCTTAGCAGTGCTGCAGTGGGGAAAGAGGGCAGACACCCAGGAGCAGGCAGTGTGTTCTGAGGAGACCCCGGGTCACACAGAGAGGAACAAGTCCCCTGCTTGGGTACATTTTGGAGAGGCGGCATAGCCCCTATGGGGGGCAAAAGACTCCGTGGGCACCAATGAGCTGCCCCATTCGCTGGAATAGGAAGAGAGTCACTGGCTGAGGGCAGTGAGCCATGGTGCCAGCTTTCTGCTGCACTTTATCATAAACTCTGAAGTTCACGCAACTGAATTCTGGGGAAAGCCAGCACCCACCACAGCGCAGCGAGACCCTCCGCCAGAGGATCAGCATGGGTCAGCACTGCGCAGATGGCTAAAATGTGGAGTTCTGAAACCCAGCCACGTGCCTGAGATAAAACACAGGAGTGCTGTGCCACCTGGCGGTGGGCAGCTCAGATGCAGCAGAATAAAGGTGGGGATCTGGCAGAAGCCAGGGACACAAGAGAGGTGATTGCTTGCTCTTCTTGTGAGGGCTTCCAGAAGAGTGACAGGTGTGAGATCCCCACTCCGGGGACAAGAGAGTGGGGCCATGCCTCTCACCAGTCAGCACTAACCAACTTCAGTGGGTAAAACAGCGCCACCAAGTGGAGGCTGGAGCCACATACGCAAGTCTCCTACCACCTCCCCTCTGCGCCCTGCAGGTAGGTGCCTCACCTCTAGGGCAAGTCTACCTGAGAATCAGCAAAGCAGGCCCCACCCCCAGAAGACTAGCACAAACCCCTCACATGCACCAAGTCTACTGATCATAGGGTACTATAAAGCTTCAGCTCTAGGGAAATATTGTTATTTTTTTTCCTTACAAAAAGAAAAGGCAATTTATTTTACATGGAACATACCTCAACATCACAAGGCAATATATGAAAGACCCACAGCTAATATCATTCTCAATGGGGAAAAAACTGAGAGCCTTTCTCCTACAGGCAGGAACAAAACACGGATGGCCACTCTCACCATTACTATTTAACGTAGTACTGGAAGTCATAGCCTCAGCAATCAGACAACAACAACAACAACAAATAAAAGGCATCCAAATCAGCAAGGAAGAAGTCAAACTTTCACTATTTGCAAATGACATGATACTCCATGTAGAAAACCTGAAAGACTCCAGCAAAAATTTGCTAGAATACATGAATTCAGCAAAGTTGCAGGGTATAAAATCAATGTACAGAAATCAGTTGCATCTCCATACACCGATAATGAAGCAACAGAAAAAAAAAATCAAGGGTTCAATCCCATTTACAACTGTATCAAAAACAGTAAGATACCTAGCAATAAACCTAACCAAAGAGGTAAGTGATCTGTACTCTGAAAACTATAGAACACTTATGAAAGAAACTGAAGAGGAGACAAAGAAATGGAAAAACATTCTATGTTCATGGATTGAAAGAACAACATTGTTAAAATGTCTATAGTACCCAAAGCAATCTCCACATTTAACGCAATCCCTATCAAAACACCACCATTTTTCACAGAGCTAGAACAAACAACCCTAACATTTGTATGGAACCTCAAAGACCCTAAATAGCCAAAGCAATCCTGACAAAGAAAAGCAGAGCTGGAGTCATCATGATTCTGGACTTCAGGCTATATTACAAAGCTGTAGTCATCAAGACAGTATGATACTGGCACAAAAACAGACACAAAGATCAAGGGAACAAAATAGAAAATCCAGAAATGCCCCCATACTATATGGTCAACTAATCTCAACAAAGTAGGAAAGAACATCCAATCAAAAAACAGACAGCCTATTCAACGACTAGTATTGGGAAAACTGGACAGCAACATGTTAGAATGAAACTGGACCACTTTCTTACCCCATACACAAAAATAAATTCAAAATGGATAAAAGACTTAAATGTGAGACAGGAAATCATCAAAATCCTAGAGGAGAACGCAGGCCACAACCTCTTTGACCTTGACCAGAGCAACTTCTTACTAGACACATCACTGGAGGCAAGGAAAACAAAAGCAAAAATAAACTATTGGGACTTAAAGATAAATGGCTTCTGCACAGTGAAGGAAACAATCAGCAAATCTAAAAGGGAGTCTATGGAATGGGAGAAGATATTTGCAAATGACATATATGATGAAGTGTTAGTATCCAAAATCTATAAAGAACTTATCAAACTCAACACCCAAAAAACAAATAATCCAGTGAAGAAATGTACAGAAGGCATACATAGAAACTTTTCCAAAGAAGACATCCAGATGGCTAATAGACACATGAAAAGATGCTCAACATCACTCACCATCAGGGAAATACAAATCAAAACCACGGTGAGATACCATCTCACACCTGTCCGGTTGGCTAAAATTAACAACACAAGAAACAGCAGGTGTTGGTGAGAATGTGGAGAAAGGGGAAGCCTCTACCACTGTTGTGGGAATGCAAACTGGTGCAGCCACTCTAGAGAATAGTATGGAGGTTCCTCAAAAAGTTAAATTTAGAACTACCCTATGATCCAGCAATTGCACTACTAGGTATTTACCCAAAGGATACAAACATACAGATTCGAAGTGGTAGAGATACCCCACCGTTTATAGAGGCATTCTTAACAATAGCCAAACTATGGAAAGAGCCCAAATATCCATCAACTGATGAATGGAAAAAGATGTGGGGTGTGTGTGTGTGTGTGTATGTGTGCATGCACACGCGCACTCCATTTCACAATGGAATATTACTCAGCCATCAAAAAGAATGAAGTCTTGGGGCATCTGGGCAGTTCAGTCAGTTAAGTACTGGACTCTTGATCTCAGCTCAGGTCATGATCTCACAATTAATGAGATGGAGCCCCACATTGGGTCTGTGCTGACAGCACAGAGTCTGCTTGGGATTCTCTCTCCCCTTCTCTGTGCCCCTTCCCCACTCATGCTCTCTCTTTCTTTGTCTCTCCAAAATAAACATTAAAAAATTAAGAAAGAAAAAGAATGAAATCTTGCCATTTGCAATGACATGGATGGAGCTAAAGTGTGTTATGCTAAGGAAAGTTAATCGGTCAGAGAAAGACAAGTACCCCATGATTTCACTCATTTGTAAAATTTAAGAAACAAAACAGATGAATGTAGGGGAAGGTGGAAAAGAGAGAGAGGGAAACAAACCATAAAAGACTGTTAACAATAGAAAAAAATTGAAGGTTGATGAAGAGAGGTGGGTAGGGGATGGACTAAATGAGTAATGGGTATTAAGGAGGGCACTTGTGTTTAATATGGGGTGTTATATGTAAGTGATGAATCACTAGATTCTACACTTGAAAACAATATTACACTATATGTTATCTAACTAGAATTTAAATAAAAATTTGAAAAGAAAAAAATAAGATAAAAAGGCATTGCTCATACATCCACAAAACAAAAAAGAAAATAAATTCAGATATTATGATTATTGCTATTGTTACAATAAAATACAATACTGTAATTAACTCTTAATGAAATTAGAGGAAGTAGAAAACATTCAAGTAGGGTACCTACATTTTCATATTCTGCTATGTCCTAATTATTAGTATTAATGCAATTAATCACAAAAAATGAGAAGTATTTTTAGTTAGTTGTAAATAAAGTACCAGAGCTGTTTATGGAAATACAATGGGAAAGTCAGAAGTTTCTAAACATTTGCAGCTGTGCATATTTGTATTTACATTAACGAAGAGAAAAATGTCTGTAGCTTAAGGACTTAATACCTGTATTATATATACTATTTCCTGACGATGTTTCTATCTAATTAAGCTGCTGGAGGGGTTTTGCATTGAACATGTAGGGTCCGTTGTGAAGGCAAAAACAAAAAACAAAGACAAAAAACAAAAAATAAACCCAAAGCGACTAAGTGGCATGCAATTGGGTAGGTCTAGCATAGAATGATACTGATTCTTTCTGAAAATAATTCTAATGGGTGTGGAGAAGAGAGATACTTCTCACAAAGTATGCTGAAAGAAGTTAAATAGTCAACTAGAACAATCTATTTTTTATGTTTATTTATTTTATTTTGAAAGAAAGAGTGAGTGGGGCCCCTGGGTGGCTCAGTCGGTTAAGCGTCCGACTTCAACTCAGGTCACGATCCCGCGGTCCGTGAGTTTGAGCCCCGTGTCGGGCTCTGGGCCGACGGCTCAGAGCCTGGAGCCTGCTTCGGATTCTGTGTCTCCCTCTCTCTCTCTGCCCCTCCCCCATTCATGCTCTGTCTCTGTCTCAAAAATAAACGTTAAAAAAAAATAAAAAAAAAAAAAAAAAGAAAGAAAGAGTGAGCAAGGAGGAGGGGCAGAGAGAGGGAGAGAGAAAGAATCCCTAGCGGGCTCCACACTGTCAGCATGTGGAACCTGATGCAGGCCTCAAACTCAAGAACCTGTGAGATCATGACTTAAGCTGAAACCAAGAGTCAGACAATTCACTGAGCCACGCAGGTGACCCTAGAACAATCTATTTTTTTTTTAAGATTAATCCATTCAATTAAAATTACCTTGCAACCAACCACTATAGTAATAATTGATTCAGGGAAGAATCACCAAATGAAGCTAAAACCATCGGGTAGAAGCATGTTGGGGAACAAGGTTTTAACACAAGTTTCAAAACATCTCCTAACAAATAACTTCTAAGTTATAAAGGGTAAAAAAGTATGTTTACAAAAGAGGAATATGGTGGACATGATTTAACCAACAATGTTGGGATAAACCACCATCACATACTTCCTGAACTGATGTATGAGAAAACTCTACATCACTTATATGGTAGTTCTCCTCCAAATCCACGACTTAAATCTAATAAACAGTCAAACAAACCGAAACTTGGAGATGGTCTAAAAAACAACTGGCTTGTGCTGCTCAAATATATTTATTTTTATTTATTTTTTTGTTTTGTTTTGTTTTGTTTTGTTTTAGAGAGAAAGAGAGGAAGCATGAGTGGGAGAGAGAGAGGGACGGGGGGAGAGAGAATTTTAACCAGGCTCCCCACTCAGCACAGAGCCCAATGTGGGGCTCCACACCATGACCCTGGGATCATGACCAGAGCCAAAATCAAGAGTGGGATGCTCCATCCACTCAGCCACCCAGGCACCCCCAAAATAGTAATGTCATGAAAAACAAAGAAAAGCTGAGAAACCAACTGAGGTTAAAACAGTCTAAAGAGACATGAAAACTAAAAGCAATGCATGATCATAGATTGGGGGGGAAAAAACGGCTATAAAGGACATAAAGTGAGATAATAGGTAAAAATTAAACATGGACCGAATATTATATAATTCTGTATCAGTGTTACATTTCCTGAGTTTCATCATTGTGTTGTAGTCATGTAAGAGAATGCCCTTGTTATTAAGAAATATACATAATATGAAGCACAGGGTCTTGGGGTCACCAACTTACTCTCAAATGTTCAGCAGAATTATAATAATTCATAAAGAAACAATGTATGGTGAGAATCTTATAACTTTTTTATTGAGTGTTTATTGTTTACCACATAATATGTCAGGCGTATTAAAGAAATAGTTCTTTTCCTGGGAGGACTTGGAACCCTAGGGGAGAGGAAGAAATGGATGAATTGTAATATTGTGGGATGAGCAAAATTATATTGAAATCTGTACAAGGTGTTGAGGAACACAGTGGGTGAGCATCCTTCTGCACTTGGTAAAGTCTTCAAAGAGCAGATGATGCTGGAGTTGAGACTTAAAGAAGGAGTAGAAATGTACAAGTGAGCAAGTGGAGAAAGGGAATTCCAGACATGGAACAGCATGAGCAAGGACTCAGAAGAGGTATTGGACACCCTGGGTAGAGCTCATCCAAGGCCTTGGGAGCTAAGGTTTTTGACCACAGGAGACCTGGTTAAGCCTTCTTGGAGCTCATACCCCCTTGCTGCACAGGCTCTGAGGGCATGCATCTAATAGAAACCTTTGGCTTTCTGAAATGCATGAACTCAGAAGGTGGGATATAAGAGGGGACCCGGGTAGAGTTTCTCAGTTTTCATCCATAAACTGCCTTAACTTCATTTAATTAAACCAGCAGTGTTTTATATACAAGTCTCCCTCAAGGTTTCTATTCTCCCTCTATGGGTCCCTCAAAAATGAAATGAAAAGATGCCATCTCTAACGTTCTATGCCACTGGTTCTTAGCCTGAGCATTGAGTCAGAATCACCCAGAGGACCTGTTAAAACCCAGCTTCCTGGACCCCATCTCCAGAGTTTCTGATGTAATAAGTCTGAGTGGTGAGAATTTGCATGCTGAGTGGAATCAAGGGACCACACTTTGAAAACCATTCTTCCATGCATTTAGCATGCAGTGGTTCCCAACCAGGCAGATGTCTGCTCCATTGACTTTCAACAGCATCTCTAGCTCCACAGGGAAGAAAACAAGTGTCTCTTATCAACTACGTGGGGAAAGGGAAGAAACGATCAATTTAAAATGTTTTCTTTATATATACATGACTGAGAGGTAAGCAGAAGCTTCAAAATTTTTAGATGAAAGATCCAATGCAAATGTGAAAAATTAATTTAACGCATTTTTCAATTTGCCTTCTAATTATACTCTATTCCCAGAAATAATGAAGAGCTATGTCCTTTCTTTTTTTTCCAAATTTTTCTGGTCATTTAAACAGGATTCTTTCAGGCAGTGTATACTTGGCTTTCTTACAAGATAGTCTTGGAGTATACCACATCTGGGCAAGAGGAAGCTCCAGGAGGCAAATAATTGGGGGACATGAACAGATTCTTCTGTACACATCACATTAGAATTCACACGGCATGTTTAACAGTTAAGAAAAACTAAAGGTTAGCCTTAACCTATTTCATAAACATTAACATTTGCTTCCGTGCCCATTCACAAATCTTATGACGGCTTGGATATATACACAACTTTGTTGTAAAATATTTGAGGGAGGCTGTGTCAAACATTTCAATGACAATTAATGTGTTATTAGGCTCAAAAAAGAAAAAAACCGTAACAAGATGCAGAATCTTGGAGCGTTGCTTCAGGGAGGGATAAGGATGACAATATCAGAGTTCAGCAGGGCCCTGACACTCCCATCAGCTGCAATAATTTCAAGATCAGCACACAATTTGTGAGGTATTTAAAATTTTGGAAGTGAATAGCATCCCAGCTTTGGGGCAGTTTTTCTCTATCTTAGGCCCTTTTCATATCCTAATTCACCTAGTTTCCCACAGTGCCTGGTTCATACATCACCTGCACCATTTGCCGTATGTATTGCCGTCAATCATTTATCTACCCCACTGGGCTGTGAACACACAGAGAGAGGAGTCTCAGCCCAAGAAATCTTTGTAGTGCTGGCTACATTGTTGAAACGAATAAATCTTTCCCTTTTATGATCATTATTTAACGTTTGAACAAACTGCTGAACGATTTAATCCAAGGAAAAAGAATATTCAAACTCTTACAACTGATGTGTAACTTATAAATTCCACCACCCCAGCGTTTCATGAGCTTGGTTTTGTCAGAGAGATGGGGATAACTACCCTGTCTTTCTCAAGTATTTCATTCAGGAAGAATGCCTGCAATCCGCTAAGCAGATCAGGCCCCTCCAAAGACGGTGGGCAGGTCACCGCACTCTGCTACTCCCTACTTCCTGTCACCAGGAAATGTAGGAAGAGCAGGTCATGATAGTGAATAAGGGCAAGATGGCCCTCTGCAATTGTCTGGTTTGGCCTCATATACCCTATCCATTATTTATTTCATGTCCTTTAAGAAGGTTGCTTCAGAATCTGTAAAGAAAGCATAGTATGGAGCAATAAAAAATTGCATAGAACTTGACTTTGAACGTTCTGGTTCAAGTTTCAACCCTGCCACGTTCTTGTTATGCAGCTTCTTGGAAGTCTCTTGAACTCGCTAAGACTCAGTCCTGGCAGCATAAACTGTGCCTTCACCCAGTTACTGACAGGGTTATTGCGGGCACAGCATAAGCTAATGGGGGGTAGCAAAAACTTTGGAGAAAGCTAGAAAACTTCAGAGGTTACTATCACTTTGTCAAGCAATAATCTACAAAACAAAAGTCCAAAAATTTAATACTTTGTCGCCTTAGAACCAAGCCTCAGAATTTTTATTCCAAGAGAAATGCATTGCTTGGACCAAAAGAGTCCTGGCTACATTTTCGCTTCATTATGTCTAGGAAATAATCACACTATGATGTAAGTGAGATTTTGGATAGTAACAGACATTTGACAGTAGTGAGAGAAGATTCCCTAAATCAGAGAAGTGGAGTACCAGGTATAACAGCAAGCTGGTGGTCACCTGGATGAGATAAGCTCTTTGTTTTTTGGGTTTTGTTTTTTTTTTTTTAATGAAATTTATTGTCAAATTGGTTTCCATACAACACCCAGTGCTCATCCCAAAAAATGCCCTCCTCAATACCCATCACCCACCCTCCCCTCCCTCCCACCCCCCATCAACCCTCAGTTTGTTCTCAGTTTTTAAGGGTGTCTTATGTTTGGCTCTCTCCCACTCTAACCTCTTTTTTTTTTCCTTCCCCTCCCCCATGGGTTTCTGTTAAGTTTCTCAGGATCCACATAAGAGTGAAAACATATGGTATCTGTCTTTCTCTGTATGGCTTATTTCACTAAGCTCTTTGAAACCTTATGTTACGAAACCTTAGCTGTCCATGTTCTTTGAGCTTAATCTTTTACTGTTGTTTCCAGGGCTTTAGCTTAAAATAACTTAAGGGCCATTGAACTTCTCTTTGTATCTTTTTTGAGTTTCTGAAATAGTGTATAATAAAATGTTTAAAGACAAACTGAAAGAATATCCACTAAATGCAGTGACACAAACTTACCTGACCCTCAGAAAGTTTACGATATTTCTTAGAGATTCCAAGATGCCCTGACTAGGCTACAAATCTTTCTGAAGTTTATAGAATTATAAGTCAGTGTGGTTTGCCAAGTCTATCAGACTTTGATGATTCTGAATGTCATTATTCCTTCCCTTTACCTGGAAGGCTGCATACTACTCCTTGGCCCGGGACACATGTGCATGCATGCGCACACGCAAGCAAACACACACACACACACACACACACACACACACACACACACACACGCGCGCGGCAGGCTCTATTCACCTTTCAAAACCCAGCTCAGGTGTCACCTTCCTAACTCAAGCTTGATGGCAAATCACTCCCTGTTCTGTTCTTCCTCTGAAGTCTGTACATTTATTTCAATGAATTATTTGGGATTTGTTAGGACTGTGTCTTTACTATTAATATATGCTCAGCACCTAGAACAGTTCCTTTCTCTGCTCTCTTTTTTCTTTCTCTCTCCCTTCCTTCCTTCTTCCCTCCCTCTGTTCATTTCTCTCAGTTCATGGCAACTGCAACCTTCTCACAGCATGGACCCAAAGCCACGGAGCTATCATTAACTCCTCTCTCACACACACCCCCTACATCCAACCTGCCAGGAAATCATGCTGGATCAACCTTTAAAGCTGTTTACACAGAAACCGATGCTCTTGTCATTTCTACCAACAGGCTGATTCAAGCCTCTCTTGCTTGATTACTACAGCAACCTCCATGGCTCTCCCTACTTCTAACCTTTCCCTCTGAAGCCTATTCTCAAAATATAACCAGAGAAATCCTTTTAAAACCTAGGTGACCTCTGCTCAGAGCCTTTCAATGGCTTCCTGTTTCATTCAGAGTAAAAAAACAAAATAGACTACAAGCTCCTATATAAACTGGCCCCCAGTTTTCTCCGACTCATTTCTCACCCTGGCACATTAGACTTGGATCACTTTGGCCTATTGGCTGTATAAGCCAGTTATACTCACTGCCTAGGGTTTTTGTACATACTGTTTATTGTTTCCTCCATCTGGAGTGCTCTTCCCCTCCTATCCCCATTTACTCACATATATCCCTATATACCCACACACATCTACACATACCCACATATATCTACATATATCCACAAATATCCACGTATCTCCTAAATATCCACTTACATCCACATATATCCATATATATTCCCACAGGTATCCATATATCTACATACTTTCCCATATGTTCCCATGTAACATTATATATCCCCATATATCCACTCATATCTATACATATCTACACATATATCCACATGGCTGATTCCCTTGCTTCCCTCAAGTCTTTGCTCAGGTATCACCTTCTCAGTGCAGTCCATCTTAGCCATTCTACTTAAAATTGCAACCTACCCTTGTTGTCCCAGCACACCCAAGCCCCCTTACCCTGCTCTGCTTTTCCTCTTTTCCTATCATCTTCTAACAGGCTATGTAATATTCATCATGGTTTTTATCAATTACCTGTAATCATGCCGCACCTTCACCTAGAATAGAAGCACTACGAGGAATCTTGTTTTCCATAACATATCCCCAGTGCATGACATACAGTAGGTGCTCAAAAAAGATTCGTTGCATAAATTCATTTGTTCAGAAAAAGAATGATTTCCTGTTCTTAAGACAGAATGTTCTAAACAAAGATTTAGAGGCATTCTTGGGAAGATTGGTGCTCCCTAGGCTATTCTTTTTTGGTAAATGGAGGACTCAAAGCCAGTTGGGTTCACTTTTATATTTTAATTCTATTTTTAATTCATTTGTATTAAAAATATAATCAGAACAAATAGCATAAAACTAAACATTTGGCAAATTTGTAGAATAAGTAAAACCAGATCACAGGCATAGTATTGGAAGGGTCTTGGTTTAAGACCTTTGAGGAATCCAAAATGGAGCCAGTCTGCAACTACAACTGTGCCCAAGGAGGCAGGAGAGAGACGCAGCCAGAGGTGAACCTTTAAAAACTCACAGTCACAAAAATCCACTTATACAGTGAGTTGCTCAAACATAAAGACACAAGATTAGGTTGGAATGTTTGGGCAAAACAATTTCCTATAGGATCTTTTTTAAAGGACTCATGGTGCTTTTATTTCAGACCAAAATATCAGGTAGATAATATTCATTATTTCACTTTCTAGCGACTCTGTAAGGGACTATATTTACTGTTTCTGCAAAAATGTAGACAGGGTTTCATTGTTCTTGGTCAGTGATGGAATAAATGCATCCACAGACCTCTCAAGGCCTATTCCTATGAGCCAGAAACTATCAGACAAAATTATGTGATGGCAGACTACTTTCAAAGGCCTGTGGCATGCACACTCTGGGTTGAAATAAAAAGGACCATCCTACATTTGCAATTCCCTGGGCTTATTTCGTAGCCTCTGAAGATCAATGCAAAAGAGAACAAAAAGTTGCTAGATTTTTCTCCTGTACTCCTGTGGAATAATTCTCAGTCAATATGTGATTCTTCCACCCCACAGAAGTCATCCTGAATGGTTGTCACCATCACTAAATTCAGTGAATTTAAATGTGTAGGTATCAACCCCAGTGACCAAAAAATTATACATAAAATCTGAACCTGATCAATTTCACATTAACCTTTCTTGAAGTTCTTTATAAAAATAATCATTTTCTTCAGCTCTAGTAAATGATATGCATGCTGATGTCCTTAGGGAGTTTACTGATGTTTCTAATTTAAAATGCATTTAAAAATAAGGTAGAGTAACACATGGCCAGAGGGATGATGTGAAAAAACAACGATATTAAAATGTTCATAGTGAATCTAAGTGGTGAGTATACATGTATTCCATGTGGATCCTTTAACTTTTGCTGTATGTTTGAAATTTTTTATTAAAAATGTAAATAACCATCTCACTTGTTTCTTAAAACTGTGTATGGTGGTCAAATGAAAAGAAACCTAGTAGTGGAGTTTCATGCATCCTGGCAAACTAGACGGAAGAAAACTTTATTTCCAACTCAAAATTGCACCTGGCATTGTTTTGAGAGAGTCATTTTTACCTAAGTTTTATATCTCTACTAAGCCTGTTTATTCCCTGATTCTTTAGTGTTTTCTTCTTCCCTTCGCCTTATGATTCTAATACTAATCTCCATGTTTAAATTCTCCCAAAGATTTGCATCAGTGAAATAATTCATGAGACATCTGTGAGTCCCCATACGTTGGTTTCCCCTTTCCACACAGATGGTAAATTCTGGACCCCATCTTAAAACATTTCACATTTTCCTGCTCCATAAAAGTTCAGAGTTACACGCCTCGTTCTGCCACAGTTTGAACCTTGAAAGTTACTCTTGCTCTGTGTGTCTAACAGAGATACCTTTTGGGTTTTTTTCCTCTGTGTCTTTGTCCCTGTCTCAATTTCTCTCTGTCTCTTTGCTATGCAAGATCTCTCTTTCAGTCTCTATCACTTTCTCCTCTGTTGGTCTGTCATTGAGTCCCTGTCTCTCTCTGCCTGGAAGTGAAAGAGAAGCAGTGTATTTGCAAAAATACATAGAAACAAACTAGAGTTCCCACCTACCCAACTCTCCCAGGGAAAAGGAATTTCCTCCTACCTGGCAAAACCTTTGCAACTTGTCCTTTTAATTCCTCCTTCTTGTCTTCATCCCTTAAGAAGCTGTTTGAGCCTTGGGAATTCCCTAGAGCACAGGAAGCCTCAAGGGTACAAAGACACACCAGCTTTTCCGGTATTTAATACTCTCCTGGGGGAAAGGGAATGGGGGGGGTGGTGAGGGGAGGAGCAAAAACGATGTTTATGATGACTGACGCATTGCTTGTTCTTATGTGTGCTTTATTGCCATTAAATCAAAAGGATCTTTCACTCTGTAAACACTGATCCTAAAAATGAATACAAAGAGTTCCCAGGGAGAGTATTCTCAAAAAATAGTAATAATAATAATTTTTAAATAATATAAATGAAACTAACCTTTTTCAAATTTAATTTAAAATTCCTAGAATAAAAATTAATCCTAATTATCCTTATTTCAATTATTTACTCTCCACCTGAAGTCTCTAGACTATGAGCCGCTTGAGAGCAGGAACAGGTATAATTCATCTTTGGGTCACTCATATCCCCTGGATATCCCCTAGCAAAGAGTCTTGTACATACTAGGTCTCAAAACAGCAGATATAATGGATGGATGGATGGATGGATGGATGGATGGATGGATAGGTGGGTAAATCAATGAACTGAACAATGGCAAACACTCCCTGCATTGATAACAAGGTAAAGCTCTTAGAGCATCTGGATGCTCATACCAACCAGATTAGGGATCAGGATGGAGTCAAAGGAAATAGAGAAGTATTTTTGTGTGTGCACATACATGAGTTAAACAATTAAGCTTCTGTAACAAGAGACGTAATAACCAAGATCGTTTCCTTCTCACATAGTTCAGTCCAAGGTGTCTATTCCAGGTCAGCAAGAGGCTTTCCTCCACATAGTCATTCAGGGACCCAGGCTAATATTCAACATGTGGCACCTGAGGTTTCTGCAAGTACCACCAGGGTAGCCAGTAGGGAGGGTGAAAGAGCTAACTCTGCACACTGCCTCCTAAACAAGTGAGGCAGAGGTTGCTCATAGTTCTTCCACTCACATTCTGCTGGTCAGACCTTAGTCACACAGCCACATCCAGCCGCAGATACTTGAGATCTTATTTCCAGCTAGGCAGCTATGTGCCTTGCTCAACTGTTACCATAAAAGAAGGAGAGGGAGAATGGAGGGGGAGGTGGGGGTGGTCAGCAACCATTTCCATCACATTTTGTATACATGTTTTTCACCATTATCTCAAAATCTGAAGACCCGTACTTGGAATGCAGTGTTGTTTTGTTTCTGGCATGAGTATTCAAGGAAGTGGGGTCAAATGAAGTTTCTCAAAATAAATTGTCAATAGAAGGACAGTGTGTCATTAGCGGAGTTGAATGCAAGCTTCTCTGTGTTTTTCCGGGATTGTTAAATTTGACATAAAACCTAGAGAGTCTCCTCCACAGAGGATAACTTCCAAAATGATAGGTTAGTTCACTCTTCATCAATTGTCCCTTCATTATTCATGAGGTGTGGATAACAGGGGCAAAGTTTTGCTCTACGCGGAAATAGAGTCACTTCATATATAGCTAAGAAACAGTAAGAGCTCACTAAATAGTCTGATTCCCTGAGGGAAATAATCAAACTATCATATGTAAGATTCTTCAGCGAAAACAGTGAAGTGCAGATATTTAATGCCATATGATGCTTTCAGTCTTTTGTTCCCTCCTGCTCAGGAAGTCATGTTCTCCCCTCTGACTCACCCACCCAACAGCATCCCGCTCCTCTGTCTCCCTTTCATTCCCCAAAGAGGTAGCTTAGACCCCAAGATAGGTTTAGGCTCAAGGTCTTAAACTCTAACACCGACCCTGGTTAAATAGCAAGGTCCTTATTTATTCTGTTACTTCAGAATTCACCATTTGGCTGTGCTCTGTATCCTCTCTTTGACCTTCAAGCAATATTTCTGCTTCTCCTTGTGTGCTATCCCCCCACCAGGAAGAAGCTGGCTTCTTGGGTTCCCCCAAAAGCAGACCCTGAGACAAGGACTTCAGTGTAGGCAATTTATTTGGAAAGCCATGTGAGGAAGCAAGAGAGGGAATATGGAAAGTAAGACCTGAAAGAATAAAAGCCAAAATTTGCCTTAATGTATGTGTTAACTCTGTAGGCAACTGAGGTTCAGTCTCACTGTGGACCCTCTGAAAAACTCAGAATATCCCTCAGAACCATCCCAGTGAGAGACAGCTTGGATTTCATCACTAAATGCCGTCTCTCGGTGGTTGAGAACTACAGGGGTAGGGGGAATGGGAAGGATGAAGTCCTGGGCACTTCCAAGCCGCCCTGTGAGCAGACTGAGTAAGCCTCCTTGGCAATCAAAAAAGCCCTCCCTCAAGTGGAGAAGCTGGAAGGCTGTGGTGGGCAACTGTACGCATGCTCAGAAACTGTGCTGGGCTGCAGGGGAGCTCAGAGATGCATTGAGTGGATCTGGAGCATGGCACCAACAGTGTCTCCTACGCGTGCCAACTTCTTCAGAACAAAGTCTCCTCTCCTCAGGACCCCAGATTCCTCCTCCCACTGACTGTTCTCCCCATGGGTAGAACCAGATTCCCAAGCTCAGAGTTCACAACTTCCTCCTCTTTGCTCTCACAAACGTGTATGACAAAATCCACTGTTGCCCTCACCCTGGCTCACGGAGTTTTGTTTTTTTTTTTTTTCCTTACTCATTGTATCCATCACTAAATTGTGAGCTGCTCAAGGGTAGAAACTCTATCTCCTTTGCAAAGATTAACACACAGTAGGAGCTCCACAAATATCTGCAGAGTGAATAAATGACAAATAATTGCCTCAATAATATACAGAAACTCCAAAGATCCTTCAACTTCTCTTTGTGAATGACATGACATTTCCACCTTAACTCACTCCTTGATATTGGCTACAAAAGCTGTGCTGTTATTTCAAGAGAGACCCTGATCAAGCATATATCTGATAAGTAGAAGAGAAAGAATCTCTTCTATGAAGCTCTGGGAGGAAAAAAAAAAATGCTTTTGTTAATTAACAAAAGGACATGAAAAAACTTGTTCTCTAAAATCATTGACTGTCAGAAACTGCTGTTTGAAATCACATTTAGTGAGAATGAAACACCTCTTTTTTGCCTAGAGGATCTAAGTCATTTTAACACAGAAAAACAGCCTGGATTTCCAACCCAGATCCAGAGCTTCAGATAAGGGTTTTAAACACAACATTCCATACTTATCTCAACTGTGTAGTTTCCCAGGAAACAGGACCCTGAGTTCTCATCTCAGCCCAGGCCCAATGTCAACTCTTAATACACCCCCACCGCTTTGCTCTGAGTGAGCCTATCACTGCTTTGTTGAAATTTTACTTAAACCCCACCATTTCCCCAAATACTAGAACAAGCTTGTGTCTTCCTTTGGTGAGGTGTCCTATCATCCTTTTGGTGCATGAGTCCCCTTGCTCAGCAGGTTAACTTTGTTGGATGATAAGTGTCTCCTTGGTGGTTTTTATCAGATGGACTTTATCACCTCTGGCCAATTTGCTAGTAGCACAAATTGATCAAGGTTGCTAGTCATTACCATGGACAGCCCTTAGAGAGAGACACTGAGAAGACTGGGCACATAAACTTTGGTCAGGAGCTAAGTCATAATTTTTTTTGGAAGACCTAGGGCTTTGACTGTATAACGAACTTTTGAGAAGGGCAAATTTATATGGTAGACCCAAACCTAGAGTAGAAGGGAAAAAGAGAACAACCAGGACAAGGTAAAACAATCATTTACTTTTTGCCCACCTGGAATGATAACCAGCCACCTTGTGAGAAACTTCCATTCCAACCTCTGTTCCAGTGGGAACTGTAGTCCCCACCCCATGATTGGTCTAGGAATCAGCATGTGACCCAAGACTGGCCAATCAAAATTCTTCCTTAGATTTTCCCCCCAACATCTCAGTTATAAAGCTTTAAAAGCATAGGGGCACCTGGGTAGCTCAGTCAGTTAAGCATCTGACTTCGGCTCAGGTCATGAT
The DNA here is from genome assembly GCF_018350155.1 of Leopardus geoffroyi. NCBI lineage: Eukaryota > Metazoa > Chordata > Mammalia > Carnivora > Felidae > Leopardus > Leopardus geoffroyi. The sequence continues at coordinate 132,697,467 of NC_059333.1, forward strand.
CTCATAGTTCGTGAGTTCAAGCCCTATATCTGGCTCTGTGCTGACAGCTCAGTGCAGCCTGGAAAGTGCTTCAGATTCTGTGTCTCCCTCTCTGCCCCTCACCTGCTCACGCTCTGTCTCTCAAAAATAAACACTAAAAAAAAAAACTTTAAGATATGATGCTGAATTTGTCTGTTGCCATGGTTTCAACTTCATGGGCAGCCAGCCTGACCTCAAAACGCAAAGGAAAGCAGAGATGAAACTCTGAGGGCATTCAAGTACCTGCCCTTCTACTGTTTTTGTTTGTTTGGGGGTGGTTGTTTTATTTTGATTTTTGTCATTTGTTAACTCAGAATCATCATTATGACACTTAGGTAGACACAATCTAAAACTTTTTCCAGGGTCCAATATTAGATTTTCTTACTTGAGTTTTATTCCCTCTCTGCAGATGCAAGCCTGCATGTCTTTTTGTCAATGAACACCAGATAATTCAACATCTCTTCCTGTTTTCTTTTGCTACCAGGAATCCTAGAGTCAAATACAATATTCAGCAGCAACAAATATTTGTGCAGTTTACAAAATTTAGCCCTGGAAAGGATCTTTCAGATCATCTAGTCAAATCTCATTATTTTGCAGGGAAAACTTGAGGTCATAAAAGGTGACGCAATTTTCCCAAGAAACACATAAGCAATTAATGGTAATTTTCTTCAATAACTAATGACCTCTACTCACTCTACTGCTGTTATATTCTCTCTGCTCTTCTACCTGAAAACTGCCTTAAATAACCATCTCCATTTTCATCTTCACTAATGGGAGGACAGATGGCAGAGGATGAAGGGATGATTCTAGGAAATTATGGAGGGAAAGGGGCACCTATAACAGAATTTAACCAAGGAGTAAATATTTTTCAGGCCCTACTGAAAGCCTGGAAGTTTACATGAGAGATGGAGTTCACAGTGATTCCAGAAAGGCAAGGGATTATTGAGGAGCCAGGGAAGAGAGTTTTAAGGCTGTCAAGAGAAGACTTAGGCTTGGTGCTATACACAGGAATTCCTAAAAAATGATTACAGCTCTAGTACTCTGAAAACTTAAAGACATTTACATGCGACTCATGGAATGAGTCAGGCAATGCTAGTCACAAGTGTGTAACTTGGTGTATTCAATTAAAGGTGTATAACAGCCAGCCTGCAACAGAATCTCAGATGTAAGCCACCCCTCACAAGCCCTTCATGGATGAGAAATAGCAAGAGGGGAAGTGATGCAAGAAATGTCATCTGTGATTCATAATGTCTTTATGAAGTCTTCAGGAGGTAAGATGCTGGCTGCCATGAAGAAGATGGATAATTGTCAACTCCATGAACCAACATCAGACCCCATCAGAAGAATATGCCTTAGCGAACAAACTAACTTCATTGGTAACATCAGCCTTGTCCCCCTCTCAAACATCTCTTGATCTGGAAGCTAGAAGGGACACTCAGGACCACAGTCTTGTCCTCCATCCTCATCCCTATAAACAGAGACCTAAAGACCTTCTTCATTTGGGGCCAGAAAGGAAGGTATGAGGATTTTTGGATCCCCAAAGATGAAGAACCCCAGTCATCACCAACAAATGCGAGCTGAAAATTCACAGTGGGAGTGGTACTTCATTGGCTCTTGGAATCCAGACTAATCCCAAACTCTATGTTCTTTGGAGAGACAAGATTTCTGCACCCATGACAAAGAGCAGATAGGAAGGAATTAAGAAACAAAACGCAAACAAAAAGAACAGCCTATCTTCATATAGTCAAAGCCTACACTTTTGGTCATTCATGTAATATCATCATTTTTAAATTTTTTTTTTCAACGTTTATTTATTTTTGGGACAGAGAGAGACAGAGCATGAACAGGGGAGGGGCAGAGAGAGAGGGAGACACAGAATCGGAAACAGGCTCCAGGCTCTGAGCCATCAGCCCAGAGCCTGACACGGGGCTCGAACTCACGGGGACCGTGAGATCGTGACCAGGCTGAAGTCGGACGCTTAACCAACTGCGCCACCCAGGCGCCCCCATCATTTTTAAAACTATATCCAGAATATTCAGTAATTCTGTAACACAACTTCATCAGGCTACAGGGCAAGAGATCCAAACCCATTGTGGGAGAAAAATAATTTGTTTTATGTCACATATTTAATGTTTATTTAGATAGAACTTATGGAAGGAAGAATAACAGTCCTTCCTAAAAAAAAAAAAAAAAAAAAAGTTCATTTTCATGCTATGACTTGCTAATTACAATAAGATCAAGAGATCATAGTCAGGGGATCAGTGATCCCAAGGTTAGCCATAAATTCAATCTCAATGACAAACATAGCTTTCAACTTTAAATGATAAACACTGCAGGCTATAATAAATATTCTAACAAATGTAGTTCCTCATAACACAAACTAATGATCCCAAGGTTACTAATCAACAATCTTTCCAAGGTTTATATTAAGTAAACTTTTGAGTATTACAGGAAACTCTGCCTTTCTAGAAAACTGACTTAGCCTGAAAGTCAACTTTATGATGCCAAGATATAGGTTAAAAGCATGCTTAATCCCATTTTTTGAAGTTTCTGCATAAATCTTTTTTAATTATCATAATCTACATAAAGCAGTGCTTTCCATTTTCAAAGCACTTACTATTTTTTCAAAGTTACTGCTATGGAAATTATCAAACTTTGACTCAAAGATATTCTGACTGACTTATTATTTAATTCCTACACAAGCCAGATAGAGCTCAGTAAATTTTCCCATATCCTGAGTGTGATGCTATGAAAAATTCTTTAAAACATTTTCCCACAGTATGGCATGTAGGTTTTGGTTTTCATCTACACCCTAGGAGAAGTGTATTGCCCTAATCTGAATGGTCAAGTAGCACTTAATCAAAAGGCCACACACCAGAGATGGCTACCACCAGTGTTTTAGATGTTTTTATCTCCAACACCAGGTATTTTGTTAATTAACATGACCATTGGAAATGGATTCTTTGGTGAAATCAGTGACGTCCTACATATGGGAATTTCCACATATGCTACAGATGCTTCCCATCATTATACAAACAGGATATAAGAATTTAACAAGCCTGGTATATTTTTGGAAATGTTGCCTGAGAGATGATTCTCAAAAGTTCTGGGTCTGGCCCCTGATTTAAAAGGATTCTTGGTTCCCTCACTTACCTAAACAGTGAGCCAAACCATATCCCTAGAACATTGTCATGTTAGAGAGACTTTCTTTTGTGCAAGGTGCTATCAAGAGCTACTACAAATGGTGCCTGGGTGGCTCAGTCAATTGAGCATCTGACTCTTGATCTTAGCTCAGGTCTTGATTTCAGGGCCATAAGTTCAAGCCCCACATTGGGCTCTGCACTGAGTATAAAGCCTACAGGGAAAAAAACAAAAAGACCAAACACAAAACACAAAACAAAACAAAAACAAAAACAAGAAAAAAAAACTCCTACAAGATAAAGAACTAGAACTTTCCAGATCTTGCCAAGCAGGTGGTCTGTAAACTAACTCTAATTCCAACTTTACTCTGCTCGTTTGTTCCTGCTTAAGCATAAATGTCTAACTGCATAAATGTAACCTGAAACTTGCTCTCTTAGAACTTAATATAAAGACTTATATCTAGACTTACAGCTCTAGCTTCTAAGTATTGGACACAATAGATATTAATCAATAAGTAAAACAAAATAAAAACAAAGGGCATAATAATTATGAACAACCATGTCCACTTAAATCAGGTTTTAATACTGAGGCATCTACCTTTATTTTGTGGATTTTTTTTTCTCTGCTAAGTTATAACAGGAATTTAAACAGCTTATAATATAATGGTACTTCAAATAACAAACACAAAACAAAAGAAGGGAGGAGTTAAGCTGGCAGAGGAGTAGAGGGACCCCAAGCTTGCCTTGTCCCTCAAACACAGTGAGATAAATATCAAATGATTGTGAATATCCGAGAAATTGATCGGACAACTGAGAGAACAAAACTGCACATACACAAGTAGAAAAATGACCACCTCATAGAAGGTAGGAGCTGCAGAGAATTCATTTGGGCAAGAAAGGGGCTACAAGTGCTTTTAAGGGAAAAGAACCCTGATCACAAAGAGAGGAGCAAGGGAGAAAGAGAGACAGTGAAAACATGCACAAGTGCTTCCACAAGAAAAACTCTTCCTAAACCCATTGATTGGAAAAAGGAGGGGGGGGGGGGATAAATAACCACAAGTTTTAATAAGCAACATAGAGCAAAGTCTGAAGTTTTAGAGGTCTGCACCATCACCAGAGTCATGCCTGTGGGCTTAGCAATGTTCCGGTGGGGAAGGAGGGCAGAGACTAGGAAGTGGGCAGCTCCATCTGAGTCATATGGAGAGAAACAGTTCCTGGGTCACATGGGGAGAAATAGTTCCTCTTCTTGGAGTGATTTGGGAGAGGTGGCATGGCCTCTTTGGGGACAAAAGACCCTGAGGGCACCATTGAGCTGCCCCATTCACTAGCATAGGAACAGGGACTCTGACTGCGGGCAGTGAGCCTTGGTGCCGGCTTCCTGCTATGCTTTACCATAAACTCCAAGGTGCTATGTGGTTGACCGACCATTTTTCTGGCCAGGAAAAAACAGCTCCTGGCCACAGCACAGGGAGGACCTCTGCCCGAGAATCATTATGGGTCTGTGCCATGAGGGTCCCTGAAGTTTGGAGTTTTGAAACCCACCTGCACCTAAGATAAAACACAGGGGAACCAGGTGGACAGCTCAGACACAGGGAGAAGGCAGAGATCTGACACAAGCTAGGGACACAGGAGGGGTGATTGTTTGCTCTTCTATGAGGGCTTCCTGAGGAGTGGTGGGCGCAAGCTTGTCTACAGAGGGAAAAGATAAGTATTGGATTACGAATGTAGACAAAGGGTATTCAGCAACTCCTTAAAGCATAATAACATTCATATCATAGGAGTCCCAGAAGATGAAGAGAGAAAAAAAAGGGGCAGAAGGTTTATTTGAACAAATTATAGTTGAAAATTTCCTTCAACCGGGGATGGAAGCAGACATCGAAATCCAAGAAATAGAGAACTCCCATTAAATTCAACAAAAGCCAGCCATCACTAAGACATACCATACTCAAATTCACAAAATACAAAGACAAAGAAAGCATCCTAAAAGCAGCAAGGGGGGAAAAAGTCCTCACCTATAAGAGAAGACAGATCAGGTTTGCAGCACATCTGTCCACACAAACTTGACAGGACAGAAGGGAATGACATGATATAATGAACATGCTGAATGGGACAACTAGGCAGCCAAGAATACTTTATCCAGCAAGGCTGACATTCAGAATGAAGGGAGAGATAAAGAGTTTCCCAGACAAACAAAAACTAAAGGAGTTCATGACCACTAAACCAGCCCTGAAAGAAATACTAAAGGGGACTCTTTGCGGGGGGGTGGGGGGACCAAAAGCAACAAAGAGCATTACCAGAAACACCAACTCTACAGGTAACACAAAGGCATGAAATTCACATCTATCAATAATCACTCTGAATGTAAATGGACTAAATGCTCCAATCAAAAGACATAGGGTATCAGAATGGATAAAATAACAGGATCCATCCATAGGTTTCCTACAAGACACTCATTTTAGACACAAGGCACCTGCGGATTCAAAGTGAGGGAATGGATAACAATCTATCATGCTAATAGACATCAAAAGAATGACAGAGTAGCCATACTTATATCAGACAATCTAGACTTTAAACCAAAGACTGTAAAAAGAGATGAAGAAGGGCATTACATCATAATTAAGAGGTCTACCCACAGAGAAGATCTAACAATTATAAATATTTATGACAACTTGGAACACCCAAATATGTAAATCAGTTAATCACAAACATAAAGAACTCATTAATAATAATACAATAATAGTAGGGGGATTTGAAACCCCACTTATAGCAATGGACAGATCACCTAAGCAGAAAATCAACAAGGAAACAATAGCTCTGAATGACACACTGGAATGGATGGACTTAACAGATATATTCAGAACATTCAATCCTAAAGCAGCAGAATACACATTCTTCTCACATGCACATGGGACATTCTCCAGAATAGATTACATACTTGGTCACAAATCAGGCCTCAACAAGTACAAAAATATTGAGCTCATACCATGAATATCTTCTAAACACACGCTATGAAACTTGAAGTCAACCACAAGAAAAAAATTGGAAAGACCACAAATACATGGAGATTCAAGACCATCCTCCTAAAGAATGGTGGGATTGACCAGGAAATTAAAGAAGAAATTAAAAAGTACACAGAAGCAAATGAAAATGAAAATACAACAGTCCAAAACCTTTGGGATGCAAACGTAGTCCAAAAAGGGAAGTATATTGCAATACAGGCCTACTTCAAGAAGCAAGAAAAGTCTCAAATACACAACCTAATCTTACACCTAAAGGAGCTGGAAAAGTAATAGCAAAGAAAGCCTAAAGCCAGCAGAAAAGGGGAAATAATAAAGACTAGAGCAAAAATAAATGATATACAAACAAACAAACAAACAAACCAGTAGAACAGATCAATGAAACTAAGAGCTGGTTCTTTGAAAGAATTTATAAAATTGATAACCCCCTAGCCAGACTTATCAAAAAGAAAATAGAAAGGACCCAAATAAACAAAGTCACAAATGAAAAGGAAAGATCACAACCAACATCACAGAAGTACAAACAATTATAAGAGAATATTATGAAAAAGTATATGCCAACAAATGGGCAACCTGGAAGAAATGGACAAATTCCTAGAAACATAAAAACTACCAAAACTGAAACAGGAAGAAATAGATAATTTGAATAGACCCGTAACCATCAAAGAAATTGAAACACTGATCAAAAATCTCCCAACAAACAAAAGTCAAGGGCCATATGGCATCCCAGAAGAATTCTATCAGACATTTAAAGAAGAGTTCATACCTATTCTTCTCAAACTGTTCCAAAAAATAGAAATGGAATGAAAACTTCCAAACTCATAAGGACAGCATTACCTTGATTCCAAAACCAGACCAAGATGCCATTAAAATGGAGAACTATAAGCCATATCCCTGAGGAACATGGATGCAAAAATTCTAAACAAGATACTAACAAATAGAATCCAACAGCACATTAAAAGAATTATTCACCATGACCAAATGGGATTTATTTGGTTCAGTATCTGCAAATCAATCAACGTGATACACGATATTACTAAAGAGAATAAGGACCATATGATCTTCTCAATAGATGCAGAGAAAGCATTTGACAAAATATAGCATCCATTCTTAATGAAAACCCTCATTAAAGTAGGAATTGATCAACATCATAAAGCCACATATGAAAGACGCACAACTAATATCATCCGCAATGGGGAAAACCTGAGAGCCTTTCCCCTACAGGCAGGAACAAAACAGGGATGGCCACTCTCACCATTACTGTTTAACATAGTACTAGAAGTCTTAGCCTCAGCAATCAGACAACAAAAAGAAATAAAAGGCATCTAAATCAGCAAGGAAGAAGTCAAACTTTCACTATATGCTCACAACATGATCCTGTATGTAGACAACCTGAAAGACCCCACCAAAACATTGCTAGAACAAGACACAGATTCGGCAAAATCGCAGGATATAAAATCAATTTACAGAAATTGGTTGCATCTCTATACACCGATAATGAAGCAACAGAAAAAAAAAAAAATCAAGGGTTCAATCCCATTTACAACTGTACCAAAAACAGTAAGATACTTAGCAATAAACCTAACCAAAGAGGTAAGTGATCTGTACTCTGAAAACTATAGAACATTTATGAAAGAAACTGAAGAGGACACAAAACAATGGAAAAACATTCCATGCTCATGGATTGAAAGAACAAACATTGTTTGTTAAAAGAACAAACATTGTTAAAAGAATATTGTTGCATTTAATGCAACCCCTATCAAAACCACCAGTATTTTTCACAGAGCTAGAACAAACAACCCTAACATTTGTATGGAACCTCAAAGACCCTAAATAGCCAAAGCAATCCTGACAAAGAAAAGCAGAGCTGGAGTCATCATGATTCTGGACTTCAGGCTATATTACAAAGCTGTAGTCATCAAGACAGTATGATACTGGCACAAAAACAGACACATAGATCAAGGGAACAAAATAGAAAATCCAGAAATTCCCCCATACTATATGGTCAACTAATCTTCAACAAAGCAGGAAAGAATATCCAATCAAAAACAGCCTATTCAACAACTAGTATTGGGAAAACTGGACAGCAACATGTTAGAATGAAACTGGACCACTTTCTTACACCATACATAAAAATAAATTCAAAATGGATGAAAGACCTAAATGCGAGACAGGAAACCATCAAAATCCTAGAGAAGAACACACCCACAACCTCTTTCACCTTGACAGGAGCAACTTCTTACTAGACACATCACCAGAGGCACGGAAAACAAAAGCAAAAATAAACTATTGGGACTTCAAGATAAAAAGCTTCTGCATAGCGAAGGACATAATCAACAAAACTAAAAGGCAACTAAAAGGCAGCCTACAGAATGGAAGAAGATATTTGTAAATGACATATCTAATAAAGGGTTACTATCCAAAATCTACAAAGAATTTATCAAACTCAACATCCAAAAAACAAATAATCCTGTGAAGAAATGGACAGAAGACACCCAGATGGCTAACAGACACATGAAAAGATGCTCAATATCACTTATCATCAGGGAAATACAAATCACAACCACAATGAGATACCATATCATACCAGTCAGAATGGCTAAAATTAACAACACAAGAGACAACAGGTGTTGGTGAGGAAGTGGAGAAAGGGGAACCCTCTTACACTGTTGGTGAGAATGCAAACTGGTGCAGCCACTCTGGAAAACCATATGGAGGTTCCTCAAAGAGTTAAAGATAGAATTACCTATGATCCAGCAACTGCACAGCTAAGTATTTCCCCAAAGGATCCAAGAATACAGATTTGAAGGCATACATGTACCCTAATGTTTATAGCAGAATTATCAACAACACCCAAATTATGGTAAGAGCCCAAGTGTCCACTGACTGATGAATGAATAAAGAAGATGTGGTATACACGCCCCCCCCCCACACACACACAATGGAATATTGCTCAGCCATCAAAAAAATGAAATCTTGCTGTTTGTAACAATATGGCTGGAGCTATAGTGTATTATACTGAGTGAAATAAGTAATTCACAGAAAGACAAATACCATATGATTTTACGAATTAAAGAAACAAAACAGATGAACGTATCTGGGTAGGGAAAAAGAAGGGGGGGAAACAAATCATAAGAGACTCTTAAATACGTAGAAGAAACTGAGGGTTGCTGGAGGGGGTATGGGTAGGAGATGGGCTAAATGGGTGATGGGTATTAAGGAGGGTACTTGTTGTAATAAGCCCTGGGTGTTGTATGTAAGTGATGAATCACTGAATTCTACTCTTGAAATCAATACAGCACTGTATGCTAAGAAACCAGTATTTAAATAAAGAAAAAAAAAAAAACAGACCAATTAAGAAAAAAATAAGAATGGAGAAAACTGAGTAAAAACCTGTGGGCTGAAAAGAGGAAGAACAAATGAGCATAGGACTTAATATTGAACTTCCTAACAGGGCAAGAGTTGGGTGATTGGTCCAGAACAGTTCCTCAAAACAATCCCAGTCCATCCCAGCGATGCTGCACCTGAATAGTATGACCCTCGTGAGCCTTTTTGGGTTCATGACCTTCATTCTGAACTGCTCACCACACCTTTCCTAGGGCTCTTCCTGTCGGCTGGCATCTGACTGGTTTCCTGTTCGCTGCCTCAGCTTCCTCCTCGGACCTAAAAACACTCAGTATGCTTTGCCCAAACATAATTTGAAGGTTATCATAATTTTCATACAAATGGTAATAAGCACACTCAAAGTTGTATTCAATTCATTAATGTGGGAACTAGCAGAAAGGCAAAGACAGTTCTAGGAGGCTATGAGAAATTTGGTTCATATGGTCAGATGTACAATGTTGAGGAACGCCACACAAGGCAATAAAACTGTAATGTCTGAGTAATCTCCTCTACTGGACAAGAAAAAAAAATCCACTGTTAGTTTAATGCAACTTAATCTCTAACTTTTTAGAGCTGTGCAATGAATGGGATCTAATCAACTTGTGAATAGCAAATCAAACAAAGTTCCATTCCCTGAGCTTCAGATGATCCTGAGGCAGGCTTAGAAAATGCTCTAGCTGGGGCGCCTGGGTGGCACAGTCGGTTAAGCGTCCGACTTCAGCCAGGTCACGATCTCACGGTCCATGAGTTCGAGCCCCGCGTCAGGCTCTGGGCTGATGGCTCAGAGCCTGGAGCCTGTTTCCGATTCTGTGTCTCCCTCTCTCTCTGCCCCTCCCCCATTCATGCTCTGTCTCTCTCTGTCCCAAAAATAAATAAAAACGTTGAAAGAAAAAAAAAAAAAAAAGAAAAGAAAATGCTCTAGCATGCCATTTAAAATGTCAGACAATCATCTTTTTACTTCCTTCTCAGGTTTTAGATAATTCTCCTGAACACTTCCTTTTTTCCTAATGTCGGTCAACCAACAAGTGACCTGTTTTCCCTCTGATTGTGCTGCCAGGAGCAACCCCCAACAACCCCACTTGCACACGCACACATGACATTGCCTCCCATTGCTGGGGCAGAGCCATGAGGTTTGCTCTAGCTGTCCTGATAGGCCTTATCTACTACCTTTCCTTGCTCAACAGTAGGAGGCCAGTTCATGGGTGGAGCAACACGTTTCCAGACCCTGCAGACCTAAGGATCTCACATGCTCATCGTTATAAAAACCTCTGGTGGATTCTGATTCCATTAATCTTCGGTGGCGTTTGGGTATTTTTAACAATCATCCTCAAGGCATTCTTGCTTTTCTGCTTCCCACCTCTGCTTCCCTCCTGATTCATTTACTTCACATGCTCTTGGTTCATGGGAATGTGCAGGAGGATAAGCTATTTACAAACTTATACATGCTATTAGTCTGTCCTTCCCTACCTCCCACCCTGATCGGCGGGATGGCACTAAGATATTTGCCCCCTTCTCCAGGCAACCTCCTGAACTAATCAAAAATCCTTTGTTTCAGCACAACTGAGGATTCAACCAGGCGTTTGCAGGAAGAGATGACAGGGGCCATTATCTGGATTGAGAAAGGAGGCAGAAATGCCGTGAGACTATACTCTTAGAGTGGGGTTTGGGGTCTCCACACAGGACAGACTCTGGGCCGGGCATGCCCGGTAAGCCCCAGTAGATGGGGGCCCATGCAGGGGGCCTGAAGAGTGCCTCCTTAGCTTGCTAGGAGCCAGGTGGGAAAACCAGTCCTGAGGATGGCCACCACTATGGAACTCAAGGAGTCACAGTCCGAGGGAGAGCACCTTGGACTCATGACCCCCTCCTCGCTCCAAGCTGAGAATTTGTATTTGACCCTGCAGAGACGAGAACCTCAGTAATATCTGAAGTTAAGTTTCCTGCCAGCCAGGTAGAGGGATCCTTGGAAGAGGTCACCACAGTGAGAGAAAAAAGTACAGAGTTGAGAGCAGGGACGCTGGGGCCAGATAGTTCTAGGTTTCAATTCTGGCCCTGCCCCTTATTAGCTGTGTGACTTGGGCCAGTTATTTATTCTGAAACTCAAATGCAGTGGAGTAAAAGTCACACCTGCTACATCTACAGCCCTCAGCAGGGATGAACTACGTCCTTAAGAACAATTTTAGGGGCACCTGAGTGGCTCAGTCAGTTAGGTGTCCAATTTCAGCTCAGGTCATGATCTCACATTTCCTGAGTTTGAGCCCCACATCGGGCTCTCTGCTGTCAGGGCGGAGCCTGCTTCAGACCCCCTGTCCCTCTTTCTCAAAAAAAAAAAAAAAAAAAAAAAAAAAACTTAGGGACACCTGGATGGCTCCGTGAGTTAAGCACCCAACTCTTGGTTTCAGCTCAGGTCACAATCTCGCGGTTCGTGGGTTCAGGCCCCATGTCAGGCTCTGTGATGACAGTGTGGGGCTTGCTTGAGATTCTCTCTCCTTCTGCTCTTCCCCCACTGGTTCATTCTCTCTCTCTCTCTCAAAATAAATAAACTTTAAAATAAATAAACTTAAAAAAATAATATTACCCATCGGCAAAAGTGTCTTACTTCTGACTGTTTCTCACTTTGTTCTGCAGGAAGTTGAGTGCCTAACATTTAAGCTTGTTTCTGCAAAGCTGCTGCGGAGTCGGTGCAGGGTGGGGTTGGTGGAGAGATTTGGACAGAGTATGCAGGAATTTGACTTAAGACCTAAGGAAGGAAATATATACAGATATAAATATATGTACGTATATGTATTATCCCTCTCTATGTTCAGCTGTTTGATGATTTATTTAATTTACAAATTATCTGTGCAGCTGAATTTATTTTTTTTAATCTTTGTGCTGCACACACATGCACGCACACACACACACAATACATGTCCCAGGGTATTAACAAAAAATCTAAAAAATACAACAAGCCTAAAGGAAAAATAAACATCACCCATAACACAACCCATCACTCAGAAATAGCCTCAGGGATCCTTTTAAAAAGGAAAATGTGCCTTGTTTTGCTCTTTGAAGGTTGTTTTCCTTCCTGTGTTTGGAAGTGGTGTGAGATGAGCCAGGCACTGCCCAGAGGGGGAAAAAAAAGAATGGCCCAGAGGGCAGAGATGAAGACTTGGGTTGGCCACATGACCACCAGCAGCTGGGTTGATCTCTCTGATCTACACAGCACGGCCACCGGCAGGGTTTTCTTGTAGGTCTTTCCTGAATCCAAAGGATAAAAGCTGAACTTTCAGCAAATTTTAGCCTCTGGCTCCAGCTTCTGAACACAATGCTGGAGATGTCAGTCTTTCTGCAAAGCTCATTTAAAATCTGGAATGAATGAGCTGATTGCCAGAGGAAAGAGGAAAAAATCTGTTTCCCCATCTATCTGATCAGAGCTTCGACCAGAATTCGGGCTGCCAGGCACATTTACAGCCCAAAGGCAATCGTCCAGCCACACTCCTGGCAGAGATGTGCACCTTGGATCTGTGTTCTCCCTGAGTGGTTTCCTTTTTTCCCCAACCTGGAGGGAGATAAGTGTCTTAGTTAAAGCAGAGCCTTAGACACAGCAACCTGGAGGCAGGTGATTAATTTGGAAGGTAAGGCCAGGTAGCAGGAGAGAGGAAGGCAGGGAAGGAGGAAAGGCAGACCGGAGGCTGTGTTACCAAACCAGGTAGGGCCTGATCCTGCTGCAGCCTTGTGAGAAGTAAACCACACTGAATGGCTCAGTTACCTCTTAGCTGAGCGTCGCTTCCAAGGGCGTCAACTTCAACCAAGCTTACTAAAAAGCCCAATGAACTGCCTCTCTTAGCATTAGAGAAAGCCCTGGATTAAAAAGAGGGGAGGGGAACCTGGGTGGCTCAGTCATTTAAGCGTCTAACTTCTGCTCAGGTCATGATCTCATTGTTCAGGAGTTCGAGCCCTGCAACAGGTTCTGTGCTGACAGCTGGGAGCCTGGAGCCTGCTTCAGATTCTGTGTGTGTGTGCCTCTCTCTCTGCCCCTTCCCTGCTTGCTCTCTCTCTCTCTCTCTCTCTCTCAAAAATAAATAACCATTTAAAAAAAAAAGTGGGGATGTTCAGGGCCCCTGGGTGGCTCAGTGAGTCACGCATCTGACTTCAGCTCAGGTCATGATCTCACAGTTCATGGGCTTGAGCCCCACATCAGGCTCTGAGCTGACAGCTCGGAGCCTGGAGCCTGCTTCGGATTCTGTGTCTCCCTCTCTCTCTGCCCCTCCCTCCCCCCATCTCTCTCAAAAATAAATATTTTAAAAAATTTTTCAAAAAGAGGGGAGATTCAGGGGCCACACTTGAGGGGCGAGTCATCAGGGTAAGGGGCTTCTGGGCTCCCCCTGCACTCTCCACCACAGCAGCTGCTGAAGTCAGAGGTGGCCAAGGGGACGTGAAGGGGGGGCACAGACAGTGTCCGCTTCAGCGTGAGCTGGCTGCAGACCCATCCTGGCCCCAATTTCCAGACTTCCAGCTTTAGGCGCATTCCAGCATTAACCTCATTTCACAGTTGAGGTTCAAAGAGTTTGAATGGCTTGCAATTTCGCACCCCCAGAAAGTGGGAACAAAGGACTGAATCTGGGTCTCCTGCTACCTGACACAGTCTTCCTTCAGCCCCAGCCCCACTCGTGACGGCAGGACACGGAGATCCTTCCCTCTCTTCTTTTCTTACAAAAAGCTCCCCTACCTGGCATCTCGAAGCAGCCCAGCACTTCCCCTGGAGCGCCCCCTGGTCCCACCGAAAGTCAGTGTCATGCAGCCTGTAGTTAAACACATGAGCTCTGGGTTCCTGGCTCTGCCATTTTGACCTTGAGTTCATTACCTAGTCTGTGCTTCAGGTTCCTCAGCTATAAAATGTGATAATCATAGTATCTAATTCATAGCACTGATTGAGGCTGAAATGAATTAATATTTATAAAGCACGAAAAGGCAGCCCTGTTCTTGGGAAGTGCTCAATAAATTCAGTCCTCACTCAACAGATATTCACTGAACACCTACTTTATGTCAGACACTGTTCTAAGTTCTGAAGATGTGGCAGAAAACGAACAGATAAAGCTCCTTCTCTCTCATTTCCCAGACCAGTGATTCTCAAACTTGCGTGTGCATCACCGGGTGTTATACGTAGGGCATGAATCACTGGATTCTACTCCTGAAATCATTATCGCACTGTATGCTAGCTCACTGGGATGCAAATTTTAAAATAAAAATAAAATAATTTTTAAAAATTAAAAAAAAATGCATAGTGCTATTCCATTTGTATTTGGCAAAGAATAGATGTTGTGCAAAATACGTATTTATACATTTGCCTGCATGTATATGGTATACACAAGCATTTACCTACGTATGTTCAGCGTTGTAGCAAGGGAGGAGGTAGGCTGCTATGCAGTCTAATCCATAGGAAGGAGTCTTTTATCCTGGGCATTGTTTAGAATTCCTAGTACATGGTGCTAATAAAAAATAGACAAAAAAAAAAAAAAAAAAAAACTTTGAGTGTGCATCAGAATTACCTCCAGGGTTTATTAAAACACAGGTAAATGGGTCCCACTCCCAGGGTTTCTGATTCAAAAGGTCTGGGGTAGGGCCAGGAAGTTTGCATTCTGACAAGTTTCCAGGTAAGGCTGCTGCTGCTGCTGCTGGTCGAGGAGCTGATCTTCTAGAATCATTGTCTAGAAGGTAAAGTAAGTAAAGACAGGGGCGCCTGGGTGGCGCAGTCGGTTAAGCGTCCGACTTCAGCCAGGTCACGATCTCGCGGTCCGTGAGTTCGAGCCCCGCGTCAGGCTCTGGGCTGATGGCTCAGAGCCTGGAGCCTGTTTCTGATTCTGTGTCTCCCTCTCTCTCTGCCCCTCCCCCATTCATGCTCTGTCTCTCTCTGTCCCAAAAATAAAAATAAACGTTGAAAAAAAAATAAATAAAAAAAAATAAAAAATTAAAAAAAAAAGTAAGTAAAGACAGCATATGCCAGATGGCAGTTAGTAATGTGAAGAAAAACAAGGCAGGGAGAAGGAGGTGGGTGATAGCTCGTCCACAGGGCTCAGAGGAGATTTCTCTGATTAAGGTACCGTTTGAGGAAGCGCCTGAGGGAAGTTAATGAGCAATTCAGGTATTCTGAGTGGAGAAAATACAAGGCAAACAACAACAAGTGCAAAGGCCCTGGGGAAGGAGCATGCCTTAGGAAACCAAGACTGCTGCCAGGTAAGAGGACACCTTGGTGTCAATCATGCCAAGAACAGAGAGTGCTAAGTGCAGCCCAGGCTGGATTTCTGCTCTCTCTGCCCCCTTGGTTGGGTGCTTCCTACAGAGCTCAATTCACACAACGGATTGTGGTGGTTCTGGGAGGGCTCAAGGAACAGCAAGGAGGTCTAAGTGGCTGGAGCTGATTGAGGCGAGGAGTGGTAACAGAAGATGAGGTAAATATGTCTTCTAAGTTACAGTAAGGACGCTGGCTTTTACCCTGGATGAAATGGGAGCCATCAGACAGCTCTGAGCAGAGAAGTGATAGGATTTAACTTAAAATCACACTGCCTGTGAGGTGAAAAGAGAGGGCAAAGGTGGGAGCAGGGCAACTACTTGAGAAGGTTATAAGTATTAGTTTTACAGAAGTATCACGGCAGGGAGTGGCTTCCCGTAATAAGCCTAGTGATGCCCAGCCTTGAGCGACTCACTGCCTAGGAGGGCAGGAGTTATAGGAAACTCTCCATCATATCCTAGCTAAAGTATTTAGACAGTCACTATTATGCATTTTCCCTACATTGTATCATTTAATGTCCCAGGAACTCCATGAGCTGAATATTAACAATACAAATGGATAAAATGAGGCTCAGAGAAATGAAGCATCTTTCCCAAATTCTCACAGCAAGGTCTCTCAGACCTCAAAGAAGGCCTCTTGTGTCCTTTCCCTGTCTCCTGGATAATAGCTGAAATATTGTAATGAACTAACGAATAACTTTTAAAAATGTAAGTTAGTGCTGATTCCAAGTTGTCCCGATGGTACGGTCATTCTTAGTCACTTCCTTCTATGTTTTCTTGGCCTGGAGAGGACTGGAGTTGGACTGGGAGCTAGAAATTCCATCTCACCCGGGTAAACCCATGTAACCCTCACTGTAAAAGCTTTCTAGGGAAGCTGAAAATAAAGTTTAAGAACCAATGTAGAAAAGCGTCCAAGTTACTATTGCTGCATAACAAAGTACCCCAACACTTGAGGCAACCGTTTCATTTTCCTCACTACTCTGGGTCAGGGATTCAGGAAGCGCTTGCCTACAGTTTTCGCTCCTGGGGGTGTCCAACATGGTTGGGGTATCTAATGCAGTTGCAGCCAGATGTCAGCTGGGCCTGTGCTCATCTAATGGCTCCACTATCCAGATGTCCCCCTCTACATGGCCAGCAGTTAGTCCTTTCTGTGGCTGGTAGTTCAGCTGAGCTGTCGATTGGAGTGCCTACACGCAGCCACTGCAGCCTGGTGGTCAGGGTGGTCAGACTTCTTTCATAATGGTTGCTTTCCATAGTGCAAGCTCCCAAACTGAACTGGGTAGAAGCTACATGGCCTTTTATGGCATAGCCTCAGAAATCATAGAGCATCACTTGACCACAACTATTTCTTGAAGCAGTCACAGCCCATCCAGGTTCAGAGGGAGGGGACATACAGTCCACCTCCCGATGGGAGGTGCATCAAAGAATGTGCAGACATGTAAAACTTCCGTCAAAATGTCATCTGGTGGCGTTCAAAAAGTATCTGCCTAACTCATATACTTTGCTGGTGGGAAAATAAATTAACATAAGCCCCATAGAAACCAATTGGGGAATATGTATCAAAATTACAAATGCATATACTCTTAGATGGATCAATTCCACTTCCGGGAATTTAACTTCCGGATGTGGTCAACGCAAATTACAGGTCAACTCCAGTATTTCAGACGTGTTCAAGAAGTAGAGCCAGCATTTCCACTAAAAAAAGAAAAAAAAAATCTGGGTGCATTTCTCCATTTAAGGAGACCACAACACTATTAAGTATATTAGATGATCCTAATTATTATTACGTGGCCTTCCATGTGCCCAGCATGCTACCTGCTTTACACCTATTCTTTCTAATCTTTTGCACAACTCTCAAAGGTCAATTATTTCTATCTCTCTAGAGGTTTGGAAAAATGTGACCTGCCCAAGGCCACACAGTTTGTTAAGTAGGGGACCTAAAATTCAGATCCAGTTATCCCTGACTCCATACCCCAATCTTCAGCTTGCAGTAGCATAATGCAGTCTTTAACGTCATATGCTTGCATTTGAGAATCTCTAGTCTTTTTGCATTCCCCATCCACTGCACAATGTTTCATTACAAGTTGTTTCCTGACAGAAGTAACATATAAAGATAAACCCATACGATTCTTTGAAGGAGACCGACTGTGAGATTAATGTTTATACTGAAAATTTCCTTAGAAATGAAAATTATTCTTGAAATGTGTAAGTATAAACATTGTTAGTTTGCATATCTTAATAAATTCCCAGAAATTGCATCTCAGCACATTTTCCCTCATTTCTACTCTTGCCAACATTGTGTGAAGACAGCTGAAGATATAAGAATAGAGGTTAATAGGAATCAATAATGGTGGTTTATTGCCCAAAATGGAGTAAGCATAGGTAATGGGCAAAAATGCTTTGTCTTAGTAAGTTAGCCAACATCTTCCCCATCCCCTGATTCCTCACAAGTGTCACTGAACGTAGCTGCCCCATGGAAGTTGCCCCATGGAAGGAGCTGCCCCATCCCAGCACTTTACACACACTCACACACTTATACACATGTGCACATCCACACATCTTGCACCTGAAATTTACTCCTTTTTTTTTTTCCACTGAAATATAAAGGCACAAAAAATTCCCCAACTCAGCAAACTTTCCCAGTTTGTTGAGCCAACTGGGCCACTCCCTTGCTCAGACTTTTAGAATAGCTCCATATTGCTCACTGCAGTAAATCCACACTCCTTTCATCAGTAAAAGTTTAAAGTACTGTATTCTAAGAAGTAGATAAGAAAGTAAAACTTCCATGTTCATTCTACAAGGCCAGCATTACTCAGATACCAAAAACAGACAAAGACATGCCAAAAAAAAAAAAAAAAAAAAAAGCAGCTACAAGCCAGTATCTCTGATGAACATAGATGCAAAAATCCTCAACAAAATATTAGCAAGCCAAATTCAACAATACATTATAAAAATTATTCACCACAATCAAATGAGATTTATTCCAGAGATGCAAAGGTAGTTCAACAATCACAAATCAATGTGATATATTACATTAGTAGGAGAGACGATAAAAACCATAAGAGTATCTCAATAGATGCAAAAAAAAGCATTTGACAAAATAGACATCCACTCATGATAAAAACTCTCAACAAAGTGGGTTAAGAAGGAATATGCCTCAAAATAACAAAGTCCACATATGAAAAACCCACAGGTAACATCATACTCAATGGTGAAAAACCCAAAGCATTTCCTCTAAGATCAGGAACAAGACAGGGGTGTCCACTCATCACTTTTATTCAACACAGTACTTGAAGACCTAGCTTCAGCAATCAAATAAGAAAAAGAAGTAAAAGGCATCCAAAGTGGTAAGGAAGAGGTTAAAAGTGTCACTGTTCACAGATGACATGATACCATATAGAGAAAACCCTCAAGACTCCACCAAAAAACTATTACAACTGATACATGAATTCAGTGCAGTTGTAGGATACAAAATTAATATATAGAAACCGGTCACATTTCTATACGCTAATAACAAAGTAGAAGAAAGAGAAATTAAGAAAACAATTCCATTTACAATTACACTGAAAAGAACAAATTACCTAGGAATGAATTTTACCAAGGAGGTGCAAGACCTATACTATGAAAACTGTAAGACATTGATGAAAAAGGACACAAACAAGTGGAAAGATATGTCATGCTCATAGATTTGAAGAACTAATATTGTTAAAATATCCATACTCCCCAAAGCACTCTAGCAACCTACAGATTCAATGCAATCCCTATCAAAATATCAATGGCATTTTTCATAGAACTAGAACAAATACTCCTAAAATTTGTATGGAACCGCAAAATGAAACCCTAACTAGTCAAAACAATCTTGAGAAAGAAGAACAAAGCAGGAGGTATCACAATCTCAGATTTCAAGATACACTACACAGCTGTAGTAATCAAAATAGTATGATACTGGCATAAAAACAGATACATAGATCGGTGGAACAGAATAGAGAGCCCAGAAATAAATCCACACCTATATAGTCAATTAATCTACAGCAAAGGAGGCAAGAATATACAATGGGGGAAAGACAGTCTTTTCAATAAATGGTGTTGGAAAGACTCAATAGCTACATGCAAAAGAATGAAAGTGGACCTCTTTCTTACACTCCATACAAACATAAACTCAAAATGGGTTAAAGACCTAAAAATGAGGCCTGAAACCATCAAACTCCTAGAAGAAAACAATAATCTCTTGGCCATCACTTGTAGCAACACATGTATAGATAGGTCTCTTTAAACAAAGGGGGAAAAGCAAAACTAAGCAATTGGGACTACTCCAAAATAAAAAGCTTTCGCACGGTGAAGGAAACCATCAACAAACCAAAAAGCAAGCTACTGAATGGGAAAAGATATTTGCAAAGGATGTATCTGATAAGGGGTTAATATCCAAAAAAACACAAAGAATTCATGTAATCCAACACCAAAAAGACCCAAACGATTCAATTAAAAAATGGGTAAAGGACCTGAATAGACATTTTTCCAAAGAAGACATACAGATGGCCAACAGACACATGAAAAAGATGCTCAACACCACTAACCATCAGGGAAATGAAAACCAAAACCACAATGAGATATCACCTCACACAAGTCAGAATGGCTAGTATCAAAAAGGCAAGAAATAACAAGTGTTGACAAGGATGTGGAGACAAGGGAACCCTTGTGCACTGTTGGTGGCAATGTAAATTAGTGCAACCACTGGATAATAGTATGGAGCATCCTCAAAAACTTAAAAATAGAATTACTGCATGATCCAGTTATTCCACTACTGGGTATTTTCTCAAAGAAAATTAAACACTAATTCAAAAAAATATATACACCCTATGTTTATTACAGTATTATTTACAATAGCCAAGATATGGAAGTAACCCAAGTGCCTACTGATAGATGAATGGATAAAGATACATATATAAGAAACATAAATAAGAAATTTTATATCTATATATATATATATACACACATAACATATATAACACATATAACACATATAACACCTATATAACCTACATACATATAACACCTATATAACCTATATATATATATAACACCTATATAACCTATATAACATATATAATACATACATATAGGGGTATCTGGGTGGCTCAGTTGGTTAAGTCTCCAACTTTGGCTCAAGTCTTGATCTCATAGTTCATGAGTTCAAGCCCCACGTTGGTCTCTGTGCTGACAGCTCAGAGCCTGGAGACTGCTTCGGATTCTGTGTCTCCCTCTCTCTCTGCCCCTCCCCTGCTCATGCTCTCTCTGTCCCAAAAATAAACATTAAAAAAATTTTTTTTAAAGATATATATATAGGGGCACCTGGGTGGCTCGGTCGGTTAAGCGTCCGACTTCAGCTCAGGTCATGATCTCACGGTCCGTGGGTTCGAGCCCCGCGTCGGGCTCTGTGCTGACAGCTCAGAGCCTGGAGCCTGTTTCAGATTCTGTGTCTCCCTCTCTCTGTGACCCTCCCCCGTTCATGCTCTGTCTCTCTCTGTCTCAAAAATAAATAAACGTTAAAAAAAAAAATTAAAAAAAAAAGATATATATATATTATTCTGCCATAAAAAAGAATATCTTGTATGGATAAAGAAATTGTGGTTTATATACACAATGGAGTACTACGTGGCAATGAGAAAGAATGAAATATGGCCCTTTGTAGCAACGTGGATGGAACTGGAGAGTGTGATGCTAAGTGAAATAATAAGCCATACAGAGAAAGATGGATACCTTATGTGTTCACG
The DNA here is from genome assembly GCF_018350155.1 of Leopardus geoffroyi. Taxonomy (NCBI): domain Eukaryota; kingdom Metazoa; phylum Chordata; class Mammalia; order Carnivora; family Felidae; genus Leopardus; species Leopardus geoffroyi. Next base: position 132,719,064 of record NC_059333.1, read on the forward strand.
CTTATGTGGATCCTGAGAAACTTAACAGGAACCCACGGGGAGGGGAAGGGAAAAAAAAAAGAGGTTAGAGTGGGAGAGAGCCAAAGCATAAGAGACTCTTAAAAACTGAGAACAGGGGCGCCTGGGTGGCTCAGTCGGTTAAGCATCCGACTTCGGCTCAGGCAATGATCTCACGGGGTTCGTGGGTTCGAGCCCCGCGTCGGGCTCTGTGCTGACAGCTCAGAGCCTGGAGCCTTCTTCGAATTCTGTGTCTCCCTCTCTCTCTGCCCCTCCCCTGCTCATGCTCTGTCTCTCTCTGTCTCAAAAATAAATAAAAACATTAAAAAAAATTTTAAAAACTGACAACAAACTGAGGACTGATGGGGGGTGGGAGGGTGGGAAGGATGGGTGATGGGTATTGAGGAGGGCACCTGCTGGGATGAGCACTGGGTGTTGTATGGAAACCAATATGACAATACATTTCATATATTAAAAAAAAAAAGAATGTCTTGTTATTTGCAACAACATGGGATGGAACTAGAGGATATCATGCTAAGTGAAATAAGTCAGACAGAGAAAGATAAATACCATATGATTTTACTTATATAGAACCTAAAAAATAAAACAAACCAAAAAATTCAAACAAACAGACTCTTACATACAGAGTACAAACTGGTCATTGCCAGAGGGATAGTGGGTGGTAGGATTAATAGGTACAAACCTCCAATTATAAAATAAATAAGTCACAGGTATTAAAAATCCAGCATAAGGAATATAGGCAAGATATTGTGATAACATTAGATGATGACAGATGGTCACTACACTTACCATGATGATCACTGAATAATATATAGACTTGTCTAATCAATATGGTGTACACCTGAAAGTAACATAACATTGCATGTTAATTATAGTTTAATCCTCAAAATCTTAAAAGTATTTGTAAAAAAAAGTATGAAACATCACTCCCAAATTTCTTCCTTTCTGCTACACTAAGTCCAGTCTCTGACACTTCTGTATAAACCAAATCCACTCCCCAAGAACCTCTCTGTAGTACCCATTATACATCTCTTTTTCCCAATGCCATCCAGTATTTTAGGACCTTTAGAATCCAACTTAACAGTTGGTTGTCTATGACCTTGAAACTCTTTAATTCAGTGCTCCCCAAATGCTGGCGTGCATAAGAAGCACCTGGAGGGTTTTAAACAGATTGCTGGGCTCCACTCCCAGGGTTTCTAATTCAGCAGATATGGGACGGGGCTCAAGAACCTGCATTTCTGACGAGTTCCCAGGCGATGCTGCTGCTCTGGGGACTGCAGCGAGGGAGCCACTGGTGTAGGGAAAGAGCAGGCTGTTTGCTATCTACTTGAATCTGGGAAAATGACAGAGACGTTCTTCATCCACACTCTCACTTCCAACGACTGTGGAAGGAACGGAAGTAATGTATTTTAAATGTTTAGTACAGTCCTGGTGCATAGTAAGAGCTCAATACATGGGAGCTATTATTTCTAGCAGAAAAAAGATCAGACTTCCTGGGGATTAACTAGATAACAAAGGCAACACCTAGGCTGTGGCTTAACAAAGTTCTGGGCTGTAGTCTTATTAGCAGGACGGCCACATCCCTTGCCAGAACCTGAAAGGAAGCCAAGCAAATTTTCACTCATCCACTTATGTAAGTCTTTATCCAGGAAGGGCAACTGAGAATAATATTTCCCATGTTTAGAAGACCTCTCTCAAAGCTGAACACCTGTGATTTATTCAAATCGCAATTAAATAGGGAAGTTTAATATTATTTTCACATTATTGTAAATTGTACTAACAGTGACAAGAAGCAAAATAACCTAGAGTCTGTCCCAAACTGTCTTATCGTGGCTCTTCATTAGAAAAAAAAATAAGGTAGAATCTTAAGAAAAGCTTCAGGAATAATTTATAATTACAAAACCAGCTCTGACTACCTTTGTCGGCAAGGGTATCTGAAAAGAAGGTCCACGTTTGCAGAATCCTGGACTGTGGTGGGGGTGTAGCTCTTTGCAACCTAACCCATTCAGGGGAAGGGGTGGGGGGCGGAAAAGCTGGCATCCAACCTGATCAGACCCTGCCGCACTGGCCTGCGGCGAGCAGGGGACCGCGGACCGACCTCTGATTTTGTAGAGCCGGGGCCTGACCAACACCCTGGCTTCAGCAGCTGCAGGCTCAGGCCTGGACTTTTCCTGGGACTTCCGGGAAACCGAGAGACAAAGAATGGGGCTGACAGAGCATATCCAGTCTCGTGCAGCCTCCAAAACCCTCAGCCCCACTGTTCCGCCCCCCTGCCAGTCCCAGGCGCAGCTTTCACACCTCTTTGAGACTCAGCACCTCATACACGGCACCTGGGAAGCGACAGGAGCTCAAGAAATGCTGATTTCCTAATCAAGTTACTAAACAAGGTAATAGTTGACAGGTTTTGTTTTGTTTTTTTTAATCTGTTATGACACTGGGGCTATATGGTGGCTGTGGTAAATTCAAGAAACTGGGAGTCATAAGAAAGCAGTATGTAGACAGGCTTCAAATTTGCCTGCTAATATTGTTTCTTTCCATACCTGTATCAGTCAGGGTTTAATCAGAGAACCGCCAGGAGAAATATAAGCAATTATGGCTTTTTTAAAGGGATCTGAACGTACATAATCATGAGCGCCGGTTAAACGGTTTATACAGGGCTGTTGTTTCCACATATGGTACAGGGGACTGAGTCAGCAGGGCTGGTCGGCGAAAGCACAGGTGGATGCAAAGTGGGAGAAAACGGGACAAGCTAGACTTTTCAGGCTGAGCAGGAAAGCACAAAGATGGATGGAGCCATGTCAGACTCTCACGGCCTCCCAGCCGCCATCTTCAGTGATGCAAGGGACCTGTAGGCAAAGTTGGTGCCCTTTGTCACAGAGATAAACACGCAGCTGGCACGGGAGTTGGAGAAGCCAGAGAGGAGATTCGGCAGAAGCAGAGTCGCTACGGACAGGGCTGCTGGCCCCCCCCCCCCCCACCAACCAGGTGAAGAGCAACAACAAGCATCACCTACCACACCAACCAGTACCCCAAACCCACCTTCCGAGCACTGAAGACAATATAGCTGCTGATTCATTTCTGCCTTCCAAGTTTCACACAAAATGTCGCATGGGGTCCCCACCATGCAGAAAAGAAAACTCTGGAAACTGTAGTCCTAACTAAGAGGAGTCGACGTGAAAGAAACCCACCACAACCCCTGGCATGGTGGCCAGAAGTCAGACTCTCCTGAGGGTGAACCTCCTTGCTCCAGCTCAGAGAGGGTCTAAGCACAAGAATCAGGTGCTGGCGATAAACCCTAACTCGCAGCCAGTTCTCAGAAAAGATGGTGAACAGAAGAGGGGCAGAGTGCAAACTGCAACCTTGGAAATTTTAGGAGGTGTCATTGATTTCAGATGGATTTCGTACCAATTAGCCAAGGGAGGCAACTCAGGACAGATTCTTGACAAGCTGGCTCTTCAGGACAAGATGAGAAATGCAATCTAGACACAGAAATTGGACTCCATAAAAATCCCCCACTTTGTGGTAAACATACAGATTCCTCCCCCCTCCCCCAATGATCCTGGAAGGTCCGGGAGGACTCCCGGGAATCTGTGTTTCAACTAACACCCAAAATGATTCTCCCACCAGTGAACCTTAGTCCACACTCAAGACTTTTCTAGCGGCTTGCAAGTCAACTTGCAAACTCCCAAATCAACCCCGGCTGCAAAAAGCTGGTGGCTGCAGGTTATTTTAATTGAGGGAACATCAGAGAGTATCTTTACAGAAAGGCAGCGGTGAGAGATTAGAAACTTGCTATTTATGTTAGCATGATGTTCTAAAGGTTATTTTAAAAGTCTATGTATTGAGGGCTCATAAATGTTACTTGCTCTATTAATAAAAAAAACTTGCCAGGTACCAAATCACATGCTCCGTTGTGACTTGCCGAACAACCCACACGTTTTACCCGCCTCCAAGCAGCCAAGATGTACTAGCGCCACCTAAAGGCCACTAGGGGCACACGCTAAGTGCAAAACAAGACATCCTCTGTGCTTGACTGCAGCAAACAAGAGACTGAACTTTGGGAACCGCCAATGATGAGGGTTTGATTTTTTTTAGTCATAAATAACTGTGAGAATTTGCTGTGTGTCCTTCCTTGACTGCTTGAGAGAATGGAAAGAACACGGACTTTGGAATTCGGCAGACTTGGTTGAAATCCCGGCTCTGTCACCTAAAAGCTATGGCCACATTTTGTGCCTGACTGCGCCTCTTGGCTCACAGGTGTAGCCCGTGTAGAGTGATGGCGGCTGGCCCCGGCTTTGCTGAGTATCTCCTTGTGTCTTGCCCAAGGCTCCTCTAAGGCAGAGGGTGCTTGGGATGCCCTTCTACGCGTATGTTCCATCCCTGGTGTAACCTTAACCACAGGGGTCCAGAGCCCATAACAAAGTCTTTACTTTTCTCTCCCATGCACATAATTCTGAAGCACATTCTACTCAGTTCCTCAGAAGATTCCCCGAGAAAGCTATGAGGAAGCAGCCCCTGTTGCCTAGAGTGATGGCCAATTCAAGACAATCCACCCTGGCATTAGTTTTTCCTCCTTGCATTCATATTCTCTGGGATCACTTTCCAAAATAAACAACTTGCACACAAGCCCTCATCTCACCTTCTGCTTTCTCAGGGAATTCAGGCTAAGACAAAATATAACTTGAGGCCTGGGTTTTCTCAGCTGCGGTATGAGCTTATTGCAAGATGGGGACGTTGTAAAAACTCGGTGAATTCCTGTAGGAAAAGCACTTGCACGATGTCTGGTCCGTAAGAGAACCCCATTTCCTGGGGGCTCTCTCTGCTACCTGGTAACTTCTTGGCAGAGGCAATTTCTTCTTCAAGCTAGATCGTCGTCACCAGCGTCACGTGCCTCACTGCCACTGCTCCCACCATGGTCACAATTATCACCTTCAACCCCAGACATACCACATACCATTAGCACCACCAAGGTCATTTTCATCACAACCATCACCATCCCTACCACTGTCTCCTGTGCTGGGCTTTCTCCCACATCCACCATCACCATCATCATCACCCATATGTCACCATTACCACACTCCTGTAGGTCCCTGAGCAAGATTTCTCCAGCCCGGGTCTAGTCGATTTCCTTCAGCTAGAGAAACTATTTGACACTGCTCTGTTATATCTGTCTCAGCAAAATCTACACACCGACTAATGTTAACATTTCTGGTTTGATAGCTCACTAATTTTCAGTGTTGAATAATATTCCATTGTCTGCAGACAGCACAATTTACCCATTCATCCACTGAAGAACATCGTGATTGCTTCCACGTTTGGGTAATCGTGAATAAAGCTGCTTACAAACATCGGTGTGCAGGTTTTTGTGAGGATTTGGCTCATGGGGGTCAATGCCAAGGAGCATCGTTGCTGGATCGTAAGGTGAGAGTGTGTTTAGTCTTATAAAAAAACTTCCAAACTGTCTTCTAAAGTGGCTGTACCATTTTCCATTCCCAGCAGGGAGAAATGAGAGCTCCTGTCGCTCCATATCCTAGCCAGCATTTGGTGAGGTCAGTGTTCTGGGCTTTTGCCATTCTAATAGGTACAGCGCAGTCTCAAAGTTGTTTAATTTGCAATTCCCTAATGATATGATGTGAGCATCTTTTCACATGCTTCCTTGCCATCTGTACTGCCTCTTTAGTGAGGTTTCTGTTCAGATATTTTGTCCACGTTTTACAAATCAGGTTGTTTGTCTTCTCATTATCGAGTTGTAAGTGTTCTTTGTGTATTTGGGAAACAGTCCTTTATCCGATGTGTCTTCTGCAAATATTTTCTCCTAGTATGTGTCTTTTCATTCTCTTGTGATGAACTGGATTTTAACCCAAATTATCTTAGTATAATAAGCTATAAATACTATAAATAAGCTATAAAAATCTTGCAATTAAGTTTCTTCTTTCACTCAGTAAGTACTGTAGTACTATTATGTGGCAGGCATCTATAAGGCGCTGGCAAACAAGACTGTGGGCTTTTCTCTCAAAGAGCTTTCTGCTTAGCGGAGAAGACGACGCACAAAGAGGGAATGCAATACAGTAGGACCAGCTCCATAACTGGGGGAAGTGAGGAGAACTAATCCAATTGGAGATGAGGAGTATTCAGGGAAAGCTTCTTATTTTTTTTTTTTAATTTTTTTTCAATGTTTATTTTTGAGAGACAGAAGACAGAGCATGAGAGGGGGAGGGGCAGAGAGGGAGGGAGACAGAATCTGAAGCAGGCTCTAGGCTCCGAGCTGTCAGCCCAGAGCCCGGCGTGGGGCTCGAACTCACGAACGGTGAGATCATGACCTGAGCTGAAGTCGGACGCTTAACCGACTGAGCCACCCAGGTGCCCCAGGGAAGGCTTCTCGAAGGAGGTGACTGTAGAAAGAGAAGCCAGCCAGATGTAACTGGGAAGAGATGGTAACAAGAATTCTGGCAGTGGGGACAGTACCGTACTTTACCCGGGACAGACTGTATGACCTCACAGGACTGACCACAGCTGTAGTAAAAGTGTGCGAGGGGCAATGGGGAGACGTAGAGTAAGACAAACTGTGGCCAGATCACAGAGGGAGTGTATGCCACACTAAGGACTTGGGAATCAGGGTTTTTTTTTTCTTTAATTTTTTTAATGTTTATTTATCTATTTTGAGAGACAGAGATTGAACGAGTGGGGGTGGGGAAGGGCAAAGAGAGAGGGAGGGAGAGAATCTCAAGCAGGCTCCATGCTGACAGCACGGAGCCCGATGTGGGGCTCAAATGCCACAAATCGTGAGATCATGTCATGACCTGAGCTGAAATCAGGAGTCAGGAGTTCAAGCAGCTGAGCCACCCAGGCACCCCCTCAGTTTTTCTACATAAATGGGGTCCCTGAAAGCACTTTTTCCCCTGGAGAAAGTAGCCTTGGAACAAAGCCAGCCCGAGCCAGATCAATGCTTCACAAAGCAAGGAAATGTTTATTAGCATCTGGTTTGCCGGAAGATTCTATCCACCGCGAACTTAGCGTGGGGTTTGAGAGTATTAATATCAACTTCATAGCTGCTTCCCTCACACGTGTCGGTTGAAGTCATCCTCGTCCGTGGGCAGGCATGTATGGGAGTTCCTATATCTGGTACCTTCTTGACAACCTTCCAAGCAAAGATAGCCAGACCCTTGGTCACGACATATATATATATATATATGTCGGCTCATAGGCTCTGACCTCAGAGTCATAAAGAAAGCAGACTGGTAAAACTAAACCCAACCAGCCTTCTAAGAATGAACCTCTTGGGGTAATCTGTGTACCGCTGACCCCTGGGCACCACTGGCCACCAAAGTGAAATTTCCTTTATGTGCAAGAGTGGTGTTTCTCCTTTGAATTCACCATGTTTAACTGACTCCAGACAGCCCCGAGACTGAGCAGTCTTAACAAATTCTGGTGGAGGACCCCATGGGATTAAACAAAACAGCCAACTCAATAACTCTCTGCCTAGGTTCCACCTCCTCCCTCACAACCATCCCTCACTCCTGCTCCCCAGGTTTGTACTTCCTAAGTGTAGGGGCCGGACTCTAGAGAACCCAAACTAAGACATTTGGTATTCACACAGCATTTAGGTGTATCGAGCCGTATGTGAAAGTCCTCCTTCTAAACCCTCCAGCACCTCCCCACCCGCTCCCCAGAGGTAACCACTATTTTTGTAGACAAAATACAAAATTGGAGGGCAGTTAGGTGGCTCAGTCACTTAAGTATCTGACTCTTGGTTTCAGCTTAGGTCATATCTCGCTGTTTGTGAGTTTGTGCCCTGAGTCAGGCTCTGTGCCTGCTTGGGATTGTCTCTCTCCCTCTCTCTCTCTCTGCCCCTCCCCTGCTCATGCTCTTTCTCTCAAAAGAAATAAATAAACTTAAAAAAAATTTTTTTAGTGTTTACTGATTTTTGAGTGGGGGGGAGAGAGAGAGAGAGAGAGAGTGAGGGAGGGGCAAAGAGAAAGGGAGACACAGAATCCAAAGCAGGCTCCAGGCTCTGAGCTGTCAGCACAGAGCCCAGTGCAGGGCTCGAACTCATGAGCCCTGAGCCATGACCTGAGCCAAAGTCAGATGCTTAACCGACTGAGCCACCCAGATGTCCCAAGCTTTTTCTAAAAAAATACAAAATTTTGTATACAAAACCACTAGTTTTGTATGCACCCTTCCTGTCTCTTCTTTATGCATTTCTGTATACATCCATACCTATGTATATATACGATTAAATGTATATATACGATTAAATGTATATATACGATTCTGTATATATACAAAAATATATATATCTTTAAAAGAAAAGTTTACATATACTAAATCATACCATTCGTATTATTCTGAGTGTATTGTTTTGCTGCCTTAGCAAGAGTTTCTTCCCAGGACATTTAAATGTGTCAAAGAGTAACTTATACACATAGTTAGCCACTCTTCATGCTATTTGGTTGTTTTGCATGCAAATCGTTTGCTCAGTTATTAGGGAATAGGTAAAATGCGTGAAGGAACAAAAGCGAAAACAGGATTTATGGGAGATGGGAGACTACAAAACTTACAGTGGGTCTTATCTGCACATTTTCCAGGGGGCCGGGGGTGAGGCCGGAAACGGGCAATGAATCTAGAGTCGCATTCTGTACTGAATAGGCTGATGAGGCTAGGAAGGAACACACCTCCAGTAGTTCATGGATTCCCCAGAAAATCTTGGGATTTGGAACCTCGTGACAGGCCATCTCTGTGGATTGTCTGCCAGGATGTCCAATCACACTTCCACCTTAGGCCAGGTCTGTGACTGTACCACAGCAGAATTTGTCCAATGTTGGGGCACCTGGGTGGCTCAGCCGGTGAAGCATCTGACTTCGGCTCAGGTCATGATCTCATGGTTCGTGAGTTGGAGTCCCACATCGGGTGAGCTCCAGCCCTGCTTCTCTCTCTCTCCCTCTCGCTCTCTCTCTGCCCCTCATTCATTTGAGCCCTCTCTTGCTCGCTGTCTCTCAAAAAAAAAAAAAAAAAGAACTTGTCCAATGTTAAGGACTCAAAGCTACTTGGTCAAAATGCCCTCATCCTGCACAGTGACAACCCACATGGAGAGCTGGGACAGACCCAGAGGGAGGGGTAGGCTTGAGAAGACACTGATCAGCACACAAGCCCTCCTCAGGACGCCCCATGGATTGTCGAATTCCTTGCCGCCCTCCCTGCAAATGGCTTCACTGTCACAGCAGCAAAATAAAGAAGCAGCAAAAGTTTTGCAATTCAGCCTTGCAAAGGGCTTCGGGAAATAGCACTGCCCTGGGACGCTGTAGGCGGGAGAGAGAATATCATTGCTAGTAGTAGTGTATTACTCTCTTTAAAGCTGCCAGCCTGGGAATGGTCATTTGTTACTTCGGTCAACAAACGCTAAGAATTCCTTTGACCGGACACGGGGGATTCGGGGGATTCGAACAAAGGGACCGAAGCGGTTCACACTGGAGCCCGTAGGAGGCACAGAAGCTAACAGTGCAAACACCACTGGATGACTGCTGAGAGAGGGGGCAGGCAGGGGCTGGCAGGGCCAGAGGAGCAGCTTGTCAATCAGCCTGGGGAGTCTCACCCCCAGTCCCAGAGGAAGGCAAAGAGCAAAGCAGAGAGGAATAGAGGGATGTGTCAGGCTCAGAATGAGGCAGGAGTGTGGAGCCCAGGGTGCAGGGAGGATTTCCGTTCCCGGGTATGGCTGTATGGCTGTATGGCTGTATGGGGAAGTGACGGCAATGACACTGGAAGGAGGCAGGGCTCCTCACACTTTGGCTGAATCGGGCTCACCTGGGGGTAGTGGGGTTCCACCCCCAGGGTTTCCGATTCAGCAGGTCTGGCTGGGGCTCTCTCCAACGTGCATTTCTGACAGGTTCCCAGGTGCTGCTGCTCTGGAGTTTAAAAGGAGGCATGGGAAGCCCAAGGTCAGTTCCCAGCCAAGACTCTCGACCATGGCTCCATGGCCTCGTGGCCTTGAACTTGCAGGGCTCGGGGAGGGCGTGTGTCATGCTAATGATGCCAGGACAGGGCTGGGACCCATGGCTGCTGTGCCAGCTCCATGTTCTTGAACTTTCCTGCTTTCCTAATCTCTTCCTCTGCAGCCCTTTAGGCTGTTTGGGTTTTGGCCCTGCAACGTGTCTGAACACAGCTTTTCCAGGCCTCACCACCTCACAGGGCTTGTAAGGAGACAAAGCTTTTGTGAGTTATCTGGGTGCAGGTGGATCGCCCTCGGGTGCTCCCACACTCCCTCCAGACTCCAGTCCTGGTGCCTCAGTCCCTGCCTGACTTCTTGTAGAAACTGTCCGATTTCAGTGACCTCCTTTCCTCCCCACATAATGGGAAAATGGAATAATTTCCCTACCTACCAACACTGCCCTGTGATTTCCCACATGGGAGAAGCAAAAATAACTGTTGGTCCTTGGTTTCTTGTTTATATTGTCTCACTTATTCCAAAAAGGGACCAATTTTTCATGTCACTGACGGATTGAGGACATTTGAACTAGAAACTAAGAGAGAAGATCCTAGTGAAAGTGAACATAAGTTAAGCTTTGTTTTCTAACAGATAAAATAAATGTGGCCCACTTGAAACGTTCGGGTCAACTCCAGAAAACTGCTGATTTTGAAGGTCTAAACAGTCAAATATTTATGCTTTCATATGGTTCGACATAATCTTATATTCTACTTGTATTAAATTTATATAATTCTATACATATATATCTTACTTGTTTTTAAATAATGTATTTCTGATTACATATCCTAATTTCATATATATCCTAATTATATGTATTTAATAGACACTAGTTTTATATATATGTATATATACTTTAATTATATAACAAATTGTAAATGTATTTTAACTATACCTATGCATTCTATCATACATCCTAATGAGATTTATATCCCAATTACATGTCAATTAGATATATCCTAATTATGTATCTTCTAATTTTAAACATTTTTATTACATGTGATATGTGTGGATATGTGGGGGTAAAGAAACACACCTTAGGAAATATGTAAAATTACAATATATTTATGTTATTAAAAGATGTGCACACACATTCATGGCAGACAGAATTCAAATTCTGGCCTGTAAAGAAAATCAGGACTGTTCTGTTGCGCTTCTCTGGCTACACCTTGGACGTATGTGGATTTCTGAGAGCACATCACCACCTTGTGTCTCCTTGAGGAACTGTGAGTCTCACAGCCTCTTACTCTGGTAGGGACTTGTGGCCGCTAGTTTGTTCGTTTAGTAAACATTTATTTAACACCTACGATGAACTTTGCACAAGGATAGATTCCAGGTACGATGATTTGTAGTCTGAAGTTTCTCTGGAGCTCTTCAGACAACATTAGCTTCATCCCGCATGCAAAGAACGTCCGTGTGCGAAGCAGGCTGGGTGTAGGAAGCAAGTAGAACAGCTCATGTCCCACCTAACTGGAGCAGTCACTGCTCAGCTCTAGACAGCTTCTCCAAGAAGGCAGAAGAGAGTATGGGCCTAGTATTCTCTCCCAAGAGAAGCCAGAAATCCAAATTTTGGTGTGAAAATCCAAGTTTTAAATAACAGCGAATTCCGATTATGTCTAGACACCGTAAGCCGACATCATGCGTCTGTGGGCTCAGCTCACATCCTGCCGGTTTGGAACCCCTGGTTTTCTTTATCCCTTTCTGTATCCCTTTCCATCATTCTGGTGGGGCCTCATGAATGAGAGCGGATAAATACTGACCCCTGGGGATACAGTAGTGAGCAAACACAGACACAGCCCTCCTCTCATGAGGTTACAAAAATGGCAATTCCTAACATCTACATTGATAACAGTATTTTCTAGACTGGTAAAAAGCATAGCAGTCTAGCATACCTGCAGACTTTGCTCTGGAATAAGCTAACAATCTGCCACTTCTTCATCTTGGCAAGTCACATAACAGAGAGTAGGTGATAAAGAGGAACAAATAGTACCTCTCCCCTCCCCCACCTTAACAAGGAGCTAAGCATCTGCTTCAGTACATCTCACCACCTGAGGTGGGGGTTAAATTGGTAGAGGAAAACGTGCACAAAGCTCGAGATCAACCATACCCCTGTCACTGTGACTAGTACCAAGAGAATTCAAAACTAATAAAACTACATTAGAACCCCCACCAGAATGACTAAAATTGATAAGGCTGACAACATGAAGTGTTGGTGAAAATGTGGAGGAACTGGAATGTTCATACATTGCTGATGGGTGTTGCAAGTTCACAACCCTCTCTGGAGCTTTCCTGGTATAATCTGAAACCAGCCCTGCATACAGAGGGCAGGGAGAAACCAAAGAAAGAGGCAGGTTGGTAGGTGGCAGTTGTTTGTTGTTGTTGTTGTTGTTGTTGTTGTTGTCGTCAAAATGTTTGTTTATTTTTCGGGAACCCTCTTGCACTGTTGGTGGGAATGCAAACTGGTGCAGCCACTCTGGAAAACAGTGTGGAGGTTCCTCAGAAAATTAAGACCCAGCAATAGCACTGCTAGGAATTTACCCAAGGGATACAGGAGTACTGATGCATAGGGGCACTTGTACCCCAATGTTTATAGCAGCACTCTCAACAATAGCCAAATTGTGGAAAAAGCCTAAATGTCCACCAACTGATGAATGGATAAAGAAATTATGGTTTATATACACAATGGAGTACTACGTGGCAGTGAGAAAGAATGAAATCTGGCCCTTTGTAGCAACGTGGATGGAACTGGAGAGTGTGATGCTAAGTGAAATAAGCCATACAGAGAAAGACAGATACCATATGTTTTCACTCTTATGTGGATCCTGAGAAACTTAACAGAAACCCATGGGTGAGGGGAAGGAAAAAAAAAAAGGAAAAAAAGAGGTTAGAGTGGGAGAGAGCCAAAGCATAAGAGACTCTTAAAAACTGAGAACAGGGGCGCCTGGGTGACTCAGTCGGTTAAGCGTCCAACTTCAGCTCAGGTCATGATCTCACGGTCTGTGAGTTCGAGCCCCGTGTCGGGCTCTGTGCTGACAGCGTGGAGCCTGCTTCGGATTCTGTGTCTCCCTCTCTCTCTGCCCCTCCCCTGCTCATGCTCTCTCTGTCTCAAAAATAAATAAAAACATCAAAAAAAATTTTTTTAACTGAGAACAAACTGAGGGTTGATGGGGGGTGGGAGGGAGGGGAGGGTAGGTGATGGTCATTGAAGAGGGCATCTTTTGGGATGAGCACTGTGTGTTGTATGGAAACTAATTTGACAATAAATTTCATATAATAAAAAAAAAGTTTGTTTACTTTTGATAGAGCACAGTGGTGGATGGGGGTGGGGGGCAGAGAGAGGGAGACAGAGGATCCAAAGTAGGCTCCAGACTGTCAGCACAGAGCCCAACACGGGGCTTGAACCTATGAACAGTGAGACCATGACCTGAGCTGAAGTCAGACGCTTAACCGACTGAGTCACCCAGGCACGCCCCCCCCCCCAAGGTTGGCAGTTTTTTGTTTTTTTTTTAATGTTTATTTATTTTTGAGACAGAGAGAGACAGAGCATGAGCAGGGGAGGGGCAGAGAGAGAGGGAGACACAGAATCTGAAACAGGCTCCAGGCTCCGAGCTGTCAGCACAGAGCCCGACGCGGGGCTCGAACTCACGAACTGTGAGATCATGACCTGAGCCGAAGTCGGACGCTCAACCGACTGAGCCACCCAGGCGCCCCAAGGTTGGCAGTTTTAATAAACAACTAAGGAGGGGTCCCTGTGTGGCTCAGTTTGTTAAGCGTCTGACTCTTAATTTTGGCTCATGTCATGACCTCATGATTGACAAAATCGAGCCTCGCATAAGGCTCTGCACTGACTGTGCAGAGTCTGCTTTGGATTCTCTCTCTCTCTCTCTGTCTCTCAAAATAAATAAACTTGAAAAATAATAATAATAGCAAAGGGAACTTACATATAAGGCTTGTCTTGGGCGTCAGTAAGACAATGGATCCCTGCACCCACCTTGAAATCTTAAAAGCTTATAAAGTGTCCCTAACTGGGCTCAGTTACACATACTGTGCACGTGTTTTAACACTCCCATCACCGTCTAGAGGCTACATCCTTGGAGCAGCCTCTGGGAGCAGAAAAAGCAAGGGGAACCCACCCTCCAAATACAGGGGAAAGGAGCCTCCGAGGGCCTGGGTCCAGCTCACAGGTCAATAGGGGGTCATGTCCTTTTTATCACATTCCCAACAGGTATGTAAACTATTACACCACTTTGAAGAGCTGTTTTTGTAATATCTTATAGAGCTGAACATATGCATATCCTAGATTCAGCAAGTTTATTCTCAGGTATACACCCAAGAAAAATTAGTGCATGTGTCCACTAAAAGACATGTGGAAAAATGTTCTTGGCAACTTTATTCATAATAGCACAAAACCGTAAACAACCAAATGTTCATCATGAATAGAATGGATAAATTCTGCCATACCTCTACAACTGAATATCATACAGTAGTTCTTTGCAGGAAAAAGTCACTGATGCTGATATATTAAAAATATGAATAAATCTGGAAATAAGGGGTATCTGGGTGACTTAGTGGGTTAAGCATCTGGCTCTTGATTTCAGCTCAGGTCATGATCTCATGATTCATGGGTTCAAGCCCCGCATCGGTCTTTGCGCAGACGGCGTGGAGCCTGCTTGGGATTATCTCTGTCTCTTTCCCTCTCCCTCTGCCCCTCCTCTACTTGCACTGTCCCTGTCTCTCTCAAAATAAACAAATAAACTTAAAAAAAATTTTTAATCTGAAAATATAATGATGGGTTACAGAAACAAGACTAAAAGAGTACATAACCATACGATTGCAACTGTATAAAATTAAAGAACAGGTAAAACTAATCTATATAATAGTAGTCAGAATAGTGCTCATTTCTGGGTGAAGGGAGATACTGCCTGCAAGGTGACAGAAGGGACTCTTCTAGGATGTTGGAAATGTTTTATAATCTAATTTGGGTATGGCTAAATATGGTACACAAATGTAAGAGTGTATTGAGATACACACATGCAACTTGTGCACTTTATTGGATTATTATTATTACTAAATTTGTAAAAGATCAAACAAATTAGAATCCCTAGGGACGTGTGCAATTCGGAGCTGGATGTACTCGCCAAAGAGTAGCTCTTATTACATTTTATACGAAATTGTTCAGGCTATTGACCCTTAGAGAATGTAAAGGAGGGACCTTGAAAAGTGATCTTAAACATAATCTAGCAGACACAGGGATGTTCTGGTCAGAACCCCCTTCAAGGAAAAACTCGATCTATAGTGAAGAAGAGTATGGTTAACTGAGTGCTTCCAGCTGCTAACCCTTTTGCATCTGCTTCAGCTCTCAATGGAGGCATCCTCTTCTGGGAACAGCCCTCAAGCTATATCGGAGCAAGGCAGCAACACAAGGACCTGACGTGCCCCAAGTGAGACACCTCTAGAGAACAGTATTTGCTCTGAAGTTTCCCAATAGACCAGAGGAGGCTTTGTCTATATAGCTGGCCAATCACTCGCCTTCCCAATCTTTCTTCCTCCCACTTTCTTTCCCAAGTGTTCCCAATAAGACTCCTTTTTGCCCATTTCAGCCTCTGATTCCCCGAGAACCCAGCATGTTACATAGGACTAGAGCACCACCTAGATGTTGTTTGAAAAGCAAGTGTTACAGTCTGAATGAAATGCCCTGACAGAATGTCTTAGAATAATGCTGACGACAGAGATATGTTAGCCACATGTATAATTTTTAATTTTCTGGTAGACACATATAAAAAGTAAACAAACCAGGTGAAATTTCTTTTTTAAGTATCTTATTTAACCCACCTTGTTTAGAATACTGTCATTTCAACATGTAAACAATATTAAAAATAATTAATGAGATATTTTCTGTTCTCTTTTGTACTAAGCCTTCGAGATCTGGTATAAATTTTATACTTACAGCACATCTCAATTTGGGCTAGCCACATGTCAAGTGCTTTCAAGGAGAAGAAGTCTGCTAAAAAGTAGGGAAGTTAAAGAGTATTGTGGACAAAGGGAAAAGGCAGGGATTGCGTTTGTACTAATAGCACGAATGAATAAAATTGTCTCCTTTTGATGTTCTGATAAGGTCGCTGTACCACCCCAGCCCTTCTCTTTTTTATGTTTTTACTGAGATATAACACTCCTCCTTTTCACCATCATATACCAAACTTTGGTTTGTTCCCCCAAATTCATGAAGAGCTGGGCACTTGCCACACAGCTGTCCTCTCCATTTCTACTTCTGTCACCAGGCAGAATCATAAGTGTCATTATTACCTACATGGATGACCCATCCAGTGTTCTCCCAGTGCTCCTAAGTGCCTGGCGGGAAGAAGTAGCCATGGACTTCTCTGGGGATCTTAAAACTTCCGGTCCATTTTGCAAAGAAAAATGTACATAAACAAAATGTTGCATCTAATTTCCTGGTGTCCACAGCACTCCTCAAGCTATCAATGAATCCCAGGTTAAGAGTGTGTATCTTTAGTTCATTTCTTCCACAGAACGAAGTCAAAATTCCCTTGTATATCATGAAAGGCATTCTGCCTGGGCGCCTGGGTGGCGCAGTCGGTAAAGCGTCCGACTTCAGCCAGGTCACGATCTCGCGGTCCGGGAGTTCGAGCCCCGTGTCGGGCTCTGTGCTGATGGCTCAGAGCCTGGAGCCTGTTTCCGGTTCTGTGTCTCCCTCTCTCTCTGCCCCTCCCCCGTTCATGCTCTGTCTCTCTCTGTCCCAAAAATAAATAAACGTTGGAAAAAAAAAAAAAAAAAAGAAAGAAAGGCATTCTGCCATTGAACCCCACCTTCCTTTCTGGTACCAACTCCCCACTGCCTCTCACCTTTAGCTTTCACAGGGGCTCCAGCCATCCTTTTGCAGTTTGCGTAACTCGCTATGCTGTTTCATACTTCTGCACATCTACTCGCTCTTCTCTCTACTTAATGCTTTCTCATCCCTCAAGTGGACTTCTCTGCAGCTCGAATATTGATCAAAAGAAACCTTCCCTGACACACACTCTTCCCAGCCATTGAGTTAATATCTTCTGTTGTGCTTTCAATCACTTCGGTGTTATCCGCAATACTATTTGATACAGCTTTTTGATACTTTTTGATACAATAATTTGTTCAAACATCTGTCTTCCTCCACAAAACTTTGAGCACCTTCAGGGTAGGGTTGTGTTTTACGCATCGTATCCCTATCACCTTGTGTCAAGTCTGGAATGCAACTGGTGCCCAATTAATGTTAACGGAATGTTGTTTAGAAAAATACTTATCTTACCTTTGGAAACAGTTTACACTGTCAGGTGCTGGCAGATATGTATGAATTTTATGTATTAATTATTGCACTAAGAATATATTACTGGGTCGGGGCGCCTGGGTGGCTCAGTTGGTGAAGCGTCTGACTTCAGCTCAGGTCAAGATCTCACTGCTAGTGAGTTCAAGCCCACATCTGGCGCTGGGCTGACAGCTCAGAGCCTGGAGCCTGCTTCAGATTCTGTCTCTGTCTCTCTGCCCTTCCCCTGCTCGTGCTCTGTCTCTCTGTTTCTCAAATATAAAATTTTAAAAATTTTGTCAAAAGAATATTTTACTGGGTCTTGAAATAAATTTGATGTCCTGGAAAGCTTAAATGTAAGAAGAAAAACACTTTTCTCCACCTATATTTTTCCTTTCATTTTAGAAGAGAAACATTGAGTGACCTCTTGACAGTCATGTTAGAAAATCAAGTCAACAAATATTAAAGAGAAACGTCTTAGCGAGAGCACGTTTTCCCCTAGAATCTAATCCCATCCTGGAAAGCCATTTATAAATCCACAGTCATGTGACGTACCAGGATAGAGATGTATAGCAGAAGAAATGCTATATGAAAATGCTATATGAAAATGCTCAGATAAGTCAGGAACTAGCTTATGAGTCACTGACATGAGGGATTTTGTTAACATAATAAAGGCAGGCAATTTTATTCTCATTAGGCTTCTCCTACTCAAACCTTTGTCACAGTGTATAGTATTGTTATTATGTAATTAGAAGTGATATCACCCTGTAGTCAAAACTTGAAATAATCTGCTAAAATGTGTTGCCTCTAACAGTCTTTAATATGCATTCCTTCTAGACATGATAAGTTTCTGACATACCTGGCCTGGTAGTCTGCAAAATTAAGCACTGGAAACTAATGAAAAATAGGGTGTAGCGGGATTTTCACACAGAGCCATGTGACACCAAGGCTTTTCTTTCCAGGAAGCAACTTTATTGGTGCCCACATGGCTCAACTGGGTTTGTATCCGAAGAACGGAGCCCCAAACGCCATGTGGCATAGTTTTTTTTACATATCTTTTACTTCTTTGTCTACCATATATAGTAACACACAAACATAAAGTCTGAGTAGGTGTTCTCCCATTACAAGAGTTACAAGGTCGTGAGGAATGTTGCCACCTACAGATAGCCAGGTTGCTTGAGGTTTTTTTTTTTTTTCTTCTTCTTCTTTCCTTAGGGAGGGGACCCTACCACAAGGGCTATGAGTGGATCACTCACAACCTGTGCAACTTTGTAACCAATTCCTAAAAAAAGGAACAATTGTTAGGTTGAAATAATCTAGGCAGCCCCAGGCTTAGTAGGAGGATGTTTGTAAATGCACGGAAACACAATGTGGAACTCCTGGATGGCATTCTGCGACAAAGAGGGTGGAGTGGGGCTCTGAACTAGCAGAGGTACTCTTCAGGCCGGCGTGGGAAGAGACACAACCCGCCGGCAGTGTGCAAGGCATGCACACATTCATTGTTCATTTTCTTAAACTTGAGCTGAAACAGCTCTTTACCGGATAGTCGCCATCAGAGAGCTTTTCCTTTCCTTTCCTTTCCTGCTGATGTTTTTAATTCTGCGCATCCTAGGATGGCTCCCCACGCCCAGGAAAAGATGTGTACAAACCAACACAACTGCCATGTATTGGACAATAGGAATATCTGAAATAGAAACACGTAATTTCTTTAGAAAAAGATGGAAAACATATTTTCTGTTTCTGCTTCATACACCAGCTTGAGATCATCAGAAAAGCATAAACTTCCTTAATTTGATACTACATATTTAACCTTTGGGAATTTGTGGGGAGGAAATACTTTTAATTTTTTTTTTTCAACGTTTATTTATTTTTGGGACAGAGAGAGACAGAGCATGAACGGGGGAGGGGCAGAGAGAGAGGGAGACACAGAATCGGAAACAGGCTCCAGGCTCTGAGCCGTCAGCCCAGAGCCCGACGCGGGGCTCGAACTCACGGACCGCGAGATCGTGACCTGGCTGAAGTCGGACGCTTAACCGACTGCGCCACCCAGGCGCCCCGGGGAGGAAGTACTTTTAAATTGCTACCCAGGAAAGGTTGGTGGATACTATTTTAGACACCAGCCAGATGGAAGCTTAACTAGTAAAACCACTAAAACATTGACAATCTTGTCATCTAGTTCCAAGAACCTTTACCTCCTTTACTAGAAACGATGTATTCTTTCTTTCTTCTGGATTCTACAATCAGTGGGCATAATTAACTACAGGGTGTAGTAAAAGCATATTTAATTATGAGATAGAAGGTAATAGGAGATAGAAACCATTTAAGTAATGCCAATTGGAAAATTAAACATGAAGAAATGCTAACTCTTAAAAGGTAGTTAATTACTGAAAAGGATTTTTTTTTTTTTTTTTTTTTGAGCGTTCTTAGTCCTATAGAAGTAGCAATTGCAGAAAGCTACCACTACTATGGCTGAGAGAAAGTGAGCAAGGAAGGAGCTGAGAAATTTAGGCACGGGCTACGGTGCCCTGGAAGGCTGACATTCAGGTCTCCTGGCAGAGGGTATGGTTGCCACGGGCATATGCATCCTACCAGAGTAACCTATTTGAAGGAGAGGCCTGCCCCTGGGTGGCAGACAAACTTACTGGAAGGTATAGATGATAATTGGTCCACATGAGCAACCTGCCTTAGACCATTATGGCATGAGCTTGATCTTGTCCTCTACATCACGTTCAGGTGTGGATGAGACCCCTTGGGTGTGATTCAGTGGGTACAGCTCCTTTAATACCACTCCTTTTGCCTGGGGAGCTGTTAATTGAGAAGACTAGTAATTTGCTTCACATATACACATAGTCAACATACCATGATAAGACAGACACAGGGCGATCAGTACAGAAAATCTTATTCAAAAGGGCATGGGGAAGGGAGGCAGGAGGCACACAGCAATAGTTCATACTAATTCTGAAATCCAGCTGAATACACACTTCCAGTTCCTTATTTGAACTTGGTCCTGGGGCACCTTGGTGGCTCAGTCAGTTGAGCATCCAGCTCTTGATTTCGGCTCAGGTCATGATCTCACTGTTCGTAGATTTGAGCCCCGCGTTGGGCTCTGCACTGACAGTGCGGAGTCTGCTTGGGATTCTCTCTGCCTCTCCCCCGCTCACACACCGTCTCTCAAAATAAATAAATAAACTTAAAAAAGAAAAAGAACTCGGTCTTATTCTTACTCTCAGGGAGTTTTTTCCTATGAATTCCAAATTCCAAAATACATCTGGTTCCAAAGGTGTTGTAAAGAATTGTGGATCTGCACCCACAGAATGTAAGAAAAAAACCTGATAAACACATCACCTGTTAATAACCGACCTCTTCAGATGATGCTATCGTTGCTTCTGTTTCCCCAAGGTGATCAGTCTCCAGGAAGCTGAATCCAAGCAGCTCAAAGGCAACACTGTTCCAGGACTATCCCTTTTGGCCCTACACTGACAGATCATCCCCTGAAACAACCAGAAGGCTACAGAGCACAGCAAAGTGTTGCAGGACATAACTGTCCAATGCCTCAAATATACCAGGCACTGTACAAAGGGCCTTTCCAACATTATCTCATTCAATCTTCTGCAAACCCTGTGCTTGTATAAATCTCCCCATCTATGTTGGCCCACTTAGATGGGATAGTTGAGACTTAGAGATGTTAGATAATATGCTCAAAGTTTGTAAACCTAGAAGATGGTAGCAGAAATTGTGAAGCAACCTTCTCCATCAATTTTCTTATCTTTGCTATTACGTTAGAAATGAAAATTTCTGAATTTTCTACTTTGTCCAGTGAAAACCTAAGTATAAATTGGTGGATTGTTACAACACTACTCTCCTGATTATGATATTATATTACAGATTGGCAAGATGTTACCATTGAAAGAAACCGGGTAAAGGTACATGGGATATGATCTCTCCATATTGTTTCCTTTGTTTTCTTTCTTACTGAAGTATAGTTGACATACAGTGTTATATTAGTTTCAGGTGTACAATATAGTGATTCGACAATTCTGTACATTACTTAGTGCTTATCATGATAAGTGTAGTTATCATCTGTTACTATAAAACATTATTACAATACTAGGAACTATATTCCCTATACTGTACTTTTCATCTCCATGATTCCTTATTTTATATAACTGGAAGTTTGTACCTCTTAATCCCTTTCACCTATTTCGCCAACCCCCCCCCCCACCCCACTACCCTCCCCTTTGGCAAGCACCAGTTTTGTTCTCAGTATCTGATTCTGTTTCTGGTTTTTGTTTATTTGCTTTGTTTTTTAGATTCCACATATAAGCGCAATCATATGGTATTTGTCTTTCTCTGCCTGATTTCTTTCACTTACTATAATACCCTCTAGGTTTATCTATGTTGTTGCAAATGGCAAGATCACATTCTTCTCTATGGCTAATATTCTGTGTGTGTGTGTGTGTGTGTGTGTCTGTACATATCACATCTTCTTTATCCATTCATCTATCAATGGACAATTGGGGTGCTTCCATATGTTGGCTATTGTAAATAATGCTGCAATAAACATAGGGGTGCATATATCTTTTCAACGTAGTGTTTTCATTTTCTTTGGGAAAATGCCCAGTAGTATAATTACTGGATCATATGGTAATTCTACTTTTAATTTCTTGAGGAACCTCCATACTGTTTTCCACACTAGCTGTACCAATTTGCATTCCCACCAACAGCGCGTAAGAATTCCCTTTTCTCCACATCTTTGCCAACATTTATTATTTCCTATCTTTTTGATACTAGCCATTCTGACTGGTGTGAGGTGATATCTCATTGTGGTTTTGATTTTCATTTCCCTGATGGTTAGTGGTGTTGAGCATCTTTTCATGTGTCTGTTGGCCATCCGTATATTTTCTTTGTTTTATTTTATTCTAAAGTTTATTCATTTATTTTGAGAGAGAGAGAGAAAGTGAGCATTCATGGGAAGGGCAGAAAGAGAGAGAGGATCCCAAGCAGGCTCCACACAGTCAGCACAGATCACCATGCGGGGCTCAAACTCACAAACCATGAGATCATGACCTGAGCTGAAACCAAGAGTTGGATGCTTGACTGACTGAGCTAACCAGGCATCCCCTGTATGTTTTCTTTGGAAAAAATCTGTTCAGGTCCTCTGCCCATTTTTATTTGTTTTCTTTTATTAGTGTGTGTGTGTGTGTGTGTGTGTGTGCGTGTGTGTGTGTGTGTGTGTGTATTGAGTTATATATAAGTTCTTTATATATTTTGGATATTAATCCTTTATTGGACATAATCATTTGCAACTATCTTCTCCCATTCCATAGGTTGCCTTTTTGTTTTGTTGATGGTTTCCTTCACTGCGCAAAGGCTATTTATTTTGGTGTTGTCCCAGTTGTTTATTTTTGCTTTTTTTCCATTGTCTGAGGAGACGTGTCCATAACTATGTTGCTATGGGTGAAGACCAAGGAATTACTTACTATATTTTCTTTTAGAGTCTGATGGTTTCAGGTCTCACATTAGGTGTTTAATACAGTTTGAGTTTATGTTTGAGTATGGTGTAAGAAAGTGGTCCAGTTTCGTTCTTCTGCATGTTGCTGTCCAGTTTTCCCAACATCATTTGTTGAACAGATTCTTTTTCTTCACTGTATATTCTTGCCTCCTTTGTTATAGATTAATTGACCATATAGGTGTGGGTTTACCTCTGGGTGCTCTATCTTGTTCCACTGATCTGTGTCTATTTTTATGCCCTTACCATACTGTTTTGATTACTATGGCTTTATAGTATACCTTGAGTCTGAGATTGTGACACCTCCAGCTTTATTTTTCTTTCTCAAGATTGCTTGATGGTTTGGGGTCATTTGTGCTTGCATACAAATTTTAACATTATTTATTTTAGTTTATCTGTATTATTTCTTACAATGGTATGTTAAATCACAACTCAAAATAAAAATGTTTTTTTAAAATACACTAAAGTTATCCTACAAAGATGGTTTCTCCAGACTTCTTTTATATCTTTCTGAGAGATGATACAATTCTTCGAGCAATTCAGTGAGAAAACTGAAGAGCGATGTCATGTAATGATTTATTTCATTATTACTTCATTGATTTAGGCATGCCATCCTCTATTTCCCTGTTATCCTAGCATTTTTGAAGCATAGATTGGAATTACTTAGTAATGTTAGTAGTAATATTTAGTAATTATTCAGTAAGGAATTTCATCATTGAATCATAAAATAGTAAAATATTTTTAACACACAGAAAGATCTCCAAAGGTTGTTTAGATGCTAAGCATCTTTCCATAAAGCAAGTCAAAAACTAAAATAGGGTCCAGTGGTCTATAATGTGTATTGAGGATTAAGATAGAATCTAAATCCTTAACATGGTCAGCAAGACCCTACAGGTCTGGTACTTGACCACCCACCTCCCTAGCCTCTCTGTACATCTTACCGCTCTTACTCTCTCTGCTTCAGCCACAGTGGTCCTGTCCCATTTTTTAAGTCTGGTCACAGAACCACTGTACAAAGAGGTCCCTCTATTTGGAGGAAGTCTTTGCTGACCCCCTAGTTAAGGTCAGTTTCCTTTTCATAAGCTCTTCCAGAATAGAATTACCTTTGGAATATTCATCTCCACTTGTAACTATTCATTTGCCAGTGGATTTTTTTTTTTTTTTTTTGTCATTGTATCTCCCACTAGACCGAAAAGGTCCACAAGCAGAGGGCTGTTTCTGTTTTCATTCACCATTGCGTCCACAGGTACCAGCATTACCCCTCCCCCACACCCCCAACAGAGATCCCTCTATAAAAAGCAAAAGAAATAAAGTACAAACCAAAAGATGGAAATGTCAGGATGTGGGCCCATGATAGCCTACGGATACACACTGTTGGCTCATTGTATCTAGAAAAACATGTTTATTCATGTTTATTTAAAAACGGAGATTTTTACACCAAAATTTGCAGTTCTGACTTCTCTTTTAAAAAGTACTGGAGGGGCGCCTGGGTGGCCCAGTCAGTTAAGCGTCCAACTTCAGCTCAGGTCATGATCTCATAGATCATGAGCCCTGTGTCAGGGGAGCCTGCTTGGGATTCTGTGTCTCTCTCTCTTTCTGTCCCTCCCCCACTCACCCTCTGTTTCTCTCTCTCTCTCTCTCTCTCAAAAATAAGTAAAGTTAAAAAAAAAAAGTACTGGAGGGTGCCTGGATGGCTCAGTCAGTTGAGCGTTGGGCTCTTGATCTTGGCTCAGATCATGATCTCACAGTTTCTGAAATCAAGCCCTGCATCAAGCTCTGCACTGACAGCGGGAAGCCTACTTGGGATTCTCTCTCTCCCTCTCTCTCTGCCCTTCCCCCACGCATGCATGTGCTCTCTCTCTCAAAATAAATAAATACTTACTTAAAAAATTAAAAAGTACTGGGTCCCCAATTCCCTTGAACTGTTAAGAACTGAGCAGTGGCTAGCCCAGTTAGGTGGGACATTGACCCTCCAACTCCCCTTCCCAACCCCAGCCTACTTCTGTTTCCTTTCCTTGCCCTAGGGATGGAGCTGTTAGCCCCACAAAGGCTTGGGACTGGGAACCATTGTGCTCTTGGGCATCACGGTAAGGGTTTTAAATAAATATTTGTTCAAAAGAGTAAACTAGTGACCATAAGCACTTGGGGGGTAACATGCAGCCATGTCACATTACCGTATACAGCCCCAGGGCCACACGGAAACACGAGTAGCAGTGTGATCTCAGAAACTCACATAAACCCAGCGTGGCTGGTGAAGCTCTGCAGTAAATAGGACGAGTTGTTCCTCGGACCTGTTTTGTTTCGGTTTGGGTTTTTTATGTGTATGAGATGGCAACTGTGAAGGACCAGCATCAGCACACTCCTGTGTCCAAACAAGTCCTTTCTCCATTCTTATTACTTGCCAGGCTTTAAATCTAGGACCACTTGAGTGTGGGTACATATTAGGATATGTATGAAATAAGCACATCAGCATATATAAGTATAAAATAAGGATATGTATATAAACTTAGGAGTTCTATAAATGAGGATTATAAAATCTGTATATTATATATATACAAATAAATTTAGAGTGTGTATAGATAAAAACATGTGCATATAGTTGGGCTATATTTAAAAATCGGGATAGAAAGATAATTTGGATGTCCATATGTGTGTATAAATGATGCAGGCATAAATCAGAGATGTTACGGTTTGGTTCTAGCTCACTACAACAAAGTGAACATCTCGATGCAAGTCAAATGAATTTTTTAAATTTTTTCAGTGCATTTAAAAGTGCTTGCACACTGTCATCCATTAAGTGTGCAATAGCATTATGTCTTAAACAATGTATATGACTTAATTTAAAAATATTTTACTGCTAAAATAGGTTAACCATAATCTGAACTTTCAGAGTCATAATCATTGATCACAGATCACCATAACAAATATAATAATGACAAAGTTTGAAATATTGGAAAAATTAGCAAAATGTGACAAAGAGACGCCAAGTGAGCAAAGACTGTTGGAAAATGGTGCTGAGGCACTTCTTTGACACAAGGTTCCTGCAATCCTTTGATCTGTAAAAAAACGCAGTAACTGTGAAATGCAATAAAACAAGGTGTGCCTGTGTTCCCCCAAAGGTAAAGCTGGCGGAGTCTGGACTGCCTTTCCAGGCTGGGCCTCGAGGTCTGCCAGAGTATCCTCCAGTAAGAAATTTCTAAGCCTTGATGACAAGTAACCAAGGACTCCATCAGGCAGCCAGGCCAAATGGGGCCTGAAAGCTGCCAGGTTAAAGCTGCTGCCTCAGAAAGATTTGGGAGAGTTAGGCCCCCTTTGCCCTGGAGACGATGCAGGTAGTTGAAAAGACCCAAGCTCGATGTTGCTGGAGGGCCCCAGCTGCCCTCAATGAGCTGGGACCCATCAGAACTCCTCAGGCATGTGCCTGAGATCAGGACCCCCATCAGGCATGTGGTCTGATGGGGACTGACTGTTGCCAGTTTAAAACTGCTGCCTCTGGGGCAACGGGGTGGCTCAGTCCATTAAGCGTCTGGCTCTTGGTTTTGGCTCGGGTCGTAATCCCATGGTTCGTGAGTTCGAGCCCCACATCGTGCTCTGCACTGACTGTGTGGAGCCTGCTTGGGATTCTCTCTTCCTCTCTCTCTGCCCCTTCCCTGCTCGTGCTCTCTCTCTCTCTCTCTCTGTCTCTCTCTTCTCTCAAGATAAATAAATAAATAAACTAAAAAAAGACAAAAAACAAAAACAAAAAACTGATGCCTCACAAGGAATTTCAGGCTAGGAGTCCCCCCACCCTGGAGGCCACGTAGGTGGTTTCCACTGGAGCTCCAGGCCGGCTGACAGGTGCTTACTGCAAGCTAAGCGGTGCAGGTCAGGGTAGGCAGAGACCGGGCACAGGACAGCTGTGGGGAGAGGCCTGATTACAGGAACAGGCTGTTGGGGGTGAAAGGTACCTGACTAATTCCAAGCCCTTAATCTACATAAATGTGCGGAAATATTTGCCCTGAAGGTAAAGCTGCAGGAGTCTGGACCACCTTGTTAGTATGGGGCCTGTCCCGATGGCCTTCCCTAAGACACCTGGGACTTTTGATGACTGGTAAGCTTGGGACCCATCAGACAGCCAGTGTAACTGGGGACTAGCTATCACTGTGGAAAGCTGCCACCACAGATTTTTAGGAGGTGGGCTCCTTTCACCCTAGAGGTTATGCAGGTGGTTTGGGACCCATCAGAACTCCACCAGCCTGGATGACCCCAGATGCCCTCTATGTGTTGGCGGGGTATGTGCTGTACGTGCGTGAGAGGCAGGGATTAGGGTAGCCAGGGTTCCGGGTCATGAGAGCAAGCTGTTGTGGCATGTGTCTAATACCAAGCCCTAACTTACACAAATGCACATACATATACATACATTCTAATTTTATATATATATATATCCATCCTAATTCTGTGCATATGTATATATATTTATTCTAATTGCAGGCATATATTTGATAAGGATATATAAATAAGCTATATATAAAATAACCTATTATATAATCTATGCATAATTACACATATAACCTATTAATATATAATTTATACATAGGGTATTCATATACAATTAAAATATATATCTAATTATATTTATATTTAATTTAGGATATATATTTAGAATATATAGATATAAATGGGATTAAGAATTTTGAATATATAATTAGGATATATACATATATATGTAGAATTAGGTTGAACCCTAGGAAGTTGCTTATTGTGACAGATATTTGACTATTTTTGACCTACAAAATGGTGATTTGATATGGCTGAGCCTAATACTTTAAATGAGCCAAAATAATAATATTTACTGGCGTTCGAAGCTCATTTTGTGCAACTTTTCCCCAGACTCTTCCGTTGTTTCTAGTTCCGGTGTCCCAATTCTTTAATGATTTGAAAAATTGTTCCCTCCTCATACTGTTGAGGAGCTATAACAAAAAAACAAAACCCAATGATTATTTTGCATATGGGAAATCACAGGGCAGTGTTGGTAGGTAGGGAAATTATTCCATTTTCCCATTATGTGGGGAGGAAAGGAGGTCACTGAAATCGGACAGTTTCTACAAGAAGTCAGGCAGGGACTGAGGCACCAGGACTGGAGTCTGGAGGGAGTGTGGGAGCACCCGAGGGCGATCCACCTGCACCCAGATAACTCACAAAAGCTTTGTCTCCTTACAAGCCCTGTGAGGTGGTGAGGCCTGGAAAAGCTGTGTTCAGACACGTTGCAGGGCCAAAACCCAAACAGCCTAAAGGGCTGCAGAGGAAGAGATTAGGAAAGCAGGAAAGTTCAAGAACATGGAGCTGGCACAGCAGCCATGGGTCCCAGCCCTGTCCTGGCATCATTAGCATGACACACGCCCTCCCCGAGCCCTGCAAGTTCAAGGCCACGAGGCCATGGAGCCATGGTCGAGAGTCTTGGCTGGGAACTGACCTTGGGCTTCCCATGCCTCCTTTTAAACTCCAGAGCAGCAGCACCTGGGGACCTGTCAGAAATGCACGTTGGAGAGAGCCCCAGCCAGACCTGCTGAATCGGAAACCCTGGGGGTGGAACCCCACTACCCCCAGGTGAGCCCGATTCAGCCAAAGTGTGAGGAGCCCTGCCTCCTTCCAGTGTCATTGCCGTCACTTCCCCGCAGCCATACAGCCATACAGCCATACAGCCATACCCGGGAACGGAAATCCTCCCTGCACCCTGGGCTCCACACTCCTGCCTCATTCTGAGCCTGACACATCCCTCTATTCCTCTCTGCTTTGCTCTTGTCTGCCTTCCTCTGGGACTGGGGGGTGAGACTCCCCAGGCTGATTGACAAGCTGCTCCTCTGGCCCTGCCAGCCCCTGCCTGCCCCCTCTCTCAGCAGTCATCCAGTGGTGTTTGCACTGTTAGCTTCTGTGCCTCCTACGGGCTCCAGTGTGAACCGCTTCGGTCCCTTTGTTCGAATCCCCCGAATCCCCCGTGTCCGGTCAAAGGAATTCTTAGCATTTGTTGACTGAAGTAACAAATGACCATTCCTAGGCTGGCAGCTTTAAAAAGAGTAATACACTACTACTAGCAATGATATTCTCTCTCCCGCCTACAGCGTCCCAGGGCAGTGCTATTTCCCGAAGCCCTTTGCAAGGCTGAATTGCAAAACTTTTGCTGCTTCTTTATTTTGCTGCTGTGACAGTGAAGCCATTTGCAGGGGGGGCGGCAAGGAATTCGACAACCCATGGGGCATCCTGAGGAGGGCTTGTATGCTGATCAGTGTCTTCTCAAGCCTACCCCTCCCTCTGGGTCTGTCCCAGCTCTCCATGTGGGCTGTCATAGTGCAAGATGAGGGCATTTGGACTTTTGACCTTAACATTGGACAAGTTCTACTGTGGTACATGTCACACACCTAGCCTAAGGTGGAGGTGTGATTGGACATCCTGGCAGATGGTCCACAGAGGTGGCCTGTCATGAGGTTCTACCACCAAACTCTCAAGATTTCTGGAGAATTCATAATTACCCAATACAAGGTCAATAAATAAATATCAATTCTCTTCCTATACACTACCAAAAACAATTGAAACTAAGCAATGCAATTGAAAATAGCATTAGTGATATGCTTAGTGATAAAATTTATTCAATGATGTGCAAGATCTGTGCACTGTAAAACATTGTTAAGATAAAACAGACCTGAACACATGAAGAGATTTACTCTGTTCATGGATTAGAAAACTCCATTTCACCGAGACTGCAGCTATTTTGGAGCTTCAACTTGCTTTTACCCTGCCTTATTTCACTCTCTTGCCTTTGTGTCTTCAATATGTAGCTCTGTCTCTGACACAAAGTAGGTGTCCAGTGTTCATTGAATAAATGAATAAGAAATAGGATTACGTGTATGGGGAATAAATGAACAAGTACGGGAAGGGATCACAACTACGTAGGAGTGCTAGAAAAGACTTCCTTCAAGATGAACTAGGAATTCTATAAGCTGTAATGAAGGAAAGAACATAAGTCATAGAAATCCTCTTATGAGTAAAACTACATTTGTCTGCTGTAGCTTCTAATCAGTTTGTGCAAGATAGTGACTGTAAATACCTTGGGAATATGGCCTGAGGTCATGTTCTGAAGGACCTTCTAATCTATGTTAAGGAATTTATATTTCATTCTTCAGTAATCAAGATGGGGGAGGGCACATTGAATATATTTAGTAGGGGAGTTCATTCATGTTTGACAATACTTGCTAAACACCTGCTGTGGATCAAGGTTTGTGTTCAGTATTACCATAAAACTGGTAAAGACGGAAGCCATCCCTGCTTCAGTTATAAAACTGTATATAGTAGCTAGCGACGAGAACTATCTTTGTTCCACGCAGCGTCCAACTCTTGTGCTTTTTACAACAGCCCAGTTTGATAGTTACTATTAACGTCACTAAATGTGAAGAATTAAAGAAACTATGGAAAGTTCCATTTAAATAAAGACTATGACTAAAAGAAAATTTATTAAGGTGTTATTAAGAAAAACATTGTATCACACATGTAAAACGTAGACTTTAATGGGTTTTGACAAACGTTTACATTTTGGCACACGTAAAAAGACATAAAAGACATAAAAAATTTCCATTATCCCAAGTTTCCCTTGTATCCCTCCCCAATTATTGATTTCTAGCATTATTGATTAGACTTGTCCTTTCCAGTGTTTCTTATGAACAGAACCATGCAATACGTACTCTGGCGTCTTGCTGCTTTGAATCATCATGATTGAATTTCGACTTTCATCCATATTGCCAGGTGAGAAAGACATTAATCAAATAACCACCTAATTAAGCCATTAATTACAACAGCATTGAGTTGAACAAAGGATAAGTACAAGTGAAGATAAATCACCTTGTTTGTTCACAATTCAACCAATATCACACACGGTGGGGGGTGCTATATAGGGTTATGATTGAGTTGGTAGAAAATAAATGTTATTAAAGGGTATCTTATGAGAATCCTATGTCCTATTTTACGTCCCTAATTTTTAAGAAATCGGTCCAGATGACTCTGGAAACTGTTCTTCCATGGCCCTTTACGCTTCCCCCACTTTTACACGTTGTGGAGAAAACAGCTCCCTAAGGCGCATGCGCCGCTCCTGCCTAGCGTTGCCAGCAACAGCCGCCGTAGGCATTGCCACACCCCCGCAAACCAAGGGGAGGTGTGCCACCCGGACTCTGCTTTCGCCTGCCCAATCCCCGGAGCCTTGGCGATCACGTGCGCGCTGCCGCCGCGCAGGCCAGGCCCCGCCTATCACCCACGTACTCCCGCGAGCCAGGCCTCGACCGCCCCATCTCCCGAGAAACTCCCGAGGGTCGGGCTACGCCTGCGCAGTGGAACCGGTGGGCGGGACGGGGGAAATGCGGTGGCCGAGAAGTGGGACGGCCGTACAGGCTGGGAGCCGGCGCGGCGTTGAGGTGGCTCGGTGTAGCCGCGGACCCGGGCTGGGAAGACCCGCTCTCCTCCCTCAGTCACTGAAAATAAACTTTGCTGCTCTTTTGGCGGCGTTCTCGAGTCCGCCTCCCGGCCTGTGCGGAGGTCGGCCAGGAGCCTTCGTTCGTCAGGTTTTCCCTCCCTCCCTCCGCCGGTGCCGGGCCTTGGCGCCATGGACGCCACGGCGCTGGAGCGGGACGCCGTGCAGTTCGCCCGGCTGGCGGTGCAGCGCGACCACGAAGGTCGCTACTCCGAGGCTGTGTTTTACTACAAGGTAGAGCGGGGGGATCGCTGCACTGTTTATGAAGCCAGGGGGCGGGTCCAGGTGCCGCGGCGGCCAGGCCCACTGAGCTTTGCTTTTCCCTCTTCCTGCTCTGTTGCCCTCCTTTGCAGGGGAGAGGCCACTCGGGCTCCTGCCACCGTGGGCGGGTTTGGTCGCGGCTTGGGAGCCACCACTTCTCTGGTTACAGTCTTGGATGGCCAGTGTCCACCGTTGAGCTACGTATGGCAGCAGTAGTTAGGCATGGGTTGTTAAGTAGCCAGCTAATTTTTGCTGTCATTTGGCTCTGATTTATGGCTGGTGGGAAGTGGTCTCTGATAAACACTGAAATAATGCATGTTCGTTGAAGAAAATAAAGTTTTAAGGAAGAATAACACGTCTCTTACCGGAGCATTTATCTTTGTGCTTGTTTGTCTACGCGTATGCACGTACACACGTTTAAAAAAAGGGAGTATAGTTGACGTGGAACGTTACATGAGTTTCAGGTGAACAACACAGTGATTCAGCTTCTCTGTACAAGACAAACTTGGATTGTACTGTTTATAGTATTTTAGCCTGTTCTTTGTATTTGAGCTTTAAAAAAGTCATTAAAGTTGCCTGTTTAATCTTATTAACGACAGATGCGTAGTATTCCATTGTGTGGATGTGCCATAATTTATTTACAGACTAATGGACATTTAGGTTCATTCTGATTTTTCAGCATCATAAGTATTGGTGCGGTTAATCTCCTTATAACTAACGCTTTACACATTTCTTGGCAGTTTATTCCTAAGTTACCGGGGGCGGAATATTTAAAGAATATGACCTTCTACAGCCCACTCTCTGCTCTCCGGTCCTGACGATTTGCAAATACACTCCTCCAGCTCTTAGCCATGGCCTCTGCTTCCTAGTGGAGGTAGCTGTATCCTCGTGATACAGTCATTTTTTTTTTTTTTTTTTTAAAGAAAGAATGTCGGACTTTGATCATACCAGTAGTAGTAATTTTTTTTTTTTTATATATAAACGTGTTTGCTATCAGTAATGTGTGGTTTGCTTTTCTCAGATTATTTTATTGCCTTCATTTAATAATCCATATTTAGAGACTTTTGGTGTGTTTCAGAATCATTCCTTTTGGACTTTTTTTTTTTGAACAATTTCGCGAAGGTGGTATGTGTTTAAAATTCATTGTGTTTTACTTTTGTGAAATAACTGACAGATATTCATAGGTTAAAATAGTGCCATATGAAACAGCTTTGTCCAAAGCAAAAGAAAATACTACACCAGTGCCTCTTATTTTGCTGTAAGATTGCATGCATGAAGAATTTTTTATCCTTGAGAAAGTCAGAACAGTGGTTGTGCTTCTAGGAACTGTTTATGTAAACTTTACCAGATATTTAGCATTTTCTGTCTTCACACTGTTGTTGAGGGATTCCTTAATTGTCATGTTCAAATATAGATTAAATGAATAAAAACTGATACCAGCAAGTTTTTAGTTGGCTTTATTTCTTTTAAGCCAGATAGTTATTTGAAAATCAGTATTTACATGCAAGATAATTGGAGGTATGAAATATATATTTATACATATATAATATCAGTTTGAGATAAACTATGTTGTATTTAGATAATAATAGTACATAAAATATTTAATGTTTACATGTAAAATTTTCTTTCTCTTATGAACTGTTTGAGTTACAGAATCTGAGGAAATCATCTTCCTTACCCCCCACAGCCTTTCTTTTTTTTTTTTTTTTTTTTCAATGTTTATTTATTTTTGGGACAGAGAGAGACAGAGCATGAACGGGGTAGGGGCAGAGAGAGAGGGAGACACAGAATCGGAAACAGGCTCCAGGCTCTGAGCCATCAGCCCAGAGCCCGACGCGGGGCTCGAACTCACGGACCGCGAGATCGTGACCTGGCTGAAGTCGGACGCTTCACCGACTGCGCCACCCAGGCGCCCCCCCCACAGCCTTTCAATAAATTTTCATATGGATCAAAACCATACTCTTCTTACTGATTATGTTAAGTTCAGTGAAACAACCCCTGCTCCACTAACTGTATTCAGAAAGTTTTGTTCAGTAGATAGCTGGCTTCTTTGGATCCAGACAATTTGGCAACAGCCTCTGCAAAGTGCACATGCTTAGGTTATTGCTAGGAAGGTGTTGCGTGGAGAAATCTCTTTATGGTCCTTCTCGCCATAGCATTTGTAACCTGTTATCCTAAAATGGTAATGGGGAGAACTAGCCGCAGCATAACTGGCTATGGGAGTATTAAAAGAACTGGAAGATGAATGCAGATTTTCTTAATTAAAATACGTTGATTCCGTACAACTGAAATCTGCTTTAAAATAGATTTAAAAGGGCACCTAGAGCACCTAGGTGGCTGAGTCAAGAGTCCGACCCTTGATTTGGGGTCAGGTCACGATCTCACTGTTCCTGAGTTCCAGCTCTGCATAGTGCTGCTTGGGATTCTTTCTCTCAATCTGTCCCTCCAGCTGGCATGATCTCTCTCTCTGTCTCAAAATAAAGTTTAAAAAAAATGTGTCACCCTTTGGCAATATTTTACATGGAAAAAAAGATTTTCCACTGTGAGATATTTAACCTTTATAATTCCCCACCCCCCCTTTTTTTTTTTTAATTTCTAATCTCAACATTCAACAAGGGGCTCAAACTTAGAACCTTGAGATCAGGAGTCGCATACTCTACTGACTGAGCCAGCAAGGCACCCTAAGCTTTATAATTTCTTACAATCTTTTTTTGACACTTAATATTTTTAGTTATCATTAACCTATTATTAGTATGAACCAGTAATAACCAGTATTATTATTATTATTATATACTTATTCTAATGCTTTTCAGGCCTAATTCATATTTTCAAGGTATATCATTTTAAGTCTGACCTATTGCATAAAAAAGGAAAGCAGAAAACATAGAAGTACAGCTATCCTGAGAAAATGTTTATAATCTCATATTTGAGTTCATAAATTTTTAACAGTATGAAAAAATTGAGAACTGAAGAAAAGGTATCGGGGGCTTATATAAAACCCACTTACTACTGTCTTAAAGACCTTATTTTGTCATTTATAGAAAGCAGTAGTGAGTTAGAAAGTGGTAGAGAAAATTCAAATTGTAATTCATTTATTAGATTCCTTTGATTTTTTATTTTTTTTATTTTTATTTTTTTTAGGAAGCTGCACAAGCCTTAATTTATGCTGAGATGGCAGGATCAAGCCTGGAACATATTCAAGAAAAAATAAATGAGTATCTGGAAAGAGTTCAGGCTTTGCATTCAGCAGGTTAGTAAAGGACTACTAAATGTCATTTTTCTCCTTCTCTCATCACATCCTTTCCCCCTATGTTTCTCTTTTTTTAATTTTTATTAAGTATAGTTGACATATATAGTGTTATATTAGCCCCCTATGTTTCTCTTTCCTTTTCATTTTCATCATTGCATCTTGATCTTCACTCTTGCTGCTCATTTCTTCTTTGGTAGTCATGTCTTTATAAGTCATAATATGGAAATAAGTGATAGATCTGTGAATAGGATACTCAGGGATAATATAGTCCAGTCTCCTCTAATTTCTCAGGAGTACAGAGATACTGAATTCCCTATATTTAAACTGTATCAGTGGCAGAGTCAGGATTAGGACCCTGTTAAAGTCTACTTTTTAAATATCTGTCACATGCCCTCTCCTGATATTAAGATCAAATGACTTCAGTTGACCCTTGAACAAACAGGGGTTTGAACTGTGTAGGTCCACTTACACACAGACTTTTTTTATGGTACTGTGAATATATTTTCTTCCTTATGATTTTCTTACTTACTTTATTTTCTTTCTTAAGATTTTCAGCTTACTTTATTGTAAGAATATAGTATATAACACATATTTAAAATATGTGTTTATCAACTTGTAAGGCTTCCAGTGAGCAGTAGGCTATTAGTAGTTAAGTTTTGGGGGAGTCAAAAGTTACATGCGGATTTCTGTCAGTGCCCCTAACCTCTTCATTGTTCAGGGGTTATGTCTCCAGTGTTAACGACTTCAGCAGCGTGTTCATAATCTCTTCTGTATCAGTATCCTCAACCTCAAGACCTTAACTAAACTCTTTTTTTAAGCCATATCTTGGAAACCAACATGTAAGTTGATACCTGGAACAACTTGTATTTACTTTTATAGTAAACAGCATGGCAAATGCTGTGACACAAGCACACAGGCTTAATGATCACAGTTTTGTTAGAGGTATGTGGCTGCTGTCAAAATCTGCTGTTGACATGGTAGAAAAGGAAGTGGTAACCTACTGATATTTAGCCTTAAAAATGGATTCATCTCACTAAGAGCTCTTGTTACCCCTTTTCTTCTGTGACCCTGCAATAAAACCACAAGCAGCTTAGAGGAGTCTTTATTCAGCATTCCGTGCTGGACTTTGTGCTGTTTTCCATCACTTGTTCTCAGTAGATCAGAGCAGTTATTAGCACATGGTTAGGAAAAAGTAGATCCCATCATTGGATTTCTTGTTAGGATAATCCTCTTAAGGACGAGATAGTTTAGTTTAAGACAGTGCCCAGAAATTGCATGTATTGAAAAGTCAACTGCCTGTGTATTAGGGCCTCAATTAATACAAAGTTCTGCTGATTCATGTAGTCAAAATAACATGAAATTCAAAGTAACTCTGTCTTCCCAGCCAAATGAGTTTATAAATAAGATATTTTTAAATGTGATATTCAGGCATGGATTGTGACAACTCTAATCTCTTGAGGAATAAAGGTTTGCCAGTGAAACAGAGGTAAAGTTCAAAAGGATTTTTAAAGCATAGCGTACCTTAATTGTTTTGCTAGCTTTTTGACCCTCTTTGTTCAACAAATGAAGTATAATTTAGAGAATCCAATGGATTAATTATTATTTTAAGCAAAAGAATCCCTTTTCAGGTGAACATTTCAGACAATGTGTAAAACAAGTTTTGCTGACAGGGGACTCTTGAGGGATAAGTTGATTTCTGGGTGGGGAAGGGTGACACAGTTTGAAATTCACCAGTATAGTATAAAGAGCTCAAGATTTAGAATTAAAAGATCTAAATTGTAGCTTGTAGCTGCAAAACCTTAGGCTAGATCAGTCCATCTCAACTGGGAACAGTTTTGTACCTCAGAAGATTTTGGGCAGTATCTGGAGAGATTTTTGGGGTTTTAGAATAGGGAGAGGTGGGAAGTATACTATGGCAACTAGTTGGGTAAAGGCCAGAGATCTTACTAAAGATCCTCCGATGCAGAGGACAGTCTATAGCAAAGAATTATCCAGGTGAAAATGTCAGTCATGTGTGACTGAGAAACTTTGGGCTAGATATTTTAACATTTTTGAACTTTGGTGTCTTCATTTTGTAAATGGGATGAGTATATGCTTCAGAGAGGTGTTAAAGTTCTAAAAAGTTGCCACCATACCTTTAAGAGAGAAAATGTGAAGCTTTTTTTTTTTTTTTAAATAACAGCTTTATTGAGCTGTAATTCACTTACCGTAAGATTCACCTTTTTAGAGTATATAATTCAGTGGTTTTTAGTATATTTCCAGAGTTGTGCAGCCATCACTGCTAATTGTAGAACATTTTTGTTGCCCCAAAAGAAACCTCTTATCCATTAGCAGTCACCCCCTCTCCATTCCTCCCACCCACTGTCCTCTAGCAGCCACTACACTAACCTACTTTGTATCTCCCTGGAGTTGCCTATTCTGGACATTTCATGTAAACAGAGTCATCCAGTATGTAGCCTTTTGTGTCTGACTTCTTTCCTTTAGCATTAATGTTTTCAGGGTTTATCCGTGTTGTAGTATATGTCAACACTTCATTCCTTTTTATGGCTGAATAATAAAGCCATTGTGTCAATATACCATATGTTGTTTATCGATTCATCAGTTGATGGACATTGTCTTGCTTCTACCTTTTGGCTGTTGTGAATAATACTGTTTGGAATGTACGTGTGTGTGTTTTTGTGTGGACATAGATTGTTAGTTCTCTTTGATATATACCCAGGAGTGAAGTTGCTGGGTCATGTGGTAGTTTTATGTCTAACTTTTTGAGGAACTGCTGAACTGTTTTCCGAAGTAGCAACACCATTTATTTCCACCAGCAATGTATGAGGGTTCCATTTCCTTCACATTCTTACCAACATTTATTATTTTCTGTCTTTCTTAATTTTAGCCACCCAAGTGGGTATAAATGTGGCATCTTGGGTTTTGGTATGCATTTCCCTGCTGGCTAATATTGAGCATCTTCTCATGGGCCAGTTGGCCATTTGAATGTCTTTGGAGAAAGGGTTGTACAGATCTTTTGCCTATTATGTAAATCAGGGCTTTCCAGAGAAACGGAAGCAATAGGATGTAAAGATATTTAGCATAAGGAATTGAATCATAACAGAGCCTCATTATGGAGGCTAAGAAATCCCATCATGTACAGTCTGCAAGCAAGAAAGACCTAAGAAAGCCAGTGGTATAGTTTTGTCCAAGTCGAAAAGCCTGAGAGGCAGGGGCGTTGATTGTGTAAGTCCCAGTCCCTGGGGCAGGAAAAGACTAAAAAAAAAAGAGAGAGAGAGACAGAGAGAAAGCCATCATTTGGAGAGGGTAAATTCTCCCTTCCTCTGCCTTTTTATTCTTTTCAGCTCCTCAGGGGATTAGTTGATGCCCACCCACATTGGGGAAGACAGTCTGCTTTTACTACCAATTCAAAGGTTAATTTCATTCAGAATCACTCTCTTAGATGTACCTAGAAACCAAGTCTAGACAAGTATCTAGGCACCCAGTAGAGTTGATACAAATTGATAAGATTAATCATCACACTCATTTTTAAAATTGGAGTTGTCTTTTTATTATTTACTTGTAAGAGATTTTTTACATTCTTGAAATAAGTCCCTTCTAAGCCTTTATATTAAAAACAAACAAATACTTATTTCAAAGAGCAGTAAAAATATATGATTATTTAACCTGGACTCAGATGAATAGGAAACAGCAGGAACTTTATCATCAGGGCCTAAGATACTGTGTCACACAATTATTGTCTGTACTGAAAAACATTGTTTTAATTTCCTTAAATAAAATAGAGTTTCTTTAGAATCAACATTTTCCAAATTTTTTTGTTTTGTCTTTGGGGCAGGGCAGGGGTATGTGAGGAGTACTCCAGGTGTTTTATTTTTTAAAGGAAGAAAGTGCTGGCAAGGATAAATTCAGGGGAAATTTTTTTTTTTTTTTTTTGTAAATAATACATTTTTGATTTTTTTGGTCTCTGGCATGTATTGTGTGATGAATTACAAAAGTAGGGATTTTTTTTTTTTTTTAGGCCTTAAAATTCAGATTGAAAGGGGAGAAATTAGTTTTTAGGGATCATTATTTGACCTTGTTTTTAAAATGAAAAATTACAAAGTTTTGATAAAAAATGTCTTAAATGTATTAAAGTGGTGTGTTTCCTGGATATATATAAATACACATAAATGTAATATTTCATCTATATGGCCCTTTTCCTATCCTAGTTCAGTCAAAGAGTGCAGATCCTTTGAAATCAAAACATCAGTTGGACTTAGAGCGTGCTCATTTCCTTGTTACACAAGCTTTTGACGAAGATGAAAAAGGGAATGTGGAAGATGCCATAGAATTGTATACCGAAGCTGTAGATCTCTGTCTGAAAACCGTATGTATAGCTACTAAATTTGGTGGGATTAAGCAAAGAGATTTCTTCTGTTACTGGTGAATTTTATTTAACAATTCCTTTAAGAAAAAAAATTACTGTATCGTTAAGAAATATAATTAAGTCACTCCTCATTAAAAGATGATGAAGAGTAGATAATTAATGATGGATTTTTAACATTTTGTTAAAAAATGGAGTTTTAAGATTGAATCGTTAGGCAATGTTGTTGTTGTTTTTAATTTTAGGTGTTATTTTTTAACCTGTTTAAACCCATGTACCTAAAATTAGTACAGGAAGAATTCACCAGCACAAATCCATGAATTTAGAATAAACCTCCCCCCATTTTTTTTTTTTAATTTCATACATTAAAAAATAAGTGGTTTGGGAGAGCTTTATTGTGTTGCAATGTAAAATCTATATGCTGAGGGGCTTTTACTGCTTCCTGTGGACCCTGTTTGGGACAGTTAGCTTTAAGGGACATCTAGGGCATGAGAGAGAGCAGTGTAGTGTATTTGATAGGAAGATGAGGTGGAATGATAGAGAGTGGTGTTCTCAGTATTGTCAGAGGACTGGCTTTTTGTCCAGGGAAACCATCTTGCCTGATTCTGTAGGAACCTGAGACCGGGGGTGAGTGTTGGTCTCCTGAGGCTCCTGCTGCCAGCTTTCCATGACACCATGTTTGTACAGTTGTGGCTCGTTTACCACATGACGTGGTCTTAAAGTTTACCTCAGTGACATGTTTTCAATGCTGTTTTAAATGATACCTTTAAGGATGAAAACAAATGGTCATCTTGGTTTATTCTCTCGTTATTTGAAGAAATATATTGCGTTATAAATTATCTGCTTAGAAATATGGATCAAGCAAAGAAAAAAATTATGCTTCAGAATGTCTGTCTCTCTTTCTCTTAAGTCTTATGAAACTGCTGATAAAACTCTGCAAAATAAACTGAAACAGTTGGCTCGACAGGCACTAGATAGGTGAGTTTTGGTCACTCAAGTTCTTATCATGGATAGCAGTGTACTGTGTTACTTAAATTTGATAGATGTCTCTAAATGTGTTGTAGAGTTCATAGTGACAAACGTCCATCTTTAACCTGAGATCTAGAGCAAGTCGACCTTCTTCCTCTGGATGAATTTCTTTCTTTCTAGTTCCCTGCTTTCAACTCAAGAAATAAC
The DNA here is from genome assembly GCF_018350155.1 of Leopardus geoffroyi. NCBI lineage: Eukaryota > Metazoa > Chordata > Mammalia > Carnivora > Felidae > Leopardus > Leopardus geoffroyi. Next base: position 132,759,399 of record NC_059333.1, read on the forward strand.
AAATCAGTCAAGACACTTTTTATTTAGTGTTTGCTATGTGTAAAACAAAATGATTATGATATTGATATGATTATGATATTGAAGTGGAAGACTTCCTTCTGTTGTGTCGTACCAGATTTCCAGAGAGCCTTCCAGAACTACTATTAAAATTAGAGAAATTGACATTGAGCTGGCCTGCGTCCATATACATACCCCCAAATTATATAGTATCTGTAGCTCTTTCAACTCTTTGCTCAGATGTCCACTTTCCAACAAGGCTTTGCCCTAACCATTTCATTTAAGATGGAATCTCCTCCAGTACTTTCCTCTTGCTTACTCTTTTTCCCACAGACCTTACCACTTTCTAAAGTATATGACATTTACCAGTTTTATTATGTTTATTATGAATGTCTGTGCCCCTTTGAACGCCAACCCTCCATGTAAACTGTGAGTGCAGAGAATTTTGTCTGTTTTGTTCAATGCTGTAGCCACCTAGCTGAGTGCCAGACATATAGTATGTGCTCAGTGGGTATTTGAGAATGAATAGATTTATGCAAGAGAACTATACCTCTTAAAAAAGAGTGTTAGAGATGAAAGTAAAGGATGGAAATCACATTTATGTATGAATAAAATTACCTCTTTTTGAGGATCTTACTAGGTAGCTATACCACCCCCAGCCCTTCTTTTTTTTTTTATTGAGGTATAAGAGTCATCCTTCCTTTTTGTTGCCATCATCTAACATTTAGTTTGTCTCTCCAGATTCATGAGGATATGAGCACTTGACACATAGTTATCTTCTCCATTTTCACTTCACTAGTCAGAATCATAGGTGATGTTTATTACCCATGTGGATAACCCATCCGGTATCCTCTGAGTGCACCCTAAGCACAGAGGGGTGGGTCGGTCATTGGCTTCTTTGAGGGTCTGTTCAAAATTATGGGTCCTCTTCCTAAGAAAAATGTACATAAAATTTTTTTCATGTACATTTCATGTAATTTCAGTGTTCACAAGATTCCTGAAGCTCCTATGTGGACCTCAAGTTAAGAACTTCTGTTTGAACCTTTGACAAAACAAAGCCACAATTTCCTTGGATATCATGTGACACATTCCATGATCAACTCTTGCCCTGGTCTCATCTCCTCCTGCCTCTCATTTGTACTTTTTACAGGGGTGTCATCCATTCTTTTGAAGTTATCTTTAACTTGTTGTGCTATTTCATACTCCTGCACATCTGCACGTGCTCTTCTCGCTACTTAGAATGCTCCCTCAGTCCCCAGGTGGACTTCTGTGGCTCTCACATCCAGTTCAGAAAAACCTCCCCTGACTCACCCTTTTTTCTCGGTCATTAAGTTAATGTCTTCTGCCGTGTGTTCACTCGCATGTAATACTTCTAGCATCTGTCACTTTTGATGCAGTTGTCTTTCTTTCCTCACAAAATTCTGAACACCTTAAGAGAAGAGATTGCATTTTATACATTCTTGTATCCCCCTTACTTTGCATAGTATCTGACATGCAATAAGTGCTCAATTAATGTTCTCAGTAATATTATCAATGTTTATCAGTAGCGAAATACTGAATCTTTGGGAAGTAGCTTAAGTAGTGAACTGTTGACTGGTATGTATGAATCTTACTAGTTTTACATTAGGAATGCTTGACTGGTTCTTGAAGTAAATTTTATTTTCTGGAAAGCTTAAAAACTAGAACAGTTTTTCTGTACCTTTTTCTTATTATAGAGCAGAAGCATTGAGTGAGCCTTTAACAAAACCATTATGTAAAATCAAGTCAACAAATATCAAACCAAAGCCACCTCCAACGAGAGCACATTTTCCACTAGGGACTAGTCCCTTCCTTGAAAGACCTCAGCCCTTTATAAGTCCACAGTCATGTGATGCACAAGGACAGAGATATACAGCAGAAGAAATAGAAGTTCTCAGGTAAATCAGTTTACGATTCATTGTAATGAATAATTTTGTTAACATAATCAACACAGGTAATTTAATTTTCATCAGGTTCGCTGAGTTGTATTCACATCTTTGTTATGGTGTGTTGTGCTCTTATTCAGGTATAAATTATATTGCCATATAGCCATAACTTGAAATAGTTAAAATTTGTTCTCATATAATTTAGTGTTAGCATTTTTAGGAGGTCTTTCTGAAAATCCTAACGTACTTTAAAATCGAACACTGAAAAGGTTAATAAAATAGAGCTATGGTAGACCACTCATAATCTATGCAACTGGTAACCAGAGCCCATTAGGGAAAACAGTTGTCACCTTGAAATAGTTCAGACCTAGGTCAGCAAAGGGAATGGTCTTTAAAGGGTTATAAAAAAGAAAATGAAGAAAAAACAGAATATGTGACAGAGACCTCATTGCAAAGCCAAAATGATGTACTGTCTGGTTCTTTACAGAAAACATTTGCCAATCCCTGGTTTAGGAAGCCAACTCAGAGTCTGGAAGCAGCCTCAGGGGATATTAAAAATGCAAAACAACAAAGTTGTGGAAATCCTTGTGATTGTGTTGTGAGCCAGTGTAGATGGGCTAAAGCCAGTGTGGCTTTTCTTCAGTTGGAGGAGATCCAAAGTGCTCATAACTGTGCAAGTCATGTAGTCTCACTTTTAATTTCCTAAAATTGAACTGAAAGGCTTCCTTCGTTTGCAACAGCCACCAGAAGGCAGTTTTCTTTTTTTTCTTCCTGAAGATTTTCATTCTTCTACTAATGTGACTTATTTTGCCTAGAACAATTGCACATGAACCAATACAACACACAGGACAAAGAAGGGTGGTTTTGGAGTTGAGAGACCATAAGTAACAGTCCAACACTGAGGCCACTCAGCATCCATATGCTCCTTTCTACACACATTTGAATTTCATGCTACAACAAAACAACTCTACCATTTCTGCCTAACAGACTTCAGCTATCCTTTATACAGGTGAAAAGTTCTCATCCTCCCAAAATGAGAATACACAGTCATTGTATCCATTGCTCACTGTATTATTAACCAGTCCTCAAGGTCAGTCACAGTCTCACTGAATATTATTACCTAAAGACTAAATTGTGAAGCTACCCTGAAACTACTTCTAAATAAAATGAGGGAAAGAAACAGAAGAAGAGAATAGTTGTTACATACAAATAAACATATACACAAAATATGCAAAGCTGCTACAAACCACATTTCTTTAATTTGTCAACGACCATAGCTTCCTTCTTGCACTACCCATCACTCATGCTCATAACCAGAAAATCTGAAGGACATATTTTTCAGAATTGTAAATGTCATGTTTTTTAAGTTCCAAAATAACTAAGTGATCACTTTCTCCCTTTGGGCTTAGGATAGAAGCCGAAGTTTTGTGTCCTGGTGTCAGGGATACTTTTGATACCTTTAGTATAGGCTTATCTTGAGACCATGGTTTAGTTGTGAAGGGTGTTAGTTTTAAAAGGATAACTCTCACTGAATTGAACTGAGTTATTTTTTGGTATTCAACTATTTTGTGAAAATGATATTAAAATAAAGATATCAACAGTATGAGATTGTCACTTTAATTTTACTACAGCACCATACCTTGTCATATAATTTTAAGGCGTTTAAATGAGATTGGTAGTTAAGATAAACTTGAACAATTAGATTTTTTTTCTTGTGCTTTATAGGACAACATCAAAAATAAATGGTATAGAATATGTTCCTTTCATGAGTATTGATCTGAGGGAACGTTTTGCCTATCCAATGCCTTTTTGGTAAGTAAGTACTATTGTAATTTCTACTTCCAAGATCATTTTAATTTTTCTGTAGTTTTTCCATACTCTGAAATCCAACTTAATTCACAGCCTTGAAATTATAATTTGTAATAAAAATTTGGAAGAGAGGTACAGCTGTGAGAAAAAGGTAAGGCAACATAGCAAGAGTATCTCTGTTGTCATTTGCCTGGTAATGGGTACGTACGAATCTCCTTTTGCCTACCATTACACTAGCACAGTACCTGGCACAGAGTAAGCCCTCAGTAAATGTTTGTCAAAATGGTGTTTGAATCCCAACAACAAAGTCAGTAAAGAAATTGAATGGAAAAGTTACAGAATGACAGTGTCATTGTTTACTAAAATCCAGTTCAAGAAAGGGTTAATTTTGAAAGTGTTGGTTAGTACAGCCTTCCAGCACTGTGGCAACTTATATTAAGAGCCTTGAAAATGTTATTTGGTTCATGACTCCTGGCTTCTACTAATCCTAAGGAAATAAAGATTTGGCTAAATATGTGTATAATAAGAGCATTCATCAAAACATCTGTGAGAGCAAAAAATTACTGAAACAAACTATCCAAAAATATGGAAATGATTAAATTAATGGCTCATCTATGTTATAGTAAATGTTTATGCTACCAATAAAAAACGCATCTTTGAGAGATGTAGGGAAAATGCTTGCAGTGTAGTAAATTAAAAAAGAAAAAATGTGGATGTTGTATGTGTATTTTTCCTTTTTTATGTATTTATAGAGATGTAGAAAAAAGATATAAAGGTACACATCCAGTATTTACAGTGGTTATCTTGATGGGAAAATTGGGTGATTTAATTTTTAAAAATTTTTCAAAATTTTTGCAATGAACTTGTTATACTTACCAGAAGAAAATCAGAGTTGATTGTTTATTATATACAGAATATGTAAAAGGCTCTATAAAGAACAAAAGGGCTCTTTCCCATTTTCTAGTGTTTTGTTATTCTTAGATGGGCAAAAGTTAGATATCTCCAAGCCAATGGGTTATCAATCTAAGTTTTTGCACTCAACCATGTGATGCTGGTTACTGATTAGAGTCTGAGACATTTTTATATCTGAGAGGTTCTATAGTATTGATCGATGTTAAGGGCACACAAATTCTAGAGCCAGACTATCCAGTTTCATATCCTGTATGATGCTGGGCAAGTTGTTAAATCTGTCGCAGATTTTAAAATAATAGTAGAATCTGCCTCATAGTGTTACTGTAATTAGTCAATAAAATACAGAGCACTTACTGGTGCTTGTTATATTGTTAATATAATAAGGGTTAACTGGTAGAAAAATAATTTGTTAAATGCTAAATTATATTACAAAATTTGGTTGTACATTTCAGACACTTCAAAGTGTTTACAATACACAAGAAAACAAAAAATGTATCCCTTTGAACAATAATTTCACTTCAGGAAACCATTTCTGAAAAGTGTTTATGGATGTAGTAAAAAATTGATATAAAAGATATTCATCAATATTGTAATTGTGAACGTGTGAATCAGTTATTCTAATATATTCTTAAATGGTTATGTCCAAGTAGAGATGTAAACTTGCAGTTCCAGTTTTTGTGTAACAAGTTAAGATAAATCATGTTTTTAGTGCTCATGCAACAGAAAGTCTTTAAGACAGATACTATACAATGATGAACAACATGTTTTCAAGAAATTAAGTAACATGGGAAAATGCTTATAATTGAAACGCTAAAATGTAACACCATGCAAATTCCCTTAATTTAGGCATAAGACTGGTCACAGTTGGAATTTTACATGTTTTGTATAAGATTACTTGTTTAATGCCAGGCTTCCACGGTGGATTATAAATTTCATAAGGACAGAGAACATGTCTACTTTAATTAAATTATGCTCCAGTAATCAGAAGAAAAAGTAACAGTAAATATTTCAAAATTCACAGGTAACAGACTAATGAAGAAGGGCTCCACAATTTGTAAATCTTTGGCTAGAAAGGTTGAGTGATTAAAGTTACAAGAAAACATTGAATTTGATAACTGTGGGGACTTTTGAGAGAGCGGATATTAAGGAATCTTGGATTTACTCTATTCTCATATGGCAGGTTAATACAAAGTGATTAAACTATGAATTTGAATTAACTTTATATTTTCCCCTAAAATTTTGTGATGGCTGTCTTTAAATTCTTCTTAATTCATTCAGCTCATTTTCCATTAACAATCAGCTACTGTTAACTACTCAGGTACCAAAATGTTACCTAGAACACCAGTGGTTCTATGAGACGATCATCAAAAAGTTTGAGAAGTGTTATATATGATGGTCTAAGAAATTTACATAAACCTTGGTTTATTAAACATTTACAGATGTCCTCTAATGAAAAAAAAACAACGTAGGAGTTTGTAGATCACACCTGATCACAGAACCTCCTTTTGCCTAGTATCAACACTTTCTGCAAAAAGCATATTTGCTTCAGTTTGCATATCATAAACTTTGTGTTATCCTAGAAATCTTAAGAAACCTGAAGACTGTTACCCTTCTTCTAGAAGAGGTTTAAGGAAAGGTAGATGTTTTTTATTTTGTGCTATACATTAATTTTAGAGGAATTCTACACAGTGTATTCCCAACACACAGTGAGTTAGAGGGTAATGGATAAGAATGGTGGATTTGGCACCAGAGACCTGGATTCAAATACCACTTCTGCCACTTTTTAGCTGTATGACCTTGGCAAGTTAATCACTTTAAGCCTTTTACAAAAATACTTGCTTTAATGGAATTGTTTTAAAGGTTAAATGAATAGCGTATGTAAAATACTTGAGCATGATGCCTAACACGTGGTTATTACTTAGTACTTAGCTACTCTAAACGTTAGCCTTGCAGAGAAGAGTCTGTCGAGCCACGGTAAGGATCTGTAGCTTCCTAGGTCCCTTTGATTTGAATCAGTTTGTATTGTAATTAATGGCTCCACTTTATTGAAACTGAATTCCTTGAATATAACAATGCTACATTAAACTTTTAAATTATATTCTTAAAGCAGTATTTTAGGATGGTACAAGCATAGCTATGATCATTATACCTCCCCCCTAAAAAATCTCTAGGAAATTTAATTTTGTTTTTGTGTTATTTTTAAAGATTAATTTTGTTATTAGTAGTAGTATTTAATTTTTATTATTACCTCAGTGATAGATGGGGCAAGCTACCGTTATCACCTAAACAAAAAGCTACATTTTCCAAATGGGTACGACCAGAAGACCTCACCAACAATCCTACAATGATTTATACTGTGTCCAGTTTTAGCATAAAGCAGGTAAATATTTTATATAATTTTATATGAAAGCTAACATTTTGAAGTAATTTAAATGTAGATTTGGGTTTTTTCTTAGTTTTTATTATATACTGAGGTGCATGAGTATAATTGGAAAGATTATTCTGCACACTTTGACTTAGACATACTGGGATAATATAAGTAAGTGTTTTGAGCAGTTACAGATTTTTATATAGACCCTGTTTATCAATATGTTCTTACAGATGAGATAGTTGAAGATCTGAACATCACCTTTGATAAGAGAATATATATTTTTTAAAAAGGGAGATATTAGGCTTATTAAAAACACTTCAGTGGTAGAACAACAATATGGCTTTATTGCAAGCTTTATTAATAAAAGTTTTGCATTGACGTACAGATATCTTCCAATTGGTATAAAAACAATGGTACTAAAATATTATGATTCAAGAATCTTTTCATGTGCATGTTCACTTTAATTGGTAATATGATAATAAACCATTTTTTAAAATACCTTTAAATTATCATTAAAAATGTGTGGATTTGGTGAAGTATGCTTTTATCCATGTAAGAAATACATCATTCATATGTATTCTAAATTAACTTTATTGAAATACCTTAGTTTTTCTAGGATTCGTTTGAAGAAAATTTGTATGAGTTGGCAGCATAGCATTTCTATTTATTATTTTAGTATTCAAGCAACAGTTAGGGTACTCCGTATAAAAAGTTGGTGCTTAGGTGCAGTGATTAAATAATGTTGAAATTACATGAATGAACGAATTGATATATTAATAAATTCTTATTAACAGACAATAGTATCAGATTGTTCCTTTGTGGCATCACTGGCTATCAGTGCAGCTTATGAAAGACGATTTAATAAGAAGTTGATTACCAGGTAAAATTTTGTATTTGTCCCTTTAGCCCTTTTCATGTAATTGTTTCTTAACTAGAAATTAATAGCTTAGGTCTTATCTGCATAGAAAGCGAAGAAGGCATTTCACTTAGAATATGTTACCTTGTATGTTAAGCAGATGATTTGTGAATGTGGAAAGGTTCCCTAAAATAGTCTAAGAACATATGCATGTGTGTTATATATATATATATAATATATACATACATACATGTATGAAATAAGTATATTTTGAAGTAAATGAAATTGGTAAAATAAAATTATGTCATATGTATAATTATACTCTATGGTAGCCACTAGCCACGTGTGGATATTGAATACTTGAAATGGGCTAGTCTGAATCAAAACGGGTTGTTAAGTGTAAAATGCATCAGATTTTTGAAAACTAAGCACAAAAAAATATAAAATTGGAAAATATCTCAAATTTTTATAGTGATAACACATTGAAATAGTATTTTGGATAAGTTCAGTTAAAATATATTAAAATATCCTACTGAAAAATGTAAAATATTTCTGTTGGCTAGAACTGCTTTAGAGTGTCCTGAAATGTTACCAAAATACTTTTTTTCTCAATTTTTAAAAGTTTTATTAGCTTAAAATCATTCATTGTAAAAATTAAGCATTATAATTTTTTCATGCAACTTGTCCTGAGTGATTTTTGTGTAAGTCCTGAGATTACAAAGATGAATTAAATACAGACCTTAGTTTCAAGCTGTTTACCATCTTGGATAAATAGTTCATATAAATAATATGTAGTGTAAAAGAAAATTGATACTGATACAAGTATCTTATTGGATAATTTTGTGTAACTTTATCTCTGTCAGAGTTGTAGTTAAGTAGTTCTGGTTAACTGAAATGGTCTTTTCTTGAGCCAGTGGTAGAAGATTATTTTAACTGGCTTAAAATATATCCACTTAGTAGAAAATTTATTAGAGTACATAATTAAAAGCTTAGTATTTTTCAGAGTATTGTGAAATTTATTCCCTGTTGTGTGATCTCGTAAGATACTTTCTTTGTATTAAATAAGCATGAAATTCTTTTTCTAGGCCTATTATAGAAAAATATTCTCAAGTTTATTTTTATAAAATTGCCAAGACATCTGTCTAAATAAAATATAATATCCTGCTTAGTAGTTTATATTGAATATTAATTTGGTATTTCAATATTTATTTTCCTTACAAAAGCATAATTTATCCTCAGAATAAGGATGGTGAGCCAGAATACAATCCATGTGGAAAGTATATGGTAAAACTTCACCTCAATGGTGTCCCAAGAAAGGTGAATAATGTCTCTCCCCATCCCCAACCCCTTCTCTCTCTCCCTTCCCCACCTTTGAATATTGAGTAGAATCATTAAGAAATGTTAATTTGTGTAAACATTTAAAAAGATTTTGAGTCTGGTTTTATGCATATTACTACTGATAACATCATATGTTAATAATTAAAACTAAAAATCAAGAAAGTCATTTTAAAAATGGTTTTGGGAAATTTATAGAAAGTTTCAGAAAGTAACAATGAGCTAATGACTACCAATGCTTAAACTTTAATCTGATAGTTTTTAATTGATTAAAAAAGAAAAGGAAATCAGACAAAACTAAATCTGTTAGGTCACAAGAGTTTATATGTATAGTCATAAGTTCAGATCTAAGAAGTCTTTAGAATTATGTTTTCCTTTATGAAATATATACGCAGTTTTAAATTACACTAGTTTCTTTAAGAACCGTGAACCTGTTGTGATGGCCTGGCATTGTTGGGATTCTCTAGCTCTTGTCTACTCTGAAGTCTGTGGATCAACATTAGCACTTCCTGGGAACTTACTAGAATTGCAGAATTTTAGGCCTTACCTTGAACCTACTGAATGAGAATCTGCATTTAAACAGTCCTTTCAGTTTGAGAAGCTGAGTTGTTGTTCAGTGGCTCAGTAATACTCAAATTTTGGTGTGTATAGAAGTAGGTGCAGGGCTTGTTAAAACAGATTTTTGGGCCCCACCCCCAGAGTTTCTGGTTCAGAAGTTGTGGGTGGGGCCATAATTTGCATTTCTAACAAGTTCCCAGGTGACACGGATGCTGCTGAGAACACCCTTTGAGAACTGCTGCTCTAGCTGATTACTTAAAATTATTGAGAATGGTTTTTCTGAACTGTAATCTTTAACTCCTTGTTTAAAGAATCTTTGAAAATGTAGTTGCATGATTCTCATATTAGTGTTAGATCGAAATTCTTCCTATCCTTGTTTCCCAAATCACTTTATAATGTGAACTAGAAACTGTATTTGTGGTGATCTCTTCCCTTATTTAAATATATTTTTTAGCCATAATATTCTACTTTTACAACTGAACATGAGTCTTTTTCTAGGTTTAGGTTAAAGTTACAGATAGTAATAATATTTTTACCTTAATAGTGAAGCCCTTTTGTAATTATTTTAGATATAATGTACATTTCTAGAATCTGTAATAATTTTGATGGTAGATCCATTTAACCAGTTGGCTCAAAGGTATCACCTGATAGGGAGATTAGCCTGTAAAATTGAATAAAGACATATATGTATAACATTTTATAATTGACCAGATTCTAGAAATCTGAAACTATCATGATCTTTATAATAGTCATATTGTGCCTTTGTTTCATCTGTATGAAAGGTATTTTTTTCCTTGATAGGAAGGATTTTAAGATATTTTGTACCACCTAAGGAAATTAATGTTCTCTTTCTCCAGGTGATAATTGATGATCAGTTACCTGTTGATCATAAGGGAGAATTGCTCTGTTCTTATTCTAACAACAAAAGTGAATTATGGGTTTCTCTCATAGAGAAAGCATATATGAAGGTCATGGGAGGATATGATTTCCCAGGATCCAATTCAGTAAGTAACAGGATGATCCAGACAGACTTATATTATCCAGTATGACTATTTTGAGAGATTATGGAGGATATGTTTGTTTAAAGGAAAATAAAACAATATTAACTCCTGAAAAATGCTGATCCAATTCCCCTGTTAAGGAAGTACTTATTTTCTTTTACAAGGATAGAGCGTTGTAAAGACTCAGTATTCAGGGAAGCTTACAATATATATCTCCTGTCCTGTTGGGATACAAGACCGGTTAGATACAGTGTACCTTTCCAAAGAAGTCTCTTCAGATCAAAGGATGTGTCATATTGTCATCCTTACATGTGTGTGTGTGTGTGTGTGTGTGTGTGTGTGTATATATATTTTATAAATTCACGTTCAAGGAGTTTCTTGTTTCTTAATTTTTCCCAATCCTAACACTACTTAGCCTATAAAACAAGGTGTGTGCCAGTGTCCTTTAGTTGTATGAGGTAAACTGGGCTTAGATTAGTCAAATTAGTATAACTTTGAATTACGGCACTAACCAGCCTGGAGCCTTAGAAACGGTATTTAAGCATTCTTAGCCTCTTTGCTTGTCTAAAACATGAGGATAATACCCACCTCGCAGAATTGTAAAGACTAAATGAAATAATGTATGCAAATCGTCCATTGTTCATAGCTGGTTAGTTTCCCTGCTGGTACAGGCCTCCTTCACTCTCTGGTTCTTACAATGTTAGGCAGAGAATATATAGGTGATAGGTAAATGAAATAGGATGTTAAAATTTTTTCTCAGCCTGCATGCTCAATTGTTCTGTCCTTCAAATATTTTTAGTTTAGCTTTCCAATTCAGTGCCTTTTAATTTACCCAGCATAGCCTAGAAAATGAGAATATATGTAAATCATTAGGAAAGTGACTCTCACAAAGTGAGTCACTTTAGTGAGTACTAAATGGTGAATGACAGTCACCATCATTATTAAAGCAGCTTTTTCCTGTTACATGTTTTGAGTTTTCATCATACTTACCAGTAAAATAATTCTTTCATTCAGGGAAAGCAACAGAGATTATAAGGAATAGATAAACTTGTGCTTAAATCCAAGTAGGAATTTGAGTTAAACAAGAAATTTATTAGTGGTAGAAAACAGCTTACTACCCTCTGATTTATTCTATCGAAATCATTATATCAAATTAGTGGGATTTAAGAGTCTGACAACAACATAGACACTCCTGAAAATGTGTTTATGTTACAGAATATTGATCTTCATGCACTGACCGGGTGGATACCAGAAAGGATCGCTATGCATTCAGATAGCCAAACTTTCAGTAAGGATAATTCTTTCAGAATGCTTTATCAAAGGTAAACATACTCATTCTCTCTCTCTCTCTCTCTCTCCCTCCCTTCCCCCCCCCCCTTTTTTTGGTAGTAAAAGAGGCTGTTTTAAAACTTTATGCCTTATTTATAGAAGAGATATTGCAGAGGAAACATTATTAATTACTTAGAGAAATTGTGATTTTATTTATTTTGTTTTTGGTTTAAGTAATCTTGACACCCAGCATGGGGCTCGAACTCAACAACCCTGAGATCAAGAGTCATGCTCCACCAACTGAGCCAGCTAGGCACCCCGGGAAATTGTGTTTCTAAAATAAAGTTCACTTTATGTACTTGCTATGGCCAGCCCTCAGTTATCCTCACTGATGGTTACAATTAATCCAGATTATAAATAATCCCAAAATATTTGAATCTGGAATATGTCATATGGACAACTTGTTTTGTACTTCCTAAGTACCTACAATTTGAGGGAAGGTGGAAAAAGAGAAGTCTGAGAATATAAAGAGGAAGGTAGCTTAAGCCTTAAAAGAATGATCCACATGTAGGGACTGGAAAATTGTCTATACAATACACATTCATTAGTGAAACTAGAAAACTTCAAAGATCTCACAAAATGTATTTCACATCTTCAACTTTATTTGTAAATCATTTGAAAACTTAGCATTTACTTTCCTTCACTGATAAGTTTCTACCTAATAATTGACTAAAACTGGAGGAGAGTGGGGCAGTATGATAATTTATCTGCTACATTGTGAAATACAAATGTACTTCCTGTTCTTTGAAGGGTGTCGGGAATTTTAGAAAAGATTTCAAATTTGCGGAAATTTTCGTGTAAACCTTGAGACTAAAGGAAAGATAGTGTGATCTGAGGTTACAGAAATGTTTTCTTTAATTATTTCTCTGTCGGCGTCATTCCAGATTTCACAAAGGGGACGTCCTCATCACTGCATCAACTGGAATGATGACGGAAGCTGAAGGAGAGAAGTGGGGTCTGGTTCCCACACACGCATATGCTGTTTTGGATATTAGAGAGTTCAAGGTTTTGCTTTACATTTTTTCCTCCTTTCTCTTACTTAATAGTAAGACATTGCAAGGATCCCTAATAGTATAATAGACTTTTGAATACTGACAAGTCAAGGTTTGGATGAAGTTTTAAAAATCATTCCGCCTATGTTCCATTAAATAATTTGACCTCACCATCGGAAATTATGAAATCAAAAGATGGGAAATGTAATGACAAGGACAGATACTGATGACAAAACAGACATGCTGTATGCCTCTTTTTATTGTTCATAAAAGTAAAGGGTTGAGATAAATACACAGCCCTCAAGGTTCTCTGGCATTAGGGTCAGTCATAGTGTTAGGCTGTAGAGCATGGTAGATTTCAGTAAATATTTGTGAAAGGACAGAAAATAAGAGAGTGTCTGTGAATAAGAAACATGCCATTGGTTTTGCAAATGTTTCTCTTCCTAGTTGCCCTCACGTATTTCAGACCCTGGCCCTGTGCTCTGGTGTTGGAATGGTTGACTTCATTACTTCTCAGGTTATTGACTAGTTATTTTCAACTGAAAAATAGGTCTGTTCTACGGATTAGAAAATACAAAGATTACAGGAGGATTCATTTTCCCTGATATTATATAGTATCTGAGCTAGGCAGTCACTAGAAAGTTTAACTAGCCATGTGTTCCACTTTCCCGTTTCAGCTTACAGAAGGAAGTAGTTATCAATCAGTAATGACAGTGTTCCACTGTGTATTTATTAGATTGATCTTCTTAGATGACACAGGCAATTATATGCAATTATATGAATTATGAAGGCAATAGGAACCTGCTGCAACATTGTCTTTCAAGTCTTTATAGTCTCAAGGCTTTCTAAATCAGCCACTCGTGTATCCCTAACCATACTGTGTAGAATTATGTATTCCTTTAAAAGTAGCATAAAATTTGATGACTTAAAGCAAAAAAGTTAAAAATATATGAAATTGAATAAGTTGAGAGCTTTGTGTTTTAGAAATGTGATTTTCCACAAACATCAGTCAAAACATTAGGAATAACAGTTACTATTATTTAGTACTATGTGTATGTTATTTTATTGTTAAAACATCCTGATAGGTGATCAATAGTGAGGTAATAGTAAGATAATTAAATTTAGATAATGAAAGTCAATATGGAAGTTTAATCTTGAATTTGAGGAAATTTTCTGTGAAGATTATATCATTTACAAGGCTATTTTTCTGATTGTTCAGAGGAAACTAGACAGATAACATGCTTATGAGAGAAATAGGCATCTATGGTTTGACCTGAAAACAAAACATTTAAAAATTTGCTGAATGTCAGTAAAGAATTTCAAATAATAGCCTTTTTAAAAAATCAGAAGCATTATTCACATAGTATCAGTTCCACATGGCAGTTATTTCGTAGAGATTAAGGCATTTTAGAGCCTGTGTAAATGGAGTAAACTGTGGCCCCAAGACAGGTTTCTTCACTCTGTTCATATGTGTGCTTTATGGTCATATCTTAATTCTGTGCAAATCCCTGATCAAAAGTGGTATTACCCAGCTTGAGCAGACATCTCACCTTGTGGAGTTGACCCTGCTCTCCTTTTGCTTACATGAACTCTTTGTAGTCAGTGTTGATCTTTATCTAAAGGCTTCTTCATGTGTTAAAATTTTTAGGGGTTTTCTCTAGTATCTTTGATTGGTTATACATTTGGTGAGTTTCCTGGGTTCATCATTTTCATGTTATTTTTGCTGTCTGTATTTTGAGATCATTCCTTAGTTCTGACTTGTATTTGAAAATATTTCCAGGGGTGCCTGGGTGGCTCAGTCAGTTAAGCGTCCAACTCTTAATCTCGGCTCAGGTCACAATCTTGTGACCTTGAACTTGAGCCCTGCATTGGGCTCCACGCTGACAGCGCGGAGCCTGCTTGAAATTCTCTCTCCCTCTCCCTGCCCCTACCCTACTCGTGTTCTCCCTCCTTCTCTCTCTCTCTCTCTCTCTCAAAATAAACTTAAAAAAACTATTTCCAAAAATATTTCTCTCACTGAGGCATTAATTTCTAGAACCTCTGTTGTGCAGGTAGACCTAATCTTAAACTAAAGCTACTGCCAATCTTCTATCATTTGTGAGTTTCTTCATTAAATAAGATTTTATTAACACTTGTGTGAAAATGTTATCCTTTTTGTTTGTCTCTAACCAGCTTGAGTTTTCTAAGATCTTTTCTAAGATCTAAGACTTTAGTCTCAGCAGTCCTTTGGGTCATTTTTTTTGTCTCCTCCTTAAGGTGATATTCCATAGTCTACTATGAAGATACATCTCGGTCTCAGGCTGCTGTCTCTAAGTGCAGCAGGTCTCACCAAGGGATTTCTGAATCCATCCACGACGTTGCATTTGCTGCCACGTGGAAATAACTTTGAAAATGGGACGTTTCATCATAAACCAGATCCAGATCCTTTTTTAGTCTAACATTTCTTCCCCTATTCAGGGCCTCTGACTTGTAGGCTCTCTATTCAAACAAAATCTACAGCTATATCTTAGTGTCCTTGAATGTCAGTGATTGCTCAGACCTGCCCCAGAAAAGCTTAGCAGCAATTTCCTCTCTTTTATATTCCTTTTTAAAGAAGTGTTAGACTTCTGGGGCACTTGTGGCTCCGTTGAACATCTGACTCTTGATTTCCAGCTTGGGTCATGATCTCCTGGTTTACGGGATTGAGCGCTAGGTCCAGCTCTGCACTGGTAGCGCTTGGGTACTGCTTGGGATTCTCACTCTTCCTCGCTCTGGCCCTTCCCCCACTTGTGCACTCACGCACTCTCTCTCAAAAACTTAAAGTGATAGAGTTCTGAAATAAGGCACATTTCCTGTTTATGTAGAACTAGGTTTAATGAAAAAAAAAGTAGTAAATTAGAGTTAAATATCTGTGTGGCAGGGGCAAGAGTGGACAAGTGGTAAGAAAACACTGAGAAAAGGAATTTGAAGATTCCTGAGAGGAATGAGTCTTATGTCTAGAAATCACATCTATCCTAGGCTATGATTTGCCACATTTAAAAATAGGAGAGGAATGTGTTTTTCAAAAACGTCCCCCAAACGGTTTATGACTTCATTAGAAAATTAATATGATTTCCTAATTTGACTGCCTGAAATAAGACAAATACCCTTCTGGATTTACAAGCTCTTTGGATTTTCTGAGTCCATGTAATCAGTTCTGTAGACATACCCAGTATTTGTTGAGCACTTACCATAACCTTAACGCTCGGTTTTATAAGCTCAGTGGAGACTTTTGAAAAGGACAATAGTGTTACCATTTCAGGGAGTGTACAATCTCACTGGGGAGTCAAGGCTGGTACATTTGCACAAGTAGGAAGCAAGATACAATGGGAACTTATTTGTTTTAAACTAAAGTAATACGGAGTGTTAGCACTAAAATGTTTAAAGAAAAGGTAGTAATTAATTAAAAGAAGAAAACTGATTGCTAAATATTTTGCATACATTACTTCATTTAATCTTCACAAGAGTGTTCTAGGAAACATTGTAATTTTTATTTTACCTGTGAATAAACAAATGCTCAGAGAGTAAATGATCCCCACCCAAGACCCATAAAACTGATAGAGCTGGTGTTCGGTCCCATTTCATTCTGACTCCAAAGTCCATGTTCTTTTCCTCTTCACTGCTTCAGTCTGCACTGAGAGAGGGTCAGTGGAGGAAAAAGCTAAGGAGGACCTGACAGGATCTGAAGGGAAGGTGGTCACAAGGGATCAGAAAGGGCCTTCTGGGGAAGGGAGACAGCATGGTAAATCCCTTTCGAGGTAAAACTGAATAAGGATTATTTGTGGGAATTTTGAGAGGAAAGACTAAGTTAGAGCCAAAGATACATGGGGTATGAATACTGGAAAATAAAGTGGGGCCAGAGCAGAGTAGGCTTTGAAAGGATGGGAAAGTCTTGATGCTCTAAGGCAGCACCATGCAAAAGAACCTCCTACCGTGATGGAAATATTGTGTATCTGGGCTGCGCATTAACTGCTAGCTGCACGTGGTCCTTGAACACTTGGAATGTGGCTTGTGTGACCAAGGAGCTGGTTTTTAAATTTTTAAAAATTTTAGGGGCGCCTGGGTGGCGCAGTCGGTTAAGCATCTGACTTCAGCTAGGTCATGATCTCACGGTCCATGAGTTCGAGCCCCGCGTCAGGCTCTGGGCTGATGGCTCAGAGCCTGGAGCCTGTTTCCGATTCTGTGTCTCCTTCTCTGCCCCTCCCCCGTTCATGCTCTGTCTCTCTCTGTCCCAAAAATAAACGTTGAAAAAATAAATAAATAAATAAATGTGCCGCTGTTTAAAAAAAAAAAAATTTTTTTTTAATTATCACCTGTGGTTAGTGACTACCATACGGACAGCATAGCCCTCAGGAATAGGTAGCCATTTACAGTTTTTGATCAGATGTGTGACCTAGTGAAAGTGTTGATTAAAGAATATTTCAAGTGGATTTGGAAGGAAAAGTGTTCAAATATAATTAATTAAAAATAGGGTAAAACTCTTTTGCAACTTTATCTCCTGCTTTTTATTAATAGGGGCTGCGATTTATCCAACTGAAAAATCCTTGGAGTCATTTACGTTGGAAAGGAAGATACAGTGAAAATGATGTAAAAAACTGGACCCCAGAGTTACAAAAATATTTAAACTTTGATCCTCGAACAGCTCAGAAAATAGACAATGGTAAGTATCTTTTTAATTTTAATACCATTTGATCTTTAAATAACATGGTTTCATAATATGAAAGGTATTTATTCAAGTCATTTATCATTAAGATATTTTATGGATTAACAGACATCTAATTTTCAGGAATATTTTGGATTTCATGGGATGATCTCTGCCAGTATTATGATGTGATTTATTTGAGTTGGAATCCAGGTCTTTTTAAAGAATCAACATGTATTCACAGGTAACTTTTTTGCACATTTCAGAATATGCTTTATGGTAGTCTCTACTTTTTTCATATATAAGGATTCATTTATGAAGGATTAAGTTATATATATATTATATCATTTATGAAGACCAGCATTCTTTTTGCCATGCCCACAGATGACTGCCATGTAATTAGTTATTTTGTTTATGTATTTCTCAGTTATGCCAAAAAAATTTTTAAACAATAAAACAAAAATCCTGATAACTTAGTTGTATTAGAGACACAAAGCTTTTAAAAATAGTGTTCTACTTTAGCGCAATGAGAAATTAATTACTACTTTCTTTGTTGACTTTATCTTTTAGTACTTGGGATGCTAAGCAAGGACCTGTGAAAGATGCCTATAGCCTGGCTAACAATCCCCAGTACAAACTGGAGGTGCAGTGTCCACAAGGGGGCGCTGCAGTTTGGGTTTTGCTCAGCAGACACATAACAGACAAGGTACTGATCCCTTCCTTATATATCTATCCCATACAGAAACTTTAAAAAATGTAATTAGACCAATGTGAACAAGATATGTAATTTGATCACCAGCCTGTTTCATTTATGTAAGTGGCTTGAAAATAGTGTAGTATTAGGTAAATGTTTTCCTCTAAGGAAATTTATATACTTACAATCTTGTTCAGAAATCATCTTTGAAGAAAAATGGGAGTTTATGCTTTTCAGTGAGGGTTTTGAGGTTGATTATATATGCTTTAGGTCTCAAGAGTATTAACATTAAAATACTCTGAAGGGGGTTTGGAGATGTTAAATCATTAGGCCTGATTCTGTAAAGGGAAACTACCATAATCTTAATAACCTTAGTCTTGTTTAATGTATTACTTTATACAGTGTAGTCATCCTTGAAATGAATTTAATTCAGAGAACATTTTTTATAGCACTAAGTAGCTTAAATGCTCTTAAAATTTGAATTTTCTTCCCACTTAAGAGCATTGTGAGCCCGTTTTCCTAACTACATTGGATTCTTTGTACTTTTAGGATGATTTTGCCAATAACCGAGAATTTATCACAATGGTTGTATACAAGACTGATGGGAAAAAAGTTTATTACCCAGGTATGTTTGGTAGACAAACATTCAGACAAACAATTGAAATTTTATTTACCTGATTACATTTAAAATGACACGCTTTACGTAGATAATATGCAGAAATAATAATGCTGATAGACTAACAAAAACCACTCATACAGACAAGGTGGTATTTATACTACTTTTGTGTTTTGTTTTGATTTGTTTTTAATTTAGAGACCTCAGGAATTTGGGATTCCTATATTCTTATATGTTGCTGTCAGAGTTTTATTTCTAAAACTAATATCTTTTTCTCTGATCAAAAATTCTGTGGTTTTTCCCTGAACTCCTGGATAAAATCTAAGCTCTTTGGCATGGTTTATAAGCCTTTTGATATTCTGACCTTAACCTTCCTGTCACCTTTTATCTCATGCCGCAGCTTTTCACAGTACCCTCAGTGAGGTACTGGCTACTCCTGAACATACCATGCCCTTGTTTCCGCTCTTTTCATACAGTTTCTTCTCCTAAGGATCTCTCTCCTCCTTGTCCTCTACCCATTTTTTTCCTTTTACCCTAGTTTGTGTAATGAACATGGTTAATATCCAGCTTATATGTTACTTCTCTGTGATAACCTTTCTGCCAGGCAAAGTGAATCTTTCCCTCTGCAGGACTCCTGAGGCATTTAACATACTGTATTGAAACCACTTTGCTTTCATATTTAAAAAAAAAGTTTATCACATATTAAATGATAGGAACTGTTAGTTTATGTTCTTGTTGGAGAAACAGATAATAAGAAAAATACCAGATAGTGATATGTGTGTAAAGAGATAAATGGGGTCATGTGTTAGTGACTGGTTGGTTGCTTTGGTTAGGTGGCCATGGAGGGCCTCTTTGGGAAAGGATAAGAGGAACCCTAAATGACAAAAAGGAATCAGTCATGTAAAGAAATCGAGGGAAAAGCATTACAGGCAGAGGGAAGAACAAATACAAGGACTCTGAAATGAGAAAAAGAAACAGAAAAAAGACTAGTAGGCCAAGGGTGGTGTGATATCAAGAAGTCAGAAAGATAATGCAGGCTCAGATCACATGATGTTCTGTAAGCCACAAGGATTTGGATTTCATTCTCAGTGTGTTGGGAAATCTTTGGAGGGCCTTGATCAGGAAAATGACTTGATAGAAACTTTTTTTTAAAGAACATTCTCTGTAGAATATATTGGAGGGGGCAAAAAAACAGAAGCAGAGAAACAAATTACATGATTTTGTATGAGAAATAATGGTGGTTTGAACTTAGTAGAGAAAGAGTGGACAGATTTGGGTTTCAGTAGGATTATCAGGACTTGAGTTGATGTAGGGGGCAAAGAGGAATCAAGACTGATTTCCTGTTTTTTGGCTTAATTCATAAAAAGCTGCTGTAACATTTACTGAGATGGGTAAGAGTTGGTGGGGGTGGGGAGGGACCAGTTTTGTTCTGGAGTAAAATCAAAAGTAAATTTTGTGGTTTTGTTACATTTAAGATATCTATTAGATATGCAAGTGTATAAACTAAGTAAGCAATTGGATTTGGGGGAAGAGTTCTGGGATAAAGTCCTGCCATTTGAAGACAGGACTGTATACACTACCAATGGAGAGAGTTGTAGGTACAGAGATGAACACTCAGAACCTGACCCTGGGATTCAAACATCTTAAAGTTGAGCAGAGGAAGGTTACTGCAAAAAATTAGAACAAAATACCTGATGAAATAGAATAAGGTTTCACATGACCCAAGGAGAGAGAATATTTCATGAGGGAAAGAATGAGCAACTGCATCTGTTGATATTTTAGAGGTCAGGAAATTTAGGTTAGAGAAGAAACAAATGGACATAGCATCTTGGCAGTCATTGTTGACCTTAACAAGAACAGAGTTGGTGGATAGGTGGACCTACAAGCCCAGTTAGAAGTGAATTGAGGAGAGGCTGGGAGGTAAGGAAGCAATTATTGACAGTTCTTTTAAAAAGGACAAAGAAATGGGCATTACTGGGGGAGATGAGATGGAAAGTGGTTTTGTTAAGTCTTATTTAATCAGAGGAAAATGATAATCGTATCCATTACACTGTGAAGGTCATGAGGCGGGCACTGATTCCTATCAGTCAATATCCCTAGATATCCTGGAATGGACAAGGCAGTATGTCTAAGAATTAAAGTTAAACTAGCCAGATTTTCTATTCATATGTTGGCCACTATACAACCAAAAAAACAAATATTGTGGCTATATAGTCTTAGCATTAAGATGTTTATATATAGGCTTTCGACCTTCAAAAATATTTTTGTTACTCTTTTTATTTGGATTCTCTTTTTCTTTTTGTTTTTTTTTTAAAACAATGCTCCCTCTTACATATAATGATACTGCCTTTTCAGAAAAGAGTACTTTCTGGTTTATAATTTTATTTTCATCACAACACGCTGAAGAAAATTTTTAAAATACTCTGAAATTGTTCCTCATTTCACAGAAGAGGAAACTGAGACATAGAAAGGTTAAAAACCTTGTCCAAGATCACAGATAGGCCCTTTTTCTCTTCACTAGATCACTTTACTGTGAGCATTAGAGACTTTGCCTGTTACAGATAGATAGTAAAATGTTAGTTATTTCAATAGATTACATTATAAATATTCAGTGTTCCTAAATAAGCTAAGTGATATAGCATTGATTTTAAATGACATGTACTAATTGACATGCATGAAATGATTCTATTGCATTGGCCTTGATTGAGGAGACATCAGAGAATATATTCGGTAACATTGTTTGTAATAGAAAAATACTGTAAATAATCTGTCAGACTGAATAACTAGATGGGGGTATAAATAAGTCATTCATATAATGGAATATCATGCAGTTTTAAAAGGAATAAACCATATCTGTGTAGAACAATATGAATCTTAAAAACATGTTGAGTGCAAAATGAAAGCTTAAAATAAGACCTATGCTGTCCTTTTTTTAGATATATGCCCACAGAAATAACATTCACTCATTCATTTTTAGGGATGTGTGTGTGTTAGCGTCTGAAAAGCCCACTAAATCCATCAGAGTGGAACAGAATAGGACTAAGGGTGGTGTTTAAAAGGGACTTTGGGGGCGCCTGGGTGGCGCAGTCGGTTAAGCGTCCGACTTCAGCCAGGTCACGATCTCGCGGTCCGTGAGTTCGAGCCCCGCGTCAGGCTCTGGGCTGATGGCTCAGAGCCTGGAGCCTGTTTCCGATTGTGTGTCTCCCTCGCTCTCTGCCCCTCCCCCGTTCGTGCTCTGTCTCTCTCTGTCCCAAAAATAAATAAACGTTGAAAAAAAAAAAAAATTTTTTTTTAAAAAAAAAAGGGACTTTGTTTTATAAAGAATCTAGTATGACAAAAAGTGTTATTCAGTTATGAATGGTGGAGAATATATCTGTTGGTGGGAAGTATATTTTTATATAGTTCTTTGCATCTTAAAACATTTCCTCAAAACAAAACAAAGCAAAGCCAATCTTGACTTTAAAATCCCGTTAGAGAAAAATGCTTACATAAGGCTTACTAGGGATTATTTTATATCTCATTGAATGTATTCCAAAAGATTCCTTTTACTTACTAGAAATTATTTAAAGTTTTAAAGTGTTTAATTACAAAGTTTTAAGTTGAAATTTAAATTCTCTAGTAGCATTATATTTTAAAGATTGAATCAGTTGGGGGGGGGTCCATCCATTTAATTTTTTTCGTATCATGAATTATAAAACTTAAATTTAAAAACTACAGAAACTAAAGCATAAACCTACTTTTCTGTAGGTGACCCACCTCCATATATTGATGGCATTCGAATTAACAGCCCTCATTATTTGACTAAGATAAAGCTGACCACGCCTGGGACCCATACCTTTACATTAGTGGTTTCTCAGTATGAAAAACAGAATACAATCCATTACACTGTCCGGGTGAGTAAACCAACATACAGTGACAGAACACGATAATATAAAGTACATAGTATGCTTGGCTTCTTAAGTGGGATTAGCTATAGAAGAAGTTTATATCTGAAAATTGATTGTCCTCTATAAATTTGTGTGTTTATCTGTATATCAGTTCAGTATTAAATTATGCTTCCTGCAGAAAGTAATGCTTTTGAAAAGTAATGTATTTTGAGTGAACATTTTAGTTTTCAGAATAATAATTTAGTCCTAAGGTAATGTGGTATGTTGGACTAATAAGTTCTATTTCAGATCAAGCAGTTAAAAACTTCTTTAACCTCTATAATACTTTCATTGAGTTAAAAAACACAACTTTGAACTTAGGAAATCAATTGCTTATAAACATACAGTTATCATGTAGCTGGGAAGGTTATTTTAATTTTGTTCTGCATAGGCTGTTTTCCCATACATCAGTAAGGGAGCTCAATTTGAATAGATTTTTAGAGACATTGGGGAACTGCTTCTACCCCTTTATTCTTCAGATGCAGAAACTGAGGCCTAGCGAAATTGTCCTGAGTCAAACACACAGAAAGCCAGGACAAGAACCCCAGCTGTTCAGTTCTCAGTTCATTAAACCTGACTTGATAACTAGGCTGTGTACAGAATCATGGCTTTTATGTATGCCAACTAAGTTTTCAGCCATCCAATATATTCTTTTATCACTTTGGTATTTTTATAAGTATACACTTTATCAGTACAATAAACTTTTTTATTTTTTTCAATCACTTTTTTTTTTAATCTAGGTATATTCAGCCTGCAGCTTTACTTTTTCAAAGATTCCTTCACCGTACACCTTATCAAAGCAGGTAAGAGAATTCTTTCTCTGGGTCATAATCTCAGAAAAATCTTAGAATTCCCTTGCCTTTTTCTCCTTTTCTCACTTTATCTTTCACATTTAACAATTAAACATTCTGGACTTGACAGTAACACAAGGGAAATGTAAGTAGCCTGCAGTCTGGGTTGGAATACGAGATCTTCAGTGAACAACATTCAGTGATTCTGTGGGAAGAACTAAAGTTCAAAGAAAGAAGATTATGTAGACTTTGGTCATTAGGGAAGGGTTCATCATGTAGACGAACCTTTAAAGTAGAATTTGAGACTGGTTTTGCAGGGTGTGCTAGATGTGTAGCGGAAGATTCGAGGGAGAATTCGTGGCTCCCTTGTCAAATGTTAATTGACCATACATATTTGGGATTGTTTTGATAACCGTAGCTTTATAGCATAGCTTGAAATCAGAAAGTTTGATATCTCCTGCTTTTTCTTTCTTGGGATTTCTTTGGCAATTCAGGGTGTTTTGTGGTTTCATGTAAACTTTAGGAGTGTTTTTTTTTTTTTACTTGTCATTAGAGTCCTGATAGGGATTGCATTGAATTTATCGATGACTTTTGGTGGTGTTGACATTTTAACAATATTCTTTCAGTTCATGAACATAGAATACCTTTCCATTTATTGTGTCATCTTCAATTTCTTTTATTAGAATATAGTCGTTTTCAGATTAGAGATCTTTCACCTCCTTAAATTTATTCCTAAGGATCTTATTGTTTTTGATGTTACTGTAACTGGGATCAGTTTCTTTTTCAGAAAATTTGTTAACAGAAATATTACTGATATTCTGTATGTTAATTTTGTATCCCGCAGCTTTACTGAATTTGTTGATTAAATCTAACAGGTTTTTGGTTGAGTCTTTAGGGTTTTCTATATATAAAATGTCACGTGCAAAGAGAGACAATTTTACTTCTTCCCTCCAATTCTAATACATTTTGTTTTTCTTGCTTGATTGCTCTAGCTAGGACTTCCAGAATTATATTGAATAGCAGTGGTGAGAGTGAACATCCTTGTCTTGTTCTCCTGATCTTAGAGGAGAAGTTTTCAGTTTTTCACCATAGAGTATGATGTTATTGTGAGCTTGTCATATATGGCCTTTATTATGTTGAGATATGTTCCATCTATGGCTCATTTCTTAGAGAAGAGTTTATATCATGAACAGATACTGAATTTTCTCAAATGCTTTTTCTGCATCTGTTGAGATGATTAGAAGATTGTTTTCTTTTGTTCTGTCTTTTATGATGTATCACATTGACTGATTAGCATATGCTGAACCATCCTTGCATCCCTGGGAATAAATCCCACGTAACTGTGGTGAATGGTCGTTTTAATGTGCAGTGGAATTCGATTTGCTAAATATTTTGTTGAAAACATTTATATCTGGGGGTGCCTGGATGTCTCAGTGGAGCATCCAACTCTTAATCTCGGCTCAGGTCATGATCTCACTGGTTCATGAGTTCGAGCCCCATCTCAGGCTCTGTGCTGGCAGCATGGGGCCGGCTTTGGATTCTCTTTCTCCCTCTCTCTCTGTGCCTCCCCTATTTATTCTCCTTCAAAATTAATAAACTTAAAAAAAAAAAAAAGAAAATGTTTATATCTGTATTCATCAGGGATATATTGGCCTATAGATTTTTTTTTTTTTATAAATGTTTTTATTTATTTTTGAGAGAGAGAGAGAGAGAGATAGCACATGAGCAGGGGAGGGGCAGAGAGAGAGAGAGACACACACACACACACACACACAAACACACAGAATCCAAAGCAGGCTTCAGGCTCTGAGCCATCAGCACAGAGCCCCACACGGGGCTCGAACTCCTGAGCCATGAGATCATGACCTGAGCCCAAGTCAGACGTTCAACTGGCTGAGCCACGCAGGCGCCCCGGGCCTGTAGATTTCTTTTCCAGTAGTGTCCTTTTCTGTTGTTGGTATCCCGATAATGCTGGCCTTGTAAAATGAGTTTGGGAGCGCTCTTTGATTTTTTTGGAAGAGCTTGAGAAGCATTGATGTTAATTCTTTTTTACATGTTTGGTAAAATTCACCCGTGAAGTCATCTAGTCCTGGGTTTTTTTTCATCAGGAGATCTTCAGATTACAGATTGTCTCCTTACTGGTAGTTGGTCTATTCAGATTTTCCATTTCTTCTAGGTTGTCTAGTTTGTTAGCATGTAGGTGTCCTGTTATGAGCCTTTGAATTTCTATGTTATCAGTTGCAGTGTAGCCTTTTTCATTTATAATTTTATTGACTTTGGTCCTTTTTCTTGCTTAGTCTAAGGGTTTGTATCTTTTCAAGGAACCAACTCTGTTCATCTTTTTTTTTTTTTTTTCCTGTTTTCTATTTCATTTATTTCTGCTGTGATCTTTATTATTTCCTTCTGCTAACTTTGGGCTCAGCTTGTTCTTTTTCTAGTTCCTTAAGGCATAGAGTAAGGTTATTTGGGATCTTCCTTGCTTCTTTTTTGTTGCTGTTTATATATTTATTTTGAGAGAGAGGGGAAGTGCATGAGTGCAGTAGCAGCAGAGAGGGAATCCCAAGCAGGTTCTTTCCTGTCCGTGCAGAGCCTGATGTGGGGCTTGATCCCACTAACAGATCACAACCCTAGCCAAAATCAAGAGTCAGGTGCTTAACTGACTGAGCTACCCAGGTGCCCCATTCTGTGTCTTTTAATTGGAAATTTTAATGCTTATGTTTACATTAATGATAGGTAAGGACTTACTATTGCCATTTTATTGTTTTCTGGTTGTTTTATAGATCCATTCTTTGTTTCTTATCCTGTTGTCTTTTTGTGTGTGTTTTGAAGTCTTTTGGTATAAAATAAGTATGCTCTGACTTTATTGGGTTCTTTTGTGTAATTACTACAGGATTTTTCCTTACTATTACCATGAGGCATACATAAAGTATCTTAAACTTATAATACTTCATTTTAAACTGATAATAATTTAATGACTTCAGTGGAATTCATGTTTTATACTTTTACTTCTCTTCCTCTTCACATTTTAGGTTATTGCTGTTACAGTTTACATGTTTTTAATATTGAATAACTAATAACAGATTATTGTAGTTATTATTTTTGCTACATTCAGGGTTTTTTAACTTTTAAACTGCAGTGCTAAGTGAATTATGCATCAACTATTACCATATTCCAGACTCTAACTATGACTATATATTTACTATTACCAGTGAGATTTACACTATCTTTTTATGTTTTTATGATATTAATTAGCATTCTTTTACTTCCACTTAATGAACTCCCTTTAGCATTTCTTATAAGGCAGATCTAGGGGTAATGAACTCCCTCAGCTTTTGTTTAGGAAACCCTTTTATCCCTCCATTTCTTTTTTTTTTTTTTTTTTTTTCAATGTTTATTTATTTTTGGGACAGAGAGAGACAGAGCACGAACGGGGGAGGGGCAGAGAGAGAGGGAGAACAGAATCGGAAACAGGCTCCAGGCTCTGAGCCATCAGCCCAGAGCCCGACGCGGGGCTCGAACTCACGGACCGCGAGATCGTGACCTGGCTGAAGTCGGACGCTTAACCGACTGCGCCACCCAGGCGCCCCTATCCCTCCATTTCTAAAGGATAGCTTCACCAGGTATAGAATTCTTGGTTGATTGCTACCTTCTTTTAGTATTTGAAATATGTCATCCTGTTCTGTCCTAGCCTGAAAAAGTATCTGTTGAGAAATATGCTAATAATCTTATAGGAGGTCCTTGTATGTAATCTCTCTTTTCGTTTGCTGCTCTTAAAACTGTCTTTGACTTTTGACAGTTTAATTAATAATGTGTTTGGTGTAGCCCAGTTTGGGTTCAGCTATTGAATCCTTGGGCCTCATGGACCTGGATATTCCTCTCTCTCCCCAGGGTTTGGGAAAGGTTTGCTCTAAATATACTTTCTCTGCCTTTCTCTCTCTTCTCTTTCTAGAATTTATGTAATGCAAATATTGTTTCTTTTCATTGTGTCCTATAATTCCTATAGGCTTTCTTCATTCTTTTACATTCTTTTTTTGTTTTATTCCTCTGGGTAGTTTTCGATGTCCTGTGCTCCAGATCGTTGATTGTTTCTTCAGCACTATTGAGTCTACCTTTAAAACTCTCTACTGATTTCTTCAATTATTGTATATTTCAACTCTAGGATTTGTTTGGGTGTTGTTGTTTTTTTTCTTTGGATGATTGCTATTTCCTTATCAAACTTGTTTTGTTCATTCGTTGTTTTCTTAATTTTGTTTTCTTATAGTTCATTAAACATCCTTAAAGATTATTCTCCATTCTTTGACAGTTCATAGATCTCCATTTTCTTAGGGTTATTGGAGCATTATTAGTTTTTTTAGTGATGTTATATTTACCTGCATTTTTGTGATCCTTGGTTTCTTATGTTTGTGAATCTTCGCATTTGAGTAATCAGGCTCCTCTAGCAGACTTTACAGCTTTGTTTGGGCAAGAACAGTTTTCCACCAGTTAGTTTAGTTTGGGTTTCTGGGTGTGTCTGTTGGTATTGGCCTTGGGCAGATTGGGGCCTGCTATGATTGTCTGTTTTTGGGCAAGGCAGCTGTTAGAACTCTGAGGACAGGGATGGCGGTTGTGCCACTAGCTGAGAACAGTTGGGTAGGACCGCTGGCTTGGTCCCTACCCAAATGAGGCTGTGGATCTGGCTGCACAGCTGCTTACATTCTCTGGTCAGGCTTACGTACTACTTGGGACTACTATAGTCAGTAGTAGATGGTAATAGCAGTGAATTAGTTTCCCTGCTTTGGCTGGGCAACAGGACAGGACCCAGGCATTGTGCAGTTCATCGTGCGGGAACCCAAATCAGGCCAGAATGTGCACTGAATTTCCTAGTCCGGAGAGGCCACCAGTGTTGCTCTGCAGACAGGGCAAGCCACAAGCTGTGCTTTGCTCGAGTGCCACTGTCAGCAGGGGTGTTGGGTTTGGCGGCTTCCCATGTGCTCTGGTTAGATTCCTTAGACAGCCTGAAGGTTGTATTCTGTGATGAACGGGGCTACAAATTCCTCACCTTGTGGGCTCAGCAGGAGATGCAGCTCTTTGTCATCTTAACACAAGCCCACCTATATACCACGTTCCATAACCAAACAAGGCCACAGGCTTTGCTCTGAAAACTATCAGTTCTGCCTACCACTTGGCTAAAGCGCCACTAGAGCACACAGCATCCAGTAGTTGTCACCAGCCCTTCTGTTCAGATTGGGCTGGAAGGCACTCTACAGCAGTTGGAGCTGTGATTCAGCTCCTTGGGTGGGTATGGGCAAACCAGGCTCTAGGGCTGGCAAAACTCGTTCGAGTGTCCAGATCAGGCAGATCTGCACCCCGCCAAGTTCCCTGGTCAGAGCGTACCCTGGACTTGGTTCTGCATGAGCCGATTACTACTTGGACACCACAGGTATGAATTCAGTCTGCCAAGGTCCATGCGCTGGTTGTGGCAAGCTGCCCCCACTCCACTGCCGCAGATTGCCCTGCAGTCCTCATGGTGGAAGGTCCGAGTAAGGGCTTCTGCAGAGTAATCCATAATGCTGGGGGATGCTGGTTGGCCACTGGAGTAATCGGACTCAGGGGAGACCTGTCCACATGGTGCAGTGCTGGCCTAGAGACAATGGGGTCCACAAGTATTATTTCTCTTTGCCTTCTAAGGCAGTTTGTCCTGGCCTCTGTGGTGCATGGGGGTCCTTCAGTCTCACCCCCATGTTTAGGATTCTCTCAGTGGTGTCCTACTCTTGAATAGCTGTTTGTTGTCCTTATGAGTGGGAGCAAAGGAGGAGGAACCTTTGTTGCCATCTTGGTGACCTCATTCCCTTTCTAAAGTCTTTAAAGTAGAATTGGAGAATGAGAAGTTTTATTAATACAGAAACTTTGTTTTATTAGATTAATGGAAAGTGGAGTGGTCAGAGTGCTGGAGGATGTGGAAATTTCCAGGAAACTCACAAAAATAACCCCATCTACCAGTTCCATATAGAAAAGACTGGGCCATTACTGATTGAGCTAAGAGGACCAAGGTTTGTGATTAAGTAACTTTCTTAAATTAATATCTTCTTAAAAATGAGTTTAGTGGAACACAGTAGGGTTTTGAAACAGACTTCTGCATATACATGCACTTGATTAATGAAAAAGATGGCATTGCAGAGGAGTGGGGGAAGGATGGTCTGTTGAGTAAATGTGCTGAAATAATTGAGTATCCGTGTGCCAAAAAGGCCATTAGACAGCTTTCTCACATCAAATCTATGTTAATGACTACAGGACAAAGATTTATAAATATGCTACATTAGTAAAAAAGAAAAAAAAATCGAGTTTAAAAAAAAATAAAAACTCAAATAGGCATGACATAAGAGGAAGAGTCCCAAATGGCTAATAAGCCATTATAAGAGCCAACCATTTGTAACAACCCAAGTGTTCATCATGGCATTGAAGATTATAGAATAATCCTAGAGTCCTGCATGACAATGAAAATAAATTACAACTACCCAGAATAAGAGAAGTCTTAAAAACGATGCTGAGCAGAAGCCACACATAACAGAACGTCAGCTGTGTGATACCACTTCTGTGAAGTCAGGCAAAACTAAACTATTATCTAAAGATGCACACTTAGGTTATCAAACTGTATAAAAGCAAGAAAGGAGGAGGTTGGAGATTGGGTGAGACAGGTGAAGGGGATTCAGAGGCACAAACTTCCAGTTAGAAGTCAGAAGGATGAAAAGTACAACATAGAGAATACGGTCAATAATATTGTTATGTGGTGACTACAATTACCCTGGTGAGCATGACGTAGAGAACTGTCGAATCACTATGTTGTATTCCTGAAATTGATATGTCAACCAAACTTTTTTTTAAAAAAGCAAGGAAGTGTTAAATGTTTGCTTTATGGGGACGGGATTTGTAAGGAAAGGAGCATACAGGGACTTCTGTGGTGCAGAGAGGGTTGTATTGATTTAGGTAGTGGCAACCCGTATGTGTATTCATTTATAGGTTATTTAGGTTATTCTGTGTACGTTGTGTTCTGTTTTTTCTTTTAATTTTTTTTTTTTTAATGTTTATTTTTGAGACAGAGACAGAGCATGAACGGGGGAGGGGCAGAGAGAGAGAGGGAGACACAGAATTGGAAGCAGGCTCCAGGCTCTGAGCCATCAGCCCAGAGCCTGACGCAGGGCTCGAACTCACAGACCACGAGATGGTGACCTGAGCTGAAGTCGAACGCTTAACCGACTGAGCCACCCAGGCGCCCGTTTTTTTCAACTTAAAAAGGTTTAAAGCACACAGAATAAGAACAGTACATATTTCTAAATAAAACAATTTTTGCCTTTTTTACAAACTACTTCAAAAACTCAATCCTTTAGATGTGGTTAAGCTATTTTTCTACAGTTTGATAGGTGAAATAATGTATTTAGTTGCCCTTTTGTATTCGTCAATAGAGTAAAAGTGTTTGACAGTGTGTATTTTTTCCTTTGCCTATTCATGTCTTTTGCCCATTTTTCTCTTGGAATTGTCGTGTTTTTCTGAATTGTAAGCATGAATAAGGATCTGTAGCACATATTTGCAAATATTTTTCCCAGATTGTGTTTTGTTTTGTTTTTTTTGCATAGAGAAAAATTTCCATTTTAAAGTAATCAGACCTGTCTTTTCTGGTTTATTTTGCTATGGGCAGGAAATCTCACCCCAATATCAAATTTTTACATTTTTCTAGTTCTTTTATGGTTTACTGTTAATATCCACATAGAATGTATATTTGGTGTGAATACAATTTGACAGGGTTTTTTTTTTCCCTAAATTCGTCACTTCATCACCCTCTTAATCCTGTCTTTACTGATTTAGAATGTCATGTTTACTATATGCTTATTACTTTTATAAATTTAGGTTTTATTTCAGGGCTTTCCCTCTCCTTCCACTTTTTCTGCATACAAAGACAGTATTTTACCACTGAAATTCCACAGTATTCTCTTGAGAGCCTGTGGTAAAAATAGTTTCTTCTAAAGTAAGTTTAATATTAATCTCCATACCTTCAATTTAAAAATATAAATGGTATTTTGTATAATTAAGAGTAAAAATAGTATGCATTTCAGAGTGTTGCCTGCTCCTAAAGCTTTAGAAAGCATATGCTTGATTTAATAGTATATCTGTACTTTATTTTTAGGTATGTGTTTGATACTACTTAATAACAATAATTGGTTTTTGTTGTTGTTGTTGGCAGGCAATATAGTGTTGGATTTGAGGTTGTAACAGTTTCCATGGTGGGAGACCCTGGTCCCCATGGCTTTCAGAGGAAATCTAGTGGTGACTATAGGTAATGTTGGCATTTTGATTGCATCTAATTTGTACTTTACTTTCTGTGGCTTCATCTTCTGTAAACTTTGTTCTCATTTTCCTTGCATACAGGTGTGGGTTTTGCTACCTGGAATTAGAAAATATACCTGCCGGGATCTACAATATCATTCCTAGTACTTTTTTGCCTAAACAAGAAGGACCTTTTTTCTTGGACTTCAATAGTGTTATCCCCATCAAGACAACACAACTTCAATGATGCAGATTTCAGCATTTACTGGATTTTATACTTACCGAACATCAACTCTTCGAATGAAGACAGAAACCCTCAGAACAGAATTAAATCTCTAAAAATGTCACAGTGGGATCTGGTGCTTGGGTCACAGTGTTTAGACATGTATGTAGTCAGAATTACCCTAAATCACTTAGAGGTCCTAGTTCCACGGTTTTGTGTGTACAAGGAGTTGGTTTGCATTGAGGGGCCACATCTTATAAAAGCACGTGCTGATGATTAAAGGTTAGACTCCGCACTGTGAGATGCCTTTGCTGAAAGAGCTGTGACCAGATAGCAACAGGACATACCCGCTCACATGGTGGAACAGTAGGCTGACATAGATCCCGAAATATTTATATTTGTCTTTTGGCAAAGCATGCCGTAAGTTAAACTTGCTTGTGTTGTGACTCTACATCTTGGGCAATGAATTACCAAATGAATCATGTCGCCATAACAGATTTTAATTCTGTACTATGACTTTCAGTGTTTGTGGCCCAGATGTTATGAAAGAATAAAGCTTTAAGAAATATTTTAACTTAGTTAACAATGAAGGTTGTTGAATTTAGGTACCTGTCTCCCATTAATTCATGTGAAGAGAACTGAGATAAATTCATTATTGGAATGCTTATTTTTTATCAGGCTGACTGAAGGTAATAATCTTAAAAACTGCTCTTATGGTGACACTGAAGAAAATACAGTGGAAAATTTAATATATGGTAACTGTGGTTGCATTTAGAGCAACTGCCAAGGTACTACTGCCGTGTATAAATTCCCAGTTTACATAAAAATCCATCAGAGCAGAATGATGCTCAAGTTTTTAAACATCTGAAAATAAGGTGGAATTTTTCATTGTCTCTGCTTTGTAATTATCACAACTTATTTTGTATTTCTACTTCCTTTAATTGAAATAAAATCTTTATACTTATGGAAACTGCATAGTTTAACCTAGAGAAATTATTAAAGGACTTCATCTAGTACGTTCCATCTAAATGAAAATTTATACTTCAACAAATCTGTTTCATATTCAGAACAGTGATTTCTACTTTGGTAACTATTTTGTGCTTTCAATTTTAGATGGATTAATTTTCTGTAGCCCTTTAAAAAGAAAAATTTGTAGTGTGAAGTGTATTTTAAACACATGACTGGAACCTTTTGTATTCAATACAGTAAAACCTTCGTTTGCAAGCATAATTCATTCCAGAAACATGCTTGTAATCCAAAGCACTTGTACATCAAAGTGAATTTCTCCATAAGAAATAATGGAAACTCAGTTGATTCATTCCACAACCCAAATAAATTCGTATAAAAATGATTATAACACTGTAATATAATACAAAATATAAAGAAGAAAATCTGCACTTACCTTTGAAAACCTTCGTGGCTGGTGTGACGGAGACGAGAGAGGAGGGTGATTGTGTAGGATGACTTTCCCTGTAATGGAATCACGGCTATCGGCTCAATGGAAACTTTTTCTTTTTGTGTGACTTTAACAACCTATCCAATGACATTTGCTTTTGTCTCCTTTTGAGGATATCGTGGAAATGTGACATTGTGTTGTCGTTAAACAGATTCATGGCTCACACTGCTACAGCCTTATTCGAGTGGTGCTTTTCTACAAAATTTTGCACTGTTTTCCACATTTTACACAAGTCCCTAATTTCATTTGAAGTGAGGGATTCCTCTTAGCAGACGAGACGCAGATGTAGACTTCTTATAAAATCTTGCAATTTCGGCCACTTGCATACCTTGCTCCTAACTTCTCGATGACTTAACTTCCGCCGTAATGATCTCCTCCGCCTTACTGCTTTTCTTTTCAACCTTTTTCCGCATTCGGGCCATTGTATGTGCTCGCACGGATATGGACTACAGTATTAATAAACTTGTCATATACTGTATTTAATGTTACTGGCAATAAAGAAAGGTTCTACATCCGCAGGCAGCCTGACCTAGAATGAAGCAAAGCATTCCTAAGTTTACTCTTGTATGGAAAAGCAAAGGACTGTCCGTAGGTGCTTTGAAGTGGCAAAAAATACACTAGGGCCAGTTATAGGCACTTCCCAACATTCTGAAAAATCATTGATTTCTGCCGAACACTATGGCCTGAGACTGAGCACGGGGGACGATCACCCACAATCCCACAGAGAGAACGAACCACCGCTGGCTAAGTTGTGATCATGTGACATTCAGCATCACATACTACTATTGCAAGACCTGGCTCGTGTATCAACTTAAAATTAGAAATCTTTGCTCGTCTTGCAGAACATTCACAGAACAAGTTACCACAATCCAAGATTTTACTGTATATCGTACAGGGTGGAAAATGAAATAAGACCGAATCCCTGCCTTCAAAATTCTAATAGAGGCCTACACATGAGCAATACACTATTGAATTCTATAATAGAGCTCCACGCATGGTGGTACAGACATAGCAGACCAGGTGTGGCTGGACCAACACAGAAAACAGATCCTCAGCTAGAGGCACATGACAATCACCTGGGGGAGCTTTTAAAAGCTCAGGACCCAAGTATACCCCAAATTAATAATACTGGTCTCTAGGGTTAAGACCAGGGAGTTTTTAAGCTTCCCAGGAGACTCCAGCGCAGCCGACTGAGACGCATTCCTCCAACACCATCACCTTGTCTACTTTTCCCCGATGCCATGTCTCCTTACCGCTCAGCTTTAGTAGCAGCCAAAGTAGAATTCTAACTCAAACCTTGGTAATCGGGACTTCAATTATTAGGACCCAGGACCTTAACTGGAAATGAGGACCGATGGTCACTGCGTTCCATGCCCCTCCTTGAAGCAGGCTGCTTAGAATGGAAGATTTAGGCAACATCGGGGTTTGTTCTTTGAAGACACAGAAAGGTAAACATTTTCTGAAGCCATTTTTATTACACTCAAGGAATTAAGACAAGTACAAAATAACCTTGGAATTAGGATACTGGATCAGTCATTAAAAAAGAAAACACTATAGTATGAAGAGATTTACAAATGACTAAAATAGACAAGCTGTGTCAGAATTCACAGACAACTTGAAATGGGTTTGCTTTTTTTTTTCCTTTTAGAAATGCTAACTTTTCTTAACAAAAAAGGACAAATAAAATACAGTGCTCTAAATACGTGTAACCGTGAAAACATTAAAGAAAAGCAATCTTAACACTTACTACTATTAGCATAACAGACTTCATTGCTTCTATTTAACAGCCTGTGCCAACACATGCCTACTCCCTTTCCTATCTTTAAGGAACAATTCCCTCTAAGAAATACTAATGCAGCATAACCCTTAAATAATTTATGTTTA
This sequence comes from Leopardus geoffroyi, assembly GCF_018350155.1. Classification (NCBI taxonomy): domain Eukaryota; kingdom Metazoa; phylum Chordata; class Mammalia; order Carnivora; family Felidae; genus Leopardus; species Leopardus geoffroyi. The sequence goes on from NC_059333.1 coordinate 132,795,011, forward strand.
CAGTCACAACCTACAGAGGAATTGACACCTTGTCAATCTAGATATAACAATGGCAACCATTCTTCACATGCACTTCTCTTAAGAATCAAGTCCCTTGGCTGGCAGGACAAGGTTTATGCTACAGACTCTTCTCTCCCACAGCCACAAATCACCTTCTATGGTATGTCCCTGCTACTCTCCATCCCTCCCATCCCCACGTTGGCATTCACCTTTCCCACCCCAAAAAGTGCAGTTCGTGGTAACCTTTATAGAAAATGGTTCTAATGGGTATCCCAGCTTATATGCTTTTTTAAAAGCCCCTTCCAAATACCAGAGGTGGTGAAAAGGAATCGTGTTCTTGGATTTTTTTTTTTTTTTTTTTTTTTTAAGCCTTTGCTGGGTCAAAAAGGTGTTTTCTGAAGATGTGAGTTTTGTTCTTGTGTTTTTTCATTTAGGTCCCCTGGGATGTAAAGGAGAGAACATCTCCCATTTTCCCAAATTGAGGGTAAGAGAAAGGAAAGAGGAGCAAGCTGTTGACCCCAGGTTGGCTCAGCTTCCCAGTCCCTTTCCTGGCTCTGGTTCTTTCACAGGAACTAGTTATTGCTTCCACAACACGGTCACAGGTAATATTCCACAAAGGCTGTGACCCTGGTCACAGTCCACCGCAACAACGCCTCTGCTCTGAAAAACAAACCAGCCCAGGAGCTCTTTCCCAGAAGAAAACTCTTCAGCCCTCACGGTCACAACTTCATTAGTGCAGTGTAGAGTAAACGCTTAAGATTTGGCATGTATTAAATGATAATTGGCACAATGTTCTCCATACAGCTCCATGTATAAATACGGATATGCCCTTGGGCCCGGGCTTCGGATGGGTCAGCCAATCTGCACCGTTTTTATGTCAGCAATAATCCCGTCTCTTCCCTTTGAGCACTGGAGGGAGAGCTGCTTCATCCTGTTCTCCAAGGCCTGGCCCTCGCGGGCGCTGCTGCTTTGGCTCTTGCCACTGCTGTTGCCGAGACCTCGATTGTTGTTGGCTTTGTCGCTTGTTTTATTCTCTGCCCCTTCTGCCCTGTCTCCTACAGAAACGCAAAGATTATTGAGTGAGTACTGACAGTGCTAAGAGTCACCTGGGCCCGAGCCAACTCCGCCCTCTGGGATCTCCCAGCGCTGCCCAGCCGTGCCTGTCACAGAGCGATCTCCATCGTGGGATTACTGCTCAAGGCATCTTATATGTTCCTTAGCTTTAGAGATGATCTGTCACATTCATCTAACAGCTGGAAAACAAACCTCTCTGGCCTATGTTCGTCAAGGGGACGGCTATGATGACAGACCCAGAACCCAACGTGCACTCTGAAGAAGAGCTCAGGAGCAGAGCCGGGAGCCCCCAGGACGGCAGCTGGCGTCTCAGGGATCGATACCGACTGCGTAACAGCACATTCACAGGGCCCCGTACCACAGCGCCGGGGGTCCTGAGAGCTGGCAGAGGTCTAGAACGGTGCAGGGGTCTGGCCACCCAGGCAGTGAGTCGTCTGGCACGGGCACTACCGGCGAGAGCGCGGTAACTCACCTCGTTCTACCTCACATTCCGGGGAGGAGGCCCCGCTGCATTCGCTGCGAGGGCCCAGCACCGGGAACATCATCCCAAACTCTGACAGAGACACGGGGCTGGGCAGATCCAGGCTGCCAGGCCTTACAACCGCAGGGAATTGGTCGGGCATCTCAGACGGGCTCGCTGGTCCTGAACTGAAGCTGGACACAGACTGGGTTTCCGAGTCGTCTTCAGACACAAAGTTGCTGCAGCTGTCGTCTTCAAAGGCCTCGGAGGCCACTAGGATGAGAGAGAACACCGGTCAGGGCTCTGCCCGACAGCCGCCTGGTTCCCTCAACACCTCCAGAAGTGGCCCCTGCTGGCCAGCAGCGCCACACGGCCAGGGGCCTGCACAATCCTTGCGGCCGCGCGCACCCGCCCGAGCCTGCGTGACCGGACTATAAAACAACTTGAAGGGAAGTGGCTGGATCCCATGGGTAGTCCGTGTCCTTGCAACAACTTTCTAGCTCCTGCCCTGGAAGTCAGCGTCTGCTACCTGAAGACACGACCTAAAGGTGGAAGATGAATTCAGCCACAGATCAGGGGCTTCTCTCCACCCCGGGTCCCCGCACAGAGCCACATGGACGCGGGAAGGCAGCTGGCGCCGTGTGACGCGTACTGAACAAAGCCAGTCAGACTTGGCAGCTTTCATCTTCCACACGGTAGAAGCAGGAGCTGCTAGAAGAGACAGTCCCGTGAGGAGTGTCTGTTGGGGTTTTGTGATCTTCCAGGGAACGTGCATAAAAGACACACTCGGGGCCTAACTAGCTGGGTCACCATTTGCTGCCAAAGGATAAAATTCCTTTACAATGAATGCTCTGTGGCTGGCGCCTCACTCGTTTTGTGGATCAGAATAACCAAGGCCCAGAGGACAGGTCATTCTTGTGGTTTGAAAGCCACTTCAGGGGCGCCTGGGTGGCGCAGTCGGTTAAGCGTCCGACTTCAGCCAGGTCACGATCTCGCGGTCCGTGAGTTCGAGCCCCGCGTCGGGCTCTGGGCTGATGGCTCAGAGCCTGGAGCCTGTTTCCGATTCTGTGTCTCCCTCTCTCTCTGCCCCTCCCCCGTTCATGCTCTGTCTCTCTCTGTCCCAAAAATAAATAAACGTTGAAAAAAAAAATTTAAAAAAAAAAGAAAGCCACTTCAGCCTTTAACTGTTTTCCCCTCAGCCTGCACACGAGCCTGCTTATTAGAGCTTTCGTGTTCTACTCGTCTTCCCTCCTCGCTCATCTTTAAAAACAGCCTCGGTAGCGTCCCCTAGAGGACTACCATAAACAAGAAGTACTGTAACGCTGAGGACAGAAAACAGGCTCCTATCTGAATTCAGATCCTGCCTCCGCTACTTGCTGTGTAGTCTTGGTCAGGTTACTTAACCTCTCTGAGCTTCATCTTCCTCTCCATATGAAAGGATGAGTATTAGAGTACCTCACACATCACTGACCCTCAAATTTTAGTTTACCTTCCTTTGGGGCTGGCATTTAAACATTTGTTGACTGAATTTAAAAATTCCTGAGGAAGGAAAACTTTGGAGAGCACCAAGAGGAAGGATTCCACAGACAAGGAAAGACAGTGTTCAAAGACAATCTGGAAAGGTTTTCTTAATTCACACAGGGAAAACTGGACCATTTTCTTACACCATACACAAAAATAAACACAAAATGGACTCAAGACCTACACGTGAGATCTGAAACCATAAAAATACTAGAAGAGACCACAGGCACTAATGTCTGACATTGGCCATAGCAACATTTTTCTAGATAGGTCTCCTGAGGCAAGGAAAATAAAAGCAAAAATAAGCTATTGGGTTTACTTCAAAATTAAAGCTTCTGCACAACGAAAGAAACTATCAACAAAACTAAATGGCAACCTAATGAATGGGGGAAGATACCTGCAAATCACATATCTGATAAAGGGTTAGTATCCAAAAATGAAGAACTGATACAACTCAACACCCAACAGACAAATAATCCATTTTAAAAATGGGCAGAAGACATGAACAGACATTTCTCCAAAGAAAACACACAGATGGCCAACAGACCCACGAAAAGACGCTCAACGTCATTCGCCATCAGGGAAATGCAAATCAAAAGGACAATGAAATACCGCCTCGTACATGTCAGAAGGGCTAAAATCAAAAACTCAAGAAACAAGTGTTGGGAAGGAGGAGAAAAAGCGCACTGCTGGTGGGACTATAAACTGGTGCAGCCACCGTGGAAAACAGTATAGAGCTTCCTCAAAAGGTTAAAAATAGAACTACCCTATGGTCCAGCAATTGTACTACTAGGTGTTTACCCAAAGGACACAGAAATGGGGATTTGAACAGATACACGCACCCTGATATTTACGGCATTATCAACAATAGCCAAATTGTAGAAAGAGCCCAGGCATCCATGGACGGATGAATGGACAAAGAAGATGCACACACACATGCAATGGAGTACTGAAATCTTGCCCCTCGCAACGTGGATGGAGGTCGAGAATATAATACTACGCAAACGACGTCAGACCATATGATTTCAGTCGTACGTGGAATTTAAGAAACAAAACAAATAAGCAATGGAAAAAAAAAAAACAAAAGAGAGAGAGCCAAACCAAGAAACAGACTCCACTATAGAGAACTGATGGTTACCAGAGGGGGGGGGGGGGGATGGGGATTAAAGAGTACATTTATCATGATGAAAAAAAATGGGGGGAGGGGCACAGCAAACCTCTGTATCAGTTTCCCAAGGAGTGGCCCTGGGGAAAAAAGGTCTCCACAGTTAGACACCAGTGAGAACCACCGTTCTCAGACTGCTTACTGGGTGCCAGCCTCCGTCTACACAGTGGGTAGCAGACACTCATAGTCCCCATTTTACAGGTAAAGAAACAGACATAGCTAAGCCCTTGCCCACATCATGTACTACGGGGAAGCCAGGATTTGAATCAAATCTGATTGCACGGTCCCTATTCATAGGCAACTCCTCTTTCCTGCAGTACTTCTCAGAGCCCTGAATGTTCTGATAGGTACTCCGAACGTCAGGGGTGAAAGAGTAACATTTTCTGAACTTAGGCACCACAGAATCCTGACTCCGAGGAACACTCAGTAGCACCCTGATGAACACAGTGTTCCACAAGATGTGGGAAGCCACCAGAAGGAGCCCTGAGGCGTGCCCAACTCTCAGGCCCTTCCACGATCGGCGAGACGGGCCCGGAAGGAGACCACACAAGCTGCGTCATCTCCCAGGCGCACACGAGCCCCCAGCTCACCCGAAACGGCGTCTGGCTCAGGCTTGCTCCCCGACAGGTCCTCCACAGACGTGCTGCTGCCCTCGGCCCCCACACCGCAGCCCCGAGGCCCCATGGCGCTGGAGCGCCGCCGCTCGTGGATCTCGTCCGAGATCATCTCCAGGTTCTTCAGGGCCGTCTTGTACTCGCCTTTCGCCAGAGCCAGTTTGGCCTGCAGGTCGTCCACGGTCTTCTTCAGTTGCTGGTCAGGAGAACAGAAGGCTCAGTAAGTGGAGGCAACCCCTACCGGCCTCGGGATCGAGGTCAAGGTTCAAGCACACTCTCTGCCCAGCACTCACTCCACTCCCCCGACTTCCCCGAGACACGACTGCTGAGCTGATTTTCTCTTATCCGGCTCTCCACACGCCAGCCCCAGCTCCCATCCGGGTGACAAACTCAAGCCAATAACCAGAAACTACCGCTGGCAGAATAAACCCCATCGGAGAAACATCAGTGGGTGGCAAACACACATTCCAGCCCTTGTACTGTGGTTTTTCACCCTGGAGTTTGCATCTGAATCCCCTGGAGGCCTTTTTAAAACTCGGCCGGCTGGGCTCCACCTGCAGTTTCTAATTTGGTGGACCTGGGGCGGGGCTCAGGAATCCGCACCTCCACGGGGATGCTGAGGCCCCCGGCCCCCGGAGCCACTGAGAGCCACCACCCCAGCACAACACAGCAAGCGGCTGAACGGCAGATTTACAGGACCTCAGAGGCCACTCCCTGAAGACCGGACGAAGACCATTTCGAGGACTGAACGCTCAGTCAAGGACATGTCTCTCCCCACCCTCCTCTTGTGGCAAATGCGCCATTTGAAAGCTCTGCTACCACAAAAGTGGGACTTCGAGGGCAGAAAAATCCCATCAACGACAAAGCCAGAGAAGGCCACACCTACCTCAAGCTGCACGTAGTACTTTGCCTTGAGTTCAAAATAAGGCCTGTGGAAGACACAAAGGAAAACCGTTAAGAGTAACAGAATACGATGGCCACAGTAGACAGCACAGGGCGGATGAGAGGCATTAGCTATGGCTGGCAGGCCACCCACCCAAGATTTAGCAAACCCTGACAAGGCCATCAGATGAAGAGAACGCACCCAGCTCTGGAGCCAGGGAGATACATGAGCCAGTCACTGCTGCTGGACTCACCCGGGGCTGAGCTGACAGAAGGCCCGCCTCGAGATCTGTGAAACCCACACATGGGAACGCTTATCCTGAGCCTTTGAACCCTGGCTCGCTTTCCTCTCTAGGAGGCTGTTCAGGGCCACACAGGGTGTGCCCGGCGGCTGAGGCAGCCCGGATCTCCTCTCCTAAGGAGGACGTCAGCACCCCCGAGAATGAAGGCTAGATGGGGCGGGGGAGGGGACTGCCTCAACACATTCCCTTCTCTGCTGAGGTCACTGGGGGAAGGGAAAAGTGCCATCCCTCCCTCACCGAAATGAGGGGGTCTCAGACTGGTCCTCTTGAATTCTGTCCAGGACCGGAGGTATCAGATGGTCCGCAGACCTGGCCAGGTCATGGGCAAGAGAGAGGACAAATGCCAACATTCTACTAGTCCTCTGGCTCTGGGTCAAAAGACCCTGGCTCTTTTTAGGAACTTGGGTGTCTGAGCATTAAGAGTAGACCAGAGCTTTTTTCTCCAGCTGTTCACCTGCTATGAAGCTCTTTTGCTTGGAGACCCAGCAACTGTGAATGAAGCAGGGAGAATGTCCCCAAGATGATTACTATTTAAAAATATATAGGAGGCAAAACTAAAAGGCAACTGACGGAATGGGAGAAGATATTTGCAAACGACATATCAGATAAAGGGTTAGTATCCGAAATCTATAAAGAACGCATCAAACTCAACAACCTCCCCCACCCCCAAAAAAAAAATCCAGTGAAGAAATGGGCTAAAGACATGAATAGACACTTCTCCACAGAAGACATCCAGATGGCCAACCGACATGAGAAAATGCTCCACATCACTCATCATCAGGGAAATACAAATCCAAACCACATGAGATACCACCTCACACCTGTCAGAATGGCTCACATTAACAACTCAGGCAACAACAGAGGTTGGGGAGGATGCGGAGAAAGAGGATCTCTTTTGCACTGCTACTGGGAATGCAAGCTGGTGCAGCTACTCGGGAAAACAGTATGGAGGTTCCTCAAAAAACTAAAAATAGAACGACCCTACGACCCAGCAACTGCACTACCAGGCATTTATCCATGGGATACAGTTGTACTGTTTCGAAGGGACACATGCACCCCCATGTTTATAGCAGCACAATCAACAATAGCCAAAGTATGGAAAGAGCCCAAATGTCCCTCAATGGATGAATGGATAAAGAAGATGTGGTATGTATATACAATGGAGTATTACTCGGCAATCAAAAAGAATGAAATCTTGCCATTTGCAACTACGTGGATGGAACTAGGGGGTATTACGCTAAGCGAAATAAGTCAGTTAGAGAAAGACAAATATCATATGACTTCACTCATATGACGACTTTAAGAGACAAAACAGATGAACATAAGGGAAGGAAAGCAAAAATAATATAAAAACAGGGAGGGGGACAAAAACATAAGAGACTCTTAAATATGGAGAACAAACAGAGGGTTATTGGAGGGAATGGGTGTGGGGGATGGGCTAAATGGGTAAAGGACATAAGGGAATCTTCTCCTGAAATCATTGTTGCACTATATGCAAACTTGGATGTAAATTAAAAAAATAAAAGTTAACAATAATAAAAATTAAAAATAAAAATATATAGGAGGAATAGTGAAAAAAGTTTGCAAAAACCCCCATCAAAACGAGTCTTGAGTCGTCTCATCAGCTCTTGGTCCACACAGCTCCTCCCCAGGATGCTGACAGGTAAAATGAAGGACAGGGCTCATCCACACTGGCTGCCCCAGAGCCAAGGGCACAATCAGGGTTTCCCAAAGGCCAGCCCCAAGCACCAGCCAATGAACCATGCAATAGTTTGCTTCTGAAATTGCTTTTTCTTTGTCTCCTGGGTCGGTCGTGCCTGGAGCAGCACTTCCTGCCTCTGGGGGTTATACAGAACTTGGGGGGCAGACACAGCCCGGGGCGGGAGGCTCTGATGAGGCGGGTCCCTGAGAACACGAAAGGAGAAGAAGCTGCACGAGGAGGACAATCACACACAGCGCCGGGGACCCACGTGGCCAGACTCACTTGGACTTGTTGATGGCTCTCTTGAGTTTCTTCTCCAGCTGCCGCATGCGGCCCATGGCCGCGTTGTACCTGGCCGCGGTCTCCTTGTGCACCAGCTCGCTCCGCGTCTTGGTCTGCTCCGCCTCCATGACCTTCAAACAACAGCAGATGTCAGCTGACCAGACTGTCCCCTGTTGGGGTATTACTTATATCGTTTTTTAAAAATATTCCTCGAGGGATTTAGTGGATTAAGATTAAACTAAATTCCAAACAGGAGAGGATCACTTTTCTCATCGATCTGTTCCGGCAAAGTCTTATCAGGTGAGATTAAACAGCCAAAACTGGCTGTGGCAATGACTGAGAAAGAAAACAAGGAGAAAGAAAAATCAGAGAAAACTGAAACATTCTGTGAGTCAACCGATGTCCACTTTCTCCTGCTCCTCCCTCCTGGCACTAAGTAGCCACCATGGACTCCTGGGCTCCTGCCTCGGGACAGGGGCTGACGGGCTCGCAAATGGGCCAACAGCACCGGCAGAGACGTCAAGGGACGGTCACGCCTAGCACAACCAGGCATGACCGCATCAGAATAGCAAGGCAATCGCAATCTCAGCTTGTTGGCCCTTTCCCAAATATCCTGCATTAGCCAACGGACACACCAGAACCCAGGATCCAGAAGAGTCAAACGTTAACATTTAAACAAATTAGTACCAAGTCATTCATATCAAGAGTTTGAGGTTCACAGACATTCGTGACCAGGAGGAGACCCAGTCAGCATCCTGGCAGGAAATTCTGGAGGAAACATTGTGTTGCGCCTGTTGATAAAAATGAGTTTTAAAACCAACAATCAGGAGCCGTTGATGGCCAAAAACAAGGAGGCTGAAAGCACATTCCCTAACACATGGAAATGTTAGTTCTTACCGAAAGAAAAGCATCAGAAGGAGGCCTGCCTTGAGGAGAGAGGATGAAGGAAACAAAGGCAGCTGAGGCCACAGGCCCAGCTCACCAGTTCTATCCCATCTTCCTGTTAGAGCTCACACACGTGTTATAAAGTCAACCGGTTGGCTGGGTGGCTCAGTCAGTAAAGCTACCGACTTTGACCCAGGTCATGATCTCATGGTTCGTGGGTTTGAGCCCCACATCGGGCTCTGTGCTGACGGCTCAGAGCCTGGAGCCTGCTTCGGATTCTGTGTCTCCTTCTCTTTCTGCCCCTCTCCCACTCATGCTCGCTCACGCTCACTCTCTCTCAAAAATAAATCCTTAAACAATTTTTAACTTAAAAAATTAAAAATAAATAAAGTCAACTGGAGGCAGGGGCGAGGTCAGGCTACAGGCCCATACTTATTTTTACTTGAAGAGCATCAGAGTGGAGCCCAGAGGGCCCTCAGGTCACGGGTCCACTCCCTCAGACCCCAGCAGGACAACTTTAGGGAGGCACCACCATGCCTTTAACTCGAGGCTGCTGACGCCCTACCATCCCCTCCAGTCAATAGCCAGGCAGCCCTGAGAGCGTTTGTTTATGCACTTACTCATGAGAAGGATTTTAGGGGCGCCTGCGTGGCTCAGCTAAGTGTCCGATTCTTGATTTTGGCTCAGGTCATGACCTCACAGTCCATGAGTTCGAGCCCCGCATCCGGCTTTGTGCTGACAGTGTGGAGCCTACTTGGAATTCTCTCTGTCCACCCCGCCCCTCTCTCTCTGCCCTTACCCTGCTCGTGCTCACTCACTCTGTCTCTCTCAAATTAATAAAAAAAAAAAAAAAAAAAAAAAAAAAAGATTGTTTAAAGTGTCAGAAAAAATTATGAAAGACTCAAATGAGCATAAAAAAACTACTGGGTGTCCTGTCTAGTGTACCCTTCCAGGTTATCCTGGGTTTTATGGTCTCGGAGGTATTTTACAACCCTGTACACATTGTAGAAACCAATAGTAATACAAATGATTCTTCTCCCTAGAAATGAAGATGAATTATGTCCCGGTAGAGATGGATCTGATTATTGATTGCCCGTAAATATTGACCAATTTCGTATGTTTGTAAATTCATTTCAGCATTCCTGGTATGTGTGTGTGTGTGTGTGTGCGTGTGTGTGTGTGTGTGTAATTCTCCTTTGAAATAACTGTAACATCTCATTAGTGTCCTCAATGAGAGAGTTAAAATTTTGAACACTTTATATTTACCAGTTACGCTTTTCTTTTTTAAAAATATACATACCTTAGCAAAAGGCTTCAATGCTTGAGATACTTTTAAACAACAGAATTAAAACCACGTCCAAGCAGGGAAGTATGAGGAACTGAGCTAAGCGGGCAGGAGGGGATATGCTCCCTAAAATGACTTCTCAACCAAGCCCAAGGGGCTAAGAAACCCCTTTCCCTTGGCTTCAAACACCAAAGATTTCACAATTTTGAAACGAAGTGCACAAAAACTTGGCCACTTAGGGAAACCGCAGTAACTCTTCAGCCTCGTCTTAAATGGTAAGTGCTAAGGATTTACCGGTGTAACCTTCATGAAAGCGCAAACCCCAAGTTTATCAGGCAGATGAAGACTCGTACTGGTGGAGAACTGTCCCATTACAACAGGAGGCGATACAGGGTTCCCTTCAAGGAGCGGGCGAAAGCATTTTAAATAGACCGATTCACAAAAGCTGTGATTTGTGGCTACAGAACAAGAAGGGTCCCCACCAGAAGCAGGATCCACACCAGCTGCACACAGGCCCTCGTCTATCTCAGCCCCTAGTCTACAAAAAGAAGCCAAGTCTGTCTGAAATTAAACACTCAGAAAGCTCCGAGGACTTGGAGCCAGTGAAGACTGAGGAAGAGACGTGTCACGGTCCCCCGCTTCACCCCTACCAGGCCATGTCTGCCGTATCCCATCCCGATCTGCACTCCCACAGAAAAACAACCCCCAGCTCCTGGAGGAGACCCTCAACACCCCGAACTCCTCCTTCCACCTCCAGGGAGAAAGACACCATGCATGTTGCCTTGGCTGCAGGATAACCAAGAAGCACCCCCATCTGAAGCCCAGCATCAGGCACGAGAGGCCTGCAATGGCGGGGAAAGAGAGGGCAGGGCAGCACGGGAACGGGGCTCCGCTAGGAAGGCTGAAGCCACAGGAAACAGGGCGAGCCACGAAATAAAGCAACAACTAAGTCCCTCGGCGCCCCAGGGCAGTCACGAGCCGGGCCGAGCAACCCAATGGGCAGGTGCAACTCAGAACTGGGGTGCACACCGCCATCACCCTGGGCCTCCCGGGGCCACCCCTGCCCTCCTCCGAGCCTGGGATCGATAGCTATTGGGTCCTGACTCTAACCTCTGCACAGAGCTGCCCCCACGTCTGCGCCGTGCTCTTGCGTTTTTGCCACCTTCCCACTCAATTTGGAGCCACACACGGCGCTCACGCACCTGCCGTGCGCACGGGGCACGCCGCAGACCAAACCTCGGGCTGACAGCCCAGCAGGGATAGATCTGCCCGGCAGCAGCGGCCTCCGTTCAAGGCAGCAGGGGGTCTGGGCTGTCAGGACGGCCACGGCAGTTCGGAGGGGGCACTCGAGAGAGGTCTTCAGGGCGGGCAGCTGGGGTCAAGGCTACGAAGGGAGGAAGCAGGGCTGGCTGAAATGGGGTCAGCACGGACAGCCCTCCCCTGCCTCGCACACGTCCCCCAAGCCCCATCTGCCACCCCCACTGGGATGTGCGTGAGGACTCAACAAAGGAAGATAGGCAGTGCTGGGCTTCCCACCTCCTCTCCTGGAGCTGGAAGGCTCCGGAAGGAAGGAACTGTTCAACAGGAACAGTCTTGGACTCCCTCGGGGTAGCTGAGAACTCTCTCCCCAGAGAGGACCCAGTCCTGGAGGTGACCCTCTGGCTGTGTCCACTTCTGGGTGTGTCCATCTCAGGGTCTGTCCCAAATGCTTAAGAACCGACCATCCACCGGGGCCCAACAGCAAGGCTTGGGGCCTGGTCGCCCCGAGTGGCTAGAACCAGGGCCGAAGGGTCCGCTCCAGGATAGGCATGGGCAGGCAAGCGGGCAGGGGGCCCTGGGGAGAGCATGCGGGCCAGCAGCTGCCTGTGCTCAGGATCCGGGGAAAGACACAGGTCTCTGCCCCTCCTCCTAGGTCAGCAGGACAGAGAGAAGCGTGGGGTCCGGGAGTGCCCGACTGGCCCCCTCCTGAAAGCCCAGGGCAGGCAGGCAGCTGGGTCCCAACGGTCCGAGGGACCTTGCTCACAGCAGCACACAGCTGCTCAAACAGCTGCGGCCGTCCTGCCCGGATCCCGATGGGCACCGAGCTGGTGTGCCAGCTGCACTGGGCCCAGCCTCCCCCTGGCCCCACGCCTGCAGAACCACCCGCACCGGCCAGAAGACCTCTACCTGGCCTGGCTCCTCGTGGCCTCGCGTTCCCCCTTTCTCAACTCCTCTTCAAGCCCCAAAGCATTCCACCCTCTCTCCACCACCCCTGACATCCCAGAGCCAAGATCAGGGTCCTCCCAGGGAGGGCGGTTGCGGGTTCTCAGAACCTCAGTCAGCTCCTCACTGTTTTCTGATTCTGCTGCCTCCCTGGGCGAGGGGGCCCGCGGAGATGGCTTCTCACCACCGTGCAGGAGGCAGCCCAGGGCAGCTGGCCTCACCGGCTCCGCGTGTGCCACCCCAGGCCTTGGATCCCCGCTGCCAGGCAGTCTCCACGCACCCAGACCTGGGGTGAGACGCTGGCCCTGTGCCCTTTCCTCCCCGGAGGCCACCTGCTGCCTGCTCACCCACAGTTAATGCCTCCCCATTTCCAAGTCACAGCCCCTTCCCCGATCTGCTCTCTTTCAACAGATACCAATCAGAAAAGCCAATTCTGGGGCGCCGGGGTGGCTCAGTCGGTTGAGCGTCCGACTTCGGCTCAGGTCATGATCTCACAGTTTGCGGGTTCAAGCCCCGCGTCGGGCACTGTGCTGACAGCTCGGAGCCTGGAGCCTGCTTTAGATTCTGTGTCTCCCTCTTTCTCTGCCCCTGCCCCACTCACACTCTCTCTCAAAAATAAACATTAAAAAAAAATTTTTTTTTTTTTTTTTTTTTTTTAAAGAAAAGCCAATTCCTCTCCCCTCAGATGCTGGGCCTCCTCTCCCACTTGATGAGAAGCTATCCCCTTCCCAAAAAGGCTGTTTCAAGGCCAAAATGGCCGAGGCTGTAGGGGCCTCTGCTGCCCAAGGCCCCAAGTGGTGAGCAGCAGGGACCGTAGGCCGTGTGTCCTCTGGAAAGCCACTTACGTACAGGTATGGCCTGCTCAGCCACGCTGCCTCACCCACTGTGGCTTTTAAGGCCCTCCTTGACCCCAACACCGAGTGGAGAACTGTCCCTTTGTCCCTGTCTGGCATTACATGTGGCCTAACAGAGAAACTGGGATTCCTGGCATTGCTTAGGGTCTCTTAGAATGCTGGCTTCAGCCATGGCTTCAGGGTGTGGCTGCCCCACGTCACCATAAGAAGTCTAAAGGGAGCAAAGGGGACACACTGATGGGCTTGGGCAAGGAACAAGGGCGCTCACTCCAGCATTTCTCCAATTGCCTGGGGTGAGGGAATCACGCAGCCCAAACCACTGCCACTTTCTCAAGACGGCGGACCTTTCTGAGCTCTGGATCTCTGACTAGACCATTAAGTGGCACTTTCCTCGGAAGAAGAGGGTGAGATAAAGCTAGCTCCCTCTGAAGGAATGGGCTTCCTGGAGCATCCGGAAGTCAGACAAGGCAGGAAACAGTCTGCACTCGTCACTGTCCTCACCACCCAGCATGCAGCAGGTTGGGTGTGCCAGCCCCATGAGGTCTGGGGAGCAGGCGACACGAGCCCCACTTCGTGAAGTGCTAAATCCAGACGGAGACCCACAGCCAGGCCGAAAGCGAGGGTCTGCACCCCACCCCCATCAAATTCCGCATGCCCCGTTCCAGGTTAAGGTTCTCAGCAACGCAGGGCCTTGGTTGGGGAAGGCTCTGCCACCAGAGCCTTGTCTCTTGCTGGTTTCAGTTTCGAACTTTCCTTCTCTCTCAGTGGTTCAAACCTGTGCAACCGTGAAGGAACCTGGGAAAACAGAATGGCGGCTCCGGGGGGAAATCCCGGAGCACCTGCTAATCTGCAGTAGTCATCCCCACCGCCTAGAAACCTCCAGTGGCCTCAGGGAGGGCACCCATCAGATGACCCTTCCCAGGCCCTTAGGAGCCCGTGTGACCTCACTGCCTTCTTAGCCCCACAAGTTATGCACTGCCCAACCCCAAGAAGCATCGTTCTCAAAGACGATGGCATAAACGGTGCTCCCAAGAGCTGTGCAACGCAGAGGTCCTGGGGACACCTCTCCTTGACCAGCTGCTCACCATCCATGCTAGGGCCCTGGGACTTACAAAATATATGCTTTTGTTGTTGTTGTTTTAAGCATACACATGATTTGTTCCTTTCTAAAGAACAGATTAAATAGCTTCTGAAATGATTTTATTAAGGCTGATTTTGAGCTCCAGTTGGGGGGGGGGAGGGAGGGCAAAAAGGAAACGGCTCTTTCGCTAATTTCTTGGAAGAAGCTACCCCCCTTTTTTTTCTTAAGTGTTTATGTTTTGAGAGAGAGAGAGAAAGAACAAGAGGGGGAGGGGCAGGGAGAGGGGGACAGAGGATCCAAAGTGGACTCCACGCTGACAGCAGAAGCCCGACACGGGGCCGGAACTCACAAACCGCAAGATCATGACCTGAGCCGAAGTCAAACGCTTAACTGACTGAGCCACCCCCCCCCCCACCCCCTGCCACCTCCCTTCTTTTTGTTTTGGTCCTTTCCACATCTGTCAGCCTGTGGCTTGTAAACTTCCAAGATTTCCAACTTCTACTTGGGTTTTTGACGGGCTGACCCAGAAAAGCTAGCTCGGCCTGTGTCTGGCTCTCTGGGCATCATGTCCACGAGGGGGCAGGAGGCCCAAAGCCACACAAAGCCAGGCCCGTATCTCAGGCTTCAGAGGGAGGCAGTACAGTCGACGCTGATTTGACTGGAAGTCATTTATTTGCATGTCAGGCTTTCTATTTAGGGAAGCACAAGGCCATCTTTAATTATCAGATCCCCTGGGACTTGAACTGTGGCAGGTGACATTGAAAAAGGAGAGGCTGTGGCACCAACTCCTGACTTTCCTAGCCCCACAGGCGGCAAGGCCAGGGGGAGTTGCGGCTACCCTCCCCCACTGCCTCCTCTCCATCACCCCTCCGTCTAAGGCCTTAACTGCAGCCTCCAAAGCCACATGTCAGCTCGCTCACCCACCCACCCTGCGGCAAGCCAAGTCACCCTGGGGGTGCGGGGGGTATCGAGAACACTCGGTGCGACTCCTAGAAAACCCAGTGGAGTTAGGTGAAGGTATCAAGTCCTGCTGAACCGGGCAGCTGTCTCAATTCTGAGAAGTGTGGTCAGAGCGCAGGTCATGTTCGGATTTAGCACCTGAACAATAATGGCTACAAAACCTAGGAGTCAAATTGGGGTCAAGATCATGCACAGCCCACTTCCTGCTCCCGTGCTGCCTCCTCGAATCCTAGCCGAGCCCAAAGGCCAAGCCGGAGTGGCCACTGGATTCTGGTTTCATCTACCATGGCCCCCACCCTCCCACCAACGTTATAGACACGTGCGGGCACGCATACACACACACACACACACACAGTCCAGGCCCTACGTGGTTTGGGGCCGTTAATCAAGGTTTTCCACCTTGGATTCTAAATTCAACCATTCCCCTGGAACTTAGCGGGAAGAGACCCCGGAAAACAACTTGGTCCCTCTGGGAAGGCCAATCCACAGTCAAGACC
This sequence comes from Leopardus geoffroyi, assembly GCF_018350155.1. Classification (NCBI taxonomy): domain Eukaryota; kingdom Metazoa; phylum Chordata; class Mammalia; order Carnivora; family Felidae; genus Leopardus; species Leopardus geoffroyi. Next base: position 132,810,777 of record NC_059333.1, read on the forward strand.
TTCAGAGAGAGGATCCGAACCAGACAAACTCAAGTGACCAGGGAAGGAACAGCTGTACCCATTACTGGGAGACTCACTCCGAGTATGCCTTAGTACCAGGCCAGCAGAGACCCCAGGGAGAGACAGCCTGTGACTTTCAGAGAGTGTTTTTAGGCACCAAGCCTCTGCTGGGAGAAGCAGGGCACGCAGGGCTCGTCAGAACCAGTCTGGGTCGCGGGGCGCCTGGGTGGCTCAGTCGGTTAAGTGTCCGACTTCAGCTCAGGTCACGATCTCACGGTCCGTGAGTTCGAGCCCCACGTCAGGCTCTGGGCTGATAGCTCAGAGCCTGGAGCCTACTTCGGGTTCTGTGTCTCCCTCTCTCTCTGCCCCTCCCCCATTCATGCTCTGTCTCTGTCTCAAAAATAAGCAAACGTTAAAATAAATAAATAAATAAATAAATAAATAAATAAATAAATAAATAAAAGAACCAGTCTGGGTCGCATGGACGAGCAGTGTGAAGGATGCTCCCACCCCCCACCCACAAAGGGGAGGCACTGTCGTAGACGCCCCCCCACCCACCTGCAGACACAGACACATGCGCACGAACCACGCCCCCCCCCCCTCCCGGCACACATGGCTGTGACTCATACCCTCTGGGTGGCATGATTCAGCATCTCCTGCCAGGCTGAGTCGAACTGCCGCTTGTCATCCTCCAGCAGCCGCTGTTCAGCCAGGGAGATGGTTTCCTTGGCGGCTCGGAGCACCTCTGTGGCCCTCTGGAAGTCCTGCGTGGCTTTCTGAGCTTCTAGCTGGGCCTGTGCAAGAAAGAACCCTCATGAGGCCTCAGGAAATGGCAGGGACTCCCTCTGGCCCGTCACACCCTCCAAAAGATGAGCTTCCTGAGGGTCTGGGGCTGCCCTGTCCATCTCTGCCTTCCCACGTGGGGACAAGCCAGGCACCTGCAGGGCCTCGCAAATGCTGGATAAGGGGACAGGCAGCAGGTAGAGGAGCAGACGATTTCCAGAGTCCAGGACCCAAGAGATCAGATACAGATGCTGGCTCAGTCAGCTGGAGACGGCAAACCAGCCCCTCAGGAGCCAGGTGAGGCCGGCTGTGGCCTTTCATAGAGCAGCTCTCATTTGCTAAGGATGCCACGGCGGACACAGCAGTTCCCAGCACCATCCCTGCCCAGATCCGTGGCTCCCTGCCAACAGGTCAGAGCCAGAGGGGCCCAGGGAATTGCAGTCCAACGGCCTCCTTCATTCTACAGGTGGTAACTGTGGCTCTGAGAGACCCGGCCAGACCACCCGACGCGGGCGAGCAGCAGAGCTGTGACCCCGGTTACTCAAAGTCCCACTAAGTGCTGTCACTCTGCCAGACAGGCTCTCGCCCAATTCGCACTCACCAACAGCGACGGGCGGAGGGAAGGACGGACACAAATCGTAGCGGGCTGTATGTTAGAGCACTGCCAGCCGCACGCGCCTGTTGAGCACCTCAAAGGTCCTTAATCCACGCTGAGTGCAAAGCACCCCAGACTTTATTTTAAAGGTATTTTTCTGTATTATTTTTTTTAAGTTTATTTGAGAGAGAGAGAGAGTGCGCGAGCAGGGGAGGGGCAGAAAGAGAGGGAGAGAGGACCCCAAGCAGGCTCTGCACTGTCAGCACAGAGCCTGACACGAGGGCTTGAACCCACGAACCGTGAGATCATGACCTGAGCTGAGACCAACCAAGAGTCAGACGCTTAACCAACTGAGCCACCCAGGCGCCCCTAAAGCGCCCCAAATTTTAAAGACCTAGTACAAAAAAGGAATTGTCAACCATCTCCATTTTCAGAATGACGACATGATGAAATGATGGTATTTCGGATGTCGTTGGTCGAACAGACTGTCTTAATTAATTTTACCTGTGTCTTTTGACTTTTTTTTTTTTTTTTTTTTTTAATGAAACTACCGGATAATTTAAAATTACATTGTTAGCTCACTTTCTATTTCTTTTGGACAGTAAACACTCCTCCCCCAAGAGTGGCCCATGAGATTGCATCAGGAACCAGCAACAAAACCCTCCGGCCACCACTCTGAATTTCCCAGCCGAGCACAAGCACACACTGGCCCATTGCAGCCTCCTACCCACCACCCTTGGTTAACCAGATCAGTTCCACAAACCCGGGGACATCCACGGGGTAGCCCCTGGGGCTCAGGAGCAAGAGGAACAACCATCCCCATCCATCCCCAGAGTGAGTCTCACATGACTTAGAGGAAGTCTTCGGGAACCACAGGGCACAGACAGTTAAGGGGAACAAAACAGACCTGGAACACAGCAGCCCCCGAGGCAAGGAACAGCTCTGTGACCCTGTGGGTGCCGCTCTCCACCCTTCAGCAAACGGTGGACTCGTGCTGTGCACCACACCCAGCCTGGCCTTCCTGGATGACAATCTGGTCGGGGAACAGAAACAGGCACAGAGCGGACATCCAGAAACCGTCCTCAAGAGCTGCGCACGAAGACTGCGACTGGAGGGAGATACAGACAGTACCAGGGTGTGAAGAGGAAACTGGTTCCGGGAGAGGGAATCCAGGGCTCCTCCCGAAAAGAGAATGAGCAGGAACGGAGGACTGGAGGACAAGATGACCTGAAAAATTCAGCCTTGGTGGGGGGGCCAGGAGGAAGGGGCCTCATGAGACACGGTATCTGCAGGAGACCTTGACAAAGATGAGGATCAAAATTTCAAAATGGAAGGGCACACGTATCTCGAGGAGCCCTGGGTGACGTGTGGAATTGCTGAATCACTATATCATACTCCTGAAACTAATATAGCCCTGTATGTTAACTCCGCTAGAATTAAAATTAAAATACGTACACTGCTATCAAAAACGACACAGGAGCACCTGGGTGGCCTAGTCGGTTGAGCGTGTGACTCTTGATTTCACTCAGATCATGATCTCCGGGGTCGGTGGGGTAGAGCCCCGTGCTGGGCTCCTTGGGCTTCTCTCTCTCCGTCTCTCTCTGCCCCTCCCCTCCACCGCTCACATGCACTCTCTCAAAATACGTAAGTAAACTTAAAAAAAAAAAAAAAAAAAAAACAAGTTTCAAAAAACATGAAGAGCATGGGACTGAGCGAACGCCCGGCTAACGCTTCAACCAGTAGCCCAGGGGCCTGCCTGCTGGGACCACTGCGTGGCCCCAGGCCACATGCCCACACAGGCGTGCCTCAGCCACACATGGGGACAAGGGGCCTGCGTCCTACAGAACTGACCAACTGAGCACGCGTGGATGCTCTCGGCACATGACACGTCACTCCAGACCCCAGGCCTCTAGGCCAGTCCATGGAAGTCCCATGAGAGGACAGCCCCGGTGGCTCTCCCACCCCCTGCTGCCTAGGTGCACTGAGGGACAAGCGGGGAGGCGCTGGGACCTGGCACTTCAAAGCTACCCCCAACCTGCCCCACAGACCACCCATGGGCTTTGAACCACACCAAGAGACCATCAATCCCACAGGATTCTAACAGTTCCCTAGGTGGGATTTGTACTTGTGTTTGTTTTTTTCAAGGAAATGTTAGTATTTCTCTTTTTTTAATTTTTTTTTTAAATGTTTATTTATTTTTGAGACAGAGAGAGACAGAGCATGAACGGGGGAGGGGCAGAGAGAGAGGGAGTCACAGAATCCGAAACAGGCTCCAGGCTCTGAGCTGTCAGCACAGAGCTCAACGCCTGGCTCGAACTCACGGACCGTGAGATCATGACCTGAGCCGAAGTCGGACGCTTAACCGACTGAGCCACCCAGGTGCCCCGGAAATGTTAGTATTTCAATTCAGCACCATTTAAGGGTAAACTCTCTTCCCCGCCCCCACCCCCCGGTCTCCCCATTTGAATTATGAAGCTTTTCTTTCTTCCAGCAAACAGAAGAGCGAGCTGAAATGTGGCTGCTGTATCACAGACCCCCACCCTTTTCGCCTGCTATCTTGCATCTGATGAGTTCGAAATAAGGGAACCGGATCTCTACAAGGAAGGAAAAAAGGAGGCCCATCTGAAGGGGCCTTTAGAAGAACATGCTTTCTGTCAAGTCTGTGAGTTTCTGAATTTTCCTCAAGGCTCTTTCTCCCACGTGGTGGTATCAGAAATGTGCTGGCCTTGTCCTATCAAAGATCTAGTCGGAGGCTTCAGTCCACACTTGACCCACGGAAACCGAATGGCATCTCTCCATCCCTTCCCTACCTACTCATTTATTCAAGTAAATGGTGGGCGGCTCTTCAGGACCACAGTCTGTTCTCTTCTCCATCTTCCCTGGTGAGAGAGCCTTTGTGTCTTACGGCGAGGCAATGTGCCAGCTAAAGACCTTACTTCCCAGCCGTCAAGTTAGCTAGGACTCCTGTTACTAACTTCTAGCTCATGAGATATAAATGGACACTCTTGGAGCCTTCCAAGAGGGCTTCTTTGTCTTTCCATTTGTGTTATCAACACAATGGCTGGTGCTTCAACAACCATTTTGGATCATGAGGCAACTCTCCTAAGGATACAAGAAAAGTAAATTAGGTCCCTGCCCTGGATTGCCTACCTCCTAACTTTTTAAATGACAGAAAAAAAAATATAATAAAGGCTCGTGTTTAAGTCAGTTTTCTGCTACATTTGGTTAAATCTAAACCCAAGTGATCACATGTTCCCTTCTATACAGCTGGGCTATTCTGTAAACATGATAGAAGGGACTACAGCAACTACACAGACTGGCCAAATCTCCCTCAACAGCTTTCTGGCTGCTCACAGCCCATTTTACTACTAATAAGCCCAAGGAACCAAACTTTTGGGGATTCCTAAAGAATCCCAAAGTTCATAGCTTCTTTGTAAGGCATTTCATAAAACATTTTCTAAAACCACATTCACAGGCAGGTGCACACGCAAGGCGGGGAACATTCTATCGTACCCTTGCTAGTAGGATATACTCCATTCAACACTGCTGAGATACGTCTTGGAACCTGATTTCTGGAGACAGGGGGCCCACATCAAATAAGGGGTTCGAAGTCAGTCAGGAAAACAGACACGTTCAGTACAAACTCCAATCCAAGACAGATCGTGACCTTAACAGAGGTGGAAAGCGCCATGGGAACACAGGGAAGACAGAATGATTTATCAAAGGTTTCCTAAGGAAGATTCATCCAGGAGAGGGTGAGACACCAGGCTAGGTCATGGAAATACAGGAGGCACCCATGAGTTTACACACATATCTACCTGGGGAGGGCTTACCTCCAAGACGGCTCGTCACAAGGGGGACACGTGACCACCAAAATCAGAAACTGACTTAGCAATCCCACCAAGAGCTGACTACCTGGGTCTCACCAATGTATGAAAGAGGACACCCAGAAATCTTTGGCACGACCACCACCACCAAGTTTTATCTTCAAACTCTAAAAAAGAAAAAAAAAGGCCCTTTCAAGCTCTAGTTACGAATATATTACTCCCCGGTGTATACAAATCAGGCAGTGGGTCTCATAACAGAGGAACCCAGTTAGCAAACTGGCTGAGGCTCTACTTAGAAGAGCACCGACAAGGAAAATGTTGGGGGAGCTGGGTTTTCACTGTCAGACGCAACATAGGAAAATTTGAAATATCTTCGTGACTCAGGGATACTAATGACTTTCACGGAAACAGCTCGCTGGAAAGAATTTTCAAAGGCTGCTTACGAATGAATTTGACAGTGACCTTCATTAGACTCTGGCCTGGGGCCAGCTGTGACTATGAAGCACACGTATGGTCCCCTGTGTCATCAACAAGGCGGGGCGGGGGGGAGGGGCATGAGGGAAGAGGTCCGTCGTGGTTGAGGCTGTCGGGAGAAGAGAGAGGCTGCACTGGACTTCCACCCCGGCCCATATTTGGTCTCAGGAAGGAACGAGGGTATCTGGACATTTACGTGGTTGCAACAAAGGTTCAGAGTAGGAGGAAGTTTACAGACCACCCGGTTCAAGACCTTCATTTTCACTTTTCAAAAGACAGCCCAGAAATGCAAGGCAACTTGCTGAATGTCACACAGCTGTTGAGTGCCTGGCCAGAGCCAGGAAACCAGAGCCTCTGACTCCTAAACAGGGCTGTTTCTCTTCCGCCAGGCAGTACCTGCCAAGGTGTAGACCTCTGGCAAGGACACAATCATTGGAGAGTTGGACAGCCTACCTGTAACTAATACACAGCAAGAAGAGCTGCTCAGGGGGCCAAAGATGAGACGGGAATTCAAGCTGTCATGTGGGACTGCTGCCTCCCACTATGGCTCCTGCAGGTGTCACTAACACACCAGCCAGTCAGCTAAGGAAACCGGAAAGATGAAGGAGTCTTGTCACATGGCTTCCCAAAGCCATACTCCAGCTGGGGATGGCCTTAAGTCACAGAGGAAGCCCCCGCGATGAGACCGGTCTTGTACCCGACCACTGGCAAACCCCTCAGGGTAGATATAGATGGTTATAGGACAGTAATCATAGCAGTTACTGTTTGGGCATTTCTCCTGAGTCCGATAACGTATGAAAGGTGTTCTGAGTACAGTGCCTCATTTCAATCTCAAAATTATGCGATGAGGGTAGTCCAATGATCATCCCTATTTTATAAAGGAGACCAAGGCGCAGAAAGGTTGAATAAATTGCTCCACATCACCAAGGGTGAGGTCAAGGTTCAAACCCTGAGCCTCCATTCTAGATTTCTATTAAATACCACCTGCTGGGGCTACAAACTCCTCACAAAGAGGTCAAGCTAAGTTGGGTCTTACGCCTTCACCCTAATCAAGGCCACACTGGCCACTGATACACAGATCAAAGAAGGTAGAGGGGTTACCAGGAGAAACCAGACCAACCACCAAGGGGAGCACACTGTTCCCCGCCCCCCACCTCCGCCAAGAGCGGGCAAGGAACAGGCTGCTTCGTCAGAGCAGGGCGTTCACAGTATGGAGCCAGCATGCCGACGGTGGGGTCTGGGAGCTGATCCTGAATGCTGGGTTTAACTTCTCCTGCCGCCCAACACCGTTTCCCTATCTGCTGTTGGGAACAACTTGGGTCCCACTCACAGGGAAGCTGGGGGTGGGGGGCGGGGATGGAAGAGACACAGGGAAGTGTGGGCCCTCCTGAAGGGCAAGTTACAGAGCAACGAGGTTTCCAGAAGCCGCTGGATACTTGGGCATGAAATGGAAGTGGGGGGCACGCCCACTTCCATCTAAACAGGGTCGGAAAGACATCAGCCTGCGGGGGGGAAGCAGAGGCTGCCTGAGAATGAGGTCAGCACTGACCCTTCAGCTGACATGAGCCGCAGGTCACTGGGGAAAGAGAGGTCTGGCCTATTCCTGCCGGGTCGATGCTCTGACTGGGCTGGCCCCGAGCCCCACAGGCGCCAGGGTATGGTCGCTGCACTGGGCAACCAACAGAAGGACACCCTCTGTCCCGGCCTTTTGTCTTTTTTTTTTTTTTTTTTTTTTACACTTGATACAATTTTGCCCTTGCCCTTTAGAGTGAATGTTGTATGTGCCGCTGAAAAGAACCCATCTTCCAGCTAGAAGCTCATGAGGAAAAGTCCCGGATTCCTCTCCAGGCCACCTGAGGAAATCAAAACGTTTGAAAGCAGGATCAAAAACCGGGCTGGCCTCAGGGAGGGAGGCATGTCTGGGATGAACATCAAAGGGGACAACAGACAGCGACAACAGCGGCATCCGTTCTCGGTTCGATTCAAGCTCTAGTTTTTTGCGTCTATTCCGAGCAATCCCACTCAGCAGCAGCTGACAGTCTGAGTCTTTCCATTCGGAAATTTTCCTCTCCTTCTTCTCCCTTTTCAAACTTCTGGGGGCCGGGGGAGAGCACCTGGGTGGCTCAGTCCATGAAGCATCTGACTCTTGATTTCAGCTCAGGTCACGGTTCGTGGGTTCGATCTCTGTGTCAGCACAGAGCCTGTTGGGATTCTCGCTCTCCTTCTCTCTCTGCCCCTCCCCCGCTTCCTTGCGCGAGCACACGCTCTCTCTCAAAATAAACAAACTTAAAAAAAAGTCAAAAACAAACAAACAAACAAAAAAACCAAACAACAACTTCTGTCTGAGCAAAACTTACCGTCTGGCCAGAGGTGGGTGCCGGCCATTTTGACAAGGCCATTCGGCCCCTGAGGATGTTTTGGATACAAACATTTTAATCAGAGTTATCCCAGAGTAGACACATTTTCATTTGAAAGCATTTTCTAGAAAAAAAATGCCATTAAGCCCATTTAGGTCCTTGATCATTTTTCAAAGCCAGTGTTCCGAATTTTTTTCATTTTTCTTTAGTCGAAGTTATTTTAATTAGGATCAGTTCTTTCCTATTTCAAATCCATAGGTTCGATCCACTGAATAGTTTCATCCATATCAACCTTTACTAAATGCAGCTTGTGCCATGGAGCTTTTCATCAGTGCTACCCAGTTCAGTTTTCCTGGATCGATTTTGTACACATCTAAGAATCAGTTGAGCATACGGGACAACAATTCTCACTCAGTCCCAACTGTTATCAGGTACAGGTTGAGCCATTATCAGTTAACAGCAAATTGCCTAATACAGGACATAGTAAACGAAACGATAGAGATTCTAAGTTAAGTGAAAGGTCCATGGTGTGTATATCTGAACCCATGAGGAAGCTGTGCGCAGTTCCGGGAGAGATATAATGGAGGGCCTGAAGCCATTTCAGGGGACAGGCCCCAAAGCTCTTTAACAGATCCTGGGTCAGAGGAGCCTCAGGGGATCAGAAAAATCAAGGTCAAATAGTTTTGCTCTGTCCTGGAGACGAGCTGTTTAATAATAAAAATTAAAAAGCTATTACCCGCTTCAAAATAGTACAGGTAGGGGCGCCTGGGTGGCTCAGTCGGTTAAGCGGCTGACTTCGGCTCAGGTCATGATCTCGCGGTCCGTGAGTTCGAGCCAGGCGTTGAGCTCTGTGCTGACAGCTCAGAGCCTGGAGCCTGTTTCGGATTCTGTGTCTCCTCTCTCTCTGACCCTCCCCCATCCATGCTCTGTCTCTCTCTCAAAAATAAATAAACGTTAAAAAAATTTTTTAAAAATAATAATAATAAAACAGTATCTGCATTCCTGCTTTAGATTATAAATAATCATACGTTTAAAAACCATAATATGGGGCGCCTGGCTGGCTCAGTCGGTTAAGCCTCTGACTTCAGCTCAGGTCATGATCTTGCAATTCATGAGTTCCAGCCCTGCGTCGGGCTCTGTGCAGACAATTCAGTCTGGAGCCTGCTTCGGATTCTGTCTCCCTCTCTCTCTGCCCTCTCCTGCTCTCACTCTGTCTCTCTCTCTCTAAGAAACATGAAAAAAAAAAAAAATTAAAAACCCATAATGAACCTGGAGGCTACGATGTGACTAGATCTTGGGTATGGGAAGGCCCAGCCAACCCAATAGTGTGCGGTGACTTAGTTTCCGGCCAGATGATCCCCTACTCCCCGTGGTCACGCAGGGCCTCGCGCTGACCAGAGGTGGGTCGGACTCAAGGGTTTCAGTTGGGGGCTTTGGAGAGGTTCCTCCAGGATTGAGCCCACCTTGTCTCCTCTTCTGTGCTGGGCATCAGCCCGCAACTCACCTCTGGACGCAAGCATACGCATCCCAATCAGACCAAAGGGCTTCCGGATCCACTCGTGTGCCCCTTGTCCCTCTGCTTTAGGGTGGCACCATTGTCGTCCTACCAAATCTCCCCAGTTCAGCCAAAAGCTCCCGGCAGGAGGAAGGCACATGCCTTGTACTTCCCCAGGGCACCAGGGGCTACTTAGTCCAATTCGGCATGTCAGAGCTGGTCGGCCAGCGGGAGGTCTCTGACCCCTTCACATACTCCTACCCCATTCAACTACCAGCAGATCACGAAACCTGCTAACCATGAGCAGCACCTCCCTGCAGGACCCCAAACCAAATCCTTTCTGTGGGTGCAGGGACACGACAGGTGCCTAGCCGTCCCCCCGCCCCAGCTAGCAAGGCAACACCCGTGTTCCTCTACGGGCTTCCTCTTGCTCTCGCACACATGCTGGCTGGGCTGGAGCAGTGTCTGCTGGCTACAGAATTACAAACCGGCAAGATCTGGGGCCAGGCTTGAGGCAGAGGCCGGCAGCAAGGCCCAAAGTCAAGGCCCACGTGACCCAACACTGTCCCAGGAGCCACCACCACACCTTGATCCCTGGTCCACAAACCACCGAGTCTTCGGGCTCAAGGCAATGGAACCGGTGTAAACCAATCCTTTTACTTTATGGAAGAAAATTCAAGAGCCTAACAAGTTAAAATGGCCTGCTTGAGGGGCGTAAGTCACATACCCCATCTCTTAAATTCTTCAAACGTGGAGGGTTTCCCCAAATTCAGCATGGCTGCACCTTCCTCTCTGCAAGTCCACTCAAATGTATTTCCTTCCTTGCCTCGGCCCCCCACACTGTCATTCCCAGGAGCCAGGAAGCATCAGCATCACCCCGTCCCAAGGCCAGATACACACACACACACACACACACACACACACACACACACACACACACACACACACACACACCCCAATCAGGGGAGCCATGTCCTCCTTCCCAGGGAAACACGACGCAGACCCGCGCCACAAAAGGCCACGACACGTGGCCTGATCACCGCCCTGGATTCTGAGGGAGTGAAGAATGCTGTCTGTGCTGCAGCACGGGGGCTGGGGGCGAACCAGAACCCCGCACCTGGAGAGAAACCTCGTACTCTGTAACTACATGACAGTCTTTCTCCCGCCAGTCAGCTGCTGCCGTGTATCCTGTGAGGATGGAGAGGCCAAGAGGTGGGCATAGGAAGAACTGGGGTGTCAGAACTGGGGACAGCATCTCCCTTCGGCCACAGCCGGGAGCCAAGGGCTAGAAGCCATGAGGTGCCCCTGGGGCAAAGCTCTGATCCCCCTACTTCTCTCCTCTTCCCCTCTGGTGGAGAAGCCAGGTGGATGGTCGCCCTCACCCCTCCCCACCCCCACCCCCGCTCGCCCCCCCCGCCCCCCCCCCCCCCCCCCCCCCCCCCCCCCCCCCGCCACCGCCAAGGCATAGCTCTACCAGCAAGTGCACACACAGCTGCTGGCACTTCCAGGGGACTTCCCTCTAGAGATACAGTGCCTCGAACAGCAAAGGGGACAAATGGGCCCCCCTTGCAACTCTCCAACCCCCAGGGACCCCAGCTCTTAACAGACCACGGTAGTGACAAAAGAAACGCTCCAAAGCCCTGCACAGAGCTGGCGCTGATTCAACAGGACAGCTGGGCCTCCATGAGGCAGCACACTACGTCCAAAGAACTGGGAGCAACGGGGTCAAATCCTAGCACCCACAAGGGCCATTGTCTTGCGTCTACAACCTTGAACAAGTAAGTCATCAGACTCCTAAGACGGGAATGCCAAGCCTTCTGTTAACTCCCAGGGAGCTGTGTTTTCGGTATTGAGGACACACAATCACAGCAGGACTCACAAGGTCATTCTGGAATGCAGTGTCCGGCTTAAACAGGTGCAAACGGTCACTCGGCAGGCGAGCTGACCACCGAGCTGTTTCACTGTTGCCGTCATTTTTATTGCGCATGTTTGCGAGTTTCCCAAAATAAAAAGCTCATAGAATTGCTTCTCGGTGCCCTTCTCAGTCAGCTATCACTTTGCTATTTATCTACCCCATAGTTTTTTCTATCAACTCAAAACTATGTCACTGGGTTGAGCAATAGCAGAACGCAAGGGCAAGGGGAGGCCCATACTGTCCAGTCAAAACAGAACAGCTGTTCCAGGTCAGGTGCTTTAATAGTGAGAAAAACTTTTGATACAGCTGGGGAAATCTGAAAAAGGATTGGGTACTAGAGAATATTACAAGAACTTTAATTTTCTTTGGTAAGAAAATGTGATCTTTTACAAGTTTTTATCTATTAGAGATAAAATACTGAAGTATTTACGGTAGAAGCGATAGGATATCTGTGACATTGTAAAATACGAAAACAGGGGCATCTGGGTGGTTCAGTTGGTTAAGCGCCTGGGTCTTGATTTTGGCTCAGGTCAGGATCTCATGGGCAAGTTTGAGCCCCACAGAGGGCTCTGCGCTGACAGTGCAGAACCTGCTTGGGATTCTCCCTCTCTCTGTGCCCCTCCCCCGCTTGCTCTTTCCCTCAAAAATAAAAATAAATAAGGAGGAGGAGGAGGAGAAAAGAAGAAGAAAACAGGAGAGTGGAGAAGACGTGATTGGCAAGATGTTAGTTGCTGGGGATGCATACAGGGGGTTCACTGACTACTCTCTCCCTTTTGTATATACTTGAAACATTTCATAATAAAAAATGGTGAAGAAATGTTTTTTGAAGGCTTGCCTATTTACCTGCCACAGAATCACAAAACTCAAGAAAACACTACTCACCGAAAGGATAGAGAAACCAAAGACATTTGTCAAAGTTTATCCTCACTAAAGGCAAAATTTAAGCGAAAGAATAAATAAAACCACAGAAGAGTAAGACTGCCAAGGAGGGAAAGTTAAAGAGTCAGAATGCTGTCCAAGTGAGAGACAAGTTTCCAAGACTGAAAGGGCTCCTGATCCCTCAAAGCCCATCCTGCCCATGTGCGACGTTTAAGTTGCATCAAAACGTGGGGATCCAACACTGGCCCCCCAACATCCTGCTAGTGGCCAAACCACTCGAGTGATCCAGAAGTTCTCATCTCTCTGTCTCTTCTGCTATGACTTGAAGCCCTCAGCTCTTTCTCCGACTCTGGCAGAGACAGAGAAGAAAAATACATATACCCACTGGCAACAAAGCACACGTAAGGCGGGCTGAAACCGAACTGCAGGCATCTGGCTAAGTCCTGTCCCTCCCTGCGTCTCTACTGCCCTGGGAGAGGAAGGACAAAGGAGCTGGGGCAGGGGTGTTTATTCAATCGTGCTGTGTGCCAGCTGTCCCCCGTCACGGAATCTATCCTACAGCCCCTGCTGGTTAAGTCCTGTTGTACCCATTTCACATCCAAAGAAACGGAGGTTAAGAAAACTGGCCCAAGGTCACGTGCTAGAAAGGACAGGAAACTCAAACCCAAGCCCTCTGACTCCAGTGGCCCAGAGACGAAAAGCATAAACACAGAGCCCTGTATTACTCACTTCTCCAGCAGGGACACTTCCAAAACTGATTCCCTAGATCCGGATGAGAAATCACAGGACCCCGGGGGCCACCCTCAGTCCGGTAAACAATCTCCACCACACCATCTGCACACCAACTTCGCCGAGCACTGTGGCCAAGATGTTTTCTCTGTAGAGCATCCAGAGGCTTGACGAGCCCTGCCCAAGCTCCCCTCCCCTCGAAGCTCTGCACCAAGGAACAAACGTGCCCTAAGGGAACCTCAGCAGATGTTGTCCAGCATCGGTTCTTACCCAGATTATTTTACAAGCTTTCCAACTCGTCTCCTAGCTTCCAATCTCATATAGCCATAGAAACTCCTCACGGCACCCACGTAGTCTCACACAATAGCACTTAGGACACCTGGTCATCTGTCCGAAGTGTATATCTGATGATGTCACTCCCTGCCTAACACTCTCCCCACCCCAACACCACCAGCCACAGCCCAGGTTCTCACTTCCCATCCACCCAGTGATGCCCGACCACTCACCATTCCTTCAAGGCTCCTCGCTCTTGTATGTCCCAGGCCTTCCGCCAGCAACACATGCCCTTCGTCCTTGTCTCCACCTAGGGAACTCCTATTCATCCTTTAAAACCCATCTCAAATACCCCATCTTCTGTGAATTCTCTTTTCACTGCAGCTGGCTGGACTCATTTGTTAAACAATCATATCTTCTTTCTTATGACACTTCATAGGCCAAAAAAAAAAAAAAAGTCCTTGTCATCCTTCAGCCTCTTCCTTGCAGTGAACAGTCCTATTCTTCTAGGACTTACAGGTTTCCCTCTTTTCTCAACCTCCACTGATGAATTTTCCAACACTTGATGGAGAAGTCATTCAGGTTGACCCACACTGCCCAAAAGCAGCTGGGTACATGAAAGTTTGCACAATGAAACCTTCCCGAGGGCAGGAGGTATGGTTTATACCTTACCACTCACAAAGACCAGCACAGAGATGAACACACATCCCCACCCAAAGCTGCTCTCCCAGGCACTCTGGTTATACTGTCCATCCCTGGCTCCTGTATCCCATTTTGCTAAGGGCCATGATCCCACTCTGCTGACATAGGCAGGAAGACTAATTAGCAGCCTACAGTTGACTGGTTCGGGAGACACCCACCATTCCCAAAACAATAAAGACTCCAACTCCTTCGAATCACATTCGGATCACTAAGAAACTAACCTAAGGTGATACGGACAATAAAGGACAGAGTGACATCATTAAGCGCACCACAGGGAGGCTAACTCTCTGGATTCCAGAGCCATCCAGAGCTCCCCTCGTCCTCCTCGCCCCCCCCCCCCCCCCCACACATGGCACATGCCAAACTTTCACAAGCTACCTGTGCTCCGCTTGTCTCCATTTGGAGGCTGCTTTCTAAAATGACTAAAATAGGGGTGCCTGCGTGGCTCAGTAGGTTAAGGGTCCAACTCTTGATTTCAGCTCAGGTCGTGATTTCGCAGTCATCGTACCGCACCCAGAGTCGGGCTCTGCCCTGAGCACAGAACCTGCTTGGGATTCTCCCTCTCCGCCTCTCCCCCACTGGAGCATTTTTGTTCTCTCTCAAAAACAAATAACATTTAAAAATAAATAAAATAAATGGGTTCAAAGTCATGAACATTCCTCCTGCCTCGGAGACAAGAAATAATGAATGGGAGTAACTGTTGACGGCCCCTTCCCTGCCAGCTGGGATCCGTAAAAAGAAGTTCTCAACTGGAGAGCCTCCTTGTATCAGCCAGCGCTGGTCTCCCATGAGCCACCGGTCCACAGCTGCTGGGCTTCACTCCTGCAAGGCTGCCATGAGCAAGGCAGAGGACACCCCCATTCTAGACAAAGTGACTTCCTTTAACACTAACTCACTTGGCAACCTGGAACAGGTGACTGGAAAGAAGGTTCTCAAAGTTTTCTATTCTTGGTCTGGAAGCCTGGGAGAAACCCACCGAGGGGGACTAAAAGGAGATGAGGGAAGAGAGGTAACAGTAGGACAGCTCAACCCCAGGGCCACTGCCACGGGCTCAGTGATGAGAGACACCTGGTCAGTGCCACAGACCCAGAATCCTTGGAGTCGGTGCTATAGCAGAAAAGGCCCAGGACCCACAGAGTCTCCTTTCTGCACAATGCATGGAATTTCTATGACCTCTGCAGCACCGTCACCAGTGGTGACCCGGGAAGCCTCAAGAAGAACAGGGACTGTGTCACTGAATTTTTAAATTCCCCAAACCTAGCCCTAGTGGCCCGTGGCTGCAGTTGTTCAATAAATACGTGTTTCATTAAGGTACCAGGTTGGGTACCAATGATAAGCCCCAGACAACTCCCTTGTGGTCAATCTTTTAATATGCCTTGTGATTCTTTTTCTTCTGCGGCTCACACACTCAGATTAATGTCTCTCTGGGTGCAATTCTCCTTGGAAATGCCCATTTACATGATGTGAAAACTCACCTGAATAACGGCCTAACTGTATATACTAAATTGTGCTCAATTGTGTGGTGTGAATGCTATTCTCTCAAGATCAAAATAATTCCCCCTTCCACTCCACCTTGCCTCCTGCAAGCTAAAAAGATACGTAACCCAGGTCCCAGTGGGTCTCCAGAAAATTGGTTCCTGGGTGAAATTTTACCCCCTCTGAATCCATAGGACCAAGTTTCTATACTCATGTCAGCAGTTCGCCACATCACAAGATAGTAGAAAAGCACTTTGAAAACTGCCCAGTATTTGAACACATGGATGAGACGTCTCTTGAATTATTTTGCTCTTCATTTGGGTCTTCTCGAAATTACAAACTCCCAGAAGGCAGCGACCACGTTCTGTACCTCTGTGAGTCACTATGGCCAGAATAATGAAGCATCTGCACTTAGAGACTATTCCAAACCCTCTTGAGCCAAAGACCTTGGCTGCCTCTTCCCACCTTCTCTGAGTTTCGGGCTTCCCTGGATCATCTGGCACTATTCGTTGCCAGGTACACTTAAGTACGGCCAGGGGAACAACCAATTCACTGAAATGTCAACTCCCCTCCCCTCCAGCCCATCTTCTGTCTCTGGGTCAGCATGACTTGGCTTAATTTTAACTCCTACCTGCAGTAAGATCTCCAAAAGAATTCAAGGTCAGGGGGATGCAGATGAAAAGGAGGGCTTAACATAAACTGGAGTTAGCACAACACAGCTCCCTGCTTAGCTCACTAAATGGAAAAGCTGGGGGTCTCCTGCAGTACAAGGCAAAGACGTCAACAAGGTTAAGGCCAGCAAACCCCAGCAGGAGCTGACGGTCAGAAAGTGACAGGGACACAAGAACACAGGCATCCAGGGCCCCCTGGCTGCTACAGTGGTGCCACTTTGAGTCACCTAGGAATCTGAAAAAGACAGGAACGGCCTTGTGGCAGGGCCGCAGCGGCAGCTGGGTCCCCAGCTCAGGGCAGCGCTAGCTGGCATGGCAGGGGTGTTTCAAGTGAGCCGGGTCTCCCGGCAAACCCTCTCCTTTCCACCTGCAATTGCCAAGCAAAGCTGCTCTGAGCACTCGGGCTGTCTCCCAGCTCTAAGGGGTCAGAAACAAATTGCAGCCAATAAAACTAAGAAAAAGTATAAGACACCCCGTGGAAGAATCCAAACGTCCCAGGGCCAAGACGATTATGCCTTAAGCCTGTGTAACTCAATTCCAAGCATTCCTTTCATCAGGCATTTGTTTCACCTTCACTGTGTACCGCACATTGTGAAGGTCTGCAAAGGATAACAAGAAATTTCTGTCTTCAGGGAGCTCAGGTTTCCAGGGCAGGGTTCATAGCCCTGGGCGTAGAGGTGAGGAACGCAGACTTGGAACCCAGATTGCCTGGGTCAAATCCTGGCCAGGCCGCTCATTGGCTGGGTGACCCCAAGCACTTCAATTCTCTGTGCCTCAGTTTCCTCATCTGCAAAATGCAGGTGACGACAGAAGCTAGCTCATGGTGTGGCTCGGAGGAACGCGTTAACACACGCCAACTGCTCAGAACAGGCACACGGTAAGCCTTCCAGAAGTGCCAGTGGTTACATAGGCGAGCGGCATGAGCACTACTAGCTCATAGTTATTAACCCACAGGACGTGGGTGACCTTTAAGGGAAGCTGGTGAATACCTTGAAACTATGTTTGTAATTTATGCCCCCGTGCGCACAGGTTTTCCGAGGATAATACCCGTAGCCTTCATCGAATTCTCGAGATCAGACAAGATCGGGCGCGTTCAGGGTGGTATGGCCGTAGACTTCATCGAATTCTCAAGAAGCAAAGCTGAAGGAAAGCTTAGTGAACGAGGGGACTGCAGGACAACTGCAGCAGTTACCTGTGCCCTCATGTTAACTAGGCAAAGGATAAAAGCCAAGTAGAGCTGCCCAAGAGAACTTTCTGCAATGACAGAAATGTTCTCTATGTGTGCTATCCCCAAAATAGTAGCCATCGGCCTCATGTGGCTTCTGGGCATCTGAAATGTGGCTAAGGAGACTGAAGAACTGAACTTTCAGTTTTATTAACTGGCCTTTAAGTAGTCACATGTGGCTAACGGCTGCCATTCTGCACATCACAGAGCCAGTCAGCTTGGGGAGGAAGACACCACAGGCAGAGAACAGAATATGCAACAATGCAAAACGCTGGATCGTGTGCTCCGAAGCTGGGAGCACAACCATAGGATGGACCCAGCGGCGGGGGCGGGGGGCTGAGGGTGTACATGGGGGCGCAGCACCGAGAACACAGGTGCCAGTGCACGAGCCAGACTGAGAAGCCCTATGTCCGCACTCAGATCCGGGCCTGACATTGGACACAGAAATGCTGTACTGGTCAAGGTTTTCCAGAGAAACAGAACCAAAAGGACGTGCCCACCGACGTCCGTGCTGCTTCCCTTTACTGCACTTCAAGAACACCGAGGTTTTTACAAACTGAAGGTCTGTAGCAACCTTGTGTCCCGCAAGCCCATCGGCGCCACTTTTCGACAGCATCTATTCACGAGTCTGTCACGTTTTGGTGATTACCGTAATATTTCAAACGTTTTCATTATTATTATATTGGGTTGCTGCAATGTCACGATAGAACTCGAATGGATGAGGACGTGCTTCGCAGGGATGAGCAACGAAAGTGGTTCCTTGAGATGGGAACTACTCCCGGTGAAAATGCCGTGAACGTCGTTCAAATGACAATGAAAGATTTAGAGTATCGCGTAAACTTAGTTGACGAAGCAGCAGCAGGGTGTGGGAAGACTGACTCCCAACTTTTTTTTTTTTTTTTTTAACATTTATTTATTTTTGAGACAGAGAGAGACAGAGCATGAACGGGGGAGGGGCAGAGAGAGAGGGAGACACAGAATCGGAAGCAGGCTCCGAGCCATCAGCCCAGAGCCCGACGCGGGGCGCGAACCCACGGACCGCGAGATCGTGACCTGAGCAGAAGCCGGACGCTCAACCGACTGAGCCACCCAGGTGCCCCCTGACTCCCAACTTTGAAAGAAATTCTACTGCGGGTAAAATGTTATCAAACAGCATCACACGCTGCAGAGAAATCATTTGCGAAAGGGAAAATCAACTGAAAAGGCAGACTTCACTGTTGTCTGAAGAAAGTGCCCCAGTCACCCCAACCTGCACCAACTACCGTCCGATCATTCACCAAGACGAACCCTCCACCAGCAAAAAGATTACAACTCACTGAAAGCTCAGATGATGGTTAACACGTTTCTTTCAAGCAATAAAATATTTTTAAATAAAGGCCTTTTGTTTTAAGAGAGTGACCAAGCACATGAGCAGGAGAGAAGGGCAGAGGGAGAGAGAGAAGCAGGCAGGCGGGGGGGGGGGGGGGGGGGGGGGGGGGAGGGAGGGAGGGACAGTGAGAACCCCAAGCAGGCTCCATGCTAAGCGCGTAGCCTGACACAGGGCTTCATCCCGTGACCCCGGGATCACGACCTGAGCTGAAATCAAGAGTTGGACGCTCAACCTACTGACCGGGCGTTAAATTAAGGCATGTGCTTTTTTTTTTTTTTTTTTTTAGACATAATGCTATTGCACTTTTAATACGCTACGGTACAAGATAAACAAAGTTTATGTATGCACAGTGGAAAAAAAAATCACTTGACTTGCTTTACTGTGCCACTGCAGTGGTCTGGAACCAAGCCTGCCATATCCCCAAGGTATGTCTGTTTGTAAAGAAAATGGTTTTAGGGAATCAACTCACGTAACTATGGGGCTGGCAGGTCCAAATCTGCAAGGTGGGACAACAGGCTGAACACTCAGAGAACAGCCACTACTTTAATCAAGTCCAGAGACCATCTGCTACAGAACTCTCTCTTGCTTGGGGCAGGTCGCTCTTTTGTTCCATTCAGGCCTTCAACTGATCGGACGAGCACCTTCCCCCCCCCCCCACGCCCCCGCCCCATTATGGAGGGCAATCTGCTTTACTCCAATCCCACCTGTTTGAATGCAAATCTCATCCAATAAACACCCTCACAGAAACGTTCAGAATGATGTTTGACCACATACCTCGGCGCTGGTGTGGCCCAGCCAAGGTGACACACAAAATCAACCATCCCACCCGCACGCCAAACTTTTTGGGAACTATCAGCAGAACTGACTCTGGCAAGATTCAGTTGGGAGGCACTGGGGGGGATGTCAATCATCCCCGCAAGACAGCAGGGCTTCTACCAAAGAAGTGTCGATAGGAAATGAGTCATTTAATTCGTATTTGTTAAAAGAAAGTTTGAATGGATTCCGTGACTTGACAAAACACATACACGCACACGGTTACACCTTCGTGGGAAGCTACTACGATTTCCTCCTAGGTCTCCGACACAATATAAAGGACAGGAAGTCTCTCCACATACCATGAAGGGAGGGAAGTGGCATAGCAGAGGAAAACGGGGTGTAACATTTCCCTACTCCAGCGAGTCCTTGGTCTGCTCTGGGGGTCACACCTGCTCACCTCTAACTCCTTCCGCCAGAGTCTTTCTACAAGACAGACAGGCAAACCACACACAGACATGGCACAATTGGTTGGCTGCCTCCCAATATCTATCCTCCCCTCCACCCTACCGTACAACTGAAAAACCACCCTAAGCCAAGCCTCCCTTGCAGCTATCCATGACTATGTGACTGGGTTCTGGAAGTAAAATGGAAGCAGAGTGTTGTCTGAGAATTCCAAGTAGACTCTTTAAAAGAGAAGAAGCATATGTCCCTTCCCCACTCCTCTTTTACCCCTTCTGTTCTGAAATGCAGATGTGACGGCTGGAGCTCCCGGAGCTACCCTGGACCATGATGTGGCTTGGAGGCTGGGACTCACATAGGACCGAGCAACACGTAAGTCGCTAGGTCTCAGATGGCCATGGGGTCAGAGCACCAACCTAGACTGCCTCCTTCGGGTCCTCCTTTTAAGCAGGAGAAAGTATCCTAATGTGTGTAGACGACTGTTTTTGAGTCCTTGGTTACTTGCAACCAAATGCAGTTCCTGGTTGACATAAGAGGAGGCCATTATTTTGTGCATAAGGCAATGTAAATTTCAGGACTTCAGGCTGTGGAGCTTTATATCTTCTTACGGCCTGAGGTGTTGGGATGAGGCCAGACAGAAGAGGAATCTACATAAACTCAATACAGCGCCCTCTTCTCATGATTTCCTTCCAACTGTTCTCAAAAGAACCCACTAGAGATGCCTTCAATCACCTTGGTTGAGTGCCCAGGCCGGTGTGAAAACAGACTTCCCAGTCTCCTCTGTGTAAAGACAACCTTCTCTTAGTTGGCCTCAGCCTGAGATCAAGAGACTTAAATTCAAAGACTAAGAGAAGCTTAGAGGAGATCGATACACCATGACTTTTAGAAATAAAAAAGGCCCACCATCTTCTCTGCGGTACGGTGTTTTGCCACAGGAATGTGCTGAGGCTGGTAACGAACTGAAGAACAAATGGTCTCCTCCTTACTTCCATTCAACCTACTTCCTGCAAGGGAAACATACAAAGCAAGGCTTCCTGAACATAGCAGACCATTGCCCTAAGTGAACCAAAGAGGCACTCCTTCGCCTGTGAGAATGTAAGCGCCGCGGTGCCTAGCAAAGCTTTCAAATGAAAAATTAACACACAAACATGAATAAACGATCAAACTAACAAAGACACTTGAGCATGGGGAAGGGGAGACCGTTCAAGGGAGGCAGATGCCAGTTGGTGCCTGGATAAGTCGAGGGAAAGAGTGGCTGAGGGGCCCACAGTTGGGAAGATCCTTCAGAAGAGACCTAGTTTGTGTGGCCCGTTCACGGAGCCCTTCAGAATTCTGTCTGGAGCTGACCAGCTCTCAGCAATCAAGCTGGTAAGGCTGAGGGGGGCCGTGATCGTAGACTCAGCCACTTTTCTTAGAAACCCATTGCTTCCCGGGAACACTAGGCTTAGGAGAGCAGAACTTCAGTGTGAGATGCTGAGTGCTCTCAGTTGTCCTGGATGCTCCTACACGGTCACTTGTACCCGCCCAAGGCTACAGGCTAAGGAATGGCACAGCAGAGACCAGAATCCCTCCACAGCAACACATGCCATGAATTCAGGGACCTGAGGTGGGGCAGGGCTGACTCCAAAAACCACCTTATCCATCTGGCTGATGACACAGCTCCCATCCTTTGGAGGGCTGCTAGATCTAACACATACAAACAGAGGACTCCCAGTGAAATTTTATTTCAGGTACACAACAAATAATTTTTTTTAGTTACGTAAGTCCCAAATATCACATGAGATAGAGTATCTTTTACCTTTTTTACTTTTTAATTCACATCCAATTATTAGCATACAATGCAACAATGGTTTCAGGAGTAGATTCCTTAAGCCCCTTACCCATTTAGCTCATCCCCCCTCCCACAACCCCTCCGGCAACCCTCTGTTTATCCTCCATGTTTAAGAGTCTCTTATGTTTGGTCCCCCTCCCTGTTTTTATATTATTTTTGCTTCCCTTCCCTTACGCTCATCTGTCTTGTATCTTAAATTCTTCATATGAGTGAAGTCATATGATATTTGTCTTTCTCTAATTTCACTTAGCATAATACCCTCCAGTTCCATCCACGTAGTTGCAAATGGCAAGATTTCATTCTTTTTGATTGCCAAGTAATACTCCATCGTATATATATACCACATCTTCTTTATCCATTCATCCGTCGATGGACATTTGAGCTCTTTCCATACTTTGGCTATTGTCGATAGGGCTGCTATAAACATGGGGGTGCATGTGCCCCTTCAAAACAGCACACCTGTATCCCTCAGATAAATACCTAGTAGTGCAATTGTGGGGTCATAGGGTAGTTCCATTTTTAATTTTTTGAGGAACCTCCACACTGTTTTCCCAAGTAGCTGCACCAGTTTGCATTCCCACCAGCAGTGCAAAAGGGTCCCTCTTTATCCGCATCCTGTTAACATCTGTTGTTTCCTGAGTTGTTAATTTTAGCCATTCTGACGGGTGTGAGGTGGTATCTCATTGTGGTTTTGATTTGTATTTCCTGGATGGCAAGTGATGTTGAGCATTTTTTCATGTGTCCGTTAGCCATCTGGATGGCTTCTTTGGGGGAGAAGTGTCTATTCATGTCTTTTGCCCATTTCTTCACTGGATTGTTTTTTGGGTGTTGAGTTTGTTACGACGGAGGTATCTTTTAAAAAACGATCTGAAATTCATATTAACCAAAAATCCTGTATTCTGTCTGCTGCCTCCACCTCTGGTTTACGTTCCATGAAAACATTCCACCATGCGGAAATGAACACACACTCCCCTCCTGGGAATGGATGTGGTTCCTTCACACACGTCAAGAAGCTTCTGCTGTGCCACAGACCCTGAGCTGGGAATCTGCAGTCCCACACAGGAAGCAGAGTGTCCCAACACAGGGGAATGCTTCTAAAGCAGAGCTACTCAAATGTCCAGAGTCTGTAAATCCCTAAGCCTTATCACTCATCTCCTTTTTTTTTTTTTTTTTTTTTTTTAGGTTCAGGTATTTACATTGCTTTAATTTTAATTTATTATTTTGAGTGTTTCTTTTTTAAGTTAGTTAACACACAGTGTAATACAAGTTTCAGGAGTAGATTTCAGTGATTCATCACTTTCATATAACACCCAGTGCTCATCACAAGTGCCCTCCTTAATGCCCATTATACATCTAGCCCATCCCTACCACCTCTCTCCATCAACCCTCAGTTTGTTCTGTCCTTAAAAGTCTCTTGTGGTTTGTTTCCCTCTCTTCTCTACCCCACCCACCCTTCCCCTATGTTCGTCTGTTTTGTTTCTTAAAGTCCACATACGAGTGAAATCATATGGTACTTGTCTTTCTCTGATTGACTGTTTTCGCCCTTCTGCTTCTTAGTGTGAATAAGGCCATCGATTCTTCAGGGTAGATTTTCACAGAAGGAAAGGAGGAGAATATGAAGTCACACTGGGAGGGCTTGGAGGGGGACTGGAGGAGAAAGGAAGGAAAGCAGGGTGGGCAGACGGTATCCGCAAGGTGAGGAAAGGGAACGGAAAGGTGAGCCAAAAGCGCTCAAGAGAAACACCACCATCTGTCCGGGACCAAACCTTGTTACCTGACAGCATAAAAAGGCCCACCCCCATTTACAAAACAAAAATATGTCCCATAGTCTGATTTTCTTCAGCTGAGACATCGGTCGTCCTGCCACTCGTTCCAGAGTGGTTTAGAGAGGGGAGGGAAGGGTCGATCCGTGTTAACACAACGATTTTATTGAAGATGGAAAGAAAGAAGAGAAACATCCAAGAAGCCTCATGGTTTTGGATACAGTACAAAACTCCACACCTCCCACTACCTTCGAGCCGCGGTGACAAACCACCTGTGTCAGCTTCAGGCAGCACATTGCCCGCCAAGCAGCACTTACTGGGCATCAGCCATGACCCCATGAAAGGCAAAGGGGACAAGGAAGAGGGAATTGGCCCTGACGACACTCCCAACTGACAAGGTAATGGGGGGTAATACTGCTGGGCTGAGACTCTGTTGCAACCAGACCCGCACTGGTAGCTTCCTGACACCTGCCAGGCAGGAAAGGGTCAAAGCAAGTGGCCCACTGCACCACCAGAGGAGAAAACCCCAGGATCAGCAACACACCCTGCTGCAGCCCCAACACAGGCCGCCAAGCACGAGGCACAGTGACTCCAGGGAGGTGAGCCCTGCCGAAGTAAGCCTCAAGACCTACTCTGTGTCAGGAGGCTTCGACCTGGGTCACTTCGACCCTCCCACTGACCCCATCTGTGATCAAGCATCTAGGCTTCCCAAATGCACCTGCTTCTTCCCCAGAAATTCCAAGCAAGACTGCAAAGCAGGATGCAGTCTTACAGGCAAGGGAGAGTTAACAGTCCATTCTCCTCTCTGGCTGTAAATCACCAGGAGCTCTGCCTTGGGGCAGGTGCCCCATCACTCACCGCCTGCCCTTACCCTGGCCCGCAGGGATGACGCAGTTCCCAGAAACTGGCCTGTGGCCCCCCAGTGGGAACGTGATCAGGGCCATGGGGAAGGACGTCAGTGACCCAGACCTGCTCACCCGAGTCCTACGTGGGAGCTGCCGCCCAGCGGAAATGAAAGGTGACCGGGAAGAAGGGAGGCATGACGAGGTCGCGCCCGAGTCGCAGAACCAGGAGGGCGTGCCACAAGGGGAAGGAGTTTCAAAGGGCCCCAAATTGCTTGGAAGAAGAGCCTCACAGTTACCCCCTGAGCAGAAAAGGCAGGGACACTGCCTTGAGTAACTCGACTTCGCTAAACCTCAGTTCCCCGCTCTGCAAAACCTACAAAAGTACCTCCCTCCTGCATCTGAAGTATGTAGAAAAGTGCTCGGTACACAGAGTGCCAAAGTTCCTCTCCTCTCCCTCCTTCCCTCCATCCTGAAGCTCTGACTCAGTTCTTTCCACGCACACGCTTCCAGTAAACTGTCCAGAGTCGACTCCCAGCTCCCCCCCTCCAAGCCATCCTGCATCCTCGCCCATGACATCCCCACCGTGGCCCCCGTCGTGGCTTAACATTCAGGAGGGTGAGCGCACCCCCTTCTCCCAAAGCTGGATCCCCACGGTCAACTTCCTACTGGCATTCAGGCTATTCAGGCCAAAACCTCGGAGTTCCCAGTGACTCATTCTTGACCGCCGGTTAACCACTCCGTCTGTTAAAGCTGGCCTTCGTATTCTCTCAGACTAAGCCATGACACCAGAAGGGTTTACGCACGGACGCAAGTAATGGTCTTTGGGCTCTAAGACCAGGTCCCTCACCTGTGATATGGGGACAAACAGGAAAGACAAATGCTCTCCCCTACACAGAGCAGTACACACGGTGCCTGGGACATAGTTAGATCTCAAAAGATGATGCCGCTATTAACGGAAGACACAATATTTGGCTTCAATGTCTAATCACCGTCTCAAAGAATAGAACCCCCCACATAAGAGCCCACTGTGGCTGCTCTGTGGTGTCTCAACCCAGAGTGGAGGCCGGGCTGAGGCTGTCTGGTACTCGCTCAGCTGGCCGTCATTCCTTCCCTTTCTGGCTCTTCAGCTCCCAGAAAGCTTCCTTTCCACAGCTCTGGAGCTGATGATGCACTTACCCCAGGTTACATCCACACTGACTTCTCCCTCAGATCTCAGCTCTTTTGTCTTTTCTACCCAGACTCTTGCACTTTGGGGCTCAGGTGCACCTTTCTGCCCAGGCTTCCAACTCCAGCCCCTACAGTGACCTCACCACCCCCTGGCTTCTGCCACACGATGTCTACCTCTGTGCCCTGTGGTTCAGTTGTCTAACCAACGAGCCTCACCCATCGGACTCTTTACTCAGTGAATACAAATGATTCTCCTTATTCACGGATCCCATATTTGCAAATGTGTCTACTCACTACAACTTGTTACCCCAAATCAACATTTATGGTATCTCCAGGGTCCAGACCCACCGAGAGAAGCAAAACATTTAGTTATTCAACATGCATGTTCCCAGCTGAGGTCCAACAAGGCAACACTCTGCCTCCTTGTTTCAACTCTCATGTTGTAAACAACTGTCCATCTCTGTCTTAGTGCCACATTTCTCACATTTTTGTGCTATTTGTTCGATTCAGCTGTTTAAGTTGGCCCCCAAGCCTAGTGCTAAAGTGCTTGTCTAGTGCTCCTAAGTGCAAGAAGGCTCTGACATGCCTTATGTAAGGAGAAAATACATGTTTTACATAAGCTTCATTCAGGTGTGAGTCATAGTGCTGCTGGCCATGAGTCTACTGTTCATGAATCACCACTACAGTGCATCTAGAAAAAGAAAGAGGAAATTTGCAGATTCCTACAAGAGGCTGTTCCAGTGAGTGCTAAAGTCACGTCCATAGCGCATGAGGAAGCTACGGACAAGTTTAAGTTTGTGGACTCTGTTTGGTATCAATGCATGGGAGGTCTTGACCAATTTAAAAAGCACTGTGTGATGCTCAAAGCCAAGTAAATTTATAATCATGTCACCCAGGGTCGGAAAAATGTTTGACCCTCCTTGGCTAGTGTTTTGTTATAAAGAAGTACTGTATATAATTATTTTTAAGAAATATATATATATTAAGTAAGGTGCCTTTAAAGACAGACATACGTAAAACAAGGCTACGTATGGGTCAGTTGATGAAAATGTGACCAGAGGCTCTCGGGAACTTGACCCTGTATTTCACCTACAAGCAATACCTCAATAGGTTGCCTCTCTAATTCAGCATGGGTAGCAACTTTTTAAGTTTATTTTAAGAGCGAAAGAGCATGCAAATGAGCAGGGGAGGGAAGTGAGAGAATCCCAAACAGGCTCCACGCTGTCAGCACAGAGCCCAATAATCCCACAAACTGTGAGATCGTGACCTGAGCTGAAATCGAGTCAGACCCCTGACTGAGCCACCCAGGCATCCGGGTAGGGGCTTTGGAGAACATAACTATGGTGAATAAGAACAATGGACTGTAATTACCTATGCCGTAAAAATCATCTTATTTGTATGTGTTGACAGGGCTCCTGGATGATACAGACCACATTTTATGCTCCACAATGGCCAGCACAGACCAAGGGGAGATGCTCAGAAAACACTTTCAGAAACCTTTAACTTGCCAACCCACTAGCCCACTATAATCCACGGACTCACTCTATGTCTCAGATGGAGGGGGGAACAACCCCACACTTTAAATCAGATCAGTAACAGAGATTTCACTTTTGCCCCCAAACACCCCACCCCACCCCACATGCTTTTATAAGACTAAAAGGGGAATGCCAGCTCCACAGAGTTAGGGTCTTTGTCCCATTCTTGACAAGTGGCTACAACAGTGCTCTACAATTAGTAGGAACCCAGTAAATATTTGTTGAATGAAAGAAAATAAATTAGAAGGAAAAAAAAAAAAAACCAAAAAACCAACAAGTAAAGAGAGCAAGGACCCATGCTTGACATGTCTTCGAGTTTGTGTCCTAAGTTTGTGGAACCTGGCCCTCTACTTCTCTACTTACGGAAGGGCTTCTGCCAACAAAATCAGCATCTAGAATTCCCCAACCAAAAAAAAGACTACAATGCTCTGTTCCTCTATGACTAACGTAAGAATTCAAGGCATTATTTGATGCACTTGACCTGTCTCATCACGTGGCAAACATGACTCTCCATCCATGCATTCAAGGCCCTCACCACACTGTCTGTGAGGGCTCAGAGTGTTTGCGATCAGTGAACAGGCAAGTCAGAGGCTCCCTCTGCATTATTATTGATCTTCTGGCACATGTCACCCCCACAAGCAACTCGGTATTTCCTTGACTGCCTGGGTTAACCCTCCTGTCCTCACATTCTTGACATTTTACCCAACACAGGACTGTTTCTTCCATCCAGAGGTTTTTGGTGTGGTGGTCTTTTGTTTTCAAGGCAGCAGATTCACCAGAGAGACAGACACAATATTTGAGAGGAAAATACATCTGGAATAAGAACTAAGGTTTTTGGGTTTTTTTGTTTTTTTTTTTTTGGTGCAAATGTTTTACAAGTACTAATTCCGTTACTATGGTAAGTTGCCAAAAATGGCTACAACATTTCACAGGTGCTTTACAGGTGGACTTTATTTTTCCCCACCTCTTGAATTTGGACTGACCGTGTGCCTTATTCTGCCCAACAGGACATTAACACATGTGATGCAGGAAGAGGCTCGAAAAGAGCTTGTCCTTTTAGTTCCTGGAATCCCAACACCACGGGAAGAAGCCAGCCTGTTGGATGAGACTCATATGGTCCAGTCACCCGGGATGCCTTCGCTGACAACAGGCCAAGTGCCTAACAGATGAAGCCATCTAACATCAGAAAAACTGCCCACCCGAATCATGAGCTAAATAAATGTTTTAGGCCATTTTAGGTTTGGGGTGGTTTGTTTCACAGCAAAAGCTAACATACACAATTTTATAGATGAAGAAACTGAGGCACAGAGATTAAGTAATCCACCCCAAGTCCCACACCTATTAAATGGTAAGGTGGGATTCAAAGCCAATCTGTCTGGCTCAGAGGAAAGGCCAAGATTTGCCAGTTGTCCTACAGCTAAGTCACTCTACAAGTTTCAAATGCCTCTCCTCTCACCTACTTCCCCAAAGGAGGCTGAGTATAGAACGTGGACTCACATGGCCTCATAAACACAATACAGGCAACTTCCAGCACTGAATGACCCTATTTTGCATTTATGTTGCTCTTCAGGTTTGCAAAGTCTTCTGACACACTGCAACCATTTAAAAATAAGAGTTGGGGCATCCTGGTGGCTCAGTCAGTTAAGCATCTGACGCTTGGTTTCAGCTCGAGTCATGATCTCATGGTTCATGGGTTCAAGCCCCGCGTTGGGCTCAGTGCAGAGCCTGCTTGAGATTCTCTCTCTCTGCCCCTTCCCTGCTTGTGGTCTGTGTCTTGCTCTCTCTCAAAATAAATAAATAAATAAATAAATAAACAAACAAACAAACAAACTTAAATTAATAAAAAACAAGGGGCGCCTGGGTGGCGCAGTCGGTTAAGCGTCCGACTTCAGCCAGGTCGCGATCTCGCGGTCCGTGAGTTCGAGCCCCGCGTCGGGCTCTGGGCTGATGGCTCGGAGCCTGGAGCCTGTTTCCGATTCTGTGTCTCCCTCTCTCTCTGCCCCTCCCCCGTTCATGCTCTGTCTCTCTCTGTCCCAAAAATAAATAAACGTTGAAAAAAAAAAAAAATTTTAAAAAACAAAAGTTGCCCAAATGTTCACCATCAGATTAACAAAATGTGCTATACCCATTACCCATACCACAAAATATTACTCAGCCTCAAAAAAGAATGAAATTTTAACATATACCGTAACATGGACGAACCTTGAAGAGGTTATGCAAAGTGAAATCAGCCAGTCACAGAAGGGCAAATACTGCATGATTCCACTTGTATGGGGCACTTACAGAGGCAGAAAGTAGAACCATGGTTGCCAAGGGCTGGGGTGGAGGGAGGAAGGGGGAGTTGGCATCTAACACAACTTGAAGATGGATGGCGGTGGGGCTGCTCCCTAATAGGAACATACTTAATGCTGCTCAGTTACACATTTCGAAATGGTTCAAATGGTGATATGTACCTTCTCTATAGTTTACCGCACTTTCCAAAGAGAAACAAAAAAGCGGAAGCATTGGGACTGGCAGTGATAAAAACGACAGGCCCAGGGCCACTGCTAGACCAGTCAGAGCCCCAGGAGCCAAGCTAGCAAGAAACGCTCAACTGTTCGGGCTCACATGGCCCCACCCCCTCGTCAGACGCTGACGCCTTCTACACGCTGAAGGCCACGTGGGCTGACAGGTATGTCAAAGCAGCCTTACAAACATGCTCTGGCTCAAGGACAAAAACCCTCAAATAAATGAAAGCCAGTTCCCTGCCCCCACCCCAGCTGGGCGTGGGGGGCTATGTTCTCCCTCCTCTTGGCGGAATTTGGGCTGGATTTTCACAATCAGAGGACTGGAGCTGACTCATCCCTTATCCAACGTGACAACAGGACCAATAAAGTTAACGCAAATTTTGGATGAGCAAATACAGTTTCTACTGACCCAACAATTACAACTCTTTGTAGACTCTTTATGGAAAACCAAGCTCTTTAAGTCTCTTCTGCATCAGGGCTCTGGATGGATGGACATGGGCATTCGGAGAGACAGATCATAAAACCACCACCAGGATGATCTCATACAAAAAAAAAAAAAAGGAGACACACATCAAATATTAACAGAAGATACAGGGACTTCTTTTCTTCATTTCGTCTATTTTCGAAATTTTCTCCAACAAAAAAAAAGTTGTTTAATGCAGCTGAAACCTACGCTCATGCAGGGATTCCCGTCAAACACGGTGCCTCCCTGAAGTCCTGAGACAACCTCACGGGAGAGCCGAGGCGGCTCTCATAACCACCCCTGCTTCCTAGACCAGGAGGCAGAGGCTCTGGGAACACAGTGCCTCACGATACACATTGAAGGAGATGCTCAGAGACCGCCCCTGCTGTACACAGCCAGAGGGTCTGTAAATACAGAAGGGAAGGGGGTGGGGATCAGAGAGAGGAAGAAAACAGGAAGCCCAACTGGCAGCCGCTGGAGGTGGGCCCCACCCCCTTCGCCATCAGGAAGGTCAGAGGATGCTGGTACACAAACAGACCCAGTCACCTGGCCCAAGCCCAGACAGCCCACCGAGTGCCCAGATGAAATGTGACATCCGTGCCCCGCCTCAGCCTTTGAGCATCCTTCCAGTTCCTCGGCGATACGCCAGCAAGGTCCCTTGCAGGCGAGGGGCAGAGGTCACTCTGGGCCTTCTCCGCCCTCCTTTTCCTGCCCCACCTGCAAGAAGGCAGAGGTTCCCTTCACATTCTTCTTGGCATCTGCCGGTTGACAGTGAGTCACTCAGTCATCCCCAGGGTCTGGCTATTATCTTGTGAGACCTGATGACTCAGTGGCTCACCCAAGGGACTCCGTAATTGTCACAATCACTAGCCTCACTAGCCAAGAGAAGGGATGAGAGGAAGGAGCGATGCCATAGTTCACAGCTGCCCAGCAGTGAGATTCTGCCGACCCAGCTCCCTCTTACCTCTTTTCCCATCAAAGAGCACTTGGGGAGGGAAAAGAAGAGAGTGGTATGAGATCTATCCCAGATGTGTCACAGACAACTGGGGACCTACCCGGCAAATGAGATTTAAATGAACAGATTTGCCAGCTGTGTTCCTATCCTTCCGCTTATGTGGCCACAGGGCAGGAAAGCTGGGTGGCGGGGGGGTGGGGAGGACCAGGGACAACAAAGGAAACGCTCAGAATGCCAAGGAAGGGCCGGGAGGAACACTGGCCCTGCTGGAGGCCTGTCAAGGCATGGTTCACTCATTTGTTCCGTTAGCCCTCATGGAGCTTCGCTACTACAAACAATAACAAGTCAGAAAGAGTGCCATGGAGAAAAAGCACATCAAGGAACAAGGGATGGCCGTGGTGGAGATAGCAAGTAGCAGTTATTTAAATGGTGGCCCAGGGAGGCTTTGTTGTTGATAAAGTGACATTTGAGCAGAAAAGTGAAGAACAGCTGAGTGAGCAGACCATGCAGATTCTGGGGTTAAGACAATGCCAAACAGAGGGGCACCTGGGTGGCTCAGACAGTTAAGCGTCTGACTCTCGATTTCGGCTCAGATCATGATCTCACAGCTCATGAGTTCAAGTCCCATGTCGGGCTCTGTGCTGACAGCGTGGAGCCTGCTTGGGATTAATTCATTCATTCGTTCGTTCGTTCATTCTCTCTCTCTCTCTCCCCACCTCTGCTCTTCCCCGACTTGTGCACGCTCTCTCTCAAAATAAACATTAAAAAAACTAGACAACGCCAAACAGAAGGACCAGCAAATTCCAAGACTCTGAGGTAGGAGCACATGTGACACGAGTACAGCCAAAGATGGACACCTCCCACCTGCTGGGGCCAGTGACCTGATGGGCCAACCTCCACTGGTCCCTGAACACAAAGGTCCTGTTCACCAGCTTGGTGTCGAAGCCCGAGCTCAGGGGACCAAGTGAGGAAACCACTGCCACAACTCCAAGGGGTTGTTTTAACAGACCAGTCTAAACGATCCCGAGGCACAGGCACATAGACAGTTCTAAGACATATTTGTGGGCTCAAGAGAGTCAGAGGGCAATAAATTCAAGTGTTGAAGACTTTCAGAAAAGGTTTCACGACCTCCTTGGTACTGATCAATGTTTATGTTAAATTATCGTAAATTTCTCCTCAAACCCAAAACCCAAACCCTTTGCACTGCAATTTCAGGTCAAGAATACTGCTACTCTGGGCTACATCGCAGCTGGGGGTGCCCCTTAAAGACCGGTGAGACACAGGCACTTTGGAGAAAGTACCTCAGGGTCCGGAGGACCTTTTGAGAAGGGTTTCACCTCCCAGAGAAAGGCAGAAAGAGGGGGCGGCTGCTCAGAGTTTGCTGCAGCCCAGTGAGTAACAGGCACTCATGCTGACCAACCCGGGTTAGCTGGTCAGGAAGGAGGAAGGGTTCAGGTGGCCATTCTGTCTAGGAATAAGGCAACCTATCTGGCAGGTTCCAAACAGAAAGCTCAGCTCGGGGTTCAGAGTATGAACACACATACGCAGCTAGGATCTCAGGAGAGCCACTAAAGCATCAAGGGAATCCCCTGATGAGAAATTTGAGAGGCCCGCGGAGGCAGGGCAAAGAGGAAGAACGCCCAAGTCCTGGCCCCTGACCCTCAACAGGTCTGGTCTGAACATGTTCCTAGATTTCTGAGGCTTCGTCTCCCCAAGAGTTCACCCTCCCTGCTCTACCGTGCCCAACCGCACGCGTGCACACCCTGGTGCACACGTCCCCGTCACTCACTGAACGCTTTCTTACCGGCACCTTCTGTCACATAAATACACGACACGGATGGGACTGACACTCTGGACCAACCGTTTAGGCCCGTTCTGGGTGGCCACGCACACTGAAAAGACATGGGGTGAGGAAGCCAGAGCGAGCGGGGGTTTGCGAAAGCCCCAGGGCTGGCACCCAGCAGACACCGGTGAGGGTCGGGGGCTCTTTTCCTCCCCCACTCACAGGGCCCGGCTAGCAGAGGCTGGGAGGGGACAGAGGCAGAACACTGCACCACCTCAGTGGGGACAAAGGAGGACACACTTTGAAACCAGAGCCCGGTCCCATGCCGTCCAGCAATCGCCTGACCACAGCTCCCCTCTGCTGCCCCTTTGTTGGTGCCAGTTCCCCAGTTGCCTATTTGGGCTCTCGGGGCAAAGAACCCACGTCTCAAGAGAAGCAAATGGTAAATTCCTCTCAAATCAGAGAGGAGACGCTGCAAGGGAGAGAGTCTTCTGCCTGCTGCCTGCCAGGCGATCACCAGAGAGGGCAGAGGAAGACACCTTGTCTTCTAGACACGTCCTCTCGTCCACACCAGCTGGCCCAGCTGCCTGGGGGGGGGGGGGGGGGCGGATCTGGGCACCATCTCGGTATCCAGGTGGCACCCACTCACAGGGTTGGCCAAATGCCAGCACCCACACTCTATTAATAGCATCAGGAGCTGGAATGGAGCAGCTTGGGTAGGGGGAAGGAGAAAGCAAGAGGCTGTCTTCAAATGCAGTGTATACAAAGTCGTGGTGGCCCTGCATCCTGGGGGACTCGTGCTTCTAACCTTCGACCGGGGACACAGAAGTCAGAAGGCGCATCCAAAACACGGTTTGGGGCAGAGGCAGGGGAGGCAGTCAGCGGGGCTACCTTACCTGCCTCGCCACCCTCCGGGCCTCCCAGTAGGGCTTCGAGTCTTCCACAGCTTTGCCAATTTTCTTCACCAGCTCGTCCAGCTTCACCGTTGCTTCCACCAGAACGGAGCGGAACTTCTGACGAGCATCCTGCAGCCAAGAGAAAACGAGGAACAGTTGAGGCTTAAGGAGGCATCCGCGAAAATCCACTTTCTCTATCCAAAAGCACCAAGGAGGGCCTTCACAAAACCTACAAGCTCCTAAATGAATATCTTTGTGAGCAGCACCGTCTAAAACTCTGTGATACTGGAAATGCTCTATCACACTGTCCAATATGGTAGCCACTAGCCACATTTGGCTACTGAGCACTGGAAATTGGCTAAGGAGGCTGAGGAAATGGGTTTCCAACTTATTCAGTTTTAATTAAGTATATTTCTATTTTAAAAATAAGCACGGGGGCACCGGGGTGGCTCAGTCGGTTAAGCAGCCAACTTTGGCTCAGGTCATGATCTCGCAGTCCCACGCGGGGCTCTGCTGACAGCTCGGGGCCTGGAGCCTGCTTCGGATTCTGTGTCTCCCTCTCCCTCTGCTCCTCCACTCGTGCTCTCTCAAAAATAAACGTTAAAAAAAGTTTTTAAATTTTTTTTTTTTAACGTTTATTTACTTTTGAGACAGAGAGAGACAGAGCATGAATGGGGGAGGGTCAGAGAGAGAGGGAGACACGGAATCCAAAACAGGCTCCAGGCTCTGAGCGGTCAGCACAGAGCCCGACGTGGGGCTCGAACTCACAGACCGTGAGATCATGACCTGAGCTGAAGTCGGAGGCTCAACCGGCTGACCCACCCAGGCGCCCCAAAAAAAGTTTTTAATGAAAGTAAATACAAATAAAAGTGTGGCCAGTGACTACTATATGAAGGTGGACAGCTCAGGCTTGATTTAAAAGCTCTATCTCCTCAGTGGGCAGCTTCAGTGATGGCACCATGTCCTACGCTCCCATGGAGTCCTCAACCATATAATGTAGTTCTCCATGCAGAAACACTGATTGGAAACTTCCCACATGCCAGACCCTATGCTGGGTGTGGGGCTTGGTCCCTGCCCACAGGACACGTCCAGTCTGGCGGGTGAGGTAGGCATTATAGCCATTCCAGAAAAGTCCACGCCAGGATGAGACTGGTACAGGTGCCACGGAACCCAGCAGCAGAGAACCTCACAAGGTCTGGTAAGGCGGGACGGGGCGGTGAGAGAGAGACTTGGAAAACATCCAGAGGGGTGATATCTATACAGAAGCCCGGAGCATGAATGATCACTTGGGAGAGAGGGAGAGGAAATACTGAGCCCCGAGCAGGCAGAGAGGCCATATTCGGCCAAGAGGGGAGAGGGAACGGCACGGTCTGAATGAAACTAGAAGTCCGAAATGTGGAAAACAGCAAGAGATAAGGGTGGCCACCCATCCCGGAGGCAGCTACAAGCAACTTAGGTCTCAATTAGGGGTTGGAAGGGAGGAACAGGCAGGCAGGCCATTCTAGGCTTAACCACAGTGTCAAAGTCAAGAAACCCAGATCCACGGACTTCACGAGGAGGAAATAAAATTAAAAAGAAGGAACTCAGTCCAATGTCTAGGGTGACATATTGGAGGGTTGTGTTAGTACTTTCCAGACCCCACACCCCTCTACTCCTTTTCCCTTAGGCATTTGCCTGACACAGCCTCGTGGGGGTGGGAGGAAAGGGGCACACATCTGAGACGGGAAATAGATACTCAGAGAAGGAACAATGCATGAACACCAGCCGTGGGGCTGCCCCAAGACCAAGCAGCCACCCAGCTGGTAAAACACATGTGCCGGGGCACCTGGGTGGCTCAGTCAGTGAAGCGTCCGGCCTCCGGCTCAGGTCATGATCTTGCGGTTCGTGAGTTTGAGCCCTACGTCGGGCTCTGTACTGACAGCTCGGAGCCTGGAGCCTGCTTCACATTCTGTGTCTCCCTCTCTCTCTGCTCCTCCCTCCCTCCCCCCCCCCCCAAAACAACCGTTAAAAAAATTAAAACAAACACGTGTGCTCCACTGGCTGCAGAGGGCCCGCCTCACGAGCAACTATCTGAAGACTATCTCTAAGCATCGAAGTGTAGGGGCCTCTTGGGCCAAGGGGATGGCTCAAGGGGGTGAAGAAGGCTCTGCCCACTTGTGTGTCCTCCATGCTACCGCACCAGGGCTTGCTAGGCGGGTTTGAAAATGATGCCGGCACCCGAGCACACGAGGGTGCTGCCTTTGCCTCACATGAGCGCTCCTCAGCTCCTGAGCCCCATCCTACTTCTGACACTGGCCTTGGTCCCTTTCGCAGGCCCTGTATCATCATCTTCTTCTCTGCCTTCTCTTCTATGTGGCCAAGCCCGCAGTCGCCTGCTACAGCTTCTGGAAACAAAGCACACCAGGTCTGTCCTGGAGAGGAAGTGGCGCGGGTGCACAGGGCAGCCCAGGGACTAGCCCCACTGAGCCCCGGCCAGACTGCATTTCCAATACGTAGGAGGCAGCATGTTGTCTGAAGCCCGGGATTTTTTTTTTTTTTTTTTTTCTTTTTTTAACCAGAGAGATGGATCCAATCTCCACCAAACCTCTGTGAGGCCCTCATCAGGCAACTTCTGGACTCATCGTTTTTATTACCAATGAAATCGTTACTTTCCATCTCATAGGGAGGGCAGAAAAAAAGGAATAAAGGAGAATGCAAATGTAACACAACTAATAGCACCTGGACGCACAGTACGTGCTCAGCAAGTACACGCAATCCCCCATTACCACCTGGCACAAAAAGAGACCCGCGATCCTGTTTTAAAAACACCAAGGTCGTCCCTCTGAGGCAGGGGCAGCTGACAGGACGGAAGTAACAACCTGTCACACCGTGTAGGCAGATGCTTTGCAAATGCATTCACAAGCATGACTGAATTCTTCAAGTCCCCACCCTGACGAGACGCAGGACCAGTGCTGTATCCAGACCACAGGTGAGAAAACAGGGGGCCGTCATCAGCGTGTGACCCAGGGCAGATCACATCATCACTCCGGGTCTCTTTTGTAAAATGAGAACTGGGCCCCAAACCAGTGGCCCCTGGGCCAGTAGGCTTAGTGCCTTTGGTCTGTACGCTGGGTACTAAATGTCAGGAAAATCTGTATTTAAAAAAGAAAAAAAAAAAAGTGGATTCTCAATTTCCTCATAAAAAGAATCTGATAATCTAGCAACACGGGGCCCTCATTCCTACCTGGAAACCACTGGCTAGAAGTGGAAGAGATGCCTCCTTAGAAAGAGATTTCCCTTTCCAGTCCCCCACCAGCCCTTTGCCTGAATCACAGCCAGCCTGCATCACCCATTGAGGTGCCCAGTCCGACCCCCGGAGACTTTTGATTTGCCAAGAGCTATTCTGGGCACGGGTGAATATAGCCCACCAAGCCTGCCTTTCTGAGGGAGGGAGAGGGATGCAGAGCCCAGATGGGCAATTTACTATGTGGCAGACGTGACCACAAATGCTTTCATTCCATCAATTCGTGCAATCACAACCTGACCAGGCAGGTGCTATACTGCTGTTATTCGCATTTTACGAAGAGGAAAACTGAGGCCGGAAGGTAACATGCCTGAAGCCACGGAGCTGGGAAACGGCAGAACCAAGATTTAAACTCAAGCAGTAAATAGACAAGTATAAGGCAGCGTAATAAACACTAAGGCCTCAGTACACACACAGTGCGGCGGACACACGGCTGGAAAGGCCACCCCAAGTGTCACCCAAGCCAGGCCCCGAAGAAAGGGGATTTCACCAGACAGGGAGGGAGGGGCACTAGAAGCAGAGGGAGGAACATGAGCAAAGAACGGCTGGCGGGAGGGCTGGTGGGGGTTGGAGCAAGGAAGGGTGTGGGTGCTGAGTTAAGGCATGTGAACTTTATCCCAGCACAGTGGGGAGGCGGGGTGGATTTTTTTTTTTTTTCTTTTCACGTAAATCTCAATTTACTTCCCATGAGCCCCTGGCAGAAATGACCAAAGAATGCATTCTTCCACAAAAAGAAAAGTGATCTAGTTTACTGGAAGACTCCACTATGAAGCACTTCCACAGCTGTGATAACGTACACTGAATATTGACTACAAGATAGTTCTGTTGGGAGGAAAGGAAGTGAGAAAGAGAGGTGGTTTGGGGGGACGGAGGGAGGAAAGAAATGAAAATCTCATCTTCCAATTGGGATGCTGGCAGATGGTTAACTAAAACTGACAAATCAACAAGCAGCCACACAGAACCCACCATTTATTTAGTCATAGAAGTTAATACCTAATCAGCTAAAATATGGTCAACTGATCAAACTGCCCTTAAGGGAGGGGAAGATGGGAATGGGGTAGGATGAGTTTTTTGTTTTTTTTGTTTTTGTTTTTTTTTGCCTTTTTGAAAACTGTGCTAAGATACCATGGTGAATTTTTAAGCAGAGGCATGACCAGATCAGATCTGGGTTTTACCGAAGAGTGAACAGGGCTTCTCAGGGGATGCTGGTGGGCAGATCCTGGGACCATCAGCCTGGGTAAGCGTGTGGCCATCAAAGGGTATTGCACCCAAAGGACTTGATTTGACATCAGTGTTTTCCCTCTACAAATGAGGCTGTGTTGCCAGGGATGATGATGCATGGCTGGCTGACGTCCAACCACCAACAAGCCTATTCATCCAAGACGCGTTAAAAGCTAAACACAAAGCCAGCCTTCTCCCTGAGAAGATAATGCCGACCCAGTTCTTTCACCATTCCACAGAAAATCCTAGCCATTTGAGTAACACGTCTCCACAAACACTGGAGTGTGAGGGCCCACAAACCCCCATCTTTTCTGCCAGCCCAATGCTAACAGCCTTGACTTTCTTGGGCCTCACCCAGGGCCCACAAGTGGTCACGTGACCCCGGCCTGGCCAATCAGATTTGGATACACCTAGCTTCGATGATTGAGGGAAAGCATGTGACCCATGAGAACCAATTAGACTTCATTCTGGGACTTTTCTGAAACAGTCGGAGGAACTATTTTTCACGGAGAAGGCTGAGAGAATAGAATGAAAGGCTAGAGCAGATGGCAGCCATCTTGGCAACAGGAGGGGAGAGCCTGGGAGAGGGAGGAAGTCCCAGCTGGCAACGCTCTGAGCTCCCGGAAGTAGCAATGCTTTACAGTCTCGCCCTACACTCCACCTTCCCCAGAGCCAAAACAGCACACACAACCTCAGCTGTCGGAACTGTTTTATGTTTTGCTTAAACTAGTTGAATTGCATTTCTGTCATTCGCAATTGAATGAAATAAAAAAGACAGACAAGTAGGCCTTAAAGTAGTCATAATTAACATAGATAGGGAGGAGAGGGTCAGTCTACAGTCGTATTATGGCAAAGCACTAGTAATTAAATATGGTTAAGTGCTAGAGGCTTTTAACCCTGACAACAAAGTCATGTTTATATGGAACAGAACCCGGAACTAACCTGGACAAAGCATTTCTCTAAATCCCTCCGAGTGCCAGTTGGCTGCATCTTTCAGACAGCTTGCCGCAACTGACCTTGTGCTTTTTGCCTTATTTCCTAGTTCAAGAAAAGGACTGTGGTTCTCCCATTTCCTACAAGTACAGGCAAACGTGTTTCCCAAGATCAGAGTGGAGGGTTACTTCCAGGAATGTCCCGGGAGGAGAGAAAGCTATTTTCCCTACAGTAAACGACCCATGCACTTCTGTATAACCTTACCTCGGGAGAGCCAGCAGACCTTTTACCAGCCCAGAAAAACAAGCCATTTACCAGGCGGGGCTGGTTCCCTCAGCTGGGATCCCTGAGATCGTCAAATCTGCAAACTGTGTCATTTCCATTAGGTGACTCAGGGCAATTTATTCAAAGAACTGCTGAGGGTGGCACAGAAGCCCTGTTTTGAACGTGCGTGTCAAAAATACAGGCCAGTATCAGGTAAGAACTCCAGCGAAACCAAACTGGCCAGGGCCGGCGTGCCTTGGAGACAGTGTGCCAGGTGTCACCCCACTGAGGACGAGTCTGTTTTCTGGCCAATCCGCTCATCAAAGCCTCAATGATGTCACCTGTAAGCTGAGAATGACGGCCTTTCTCCTCCACAAAGGTGTCCCCAGAACCAAGGGAGATTAAGATGGGACATCAGTTTTTAAAAATAACTGTCCTACAAATTAAAGATGACACCATACTTCAAAAGAGCCTGAGTAATGCCATTTATAAATACACTGCTGCTTGAAGAGAGATTTCACAGGCATTACCTGAGCCTCACAATGACCCTGTAAGACGGGCTGAGCAAGAATGATGGTCCCCAGCCTACACGTATCTCAGGTGAAGCGCTATGTGGCCTGAGGTCACACGCCAGTGCGTGCCAGACTTCAGACAAGAACACATACCTTTAGTCTTTTCATCCAATGGCTTTCACTTCACCTGTAGGTTCCCAAAGTGTGGTCCAGGGGACCATGGTAGGGGTCCCTGAGGCTCTGCAAGGTCAAAACCATTTTCCTAATCACACTGGACTTATTTGCCTTTTCACCTTCATTCTCTCATGAGTTTTCAGTGGGGTTTCCCAGAGACTACTTCATAGGAGACATGGCAGCAGACGGAATGCAGAAGCACACAACTCAGCCCCTCTAGGAAGCCAGACTACAAAGAGACTTGTAAGACAAAAAAAACCATTAAATGATTAATTTCCTTTCACGAATTTTTTTTTCTTTCGTTTGGGAAAATACTTATTTTCTCATAAAATATGTCAACGTGTAATAGGTTTATTATTGTAATTTTTAATGAATGAATTTAATAATGAATGAATTTAACTTTTTTTAATGTATGTTTATTTTTGAGAGATGGGGGTGGGGGGGGTGGGGGGGAGAGGGAGGAAGGGAGGGAGAGAGAGACAGAGGATCCCAAGGGGGCTCTGTGCTGACAGTAGAGAGCCCGACGTGGGGTTCAAACCCACAAACGATGAGATCATGACCTGAGCTGAAATCAAGAGTCGGATGCTTAACCTACTGAGCCACCGAGGTTAACTTTTCTAACACAGCAAATATATATATTACCCACACAGAGCTCTCTGGGGTACTCAATGATTATAAGAGTGTAAAGGGAGAGGTACCTGGGTGGCTCAGTCAAGTAGGTGTCTGACTCTGGCTCAGGTTATAATCTCACGGTCTGAGTTCAAGCCCCGTGTCAGGCTCTGTGCTGACAGCTCAGAGCCTGGAGCCTGTTTCTGATTCTGTCCCCCTCTCTCTCTGCCACACCCCACTCGCACTCTGTTTCTCTCTCTCTCTCAAAAATAAACAAACATTGAAAAAAAAATAAAACATAAAAAAAAAAAAAAAAGAGTGTAAAGGGAACTTGAGGCCAGAAGCATCAGGTCTGCTGTGTAGACTAAGCCATACTCTTTCCCCCCCCCCCTCCCCCCGGGGCCTGCCCTGCAAAGACATCTCACACACTGGAAACACCAGTGTATTTTCAGTAACAGCAAAGCAGTTGTTCCTGCTCAGATCTTTCTTGAATCCTTCTGATTTTGTCCAAGGAGAGGGTCCTGTTGGGTGCTACCATGTCTCCACAGCAAATGCAGCTGCTAATCCACATTTTGAGAAAGGGGGAGCTAATCTAGCTGAGCCTTCCATAGAGAAGGGAATCTGCTAGAATTGGATAAGCAAAACACATCCACTGGAAACAAAACGGCACTGGTTTGAAAGTCACCAAGCTGTGCCCTTAGGAGTTGGGCAGTTGCACACACGCAGAAAATTCCTTCAATAAAAACCTTGCTTTAAGAGTACACTCATGATGAGCACTGAGAGATGAATAGCATTGTTGAATGACTATGTTGTACATCTGAAACTAATATAATGCTGTATGTTAACTCTACTGGAATTAAAATTAAAAACTTAATAAAAAGCTTGCTTTAAATAAAAACACATTTCCAGGGCACCTTGGGGCGGGGGGGGGGGGGGGGGGGTGTGGTTCAGTCAGTTAAGCATCTGGCTCTTGATTTTGGCTCAGGTCATGATCTCACAGTTGTGAGATCAAGCCTTGCATCAGGCCCTGTGCTGGGCATGGAGCCTGATTGGGATATTCTCTCTCTCGCTCGCTCTCTCTCTCTCTCTCTCTGCCCCTCCCCCACTCGGCAAGGCACGCTCACTCTGTCTGCCCCTCCCCCACTCGTGCACATGCACACACATGGGCACGCTCTCTCTCTCTCTCTCTCTCTCTCAAAAAAAGTATTTCCTTTTGATGGCTTTTCACTTACAGTCATGAAGTCTCCACTTCAAGCAAGATGAAGTAAAAATGTCAATCAATTTAAAGGGAAATATGGAATAAACAGTAGATACAGAACCAGGATAAGGCAAAAATTATGATGGTGGCAGAAGACGAACGAGTCAGAAATGTAAAGTCTGTTTGCAGGAACATTCTAGAATTACAGAACCAAGGGCA
The DNA here is from genome assembly GCF_018350155.1 of Leopardus geoffroyi. Classification (NCBI taxonomy): domain Eukaryota; kingdom Metazoa; phylum Chordata; class Mammalia; order Carnivora; family Felidae; genus Leopardus; species Leopardus geoffroyi. The sequence goes on from NC_059333.1 coordinate 132,852,920, forward strand.
CCACTGGAAACATTCTGCTTACTGACCAGTTATAAGGTACCTGAAATGTTTTTATGTTTACCACGTACCATGTTTTCTTCCCCCCCCCTCCAATCTTTAAGAGTACTTGGGGCAGCTACTAAAACACACAAAGAAAGCACTTAAAACAGTGCTTGGGTGAAAAGGGTTAAGTGCTCTCCAGGGCCGTCAGACAGAACTTTCTGCAAGAATGGAAATGTTCTGTATCTGTGCTGTCCGGTGCAGAAGCCACTGGCCACTTGTGGCTAAATAAAAGCTTGAAATGTGGCTAGTACAGCTAGCTGGATTTTTAATTAAATTCTAATGTTTCAATCGTAATTTGAACAGCCACACATGGCTAGGGTTTGCTACAGCGGACTGCGCAGGTCTAGCTCCCGACCCTGGATTTCACTCCACTTTTCCACTCTGAGACCACGCCTCGCTCCTCGGGCCCTCCGGTGGGTGGCCTTCTTTCCTTGCCTCTGTCCGGCTTTCCTTCCCTCAGTCCCAGCTCCCATGGGGAGTGGCTTTCACAGGCCTGTGAGAAGGGGGGCCAGGACAATCTCACTTCGCCTTCAGGAATTTTGCAGCAGAGGCGAAACTGGAAAGACCGCTCCGGGGTAGAGCCAGGGCCTAGAGAGCCAGACCAGCGAGGCCAAGGCTTGAGCACGCAGGAGCCAGGAGGAAGCAGAGTGGAGAGGGGAGGGTCAGGGCAGAAGACCAGCAGGAAGCTGGAGCCAGCATTCCCCATTCCCCATCGCTGTGCAGGCCCCATCCCCCATCAGCCAGTTCCATCCAACCAGAAGAGCCTGGCTAAAACAGCTCCGATGAAATGGAAACACGCACAGGAAAGAAAAGGGAAGAAAATAGGGCCTTCGAGTTGGAAGAAGCCAGCACATTGTTGAGGACCGGGTACCTGACTCCCTTCCCTTCTGACTCCTTTTCTCTTCCACCTCGAGCCCTGACTTCAGTAGCAGAGGCCAAAACCACTAGTTCCTTCTGTGGGGATGGTCCCCCCACCCCCATCCCCCGCATCAGGCAGAACTTTGCAGCCATTTTTCTGATACAAGACCCTCTCTCAGGGAACAGAGGAAGCCCGAGGAGGGAGACACAAAGAGAGGGCAGACAGTGAGCGAAAGCCAACGAGAGAACACGAGGAGGCAGCAGAGGAAGGCTCGTGGGAGATTATCTGGGTTCCCTGACTAATCCTGCAATTAACACGGCCAGACGATTCATCAATCAAGCCAAGATACTTTTGACAAGGAGGCGGAGCGCTATTAATAATTATGCTGGAACAACAGGCATAAACCAAGTCTGTCGGCCACACTGGGATGTTCGGTCTCTCCACACTTAAGGCTCTGTGGTGCTTCTCTCCCTTGGGTTCCAGGAAAGACTCCAACCTTGCAGAAATTCCTTTGACTCAAGCTGTTTTGAGCAGTTGTGGGACACAGCGTAAGGGATTCTAATCCCAGTTTGGGCACTGCGCAGCTCCGGACCCAGGGGCCGTCCCTATGCAGCCTTGGTGACAAGACCAAGTGCTGTTTCCTCTTCTCATAGCACCGCACTTGTCCTGGGTCTGAACTACCAAGAGGTTCCTTCTACCAAGAGGGGGGAAAAAGGAAAGTAAGAAAAGATGGTGGTCAATACGGTTTCCTGCTGCGAGTTCTTCTCTTCTGAGGTGAACAGAGATCTGAGAGCTTTCTTTAGGCCCGAGTAGAACCAAGTTCCTCCTACCCAGAAAGGCTCTGTTTTAAAGCTCTGATGGGACTGTAGAATGTTTCCATACATGCAGGTGAGCACCCAGTCACCTCTCCCAGGACATCACAGCCTGCCAGAGCGGTCTTGCCAGCAGACCATGCAGATTCCCCTGAAGCTCTGTCCAACGTAAAGATGCCACAGGCCCAGCCATTTGGAGGCTGAGTTAAGGCAGTTGACAGATCTGGGAATGAGAAGAAGCCTCTTCCTTTCAGCTATTTAGTTTAAAATAACTTCAGGGGCACCTGGGTGGCTTACTTGGTTAAGGGTCCAACTCTGGATTTCACCTCAGGTCATGATCTCAGAGTTTGTGGGTTGGAGGCCTGCATTGGGCTCTGTGCTGACAGCACAGAGCCTGCTTGGGATTCTCTCTCCCTCCCTCCCTCCTTCTCTCTCTTCTCTGCCCTTCCCCCGCTCTCTCTTGGTCTCGAAAATAAACAAACTTAAAAGATAAAATAAAATAAATTTCAGACTTGGAAAAAATGAGGGTAAGATGCAGACATGATGTCCCTTTACCCTGAAATACTTTACCCCATAGTTTCCAAAGCTGAGGACACTCTCTTACATAGCCAGAGTACAAGGAGGAGAATCTGAAAATCAACACAGATACCAAGCCAACTAACCTGGTCTAGGACTTCATTCAAATTGCCTCAACTGTCTCACTATTGTCTTTTATAGTAAAGGAACAAAATCTTTCAGGATCCAATCCAGGATCGCCAGCTTGTATTTAGTTGTCATATTTCTCTAGCCTTCTTTAATCTGGAACAGTTCTGCAGTCTTTTTTTGTCCTCCATGGCCTTGATAATTTTGAGTAATATGAGCCAGTTAAAAACGACTCACTTTCAATTCATCTTTTTTGTTGATGTGACGTGTGCATGAGCCACCAGAATGGAATTTAACCGATTACAAAAAAGTATGTTTCAACAGCCCAAGGTCCAAAGCACCACAAAGGAAAAAAACCCACAGCTCTTTAAATCTTGGGGTAGAAGGATCGGTCCTAGGAGGCCCTGGAGGAAAGACTAAAGTTGTACAACAACCCCCCCCAACCCCTCCCCCCCACCAATGACACACACACCCTTAGACTGATGGGTCCCAGTGCTTTTTCATTCATGGTCAAACATAGGTTTTTAAATCCACAGGATTCTTTGTGAAAAAGGAGAGAGATTTGCTGAAACCAGGGCATTTTCCTGAGTTCAGCCACAAGTGAACTATTTCCAAGTTTACACCAAAAGCCTTAACATATCTACTCAACCTCAAGACCCACTTTTTTTTTCAAAAATTCGCAAATCTTACATTTTGGATGCACTATCCCATTGATCCGCATGTTTGTCGGGGGTAACGTTTCAACCACCAACCGAGCTGGAATGCGATACAAGGTCCGTTTTGTACTGAACACGAGTTTTAGAATTAGGACAATATGGTGAATTCACATAACCTTGGAAAGCTCTTGAGGTCACGCAGCCTCTGTGGGAAGCACGATTCCATCCACCACAGCGTTCCAGGCAGGCTGGCTCTCCTGCCTCCTTTGGATAACCTCCCCGCTGCCCGCAGCTCCTCAGGATGGCAAGAAAGGAGGGCACAGGATGCAACAGCACCAGAGTCAAAACCCACTGCCATCGCTTTAGACATACAGAGGAATCCACCAGAACAAATGGCTAAAAACATTAAAGGTGGTTGTTCTGGGGAGCAGAACTGGGGGTGGGAAGGAAGGAGGCAGGGGACGTTCTCGGTAAAACTTCTCAGGGGCTTTTAACTGCGTGCATGTAGCGCTTCGGTAAAAAGAAAAATTTAAGCCTATTGCAGCAGAGATTGACCCAAGAGCTTTTGTATTTCCCTGTCGTTGAGACGGAGGGGGATTCATAATTCATTCAACATGTGGCTAGATTAAAGTCAAAACCTCAGGACTCTGCTGATCATTCAGATCAGATGCTCCCATTTCACAGACGCGGTGACTGAGGCCTCAGGAGGTACAGTTCCCCTCCCAAAGATGGTGTACCTGGTATCAGAGCAGAGGTTAGAAACCTGGTCCCCTAAGTCCTAGACCTCTTTCACCTGTAGTCCTGGTAGGAACCTCAGAACACTCATCCTCCACATCTGTAACATACATCCCCAAACTACTTAAGGGCATGGCCTTCAGCCTTAGACTCCTGAATTCAAATCTTGGCTCCCCCACCCGCTCGCTTGGCCACGTGACCTGGGAGAAGGGCTCAATCTTTCAGTCAGTGCCGCCAGTTGTCATCAATGTCCTCAAGAGCTGTTGTGAGACTCTTATGTGGATCCTGAGAAACTTAACAGGAACCCATGGGGGAGGGGGAGGAAAAAAAGAAAAAAAAAAAAAAAGAGGTTAGAGTGGGAGAGAGCCAAAGCATAAGAGACTGTTAAAAACTGAGAACAAACTGAGGGTTGATGGGGGGTGGGAGGGAGGAGAGGGTGGGTGATGGACATTGAAGAGGGCACCTTTTGGGATGAGCACTGGGTGTTGTATGGAAACCAATTTGACAATAAATTTCATATAATAAAAAAAAAAAAAAAAAAAAAGAGCTGTTGTGAGAACCGGATGAACCATACAAAGCACTTAGCACGATACTGAGCATATAATAAGCTTTCAATCAATAACGATTTTTTACGTAGGTGCCATCATTCAATAAATGACCAAAGGCAGAAAGAACCAACACTTGTTGAACGTTACACGCGAGGTACCGTGCCAGGCACTTCATAAACATCACCTTATTTAATCCTTACCAGCCCTGCAAGGCAGGTATCACCCTTCCCATTTTAGACACAAGAAAATCAAACCCAGAAAAGACCACACAGCTTATGAAGAGGCACAGGGAGAATTCAAATCCAGCCCTCCTGAACTGCAAAGCCTGTGCTTTCCACCATCACATGCTATGCTGTTTAAGCATCTATTTGCTCCACAGCAAGTTCTCCTACCCATTTTTGACCTTACGTTTTATAGCATTAAAGCGTGGCCTGCTTTAACAAGTTCCAGCTCGGGGAGTAGATCCAATTTCTAGCAAATGCATGCAATACCAAGGTTCTATTTCCCCACCGGAGATGCTGGCAAAACCAGGGGCAAGGAAAGAAAGCAGCATGTCAAGAGCTGCCCAAGAAGGTTTAGAGCCTTCCCCCTGAACCTGTAAAGTGCCTGCCTCAGTACTGCACTTTTGGCTTGAGGCTCCGTTAATTTTTTCTAATAGGCATTGAAGCCATGGCATAATTTTCTCTCGCACAAAATTTGTAAGACGTCGGCGAAGTGGCACAGAGTTCCCAAAAACAAGACCATTGCCAAAACAAGGTGCATTGCCAAAAACTGCACCCTTTTGCTTTTAGTGTTGCTGGTTTGTTTAAGGACCACTGAGAATGCTAACCAAAGTCCTCGCTCTGCTGGTTAACCATTAAAGCAACTCGAGGAGGCACTATGAAATGTGGCTGTTCATGAAATAAATGTAAATGGATGTCCTGCAGGCCTCAAAATGAGTCCCTGTGTATCACCGCCATGAGTGTGGCAGTTTTAAAATGTGGTTCAAAATTCCTTTTTTTTTTTTTTTTTTTTTTTAAAATGTTTATTTTTGAGAGAGAGAGAGTGTGTGCGAGCAGGGGAGGGGGAGAGAGGGAGGATGAATCTGAAGCAGGCTCCAAGCTGTCAGCACAGAACTCAACACAGGGCTCGAACTCCCAAACCATGAGATCGTGACCTGAGTCAAAGTCGGATGCTTCACTGACTGAGCTACTCAGGTGCCCCTAAAACGTGCTTCAAAATTCTTTGATACTCTCCCACCAAGGGATGGAGTCTGTGTCCCCTCCGCTTGTGGGTGAGCTCATGATTGCCTGCACCTAGAAATGTGACAGCTAGAAATGTGACAGAAGCGCTACATCGGGACTCCCAAGGCTTAGAGAGAGAAAAGGCCATGCTGCTTCCACCTGGTCATGTTGGATGCTCACCGTCAGGGGAGCCAAACACCATGAGGCAGTCAGAGTGCCTGAGACAACATGCAAGAAAGGTCAGATTCAGCAGTCTGGTGGACAACCCCGGCTGAGCTCTCTGCCAAGAGCCAGTGTCCCCAACCAGACACAGGAGTGGGCCTCCTCAGATGTCCCGTCCAGCCTTCAGAGGACCACAGCCCCAGCTGACATCGGACTGCAAATGCGTGAGACGCCTCCAGTGAGAGCCTTCTCCCAGCCTTCTCAGCCCCAGCTGAGCCTTCTCCAAATCCCTGACCCACGATCATGGGCAAAATAAAGCAGTTGTTCTAAGCAATGAAGTTTTGGGGAAATTTGTTAGGTAGAAATAGTAAGCAGAACAATGAAGGAGGACAACTCCCCATTATACTTTTCTTCCAATAAAGCCAAAAACCGGGGAAGAGAACTGTAGGCTTCAAGGCGATCAGAATGAAGCAGAACCCTTGCATGCTGGTGACAAAAGGGGAGCGTGGATGAAGACAACCAAACCCCATTCACCGTGCCTCGGCTGAGTCTAAGGTCACAATCAGACGAGTTTACATGAAGTGGGCCTGTCTGTGGTTCCAACAGCAGATGTTCCTCTCATGGTCTCCCTGTTGGCAGTTTCTGTCAGAGCAAACAATTATGTCTTAGATAACCCAGCAAAACACAGCAAGGGAAAAATCAGGCAAGGATAGGAAAAAAATTTTTTCCCATCTTCTTTTAAGGAAGTGAAAGAGGCAGATTCTAGGGGTGCCCTCAGTTGGTTAAGTACCTGATTCTTGATTGCAGCTCAGGTCGTGCGCTGACAGTTTGTGAGTTCGAGCCCCTCATCGGGTTCTGCACTGATAGCGCAGAGCGGGCATGGAACGAATTCCCTCTCTCCCTCTCTGCCCCTCCCTCACTTGTGAGAAAGGAAAGGAAAGAAAAAGGAGGGAGAAAGAGAAAGAGAGAGCAGATTCTTGCAAAGACGTGCTTTGCAAATTATCATGAGACCCTTGGTGAAGGTGTACCACATAAAAGCCATACAGCTGTTACTGCTGGAAACATCTAAGTGAGGACAGGCAAGATTAAGTAACCCTCAAAGAGGAGGGCTGGGCAAAGATAACTGGGATAACTGCCAAGGGATAAGGTTCAAGAGATGTTTAACTCATCCAGCCAAAACACACACACACACACACACACACACACACACACACACACACACACTCCACTACGTGAGAAATCCCTACAATAAACGCTCAGAAGGAAAAATAACAGCTCTATGTGAAAAGGCGACAGACAGTCCACAGTGACCACTGTTCTGCGGACTAGGTGACCTGAAGCTTCTATCAACCACTGGGTAAGCAGCAAATCCATCAACCCCCCTAGCCTGTCTTCTTTTGAAGTGGAGATACTCAGAGGCAGAGGGATGGCATCTTGGAAAACCCTAATGATACAGTCATGTCACTAGGGAAAAGTTCGTTTGTACCGTAACAAGGGCCTATGTTCCTATGATGGGTTCCGGCAGAGCGGCCAGCAAAGCTTATGTATTATCTCGCCGGTCTTTATAGCTTCAAAGGAAGACAGATCAGATTTTTTTTTAAGGCAACAGAGTCTGTTCCAACATTAGATAGCTATTTCTGTGTTCTAGCCAGCAGCCCATACTCACAGCATTTGCTAACGGGACTCCAGGGAGCGAGATTGAGAAAGACAGCCTCCAAGTGCCCGCAGTCCCCATCCACTTAAAATTCATATAATAACTCGAATTCACGTAATAACTAAGTTTCAATATCTAAACATTCTTAATACTTGAAATTTTTCCCACCATTGTATCTTGGTGATTTCTGTGTTTTACACTAAGTGTATAAATGAGGGTTTCTTGGCTACAGAGAATCCTAAAATGCCTATATGGCACTTTTCATCCCTCCATGAATTACCACAATGACAGTTTAACAATACAGTAATTCATCAACAAACCCACTAACATCAGAGTTTATCTACAATTAAGGCAGGGACTACCAATCTCAACATTTTTTCCCACCAGCCTTCATAGTTCCTAAAATTCCTTCCATAGAAATTCATTTCTTTGACTCATAAAGACATCTCTTTATAATTGAGCTTCATTCTCTACCCCCAACCCTTCCTTAGAAAAGTGATAGCATATGCTCATGGTAAATAATTCAGAAGATCCCAAGAAATAAAAACTAAAAATCACCAGCATTCCTAGCAACTAGCAACAACCACTAGTCACTTCTGTGGGTACATTTTTCTAGAGGCAGCCTTCTCAAACTATATGGCAATGGATCTTTGTTTTCCCTCAACCCACCAGGAATCAACACTTCCTTAGAATACAAACAAACTAGGAAAGTGGAATGCCATGTGACTGTCACAGCAATGTTAAACTGCATTTTTAACAAGTTTCCCAAGTCTTACCCTCAATTTCTGTATTTACCTCATCTTAAATGGTAACAAGCACTTCACGGTCTATGGGCCACACTAGACCTTTCTTCTTTCAGATGCACAGATTCTGTTACCGTGTGTGTATGTCATTTTACATACGGTCTACATATTGTTTTATTACCGAATTTTTTCCCACCGAATAGATCATGGTCACTTGTCTCTAACCACACGTGCCATCCTGTTTTACCGTGAAAGGCCACTCTTGAAACCCTTGCATCTTACACCTAAAACCAGCAGGATAGTGTTCATCAATTGTATTTCAATTAAAAACAAACGAACCCCTAGCATCTCCAAGTAGGGCAGAATCTTAAACTTTCACAAGCTAAGACCTCTCTACGTGAGGGACTTTGGGAAGGGGAAGGAGAGCACAGGTTGTGTTCTAGCAGTGTTGAAATTGTTCCCAGCCTAGGAACAGCCTGAGGACAAATGCAGTTCCGGAGTGGGCCCTAGAGAAAGGGGAGCCGCCTGTTTTGTAGGACACGATGCACGACCATGCCAAAGGGCCAGGGGTCCACAAGGACGTTCTATTCTAACCACAAGTTAACATCTATCCATTCCGACATTCATGGTACCTGTGTTCAGGTGCTGCTTAAAGTGCTGGGGCACAAAGATAGGAGGCCCAGCCTCTTCCCCCCCCCCCGCCCCCACCAGGGCCCAGGGTAGTGGGGGTGCCAGACAAGTAAATAACTGACGGGAAAACAGCCTGATGAATGTGCATGAGACAGGCACAGCTTAAGACAGGCTCCTGGGCCCGACTCCCAGAAATTCTGATTCCCTAGGTCTGTGTAGGGCCGAAAATTCTGCAACTCTAACAAAGTCCTACGTCAGCCTAAGGCAGCTGGTGCAAGGGCCACACCTGGATGGCGCTGCTCTAGAGCACTGGCTCACGACCAGGGGCCATTTTGCACCCCCAGGGCCATTCTCAAGTCTGGAGGATGCTCGGTTGGCCACAGAGCAATCAATCTAGAGTCAAGACACTTGAACTCTCGGTTTGTTATCAGCAAAATGGTGAGAATAAGGTCTATTGCATAATGTTGTTCTGACAACTCAGTGAGTTTACGTATACAAAGTGCTTAGAACAGGGTCTGGCACGCCCTAGACACTATTATCGTTAGCTGTCATGGTTACTGAAGGGCAGTCAGGAGACAAAAACAGGCAGGGAAGACGTCCCAGGATGGACCGCCCCTGCAAGGACAAGCCACATTACAGCCCACATCTGTCCCGCTTCATTAACAGCAGCGATAATATTTATTGACGGCTTCCCAGGCACCATCATTGGAATGGGGAAACTGAGGCTCAGAGACATTAACTAACTTGCCCAAAGCCGTGAAGGGGCAATCGTGTTATTCACCCACCCGAATAGCGACTGAGCACCACAAGTAGTACCAGACAGATCCCAGGAGGGGACGCACCCTAGCAAAGCAGGGCTCCCTCGGGGAAACTCATCCCCACACCCGAGTGGGCCAGCCACAGAGCAAAACCCTGGGGCTCCAGTGAGCAGAGTCCATCCCACCTGGACAAGCCCTCTCTCTGGCCCCCCGCCAGAGCCAGTCTCTGACAAAGAAATGCCATGGCGGGGCGCAGAGGAGGAGAACGGAGCCACGGCCAGAGCATGTGGCAGGCCTGGCTCCCACGGACAGCCCATCAGAGAGGTCTCTGCATCCGGCACCCGGGGGGCCTTGGTGCTGCCTGTCCCGCATGTGCGAGGCCTCTCCTTCACGCAGGCTGCGTGGCTGTCAAAGCACTCCCTCGTGTCCTCCCGGCCTCCCCGGCATTTGGGCAAGAATCACTCCCTCAATTCACAGACGAGGTGACTCAGTTTCCAATGAGCCAAGTGCCCCTAAACGTCACCAGACCTCAGATTCTGCCCGTGTCACCGGATACCAAGACCAGTCTTCCCTCAGCCCGCTACTTCCCCACGACTTTGGGTTTGGATTTTTTCCTGACCGTAAAGTAATACAAATTCAATGCGCATAACTAAAAATATATACATATAGAAAAGTATGAAGACCGTGAATATTGCTCATTTCTCATCAGAACGTGTATAATCTTTTCCAGGCATTTTTACGCCTATAAACATGGATTTTTAGAACAGGACCATACTGCGTGCTCTTCCGGAACCTGTCTCCATCCATACATCTTACCACGTTAATGACAAGCCGTGTCATCGTTTTAAGGCTTAGGCTATCAGCCAGTGCCTGTGCCTTGTATTCATTTTACAGATCCCCTATTGACAGTCATTTAGATTCAAAATTTTCCAACGTTTTTAAACGATGCTGCCATGAACGTTATTGGACCTATATCCTTGCCTAGTTATTCCCTAAGGATAAATTCTTACATGTGTGATGGCTGAGTCAAAAGTTACTGTCCCTTGACATCCCAGCAGCAGTGTGGGGGGTTCGTCACTGAAGCAGGAAGCCCTAAATCCTACCATTCTGATGGCCAAACTTCAAGCCAAACTTGTGGGGACAGCAGCAGCTCCAGCTCAAATCACCCAGAGGCACCTAGAAAAGTCCTCAAGTGTGTTTACCTTTACAACCGGCCACCTCACCCTTCCCAGCACGGCCCAAGCTGAGGTGATGTCTGGATGGTCAGCTCTCTTCCTTCTCCACTGCCAGGCCCCTGGGATATTAACTGACCCTCCCAGATAACTTGGGGGTCTCCAGGCCTCAACTCTGATGCCCCTCCATTCCAACAAAGCTGCCCCTGGCTCCCCAAAGGCCACACACATACCTGAGTAACTACATGCCTGAATCCAGGAAACCCAAGCTGGGAGAGGGCAGGGAGCCTGTGTGTGAGGTTGTGTTGAGTGCCCTACGCAGGACTCAACCTACGGGGAGGTGGGGGGAGGATGCCCAGTATTGTCACACAAATATATCCAGGCCAATGCCTACTGGAACCAGATCTCACCGAAGTACAGAAGTCCCAGCGTGGACCTTCTTCAAAGCACAACTAGAGTCTCACAGGGCTTTCCCCAGTACATATGTGCATTCACTCATATGTCTGTCTGTCTGTCTCTCTCTCTCTCTCTCTCTCTCTCTCACACACACACACACACACACACACACACCTTGAAGGAGAAAGTGCTCAGATGTGACAATACTGTCCTTTCAGAAAAGAACTTCTCTCTTGCCCTGACTTGTGCTAACAATTCATTAGAGAGAGGCCAGGCTGCTTCCAATTCACCTCTGCCTTTCCTCTCCCACCCTTGAGTTTCCAAGGACAAAACAGTTGGGTTTTTTGTTTTATTTTAAAGAGAAAGTGTTTGCTGGTTTCTGGGAGGGGGAAAAAGGCAGATTCTAGGTGCAGGCCTTATGCAAATTTGGGGAACACAGCTGGCCAGAATCAAATGCCTTTTCAAACCACCCCACCCAAGCAGTGAGAGAAAGAGTATGAGCATTTACAATTCACTGCCTTCACCTCCCTGGGGAAAGGGCAGGCTGAAAGGGCAGGCTGAAAAGTCAGCTTTTGATTACTTGGAGCCAGAAAAGCTGTCCATGGGCAACTAGCCCTGATGCTGTCCTTCCTCCTCCTCTCTGACCATTTCCCAGCCCTACAACAGCCCGCAAGCAGGGGAGATCATGAAAACCACACACATCACGGTAAAAAATAAATGACTGGCAAGGAATATCGCAAGTCTTGATTACAATGCTTTAGAAATCCTCTGTGCTGCATCTTGTTTTAACAAACACTTGAAAAAAGATACCTCTGAATAACATACACTGCAAAAGTACATCAGCACATTTACACACCGAACGACACATTTCTCTGACTCCTGCATCCACGGCTCACCCCGCCCCAAGGACACTGGGCACCCCCCACCCTTGCTGGTGGGTGCTCAGTAAGCCCAGCTTAGCACTGGCTGTTCCCTCTGGCTGGAATGCTCTTCCCCCACATGGCCGTGAGGTGCATTCTCTCCAGACGTGCTTTCAGGGAAGCCTTTCAAACCCACCACAGGTAACAATGCATCCTCCTGACTCCAAAATACCCACCCTGCGAGGCCCCTCCCTGCCTTATTTTTCTCCTCACGGCCTATCACCAGGAAACCTACTGTGTATTTTCAATGTTTAACTGGAATTCTCTGCCCATTCTCTCCGTTGCTCTCTCCCCTTTGCTGTTCTCAGCACACAGTAGGTGCTCAGTAAGTACTCAATGATTCAAGCTGACTCATCAACATGTCGGGGGAGGGAGGGGGAATACAGCTTCTTAATTTGAAATATCAGGCTTATATCCCAGGGCTTTCTGGTTAAAAGGTTACTCCGTCAACAGCCTGGAAGGACTGGCCCTCTTGATATAAATCAGAGTGCAAAGGGGATACAACATTGTTTAAACAATGTCAGAGGTAAACCGTGGTTGCAGGAAGAGGCAGATATCCAAGTGACGACATGGCGGGTGGCTGCCATCCAAAGGCCTTTTGGTACTCTCCGATTTCAACAACCAACACAAGAGACGGGATATGGAGGTGAATCCAGGCCCCGCACCTCACCTACGGCTGCCCAGAGACAACCGTGCCACATTCTGAGTGAAGGAGCACCTAACACAAACCTCATCACCAATCTGCTCCCACTGGAGTCCGAGTCAGGAGGGGTGCTGGGCGCTCCAGACCATAATTAAAAAGCAAAGGGAAAGGAAATGCAGAAGCCAAAGGCCCTCCCCTAGAGGCTCTGAAATTATGTGCAATCAATCCTCATTATTTGCAGATTCCATACTCATTAAAATTTCTAATTCCAAAATCAATAGTCGGAGCTCCTGCAGTCATTCATGGACATGCCCAGGGGCCGCACTCCCACGGTCCGTTTAGTGCCACACTTTTTGCCCTTTTGTGCTTTGTGTTGGGGAGTCAGCTGTTTTGTTTTGGTTTGGTTTTAAGTTTATTTATTTCGAGAGAGACAGAGCGCGCCTGTGCGCACGAGTGGAGGAGGGGCAGAGAGAGAGAGAGAGAGATAGAGGGAGAGAGAGATTCCCAAGGAGGCTCCACGCTGTCCCCCACGTGAAGCTCAGACTCACGATCAGGGAGATCATGACCTGACGCCGAAATCCAGAGTCAGACGCCCCCTAGGCAGCCAGCTGTCTCAAAGGCCCCCAAGCCCAGTGCGGACACGCTGGCTAGTGTGTCCAAGAAGGGCCCAAGAAGGCCGTGACGGGGCCTTAATGGAGAATGTCCGTGTGTTTAGGCAAGCTCTGTTCAGGCATGAGTCACAGCGCTGTTGCCTTTGAGCCCAACGTTAATGAATCAACAATGTGTACCAGACAGACTGTCTTTAAACAGCAACACACATAAAACAAGGTAACATATTGACTGGCTGACCAAAACTGTTGCGACCAGAGGCTCACGGGAGCGTAATACAGGGTTGGGTTCCTGTGGGTCTCTGGGCACAACACTTGGCACCACCCCCCCCCCCCCCGCCCCAACCCCACCAGGAGCAACGGTTCGGCATCCGCGCAAGCGAGTGATCACGGCGACTTTACAGAGAACTACCAGCACGAAGACGAGAACCAACCCCGTGTTAAAATGGCTGTTTCCTGCCCCACATCTTTGGGCACACTCCCCTCCTCCACCCCCACTGCTCACTCCAGCTGCTTCCCTTCACACAGGGACTCTCCCTCACCACAGGCTTCAGCTCAGGTGTCTTCCAGCGGCCCCTCCCCCAGGTCCCCTGCCACATCACTCTTTGACCGCGGTTACTACAATCAGCAATTATTATCTACCTCTCGGTTCCTCACCCTCAGCTAAAATTAAACTGCCCGAAGGCGAGTCTAGTTCACCCGGGTATATGCAGCGGCCAACAGAGCGCCCGCCCCGAGCCTGGTGCCCAGGGCTTGACCGAAGGAACACAGCCCCCCTCCCCCCACCCCCCCCCCCCACACACACACATACACATCCTCTTCCCTCCAGGCTCCGGCAACATGACAAGTGTCAGGGTGCCCGCACGGAGGGTGAAATCTCAGTGCTCCTTAGTGAGTGTGACAGGAAACATCTAGCAGCCCTGGGGCCACGTGTAGCTATTAAGCACACAAACACAGCACACACTGTGCTCTCAGCACCAATACAGCCCCCGTTGTGATGTGCTGTAAGTGGAAAACATGCGCGAGAATTTGGAGACTACAAAGCTACACGTAAAACATCTCTCTACTTGTTTTGATATTGACAGTGTACGATGTTGGGCATTCTGGGCTACACAACACAGAGCAAAATTCATTTCAGCCGTTTACTTTCCAATGTGGCCACTGGGGAAGTTTTAATGCTTTCCATGGCTTGCATGATACTTCGGTGAGTCCATCTTGCTTGTAACAACACCAAGAAAAGGTCAGCCAGCAACACAGGCCAGCTCTGACCACCTCTCTTCACTGCTGCCTAGTGATCTCCAGAGCGAGGCAGGAAACACCTGTCCTGCAGCTTCCTGTGACAGACAAATACTTAAGTGTATTCAGAAAGAGGATTGTGAAATCAGAGTGAAAAGTTTATCAGGTGAACTAATTTTATATTCAGAAGGTTAGCGCACCATATGGGGCTGTCTTGTTCATGACCCAAAAAAGTGGAGTACGGGCAGACAAATTTTGTCAAAGAAGGAAAGCAATCGTTTGCAAAAAAACAAAAAAAAACAAACAAACAAAAAAAAACAAGACTATTTCCAACTTGCCTACTCCTACTTGGAATGGAAGAACATGAGAGCTAGCAGGCATGTGGAAAATGACCAGCCTCTGCCACATCACAGAACCAGTAGGCCCAGTACCCCCACATCCTCATCTGGTGAGGAGGTAGACCCCCACCTTCCAGGACTGTGCTCTCCAGAAATTTCTACGATGATGGAACTGTTCTCTGCTCTGCCCAATATGGTGGCCACTAGGCTCCTGAGAGGTCGCTACGCTGACTGAATTTTTAATCTTGTATCATTTTTAAAAAAATTTTTTTAATGTTTTTATTTATTTCTGAGACAGAGAGAGACAGAGCATGAATGGGGGAGGGGCAGAGAGAGAGGGAGACACAGAATTGGAAGCAGGCTCCAGGCTCTGAGCCATCAGCCCAGAGCCCGACGCAGGGCTCGAACTCACGGACCGCGAGATGGTGACCTGAGCTGAAGTCGGACGCTTAACCGACTGAGCCACCCAGGCACCCCTAATCTTGTATCATTTTAATTAATTTAAAATTAAATAGCCACACACGGCCAGTGACTACCACACTGGACAGCACGGTTCTAGGCGGCCGTAACAGGAGGAGACACAGCTTGTGAAAACCCTTTGTAAACTCTACAGCCCTGCAGAAATGGTAGGGTTTTTGTCGTTGAATATTATTAGAAATGTGAGATTCTGAGAGATTTCAATTGCCCAAAGAGCCTCAACTCATCAGCAGTCAAAACATTTTAAATAAACATGCAGGTTTTACTTCACAAGGGGAGAGAAGGGCAGCCAGGGTTCATGGCTACATACAATCAGAATAGAGGGGTTGGCGATAACCCTTCAACACACAACTCAGAAAATAAGCTTTTCATCTTTTTTTTTTTTTTTTTTTTTTGCCACACCCAGATTTGGTGCCTCGGGGGCCTAGCCATGCAGCCAGAAGTCAAGACTGCCAGCGTATTCCCAGTAGATTATTCCTATCTCCCCCACCCTCATTCTTAGGGACCAGATGTTTCCTGCCCTTTCCGGTGACCTTCCCTGCTATTTCTCCTGCTACAGAAACGGTCCTCCCAATAGCTCCCTGCATCCCTTCAACTCTGACAGAATCATTCACAGGCTCTCAGATACATGCGGGGCTTGTTCAAATTTGCTGATGGATGGTAAAACCAACCACTCCTAAAAAGGGCTGGGGACTAATTGGTAGTTGTGAAGAATACTCATCTGTTTACACTCACGTTGGAAGATGCTCATGAAATTCAAATCAAGTTCTAGTCTCTCCCAAGATTCTTCCCAGCAGGAAAGCCCTTCCAGTCTAAACAGCTTTTCCTTACCATTAAGATAATTACATTCTACACGCAAGCAGACAATAAAGAAATGAGCAGGGAAATGGAAGGGGAGTGAATTTTTAGGACAGAAAGTCAAAAACGGCAGAAGTCTGAGGAAATATGCAATGTTTCCAAGTACAAACGTAAGGAACCCCCCGAAAATATTTAAGAGATTCTGTGAACTCATTCGTTCTTCTCTATGAAACAATGCAGCTAATTCTCCCCTCAATCCTTTCAAGCTTTTCCACAAGACACATGAACTTCAAGGCTCCACACAGCCCCTGGTTTTGGCCCCACGGAGCTCCCATGATGAAAAACATGTGAAATAGGATCCACATGTGTTCCACCCACACACTGGGCTCAGCAGCGTATTTTATTCTGTCAGACAGCGGGCTGTTGCTCAACTCCATGGAGGGGACGCCAGCAGTCATCCTCCAGCTATTAAAACAAAATCAAGCAGCCTCGTGTCAGCAGGACTGACACTACCTCACCAGGAACCAGGGACCCAGCCTTCTGTACCTCAAGTTCAGTCTCCCGTCTGTTGATGTCATCCGTGGATTGATTTAACTTCTCCAGTTCTCCCTAGTGAAGAGAAAAGGGGGGGGAAAGATTGAAACGATTTGTCTTTTGTTTCCAGTAGGACTGAGCTCATTCTCTGCAAAAGTACTCCAGCACAATATGTAGGAAGAGGGACCAGTCAATATTAATTCTCAAGGAAAATAGCTGAGCCTTGGCTGGAAAAGCAAATGAACGTCGGTATTTCTGAAATCTTTTTCTCAATGGTGTCCTTTCAAAACTGTCTTAAGGTCCTAGGAATTTTTTTCTTAGAAGGTCAAGTATTTATTCCAGGTACGTGCCTTCAGGTAAACCCACCTGTTACAAATGGCTTAAGAGTCAAATCAAAACAGTACCTTCTGCCTTACAGGAAAAACTATGCAGAAAAGACACAATAAAAGAAAATAAACAAGGCCAAGCCAAAACTCTAAACCCAGTGAAATGATGTAGATCAGGGGTAGAATTCTGGCATTAACTCCTTAGTGGTTATTTTTCTAGAGATGAAAATCTTTTCAAACAGCCAATTAAAGCCTCTTAGCTGTTTTTAACAAAACAAAAATAACTTTAATCCTGATCCTTAAAATAAATATTTCTAAAACTAACATTTTGTAAAAAGTACCCAGCACAACTTAACTCATTTTACTCTGCAGACAAAGGATCTTGTTAACAGAAATCCCGTATCAGGAAAACAAGAGTTAGCAGTCTAAACTAGTGATTTTAATTAATAGAATCCCTAACGAAAAGATTTTTCCACCTGATCTTTATCTTGCTAATCTGCCAAAACAATTCATTTAAATGGCAACAGCTGAGTTAAATGAGCTTTTAATTGATCTGTGCACTGAAAAACCAATTAGGGCTCCAGAAATTGCGGCGCATGGTTAAAAGCAATATATATATATTCAATGATTTATGAAAAGAGGCGAAAAACCAGTCTTGGAAAGGGATTTGCCGTGCTTTTTGCCTAGAGGGTGAGGAGGTTAAGCTGTCACTCCTAGATCTTGGCTTGGAAATTGTTTTTTAATCATCTCCCTCAGAAATGGAGGCACAGAGAGCCAGGCCAATCCCCTCGCCTTCTCCCCGCGTCAGCTTTGCGCATCAGTTGTCCCCGATTTCTGTTCACACCCCGACCCCGTAACAAGGAAAAGCTGGGTTTTCAACCATTCGCAGCCAAGCGGAGGTCTGAGCCTGTGGTGACAATAAGCCCTTTGCTAACAATGCATCAGAGGAGGCGGAAGATGGCTCAGGCCGGGCACCTCCGCCAGGTGAGGACTCGCAACCCGGCCACGGTGCCAGCCCACGCTGCAGGGGCGGACAACGCCCACGGTGCCCAGGCCCACGCGGGCCGGGCGACCCCTCTGCCCCCAGCCCCGAGGCCGCGCGACGACCGCAGCTAGCCTGGCCGGCGGGGGCCGGGGGGTGGGGGAGGACCCCAACACCCGCAGGGTGCCCCCGCCCCCTTTTTCCCTTTGTTGCACATCCGCCCGAACCGCTGGGCAGGCTGCGGCGACCCCCAGGTCCGGCGGGGGTCTGCGGGGGATCCCCGCGATACAGTCAGGCCGCATCCACGCGGGCACTGCTGCCTCCCCACGAACCCGGTAAAACTGGGAATTCAGACCCTCTCTTCTCGCCCCCGGGGCTACGTAGCCACCATTCCCCCGGACCGCAGGCACCGGGGGCTGCGAGGCCAGCGCCAAGTGTAGATGCCCACCACCGCGGCGCCCCCCGCGCGCCCTACCTGGATCCGGGGGTCCACCTCTTCTTCCTCCTCCAGCCCCTGTTCCATCCCCTCTTCCTCCTCCTCCTCCAAGTCCCGGGCGGACGGCGGGAGCTCTGCCGGCTCCTCGGAGCGGCTCCGCTTCAGCGCCGCGTCCATGCGGGCAGCCGGAACGCCGACCGCGCGGCGGACTTCGGAGCGTCCGGAGGGGCGGCGGTCGCCGCAGGCTCGGCCAGAGCCGACTCGCCCCAGTCCCGGCACGGTCCCGAGGCGCCGCGGCCGACACCAGGGAGGCGCCGCTCGCCGATGCGGATCCCGCCGGCCCGGGCTGAGCGGAGGAAATGGGCGCGGCCGCCCCCTTTCTGCCGAGGCCGTCAGCGCAGCGGCGCCCGCTCCGCCCTCGCCCCGGCGGGCCGCCCTCGGCGCTGTGACTGTTCCGCCGCCGGTCCCAGCCGCCCAGGTCTCCGTCACAAAAACCCCAGCTCCCTGAAAACCTTCAGGGTGGTGGCACAGGAGAGCCTTCCCCCTTCTGTCAACTTCGCGGGCGGGTTTATCACAAAGTACGCAACGTTGGCCGCCTGCTTTCGGGGTAGCTCCATACAGCCAAGGCAAACTGACTGTATGGAAGGAAAGTTTGGGGTATTTCCACGGCCTGAAGTCACCTTGGGAAGCTTGTGACCCTGGACCAGTTTCAAGACGCACTGAAATCCCCGTATGCCTCCAAAGCACCTTTCTCCCCTTGGGTGAACCTTGGGAATTGTATTTGAAGGGTTCCCCCAGAAACGGAAATGAAACATACGCTCACATAGACACAGAAGTACAGAGGGAAGCTAGGTGCACGCGCGTTCATGGGTTCCTTGTCCAAAGGCTCTGTGGCCCCCGCTGTGCGGAGCTCCATACCCAAACACCTGTGCTCTCATAGTTGTGGGATTGGCCTACCTGAATAGCCACCAAGCACGGAAAATCCAGCGATGATCATGGATGTGGTTGGTTGGGTACAGCCTTCTCCAGGTGGCAACAGGTGTAACCTCCTGTTAATGGGCACACTCTGGCCAAGGATTTAGGAACAAGTAGGGAGCATGAGCTCCCCTGGCAAACTCAACATCGTGAGGCGGAAGAAGGAAGGGACGTTTCTGTGCTTTTATGAAATGTCAGGACCACTATGATGTCAAGGGAGCGCAAGTTCAGATGGCCTTAGCAAAGCAGACAAGGACATTGCCACTGGCCACTGCTAATGTCTCCGTCACTACAAAAATGCACAATTTGTACACGTTCTACACGGGCTTGTGGCCCATTAGCTCTGTGACTTTGGAGGGCACGCTTGCTTGAGAACAAAGCTTATTGAGAGCCTCTCTTTAAAGCCACCTTTGGGGGAGCCTGGGTGGCTCACTCGGTTGAGCCTCCGACTTCAGCTCGGGTCATGATCTCATGGTCTGTGAGCTCAAGCCCTGTGTCCGGCTCTGTGCTGACAGCTCAGAGCCTGGAGCCTGCTTCGGGTTCTGTGTCTCCCTCTCTCTCTGCCCCTCCCCCGCTCTCTCTCTCTCTCTCTCTCTCTGTCAAAAATAAACATTAAAAAAAAATTTTTTTTAAGCCACCTTTGGAAAACCTGCTTATGATGGCTTCATCAGAAGCTACATTGGGGGTTACTCCTTGGGCAAGGCACTAGCCTGCACACAATGCTGGCACTGTGGTCTACTGTGAAAGGAGATTGGTTCCGTCTCCTGGAGGTAATGCAGGTGTATGCCCAAGGTTTGGCTCTGAGACGGTCACATCTGTTCATTGTTCTTAAAAATCAGTAGAGCGGCAACAATTCTTTGAGTGAAGTCCTGAAACCCCTTGCTAAAAACCGTTGCTTTTGATTTTCCAGTGACGGATGAAGGCAGGGACAAGATGGCCGTTAAGGCTCACTTTGGGACACAAGAACCACCAATGCTTCCCCGGTGGCTTGGAATTGAGCTGTAACTGAGCAGGTCTATCCTGTGAATAAAATGAGACACAGAGGTTGAAAACAAGAAAAGTGGGATCAATCCTGACTCTTAAATGCTTCTCGGTTGCTGGAAACCCAGACTTCCCGTTCCGAACAGCAACCTCCAAAATACATTCCTATTTAAGCTTCGATCTGACAGCAATAGTGATTCAAAACGGCACCACAGACGTGGGGAAACTACTGCAGAACATTTTTTGTTGTACGTTTAGGAGGCCTGCGCCAGTCATAGCATGAATCCCAGTAGCGTTCTGAAGTTAAAATGAGGAAAATCAATCACAGCACGACTATATATTTATTGGTACGTAAGTGCATAGGAAATGAAGCAGGGAATGAACCGAGGGTGACAAGCTGTGGAGGTCCTCTTTGAGCCAAGATCAGAGAGAAACAAGCAAGTGAACCCTGCGTGCCTTCGCGGAGAGAGCGCTCCAGCCACGGAAGCTGCGTGTGCAGAACCCCCTGGGTGAAACTCTGCCTCAGGTGCTAGAGAGCCAGGGACACAGAATCTGAGACGAGGAGGTGGGTAGACCAAGGAAGGCCATGACATGGCAAGAAGCTTGGATTGTACTGAGCAATATGTAGTCACTCTGGTTAAAGCGTGGGGACTAGACCGGGGACACAAGGAGGTGAGTTAGGCTGCTGGTCTAGCGGTGGCAGGGGAGAGACGCCCCCGCTGGTTGCTTCCCTTTTCAGTGGAATTGCCAACACAATCAGCAGCTGAGGATAAGGGTGAGCTTGGAACAACGCTGGAGGCTGGCGGAGAGACCCTGAAACCGCTGTCCAGGAGAGCTGGAAAGTGGGTTGACTAGCGGGTTATATTATCATTTCCAGGCTGTACTGAGGACCCACCCGTGGTTTAGGATGCTCAGTGAGACCAGTCAGCAAGGAGGAGTGGTTTTTCCCACTCAAGCTCAGCTTCCAGACACAGGTGGAAAGTAGTGGGAACACCAGATTTAACCAGGGTTGAGCTTATTTAACCAAGTTCTTACAATGGTGGGGGCGGGGGCGGGAAAGAAGCATCAGGGGGTTGAGGGCGACTGCAGGTGTAACAACTTTAATGATGGCCTCCGGACTCAAAACTGGATCAAATAGGGAACACAGGCATGAGGGGGTGAGGGAGAGATCATGAAAATACCAGGGAGTGATGATGAAGCCCTGAATCAAGGGCTAGAAAGAGGGAGTGAATTTGAGACCGTGTGGAAGTTGGTGGCTAATAACACCCAGAGGGAGGCGAGTTCAAGATGATTCCAGAGTTTCTGGTTTGGAGTGATTGGATGACACCATTAATTAGGACCTATGTACCTATGCTACCGGGGATCACCGGTTTTTTTTTTTTTTAGAACATACTGATTTGAAAAGAAAACCCCTGAAATCTCAAGTCTCTGTTGTGTTTGGAAATTAGGATCCAGGTTATCTGAGGGTTGAACGGAACCCGCCTGAAGTTCTTTCTCATAACCTCGATATACCTCCCTGCCTTAGCAAGCGTGTTACAGTTCGTCTGATCTTCGAGGATTATGCAGGTTGTGTTTCTGACAGCTGCTGCCCTCCAGGAAGCGGAGGCCCGGGGGAAACCTTTTCTTTTTGAGACGCTCACAGATGGTTATGGGAACAAGAATTCTATCTGAACTGGGTCCAAATGCCAGCCCGTACCATTTGTGAACTGACTTTGGACAAGTCGTTTATTCTCCCTGAACCTCAGTATCCCCACCTGTAAGATAAGGATAACAACACTGGTGTCTCCCTGTCAGACGTCACGAAGATTAGATGAAATGGTATTTACAGAATCATAGGCATATGACAAAACTTTAATTCATGGTGATTCTCGTGTCTCTGTTCTCTTCCTCTGCCCCATGCCTTAAGCCTAAGGGAATCAGTTATTTTACACAAGAGATTTGTTTTAATGTTTTTTAAAGTGCAATTTGCAAGCTAAAGTGGTCAGCAACATTCACTGTTGGAACATGTACATGATAAAATCATAGTGTCTTCCTATCTGGGGAGACACAGCCCCCACAAAAATTGTGCAACCGTATGAGTCCCTCAGTGTGAAGTTAAGGCACTTTCTGTCAAATTTTTTTTAATGTTTATTTTTGAGACAGAGCATGAGCGAGGGAGGGGCAGAGAGAGAGGGAGACACAGAAGCTGAAACAGGCTGCAGGCGCTGAGCTGTCAGCACAGAACCTGATGTGGGGCTCGAACCCACGAATCGCAAGATCATGACCTGAGCTGAAGTCAGACGCTCAACCGACTGAGCCACCCAGATGCCCCTTTCTGTCAAATTTCAATGCTATTTAATGAAGATTCCCTGCAACGCCAATTTTTTTTTTCTTTAATGCTTTGCACTTGCTTCTTAACCCCTATAAGGTGGGGAGGGGGCGGGGGATTGAAAACTTCTCTTTGGAACTAGGGGCACCTGGGTGGCAAAATCGGTTGGGCATCTGACTCTTAATTTTAGCTCAGGTCGTGATCCCGGGTTGTGGGATCGAGTCCTGCATCCCACATGCATCCCACATCCCTCCATGCCCAGCATGGAGCCTGCTTAGGATTCTCTCTCTCCCTCTCACTCTCCCTACCCCCACCCCCGAATGCTTTGCAACTTCTTCTTAACCCCTATAGAATAGAGAATCGCTCTTCTGAACTAAAAAGAAATGAATCTCCAGGGTGCCTAGGTGGCTCAGTCGGTTAAGCATCTGACTCTTGGTTTTGGCTCGGATCATGGTCTCATGGTTTCATGGGTTAGAGCCCCACATCGGGCTCTGTGCTGGCAGAGCACGCTCTCTCTCTCTCTCTCTCTCTCTCTCCCTGCCCCACTCATACCATGTCTCTCTCAAAATAAATTAAAAAAAAAAAAAATGAATCTGCATTCACACCCCATTCTGGTAGCAGTGACTGAAGAAACTGACAATCAGCATCTTCTCTGGGCCAACCTGTAATCTTTACATGGTGCCTTTGGCCAAGGATTGCAAACTGGGAGCTACTGGCTGGATCAGGTCCTAGGGCATGTGTGGTCTGGCTGACACAGTGCTTTAAATATTTGAGCCCACAGTTAAAACACAAGCAATACAAATGAAAACTCAGACTTCTCTACTTGGCAAGAGTCTGAAGGGGACATGAGGAGCGGGTGACTTTTTAAAAAGGGCAACCTCGGAGTCAAACCTCAGAGTCCTATTGACAGACTGGCTCCTACCAGCAGGCTGCACACAGGTGAAACCCCACTTTCCCCCAGCACCCAGGCGGGAAGCTGGTTCCCTCTGCTTTTCTCCCACTCTCTCTTCTCTCCCCACGGACCCCAAAGGATCATGGCACGGGGCAAGATGAAAGAAAATTTTAAAGTAGACTTCCAAACCCTTCAGCACCACTTTTTGGCCCCAGTTGACTGGTTGTCAGAACTCAAGGAGCTACGGAAGCCAGTTCTTGGAAACGTATCAGGGCTTCCGCAGTAACAAGGCATTTGTTTAATTCCACGATTCAGTGACATCAGTCGGTTGCCAAATTGTCTTGCACTGTGGCCACTCCCCTCTAATGAGAACCTTTATTTGTGTCCTGAATCGAATTACACTCAAGCCTCTGGGCCCAGATGAATCACAGGCCAGAGTACTTACAGAACCCAGGAAGAGACTTTCAATGTTTATCTGTGATCTTAGGGGACCTGCAGATATTTAAAATGGTGCCGGGGTTCCTAGGTGGCTCAGGTCATGATCTTGCGGTCCGTGAGTTCAAGCCCCACGTCGGGCTCTGTGCTAGCAGCTCAGATCCTGGAGCCTGATTCTGATTCTGCGTCTCCCTGTCTCTCTGCCCCTCCCCCACTTGCACTCTTGTCTCTCTCAAAAATAAATAAGCATTTAAAAAAAAATGTAAATAAATAAATTAAATGGTGCTGGAATCTTGGAGACAGAAAAGGTGTTCCATTAAAAAGAAGGAAGAAGGTTCCATACCCTGGGAACTAGTAAGCAGAGCAGATTGTAGGCATGATTCTAGAATGGACTTTCAAGGGGAAAAGGCATTCGTGTGTCACTGGAAGAAAAATGATTGATCACTGTGACCCAGCTTGGGTTACCCAAGAACAAATCATGTCAGCCTTGCCCTCATTTACTTATTCCACAAGTTTATGAGTCTATGCGACGAAGGAAACATGCAAGACAGAAGATCTTCATTGTTCAAAGATAATTGATACAGGAAAAGGCCACTTAAATAAACCTACTTATAAAGGAAACCAAAATTTCATATTAAATCATGAAAAAGGTTTTTATTGAGACACTACCCTGCAAAATGAAACTTAAAATTATGAAATAAGGGTTTTTTTTTTCTATTTTAAAAACCATTTAGTTTATAGATATTTACTGAACATCTATTAGGTGATGGTCTCTGACAATGAAGATACAGCAGTGAACAAACTAGACAAAATCCCTGCCTTCATTGGGGTTTATAGTGTAAGGGAAGATAGAGAAAATGTTTTAAATACATAAATAAGCAAAATAGTTGCAGTTAACAATGACAGTGCTATGTCGAAAAACGTCAGATAACCAAATAAAGAAGGCTGGGGGTGGGGGGGCTGCCTTGGAAGGGAGGTAGAGAAGGCCTCTGGGGACACGATATTCTAGCTGAGATTTGATGACAAGAAGGTGTCAGGCAGGAAACAGTAAAGAATGTCCAGACAATGGGGGACCCTGAGGAGGGAGCCCACTGGACAGCTGATGCAGTGGCTGGAGACTGAGGAGGACGGGGGTGTTGAAATTGACATGCCAGGCATGGGCACAAATCAGATGATGTGAGGCCAGGGAGGCCATGGGAAGGAGTTTGGATTTTATTGTAAATGTGATGAGAAGCCATTGGAGGGAGTTAAGTTGTGGAATGATGCAATACAATCTATATGTTTAAAGGCTGGCTGTGGCTGCCATGTGCAAATGGGATGGCCGTGAAGGCAAGGGCAGGAGCAGGAACACCAGTTATGGGCCTGCCTTGGGGGTCCCCAGTGAGAGGTGGCCACTCGGCTAGGTCATGGTGGGGAGGCGGCGTGGAGTCCATTCAGGACATATTGGGGAAGGTAGGCCCAACCGCACTTGCTACTACATTAGATGTGGGAGTAGGCAGGTCAGAAGCTTCAGGAATGACTCTTGAGATTTTGCCTTGAGAAGACGCTGAAGGACACTGTCATTTACTGAGCAAGGCAGGGAGGACTTGAGGAGCAGGTCTGAAGTCAAAGGTGTGTTTCTAAACATGTAAGTCTGAGAAGATATAACCCCTCAAGTGGAGATGTTGAGTGGACAGTAGGATATACATCTCAAGGCCAGCCAGCTGCAAGCAGATGATATTTAAAGCCCAGGGACTGTATGGGTCACTTAGGAAAGGGAGGACCCTGAAGGGAACAGGCCCAGGATGAGGCTCTGGGTACACCGACATTTTAGAGGTTGGGCCTTACAGGAGGGCCCAGGTGAGGGTCCCACCACCAGCTCGTTCTTAGAAGAGCCAGTACCACAAAAACCATCAGTCAACTGTTGAGGATTATTTCTCTTTTGGCGTAGATTATATAACGTGAAATTCTTCAATTAAGATTTGACTTTCACAGCACAGGGACAGTATAACCTGACAGAAATATCTGAGGTGCTTGTTAATTGCCCCAGGTGTCTCTCGTACCTCTGATGTTTGAATCACTCTCACTTCTTTTTGGTCCTCACCCATTGTCTCTGATCTAACAGTGCCATGTCCTCATATGTCAATGGCTTTGCAAACGACCAGGGCAGTTCCCAAAACTGCTTTCCTATTCTTGAAATCCTGCTTATCTTGCAAGACTGATGGTTTGCAATTGTTATGGTATTTGCATTGTATCCACATTATGTTGTTAAGGTCTGACCACGGGAGAGTAATGGTGGGCGAAGACTTTGACCCAATAGGAAAGGGCAGAAGCTTGGCATTAAAAGGAAGGGAAGTGCTGTGTGGTCAGTTTTTTAGTGATTAATTCTGTATAATGGTGATGGTAGTTGCCTACAGTGGAGCCCACAGGCTGTTCAATGACTCTCTTCTCCATTTCTTTAAGCACTTGGCTCAACAGCATTTTCCTACCTATCATTGGCAGGTACAGCTTTGTTGACTAAGTGAGCAGCAGGGATATGCCATTTTCAGGCCTGTCCCATGACAATGTCCCATGTGTGCTTCTTTAGGCTCTCTCTTCTGTGGCTGGAAGCAGATGACAGTGAAGCCTGGAGAATGGCAGATCCAGGAGGCCGAGAGAACCTAGATCCCCAAGAGGCTGCATGGAGAAGAATGCTCCCACCAACCTGAGCGCTCTGAATTGTTATCTAAGCTACAGATAAAATGCCATTGTGTTTAGCCATTTAACCCTCAGGTCTGTTGGTCATTGTGGGTAGCCTATCCTAAATAGCACCCTGCTCCACCTAACTTCAAGAAGAGGGTAATGAATACCCGGTAATGAGGAGCCCCTTACACATTTCAGCCACACCCTTAGCTGGTATCCTGCAAGTTCCTATGGAGAAGCCGAGAAACACGGGTGGTTGTTAGCCCACGTCAGAGAAGCAGTGACTGACCAGACAACCCAGCCTGAAGGCTAATGAGTCACTGTCCAAACATACACATTCCTTTGGGCCTGATTCTTGGCTCTGTCCTTTTCAACATCCATAGTAATGAATCAAATGAATACAGAGAAGGCACGCTTCTCAAATTTGCATAAAACACAGTACTGGAAGGGGTACACTGGAGTGCACAATCATGACCTTGGCACTAAATTTTCATTATGTTGTTGTATCATGACAACCACAGAGAAAATAATTGACGAAGACTTCGACCCAATGGGCAGGGGCAGAAGCTTGGCATTTAAAGGAAGGGTCAGCAAGTCAAATAGAACATAGTGAAATTCACTGAGGCTAAATATACGGTCCTGAATTTAGCTTGAAACACACTAGAACAAGATAGAGAAGACATGGCTTAAGACATCACATTTTTACAAAAGATTTAGATGTTTTAGACTGCATTACCAAAAGTATTGTATCTAGAATGAAGAGATGATAATGCCACTTTCCTCTACCTAAGGGAGACTGTCCTGCAGTTTTTCAGTCAAGTTCTACATTATATATAAAATATGTTCAGAGGAGAGCACCCAGGACTATAAAAGGGTAAGAAATATGAATTTTAGGGTTTTTTTATGTTTATTTTTTTCAATATATGAAATTTATTGTCAAAATGGTTTCCATACAACACCCAGTGCTCATCCCAAAAGGTGAGAATTTTAGTTTCAGAAAAATAATTTTGTTTGTTAAGTATGTCTAATTTTCAATTGAACTGGCACAATGGATAGTGAGTTCCCCATCTCTGGAGGTATTCAAATAAGTTAGCCATATAAAATTACTGATATTCAATTATTTTCAACCTATAAGAATAGCAATTTCATATGACTCAACCTGTCCTTTGGTGGAAATGGTGGAGGGTGAGTCAAGCCATTGACGGTATTTTAAGAGCAAGTGACAGAAATACAACTCAAACTGGCTCAAAGAGAGAAGAGAGGGGTGATAGTAAAGTGGGAGATGTATTGGTTTATGTCACTTAAGCCCAAGGCAATTCTGGGTCCAAGTATGGCTGGATCCAGGAGTCTCTCTCTCCATCCCTCCTCCTTGCCCTCCTCTGGGTTGGCTCTTCTTCCAGACAGGCCTGCCCTTGTGGTAGACAGTTGGGCACCAGCAGCTCTAGGCATGGGTTAAATCAGCTCAACAACCCCAGCCAAGAGTCTCTCCTCACCAGTAATTCCTGGGACTGACTGACTGAACTGACCTGGGTCCCATGTCCATCCCATTACTGAGGCTGGGTGTGTTGGGGGTAGAGAAGAATAGAGTCACTGATTGGCTTGGCCTTCATCACAAGTTGGTCCTACAGTTGAGATAAGGGTGGAATGAGAAGGGGTGGGGTGGGGTGGGGTGGTAAGCCACATAGCCTAAAGTAAAGCAAGGAAAGGTAGCTTTCCAAAAACACAAAACCAAAACACCAGACAAAAATACTGAGTTGCTATGGGCCAGCCTGAATGATGAGGAGGACTAGCCTAGTGAGACCAGGGGGAGGAGTGTTCCAGGGAGAGAGAGTAGATGATGCTCATGGAGAAATGACCTAAGTGGGTATGAGGAACAGACAGAAGACTACTGTTTCAGCTACCTATTGCTGTAAAACCAAACACTGAAACTTAATGGCTTAAGGTCATAACCATTTTCTCAAACAGCCCTATGAAATGACTGGACTCAACTAGGTAGTTCTCTGTCCATGTGATTCCAGCTGACTGCTCGAGAGACTGGAATATCCAAGATGGCTGACCCACATGGCCAACAGTCAATGCTGCAGGCCACGGGCTCATCTTCGACTATGGCCCAGAACTTCTCGGTTCTCCTCCACATGGCCTCTCTGTATGGCTTTTGTTTTCTCACAGCACGGTGGCTGGATTCCAAGAGAGGAAGCAGAAGTTGCCAATCTTCTCAAGGCCCCAGCTCAGAAGTCCTAGAACATCAATTTTACCACATTCCATTGGCTAGAGGAGTCATGGGGCCAGCATATTCAAGGGGTCTGACATTAGTATATAAGGACAAAAGGAACTGGTGGTAGCCATCCTGGGGGGCTATCTTTCCCAGCCAGAGTGATACCATAATGGAGGGTAGAGTCATGTATGATGGAGTTGGAAAGGGTAGAAAGGAACTTAGATAGGGGTCAGCAAACTGTGACCCATAGGCCAAATCCAGCCCATTGCCTGATTTTGTAAATAAAGTTTTATTGGAACACAGCCACATTCATTTGTTTACCATATTGTCTATGGCTGCCATCTTGTTACAACAGCAGAGCTGAGTGGTTTCAACACAGACCATATGGCTCACAAAGCCTAAAATATTTACTATCTAGGCCTTTACAGAAAAGTTTGCTGACCCCAGGGCTAAGTCATGCCTTATGAATCTAATTGAGGGATTTGAATTTCATTCTGAGTGATAGGAAGCCACCGGATGGTTTCAAACCAGTGAGCCACATTATCTGACCTCCATTTTTAAAAGATCAGCTCTGGGAATGGATTATAGGAGGATAGAGGTGAAAGCAGAGAGACCAGGAGCAGGCTACGGCAGTCTCCAGATGAGAGATGGACAAGTGGAAAGCTGAGAGAAGTAGATGAACTTAGCACATATACTGAGGAGAGGAAGCCCACAGGACTTGCTGAGCCACCAGATAGGGAGACGAGAGAAATCAAGTGTGACTTCTAAGCTTTTGGCCTGAGCAATTGGATCCGTGGTGGTCCCATTACTGAAAAGAGAAAGACCCAGGGAGGAGAGGGTTTTTCACATACTGAGTTTGAGATGTTTGTCAGGCATCCAAAAGGCAAAGTTAAGTAAGCAGTTGAATACTTAAGTCTGGAGTTCAGAACATAAATTTGAGAATCATCAGTAAAAGACAGTATTGAAAGCCAGAAGCCTGACAGGAATAACACCAGGGAGGTGGTGTGGAGAGAGCCCCAGGATGGGCAAAAACTAAAATTCAATAAGTGGGATTAAGAAGGAGAGGCTGGGGGTGCCTGGGTGGCTCAGTGGGTTGAGCGTCCAACTTAGGCTCAGGTCATGATCTCACCATTCCCGAGCTCAAGCCCCATGTCTGTCTCTGTGCTGACAGCTCAGAGCTTGGAGCCTGCTTCGGATTCTGTGTCTCCCTCTCTGTCTCTGCCCCTTCCCCACTCGTGCTCTATCTCTCTCAAAAATAAATAAGCATTAAAAAAATTAAAAAAAAAAAAAGAAGAAGGAGAGGCCGGGAGGGCAGGAGGAGCCTGGAGATTGTGGTTTCATGAAAGCTAGAAAGAAGAATATTTCAAACTGGAAGGAGAGGTCCCTGTGTTGAATGCTTCTGGATGGCGGAGGAAGAGGTAGGAGTAGAAAAATGATCACCCAGTTGGGTGAGATGAGCTCCTTCTGAAACCTTGGATAGAGCAATTTCAGCGAGTGGGAGTAGCAAACATGGCTGGACAGGCTTGAGGAAAATGTGGATGTGGGCAAGTGGAAATGGCAGATATACAGAGACCTTTTTTTGAGAAGTTTTGCTGCAAAACGAATGGGTCCAGACCACAGATGTCCACTGCAGGCTCATGATCCATAAAGTCCCTTTTAATCCTGAGAATCTTGGACTCCACGAAGGACCTACTATGTGCCAGCTTACTACTTGTCTGCCCTCTGGATGAGAAATTTCTTCCTGATGGTTCACGTGGAAGTTGGACTGAGCACAACAGAAATCCATGCTTAGAGCTTCAAGAAAAAACAAAAAGAGAAAGAAAGCTTGCAGGCCCAGAAAGTCAAGTGTAGATCTTCAAAGGGTTTCTCCAAGTTGTAGGAAGACCTCCAAACCCACAAAGCCAGCAGTTTCGTTTCTCCTGGGCGTGCACACAAGCTCTTCCTTCCACACTTGCCCAAGGAAGCTTGTTCATGCAAACTTCTGAAATTTGCTGCCAAATATAAACGTGCGACCCAAAGAATAAGCACATTTTTGGAATCGGGGCACAAATGCATCTTGTAGAGGGATACAAGTTATCGTTTTTGTTTCAAAAATATGTTACTTTTTTCTGGGAAACGTTGAGTTTCTCAGGACAGATATCTAGGACAAAACACACTGTGCACATAGAATCTGTTATTTTTAAAAAAATGTTTTTTAAAGTCTATTTAATCACAGACTATAAGGAAGACGTGGTGATAATTTTGTATGTAATTCTATTCCCTGATGGTCTTCAAAAGAGATCATCTGACCACAAAACCTGAGCTCTGAACCATTTGCTATTCTATTTTATAGAGGTACAGGCTGGCCCGTTAGGCTGCCTGTCTTCCTGGATCTATAAAAAGGTGTATATATAATCATAACAGGAGCCATATTTCTGGCTTTGCCCATGAACTAGTTTAGTATCCCAGATCTCCTTAGGAGGCTGTGCAAAGCTGAGTCTTTAACCTCTGAGTCATGACTGCCTTATTTGTCAACTGATGGTAATAGATCTACTTTGCTGTTATGTATTAAATAAGCCAATGTAGGGGTCCCTGGGTGTCTCAGTCTGTTAAGCCTCTGGCTTTAGATTTTGGTTCAGGCCTTGTGGGATCAAGTCCCATGTCTGGCTCTGCACTGACAGCACGGAGCCTGCCTGGGATTCTCTCTGCCTCTCTCTCTCTCTCGCTCTCGCTCTCGCTCTCGCTCTCAAATAACTTGTTAGAAAAAGCTAATGTGTTTCAGCAATAATGTATAATATATAAGTCAAAGAGTAAATAAATAAGCATTTGTCAAAAACAAACAACCTAATGTAGGGGCACCTGGGTGACTCAGTCGGTTAAGCATCTGACTCTTGGTTTCAGCTCAGGTCATGATCTCATGATGCGTGGGAGAGAGCCCTGCATCTTGGGATTCTCTTGGGAGAATTGGGATTCTCTCTCCCTCTCTCTCTGTTCTCCCCCACTCTCTCTCTTTCTCAATAAATAAATTTTTTTTAAAGTTAAAAAAGCTAGGGGCGCCTGGGTGGCGCAGTCGGTTAAGCGTCCAACTTCAGCCAGGTCACGATCTCATGGTCCGTGAGTTCGAGCCCCGCGTCAGGCTCTGGGCTGATGGCTCAGAGCCTGGAGCCTGTTTCAGATTCTGTGTCTCCCTCTCTCTCTGCCCCTCCCCCGTTCATGCTCTGTCTCTCTCTCTCCCAAAAATAAACGTTGAAAAAAAAAAATTAAAATAAAATAAAATAAAATAAAGTTAAAAAAGCTAATGTAAATAAAGGTCTGTATACCTATTCTGAGTACAATAAATGGTAACTATCATGAAGAATAAATTATCTATGATACCAATCCTTATTTATTTATTTATTTTTTAACGTTTATTTATTTTTGAGACAGAGAGAGACAGAGCATGAACGGGGGAAGGTCAGAGAGAGAGGGAGACACAGAATCTGAAACAGGCTCCAGGCTCTGAGCTGTCAGCACAGAGCCCGACGCAGGGCTTGAACTCACGGACCGTGAGATCATGACCTGAGCCGAAGTTGGACGCTTAACCGACCAAGCCACCCAGGCGCCCTGATACCAATCCTTATTTAAAAGGTCAACTATATTATGAACTACTAGAAGGGTTCCAAATTTCCTGGGTTATCCTATTCCATGGTCTAGATTGTCTGCTTGTCTGTTTAGAATGATCTTGATGCTTTGGGAATCCCATAGTTAGCAGTTTGCAACCTGACTTTCCATGATCCCAAAGCCTCAGATTGCATAGGAGGGGAAAGGTTCTATCCCCAAGCTCTAACACGCCTCTGAGTCGGCTTCCCAGAAGACTCTGATGAAGAGGGGCACCTGGGTGGCTCAGTTGGTTAAGTGTCCGACTTCAGCTCAGGTCATCATTTTGTGGTTTGTGAGTTCGAGCCCCACATCAGGCTCTGTGCTGACAGCCTGGAGCCTGCTTCAGCTTCTGTGTCTCTCTCTCACTCTCTCTCAAAAAATAAATGTTAAAAAAAAAAAAAAAAAAGACTGATGAAGAATGACAAGAGGGTTGGGGATGATCATCTTTTCTGCCTGACTTTAGCTCACTAGCCACAAACACATAGGC
This sequence comes from Leopardus geoffroyi, assembly GCF_018350155.1. NCBI lineage: Eukaryota > Metazoa > Chordata > Mammalia > Carnivora > Felidae > Leopardus > Leopardus geoffroyi. Next base: position 132,885,822 of record NC_059333.1, read on the forward strand.
TCTGGGAGATAAGGTGAGCGAAAGGGTCCCTTGCATTGGCCTTGACCTGCCCATATGGAAGCTGGCTGTCTTTGAGTTTGCCATCTTCTTCACACAAAGAAACAGCTGCAGAGGTTATTTCAGGTCTTAGGGATATTTCCATTTCAGCATATTTTGTTTTTGTTTTTCGAGGGGGGTGAGAAGGATAGCTTTCAATGATCGTTCATGAATAGCAGCTGGTAGTTTTTGTGCTCACATCCCCCAGCCCCTCTGGGATTCTAGCTGTGGCCAGGCTAGGCACCCTTCACACACACTGGCAATGTCCACCTCAAATACTGGTGGAGTCCCTCAACTTTTCCTCAGGGTTTTGTTTAAAGCTTTGGTAGTTCCCTCAGCCCTTACACAGGCAGCCCAAAGTTCAGAGGGGCGTTAACACTCCCATGGCAGCCCTCAACCACTGTAGGAATGGAGATTCAGTGGAAGGATGCCCCAGTCTCTGGTTCTTCAGAGGCAATATTCCGTAGGGTGTTTTCCAACAGTTCTTCAGAGGGTCCCCAGTAAGAGTGAGCCCAGCTGCCCACAACAATAACCAGTGGATTAACACATCCCCTGCTGGCTTTTTTCTCCTTTTACCCTCCCTGATCCCTCACTCCAGAATCCCAGGCTCCCCTCCCAAAAAGGCTACCTGGACCCAAGACCCAAGTCTATCTGAGGTTTTGTTTTGCAGAGAACCTAACCTAAACCATGCATCAAGGAGCATGATGGAAAAATGCTGTTTTTGATGATGAAAAAAAAAAGTTACTTTTCTTTAACATTCAGAAAATAAAGGGGCTCCTTTGCTGAATAACCAAAAGGGAAGCTGTCTTGGAAGTTCAAGAAGTGGGAGCTCCGTTCTGACCACTGGTAGCAATGCTAATGAAGCCCTCAAGTTGAGTGTGAATATAGGTCAGGATCTGTTGGTGGCTGGGAGAGGACTAGTCTGGCTGATTCTGGGTGTGGAAGTGTTTCTGATTCTGTAGTGCTGGGGGGAGGGGGGGGTGGCTGGAGGCAGATGTGTAAGTGGGAAAAGGCTGTGGGTTGAGACAGAGACAAATAAATATTCAAAGCAGAGCGGGGAGGCCTGGAAGCCTGAACGGAGGCTACAGAGTCAGAGAACAAAGTGGGTAGAGCAGACCTGGGAAGCAAAAGTGGTCTAGATTAATTGCAGGGACCAAAGGTGAAGGCCAGGGTAAAAGCTTCTGTCCCATCCCAACTTCTGTGTGAGATCCTCCAGGGACCAATGTCCCTAATAATCCCGTGGCTCTAAGAACAACGCCTTCCCTGGCTGTGAATCTATCTGTATGGGAGGTAAAGGAAAGGCAATGGAGAGAGGGAGACGGAGTAAAAAGCGGTTGGGCCTGATAGAGACACCCGCGTCCCAAGGGCACGGTTTTAACTCACAGGAAAGGAAGAATAAAGAAAAGGTCACCATGAGCAAAGGAGCACTTCCAAGAACAATGAACAAGAACTGAGAAATCAATCAGCTGCCTTCCTTCCTGCTGCTTTTATGAGGTTGCTTTTTTATTTGGATTTGTGGGTCTACTGAGCAAATGCAGTGCTTCTGAGGAAAGAAGTATTTTTCCAGGTGCTACAGCTGCAGCACAACTTTAGTTCCATGAGAAAGCTGGGGGGTAGGCTACAAGTGGAAAGTTAAACACAGAATATTGTGGAATAAACTAGATCGACCTGTGATGGAGATAGCAGATCAGAACACATCAACACATCTGTAGCATAAGAATCTCGACAGTACTTCAAATGGTTGTATTATCCCAAACTGGACAACCTCTATCCTACACCCAGACCCAACCAAACAAGCCCACCCAAGACTCTCCCAAGCTGTAAGTCTTTATCTGTGACACTATAATTTCTAAATGGCTGCTGGTAGCTTTAGTTCAATTATTATACTAACCAGACAGACCTATTACTGTAGATCATCACAGCTGTTCCTTGGTGAGGACAGTACCCAGTTTCCTGATAAAGGACATAACCTTTCATCTAAACTAAAATCTTGTTTCAATTCCTAGTCTTGAAATGGCTCTGCAATGTTAATTTCAAACACCGCTGTGTGTGCTGACCATAGGAACTTAACCACCAAGACCTAAAAATGAAACTCATTGAGTACATTAAAAAATTCCTCAGGATAATATGAGAAATTAATTTTTTTTTAAGTGAGGAACAGGACGCCTGGGTGGCTCAGGTTAAGTGTCCAACTCTTGATTTCAGTATAGGTCATGATCTCACAGTTCATGGGATCAAGCCTTAGGTCAGGCTCTGTGCTGACAGCATGCAGCCTGGTTGGGATTCTCTTTCTCCCTCTCTCTCTCTCTCCCTCTCCCCCCGTCATGCTCACTCTCTCTCTCAAAAATAAATAAATAAACTTAAAAAAAAAAAAGAATCTAATAATTGTAAACATCTATGCCCCCAACGTGGTGTAACCCAAATGTATAAATCAATTAATCACAAACATACAGAAAACTCACTGATAATAATACCATAATAGTAGGGAACTTCAACACCCCACTTACACCAATGAACAGATCATCTAAACAGAAAATCAACAAGAAACAATGGTTTTGGATGACACACTGAACCAGTTGGACATAACTGATATATTCAGAACATTTCATCCTAAAACAGCAGAATGCACACTCTTCTCAAGTGCATATGGAACTTTCTCCAGAATAGGTCACATACTGGGACACAAATCAGCCCTCAACAAGTACAAAAAGATCGAGATCATACCCTGTGTATTTTCAGACCACAATGCTATGAAACTCAAAATCAACACAAGACAAAATTTAGAAAGACAACAAATACTTGGAGACTAAAGAACACCATACTAAATAAGGAATGGGCTAACCAAGAAATTAAAGAGGAAATTAAAAAGTACATGGAAGCCAATGAAAATGATAACATCACAGCCCAAAACCTGAGGGATGCAGCAAAGACAGTCATAAGAGGGAAGTAGATAGCAATCCAGGCCTTCCTAAAGAAGGAAGAAAGGTCTCAGATACACAACCTAACTTTACACGTTAAAGAGCTAGAAAAAGAACAGCAAATAAAACCCAAAACCAGCAGAAGATGGGAAATAATAAAGATTAGAGCAGAAATCAATGCCATTGAAATTAAAAAAAAACAAAACAAAACAAAACAGAACAGATCAATGAAACCAGGAGCTGGTTCTTTGAATGAATTAACAAAATTGATAAACCCTTAGCCAGTCTGATCAAGAAGAAAAAGGAAAGGACCCAATAAATAAAATCAAGAATGAAAGAGGAGCAATCACAACCAACACAGCAGAGATAAGAACAATAATAAGAGAATATTATGAACAATTATATGCCAATAAAAAGGGCAATCTGGAAGAAATGGACAAATTCCTAGCAACATATAAACTACCAAAACTGCAATAAGAAGAAATAGAAAATTTGAACAGACCCATAACCAGGAAGGAAATAAACTACCAAAACTGCAATAAGAAGAAATAGAAAATTTGAACAGACCCATAACCAGGAAGGAAATCAAATTAGTAATCAAAAATCTCCCAGAAAACAAGAGCCCAGGGCTGGATGGCTTTCCAGGGGAATTCTACCAAACATTTAAAGAAGATTTTACACATATTCTTTTGAAGCTGTTCCAAAAAAATAAAAATGGAAGGAAAACTTCCAAACTTATTCTCTGAAGCCAGCATTACCTTGATTCCAAAACCAAAGACCCCACTAAAATGGAGAACTACAGATCAATTTTCCTGATGAACATGGGTGCAAAAATCTTCAACATGATACTAGCCAACTGGATCCAATAATACATTAAAAGAATCAAGTGGGATTTATACCTGGGATGTAGGATTGGTTCAATATCCACAAAACAATCAATGTGATACATCACAGTAATAAAAGAAAGGACAAGAACCACAAGATCCTCTCAATAGATTCAGAGAAAGCACTTGACAAAATACAGCATCCTTTCTTGATAAAACCCCTCAAGAAAGTAGACGTAGAAGGATTATACCTCAAGATCATAAAAGCCATATATGAAAGACCCACTGCTAATATCATCCTCAATGGGGAAAAGCTGAGAGCTTTCCCCCTAAGGTCAGGAACATGACAGGGATGTCCACTCTCATCACTGTTATTCAAATAGTATTGGAAGTCCTAGCCTTAGCAATCAGAAAACATAAAGGAATAAAAGGCATCCAAATCGGCAAGGAGGAAATCAAACTTTCACTCTTCGCAGATGATATGATAGTCTATATGGAAAACCCAAAAGATCCCACCAAAAGACTGCTAGAACTGATCACAGAACAGATCCATGAATTCAGCAAAGTCGCAGGATATAAAATCAGTGCACAGAAATCGGTTGTATTTCTATTCTATACACCAATAATGAAGCAGCAGAAAGAGAGATCAAGGAATTGATCCCATTTACAATTGCACCAAAACGCATAAAATACCTAGGAATAAACCTAACCAAAGAAGTGAAAAATGTATGCACTGAAAACTATAGAAAGCTTATGAAAGAAATTGAAGGCACCAAAAAATGAAAAAAATATTCCATGCTCATGGATTGGAAGAACAAATATTGTTAAAATGTTGATACTACCCAAAGCAATCTACATATTCAATGCAATCCCTATCCAAATAACACCAGCATTCTTCACAGAGATAGAACAAACAATCCTAAGATTTGTGTGGAACCAGAAAAGACCCTGAATAGCCAAAGCAATCCTGAAAAAGAAAACCAAAGTGGAAGGCATCACAATCCTAGACTTCAAGATGCATTACAAAGCTGTAATCATCCAGACAGTATGGCACTGCACAAAAACAGACACTCAGATGAACGGAACAGAAAAGAGATCCAGAAATGGCCCTCCAAATGTATGAGCAACTAATCTTTGAGAAAGCAGGAAAGAATATCCAATGGAATAAATACAGTCTCTTCAGCAAATGGTGCTGGGAAAACTGGAGAGCGACATGCAGAAAAACGAACCTGGACCACTTTCTTACACCAGACACAAAAATAAACTCAAAATGGATGAAAGACCTAAATGTAAGACAGGAAGCCATCAAAATCCTAGAGGAGAAAACAGGCAATAACCTCTTTGAACTCAGCCGCAGCAACTTCTTACTCAACAAATCTCTGGAGGCAAGGGAAACAAAAGCAAAAATGAACTATTGGGACCTTATCAAGATAAAACGCTTCTGCAAAGTGAAGGAAACAATCAGCAACACTAAAAGGCAACCAACAGAATGGGAGAAGATATTTGCAAATGATATATCAGATTAAGGGTTAGTATCCAAAATCTATAAAGAACTTACTTATCAAACTCAACCCCCAAAAAACAAATAACCCAGTGAAGAAATGGGCAAAAGACATGAATAGACACTTTTCTAAAGAAGACATCCAGATGACTAACAAACACATGAAAAGATGCCAAACATCACTCATCATCTGGGAGATACAAATCAAAACCACAATGAAATACCACCTCACACCTGTCAGAATGGCTAAAATTAACAACTCCGGCAACAGATGTTGGTGAGGATGCAGAGAAAGAGGATCTCTTTTGCACTGGGAATGCAAGCTGGTGCAGCCACTCTGGAAAACAGTACAGAGGTTCCTCAAAAAGTTAAAAATAGAACTACCCTACGACCCAGAAATTGCACTACTAGGTATATATCTGAGGGATACAGGTGTGCTGTTTCGAAGGGGCACATGCACCCCCATGTTTATAGCAGCCCTATCGACAATAGCCCAAGTACGGAAAGAGCCCAAATGTCCATCAACAGAAGAATGGATAAAGAAGATGTGGTATTATATACAATGGAGTATTACTTGGCAATCAAAAAGAATAAAATCTTGCCATTTGCAACTGCATGGATGGAACCAGAGGGTATTATGCTAAGCAAAATGAGTCAGTCAAAGAAAGACAAATATCCTATGACTTCACTCACATGTGGAATTTAAGATATAAAACAGATGAACATAAGGGAAGGGAAACAAAAGTTACGTAAAAACAGGGAGGGGGACAAAACAGAAGAGCCTCTTAAATACAGAGAGCAAGCTGAGGGTTGCTGGAGGGGCTGTGGGTGGGGGGATGGGCTAAATCAATAAGGGGCATTAAGGAAGACACTTGTTGGGATGAGCACTGGGTGTTATACATAGGGGATGAATCACCGGAATCTACTCCTGAAAACATTATTGCACTGTATGCTAACTAACTTGAATGTATTTAAAAATAGAAAAAATAAAATAAAATAAAAGAGAAAAAAGAGGCGGGGGATTTCAACAGAGGAGCATCACTAATAAACACTTAAGAAAATAAAAATTAACCAAAAAAAAAAAGTAAGGCGCACAGAGATCAGTGTGCTTTCACAGAACAATTCAACATATACCTTTACATGTCTGTTTTTTTAATTAGCAGTGGCTGTTTGCATGAAACAGCTCCCTCTTTACAAATGATCTGAAGTCTCTGGGTTATTGTCAATACGCTAGATGGCTCTAGGCCTGCCGTGTCCACCTGTGGCTACCGAGCACCTGAAAACCTAGCTACTCTGAACCGAGATGTGCTCGACGTGTAAGACACACGTCAGATTTTAAAGATTCAGCATGAAAAAAGAATGTAAAGCATGTCACTGGTAAATTTTTTATATTGATTATATGCTGAAACGATAATATTTTGACATACTGAGTTACAGGAAATATTTAAATTAACTCACCTGTTTCTTTTTACATTTTAACGTGTCTACTAGAAAACTCAGAAGTACAGATGCATGGCTCCCATTGTATTTCCACTGGACAGTGCTGGTCTAGCCTGTCTGTGGTGGGGGTGGGGTGCTGGGGGGCAATCTGTTAGCAGGGAGGTCAGGAGGCTTGTCTTGAAGCTCCTTTGCAAAGTGAGTGCTGTTTTCCCCTGCAGTGCGTGTTTGGGGAGGTTTATCTGTGGGGGCTGCTGGAGGTTATTTGTGAGGCAAGGAGTTTTTCTATCCCACAGTAACCAGAAATCGTTTTTCTAACATTTCCTTGTATTTTAGAAACAGCGTGGCAGCGCATTTAACAGTTTTACTGTATAATTTACATCTCATGAAACTCACAGTTTGGGGAGTTATACTACATTTACACATTATGCAACCATCACCATAATTCAGTTTTAGGACAATTCCATCACCTTGAACATTTTTCTCATGCCCATTTCGAGCCAATCCCTGTTCCCAGCCACCACTAGGTAACCACTGATCTGCTTTCTATATACATAGTTTTGCCTCTTAAAAAAAAAAAAAAAACTTTAAAAAAAAGTTTTATTTAATTAAGTAATCTCTACACCCCACATGGGGCTCGAACTCATGATCTCGGGATCCAGAGTCACATGCTCTTTCAACTGAGCCAGCAAGGTGTCCCTAGAAATTTCAGGTAAATGGGATCATACAATAGATGGTCTTTTGTGTCTGGCTTCATTAGCATACTGATTTTGAGGTTCATCCATGTTCACAGTGCTTCTGTTACTAAACACCCCCCCTTTTCTCTATTTTTAGAGGAAACACAAATTGGTGGTAGGAAATTTGGGGAAAATTCCTCAGTAAACTTGGTCTGAGCCTAGAAAAGTTGCCAAGGCTAACTAAAATTGTGCTAAAAATTTCATGTCACACTGGGATTTGAGTAAAGGGCACGGCTGATCTCTCTTCTGTTTTTAAAGAAAATTGTACTGGCAAAACAGTATTCATTTCCCCATTTTACCTTCCGGTTCTTGTCTATAAACTTCCATAATTTATACATTATTGTACTCATAGTGCAGATAAAGATGTGCCATTCTACATTTTCTTTACCAAATACAATTTCTTTTTTTATAAATTATTTAAAATTTTTTTTTAATGTTTACTTATTTTTGAGAGAGAGAGAACAGTGAGAGAGAGTGCAAACAGGGGAGGGGCAGAGAGGGAGCCACAGAATCCGAAGCAGTCCCCAGGCTCTGTGCTCTCAATACAGAGCCTGACATGGGGCTCAAACTCATGAACCGTGAGATCCTGACCTGAGCCATAGTCGGACGCTCAACCGACTGAGCCACCCAGGCACCTGCCTTGACATCAAATACGTTTTCTAAATAATGATGATAAATTTCCTCGCCGGAATCCACACTCTGTCACCTGGAAACTGAGCAGATGTAACTGCTTTTTATGGAATTTAACACTGTGGCAGTCATTCATGTATTCAAAGAACTGCAGGCTCTTAGGGCTGTGCCTACACTGAAATCTAACCAGAATCTAACATCCCACAGTTCTAAGATTTTGCAGTGCAAATCATGGTGTTTGTTTGATTAACAGACAACAGCTAAAAAGAAACATTCCAGGAATTCAATTTTCTTGGCTAATCAGCAGATACCTAAATAATGAGTATCTTCTGACATTGCCCCCCCCCCACTCAAATCACTGAAAAGTTTACCCATAATAGTATGTGGACTTTAAAGAGTAGGTGGTGAGAATTTCTGATAAACACACCCTTAAAGACTGAATCACACATAAGTTGCAAAAGGAACCACCCGTGAAAATCACAGACCGTGACAAGTGAGGGTGGGAGGGGTAGAAGTTGGAAGATCCAGGCTGGGGTTGAACCTCTTTCAATTGCATTTTTATTTTTATTTAAAGTTTATGTATTTTGAGAGAGAGAGAGAGAGAGAAAAGAGAGAGAGAGAGAGAGAGAGAGAATGGGACAGGGGCAGGGAGAGGGAGGGAGAGAGAATCCCAAGCAGGCTCCAAGCTGTCAGCTCAGAGCCTGGCAAGGGGCCTGAACTCACGAACCCGTGTGAGATCATGACCTGAACCAAAGTCAAGAGCCAGATGCTTAACTAAGGAGCCACCCAGGCACCCCTTTCAATCACATCTTTATTCACATAAAGTCAGAGTGAATCTGTTTCCTGTCTCCCATGCTTACTGTGGCCAGGGTGTTTAAGTCACCCACCCTACTGAAGCAGACATTGTCAGAAGACAATCCTTCAGCACCCTGGCTTTCTGCCTTAGGCACCCCCGTGTCTCCATTCCTTCAGGCTTTTGGCCACGTGCTGGGCCCACAAGCAAGACCGGCCAGGAGTGCCGGGGAGTAGCACCCCCAGGACTCCCCTCAAGAGATGAGGATAAATCCACGAGCCCCCTCAGCCCTTGTGGGGCAACTGGAGGTGTCTTCCGTACAGCCTCACAGAGGGGCCCCGGCAGGACTGAGGCCCACCTGCCCTCCGAGGAAACCTGGGAGGTTGGCTTTCCTCCCTTCCCCAGCTCCCTTCCTCACCTTCTTGTTTCCCAGGATCACTTCCCAAATATACTACTGGCCCCAAATCCTTTGCTTCACTGTCCACTTTTTGGGGGAGTCCAACTAAAACTTCTATTGAAATTTCAGGTAAGTATGGACTTTAAAGGGATTATGTTACTACTTTTTAGCAGAATTTTCTGGGTCATCCTGGAGAAGACCCAGAGAAAAGTAACCACACGAAAGAGTTGTACCATATTGTGGTTCTCTTCTCAAGTAGTCTTACCTGAGCTTCTCGCGCCTCCCTAATTATACTCTAAACACACTGCAGTCTGGAGCCGTGGGGACAGGGAGCTGGACACAGTGCTCACACTTCCTGCATACGAACTGATTTCATTCTCACAACAATGGCACGAAATGCGCACCATTACTGTCCTTGTTTTACAGAGGAGGAAACTGGGAGACTCAAGGAATTTGGTCCAAGGAACACGGCTAGAAAAGATAAAGCCAGGATTCCGGCCCAGGAAGCCTGGTTCCAGATCCCCGGAAAACAAGCCTCTGACACAACCCTGAGCGTGTGTGAGGTACTGAATCAATGTTTGCTCGATTGGAAAGTTACTACACGTAGAGAAAGGAAAGAAGATGGCCCACTAATCCCTTCAAATGTTTGAGGGTTTTGATCTGTAAGCCCCTTTCTTGGTCTGATGAAGTCCGTGGAGTCTTTCCCAGAATAGTATTTTTAAGTACATAAAAGAAAACACAGAGGAGTACAGAGAAGAAACCAATGATATTAAAATTCACTTATCAAAACTGTACCCAAGGGGCACCTGGGTGGCTCGGTCGGTTAAGCATCCAACTTTGGCTCAGGTCACGATCTCGAGGTTCATGAGCTCGAGCCCTGTGTTGGGCCTTGTGCTGACAGCTCAGAGCCTGGAGCCTGTTTTGGATTCTGTGTCTCCCTCTCTCTGCCCCTCCTCCACTCGTGCTTGGTCTCTCTCTCTCTCTCTCTCACTCTTAAAAATAAACATTAAAAAAAATTTTAAGAAGGTACCCCAAATTGTTGTCTGGCAATATATGCATTTATCCTATGAGGAGACTATACCATCAATGGGTGTAATCTCTGTCATTGGGTTCCATAAATGTGTTGAATCTCTGTCCTTAGACTGTGACAGGAATGACTGCCCTCGTGGCTGGTTTCAGGATAGGCATCGATGGTTGGCTCCAGAAACCTGAACTACCAGACCTTTTCCCTCCAAGCCACCCCCAACCCCACTAATGTTCTAGAACACAGATTTGATAGTATTTCTCACCAATTCTGAACCTCTCAGTGCTCCCTCTCCATTGTCCTCAGAATAAAGTCTAGGATGCCCAGGATGGCCTTCAAGGCCCGTGTGACCTTGAATGCAGTAATTTACCATACTCACCACCGACAGGTGCCTCCCACATTCCTTACACTCAGCCACAGTGAAGTCCCTGCTTCCCAAATCCACTATACACTTCCCGGGGGGTCCCCGCTTCCTCTGCCGGGGATGAGGGACAGCCCCAAAGCAGAGTCCTTCCCCCTCAGCTTCTTCATAAAGTCTTCCATGATGGCCCCTCTCCCAGGTAAAATTAATCACTCCTCCTCCCAGTACCCATTACTCTTTCCACATGCCTCCACCCCAGAGTAATGAACACATTACATTATGTTTATTGTGGACGTATTTGAGGGCCTACTACAACATGAACGCTATCTTATTAATCTCAAACAGGGCCTGGCAGAATATCGCGCCTAGGATGAAAGTCAGTTCACGGTGGTTAAGACGGATTTGAGGGTGGGAGACGGGTAGTTCAATTGACACAAGTATGAGATAAGCTGCATAGAATGCCTCAGTATTTCCCATCAAAGGTCATGGATCTTCGGGCGACTGGAAACAAAGTTTGAAGCAGCCCGCCCAAATCATGAAGTTTCCTTAAAGACTTGTGTTCTCTTAAAATTTCCTGTAAAACTGGCTCTCTCTTGCTTACTACGGTAACATTTGTTACCAAAGCGATGTTATCAGTTTTGTCGAAATTTTTAAAATAGACACTCCTAAAAACATCTGTCCTCTCTCATGTGGCTTCTTGCTCTCTCTGGCCTGCCAATAAACCAGTGGGGACAGATACCAGGGCTGAGAGGCAGGGACCTGGAAGGCTCTTCTTCCTGACCCCAGAGGTGAGGGCACCGTTTAGCTGACTTTGACTGGAAGTCCGGGGAGAGACAAACCGCACCCCCCCCCCCACCCCACCCCCGCCCCAGGCAGCTGGATGCTGAATATACCGCATCTGGCACACCTAGCCTCCCAGCAAACAGTTCAGGGGTGTAATTATTCCTCAACCTGTCCAGTTTCTAATCTTTCTCCAGGGCCTTTCAGTGACTTGTTCTGTGAAGGAGAACAGCTTGTTGGGTTTTCCCAGGATGTCTCTCTGGGATTGTTACAGTTTTCGTGATTCTTTTGTTGCTGTTTAGACTTTATCATCCCTGACATGTGACTTCCTTATCTTTACGGGGCACACTTTTCTTGGACTGAGGAGGGCCTGAGCATGTAAGCAAGTTGTTCCCTTCTCTTTGAATGTGATCTATTTCTTGAAACTGTGGAATGGAGAGAGTGTGGATTTTTTTTTTTTATGTTTATTTATTTTTAGGTGGGGAGGGGAACAGAGAGAAAGACTCTCAAACAGGCTTCTCACTATCAGCACAGAGCCCGATGCAAGGCTTGAGCTTATGAACCTCGAGATCCAGACAGGAGCTGAAATCAAGAGTCGGACGCTGAATCGACTGAGCCACCCAGGTGCCCTGAGAGCATGAATTTTTGAGTCAGGCAGAGTTGGTTTCAGACTTAGTCCTGAAACTCACTGGCTATATAACAGCGTGCAAACGGTATAACCTGGCACAGAGCAAACAGTCCATAAATGTGAATTTTCATTTCCTTCCTTTTACTAGAAAGAGACAGTATCTAGTTCTGGGGTCTGAAAACCTAGCTGGTGTTGGCCCCTCACCAAGAGCTAGTCGCCATAAAATCTGAGAGCTTAAAATCAGCACCATTGTTTGCTGGAAGCAAAATTAGCTTAAAATTAGTCATGGAAAGGGGCGCCTGGGTGGCTTGGTTGGTTGAGCATCCACCTTCGGCTCAGGTTATGATCTCACGGTTTGTGAGTTTGAACCTGCTTTGGGCTCTGCGCTGACCGCTCACAGCCTGGAGCCTGCTTCAAATTCTGTGTCTCCCTCTCTCTCTGCCCCTCCCCTACTCACACTCTGTCTCTCTCTGTCTCTCAAAAACATTAAAAAAAAGTTGTTTTTTTTTTAATTAGTCATGGAGGGTGTGCTGCAGATGACAACTCCCCGCGAGTGGGATCCGAGATCTATGCCTTTGTCGTGATGTCTCCAGCTCCTACCCAGCACAGGGACTCGACAAATGTCGGTTGACCGAATGAGTGAATAAATGGACAAAGGGATGAGTGAATCATCCTTCTGGAATGATGAAGGACTTGAGATGAAAAACTAAATGTCAAAGTAATCAAATAATTTGTAATATGTGAATCTTATTTCCAAAAATCTATCTGATCCCTGAGACACTAATAACAAGTTGATGATGGAAGCACACAACGTGGGGGGTGGGGTGTGGGGGGCGTGCAGAGGGTAGCAGAGCCTTGAGAGCAGGTGGACTAAGGAGGTGGCTGGCTGGCAGGAGTTAATTGTTAGGGCAGTCAGGAGTCAGCAGGGAAGGCACGAGAAGGAGGGGCCCTGTAATTACTATTGTTTGAGCATAAACACATGTGGTTTTTTCTGGCACATAATTGCTGTGTTTCTGGGTTGCAGTGGTAGGTTGTGACTGCTGGAGATGTTTTGGAGGAACTTCAGATGCCTAAGCTCGGCTTTGCATCACCAGATGGTTTCCTGCCGTTGGCCGTCTCCGGCCTCAGCAGCAAGCTCCCTGCCTGTCTCCCGTTTCCAGCCTCGCCCCATCGCGGTCCTTTCCAAATCACAAATCACAGTGACCTTTCCAAATCGCAAATCAGATCTTAGGAACCTCCCCACTTAACACTTCCCGTTCCTATTTCCATTGGAACAAAAACCCCAACACCTGAGTGCTAGTCCCAGCCCCTGCGGCGGCATGAGCAGCCCTCGCTGCCCCCTCCAGGGTCTCCCCTCACGTGTGTGACCTTGCAGGGCTCTGATGGCTCCGCCAATGTTCCAAGCCCGTGCCCAGCTCCTGACCTTTCCGTTTGTCTTTCCCTCCGTCTGGAAAGCTCCTCCTGCTCTTCCCCACAGGCAGGCTCTTCCTCCCCTCTCAGCTCGCAGATTTTTCCATTCCCCACAGTGCCCTTCTCTGACTTTCTGAGCTAAGGAGCTCTCTCCTGTCCTCCCCGCTTCTCTACATGCTTATTTTCTGTGTCACTTAGGTCTACCTGAAATCATCTTACTAGTTTATCTTTTTTTAGGGCTGTTTTTGTTTATTTTCCCTTTCCCTGATAGCATATAAGGCTTAGGGGTTTACATCCATCTGTCCCCGGCACAAAGTGGCCATGACAGGTGCTCAAAAATTATTTGTTAGGTGAATAAATAAATAAAATCTGTTCCACGGAGAATAAATAAGCTCATGGAGCAGAATCTCTGCCACACTGTCACCATCATTTGTTAGAAAGTGGGGGTGCAACCGTTCCTGCAGGGAGGAGAGAGAAGCGTCCAGAGCAAGGAGCTTAGAGGCTGCCCCAGTCTTCTAGGAACCTAACCTCTGAGGGGCGATTGCCCTGCATGACACAACTGTTCCAAGAAGCTCCTTAGGAGTCCCTGAAACTGCAGGAACCCCGAAGAGCTAGTAAATCTGGAAGCTGTCAATGACCCCACCGCCCCAGAATCCTGTTACAAGCAAAAAATGGGTTTGCTTGGTAAGTGTCCTCACAGCTGACGTGAACACCAGTTTGGATGCCTGTACTAGTCAGCCCTCTTGGGTAAGAGTAATGGCGTTGCTTAGAAAAGTTCAGTGGCAATGACAATGGAACCCGGGTATCTAAACAAAATGGGGATTTACTAGAAAGATACGAGAGGCTCATGCTTCTAGGAGGAGGGACTGGCCCGATAAAGTCAAGAAGTAAGGAAATGCAGGGCAGAGCAGGTGAGCCACCGGGGACGGGAATGCAAGCCAAGAAGGGTGCAGAGGCAGGAAGCCCATCCGGTTTCCCAGGCACAGTAAGTGGGCCCCTGCCTTCCCTCTTCCGTTCCTTTCAGGGTTGAGAAAGGGCAACCTTGTCTGAAGCAGGATGTCCACAGATTACGGAAGCAGTGCACTCTCCCCTGCCAGCTCTGCCTGTTGAAAAACGAAGAGGTGACGGCAACACCTTCGTCATTCACCTCCACAGGACGTGATTACGCCCAGGCCTTGCCAGGACCACAGGGCAAAGTGGCCCCGGCCAGTCCGGGCCGGGCTTCGCCCGGCCGCAAAGCGTGTGTCACAAAGACACACGCTTGCAGGGACCAGCGGGTCAGGGAAATGTGGAAAGCCAGCTGGGCGAGAGACAGCTCGGGAGCTCGGGGGGGGGGGGGGGGGGGGGGGATGACGCCCCTGCTGAGCGGAGATCAAGCCCAGGCAAGGCGTCCCACCCCGGGTGTATTTGTGGGAGGATCGTGTGGTTTCTCTCTTCAACGTATTGATGGAATGGATTCGTCAGTGGCTTTCCTGATTTTGAAGCAAGCTCTAGCGGTGGGACGCAGCTTGTGAGAGCCAAGTGTTTAACGTTCAGGAATTTTCAAGCCAGTTGAAGTCATGTTGGTAGTTTAAAATTAGCACCATTCTTTGCTAGTGCGAAATTAGCTTAAAATGAACTATGCTTTAAATTAGTCACGGTGGGGGGCGCCTGGGTAGCTCAGTTGCTTAAACGGCTGACTTCGACTCAGGTCATGATCTCACGGTTCCTGAGTTCAAGCCCCGCATCAGGCTCTGTGCTGACGGCCCAGAGCCCGCGTCACCTTCTGTGTCTCCCTCTCTCTATGCCCCTCCCCCACTCACACTCTGTCTCTTTCTCTCTCAAAAATAAAACATAAAAAAAATTAAATTAGCCATGGTGGGAGTATTTACACCACGGGAATTGACAAATGCTACAAATCAGGGCTTTTGGGTTTTTTGTTTTGTTTTAAATCTTTCCCAGAGAGCAGGTTGTTAAACCACTGCCCTACAGCTTGTATTCCTGAAATAAACTGTGCTTGGTCTTATGTATTCTTATTTTTTTAAGTTTGAGAGAGAGAGTACGTGCATACGCAGGTGTGCAAACAGGGGAGCGCCAGAGAGGAAACCCCAAGCAGGCCCCGTATCACCAGCACAGAGCACAACTTGGGACTTGAACCCACAAACTGTGAGATCATGACCTGAACCGAAACCAAGAGTCAGATGCTTAATCCACTGAGCCACCTAGGCACCCTTTATTGTAGTATTTTTTTTTTTTTTATCATTACTGGATTTTATTTTTAATCATAAATGAGATTGGTCTGTAATTCTTTTTTATGGTGGGGGGGACGTCCTTTGTCAACTTTCCATGTTCCTGTATGGCTCAGGTTGAATCTGATTCTCAACCATCTGAGGAATATTTTAAAATGCAAATGCCCAAGTCATGTACCTGATTAATTAAATCAGAATCTCTGGGGGTGGGGCTCAAATACCAGTATTTTTATTTTATTTTATCTTATTTATTTATTAAAAAAAAATTTTTTTTTAATGTTTATTTATTTTTGAGACAGAGAGAGACAGAGCATGAACAGGGGAGGGTCAGAGAGAGGGAGACACAGAATCCAAAACAGGCTCCAGGCTCTGAACTGTCAACACAGAGCCCAACGCAGGTCTCAAACTCATGGACTGCGAGATCATGACCTGAGCTGAAGTTGGCCGCTTAACCAACTGAGCCACCCAGGCACCCCCAAATACCAGTATTTTTAAAAGCTCCTCAGATAATTCCCATGTTCAGTCAAGATTGAAAACCTCCTGCCTCCCACTGCCCTAGCCTAGGGCTTCTTAAACAATGCAGAGCCTCATTTAGTGGGTCTAAGTGGGGGGTGGGGATTCTGCATTTCCAACCAACTGCCAGGGACACGGATGCCACCGGTCCCTGGACTACACTTTGAGTGGACAAGATTTTGAATAATCTTGTAATTATCTGTATTTCAAAGGTTAGATAAGATTCAGCTGTGCAGCCATTTCATCAGTGCCTTTTCATTTTTTAAAAATTTATCTGAGAGAGAGAGAGCAAGTGAGAGTGTGCACCCATGCACAAGCAGGGGAGGGGGCAGAGGGAGAGAAAGAGAGAGAATCCTGAGCAGGCTCCACGTTCGGCACAGAGCCAATGTGGGGTTCCATCCCATGACCCTGGGATCACGATCTGAGCCCAAATCAAGTCGGATGCTCAACAGACTGAGCCCACCCAGGTGCCCTCCAATGGCTTTTTCAACAGCAAATCTCATTATTTTTTCTAATCTCTTCCATAGTCATTGATTTATTTATAGTTTCCACTTCTTTCTGTGTCAATTTTGCTATTTTGCATTTCTCGAAAAATCTATTTTTTCTAGGTTTTCAAAATCACTGCCGGTGACATGTGACATTTAATAGTCCCTCATCATTTTAAACACCCCTATATCTGTAGTTACAACAATTCAAATTCAAAAGTTTGAAAAATATCGAGGCAATCAACCAAACATCTGTGACTGACTGATCCTTGGACTTCCAATTTGAGATCCTCCCAAAGACCCCCAATTACTCCATCATTTCTCTGGTTTTTAAGTTGTTGCTGACTCCAGAAGATTCCATTAAACTAGTTACTGAAGAGGTAATCTCAGAAACAATTCCAGAGCTGGTCATAGTTAACCCTATAATTCAATCACTTTATATTACAGGTGGGGAAACTGAGGCCCATAGGGGAGTATGACTTATTCACTTATAATGGACAGATTAAAAGTAGAATGCAGGATGTCCAGGAATCCAGTCGGGGATAGGAGACATATCACCATTACATCCTTAGTGTAGCCCCCACAATCCAACAATTTAAGAATGGTCACCAAATGTGAAATGATGTATAAAGTAGGGTGTTTATCTGGCACCCATGGCCTTTGACATTGAGACCATTTTTGTCGTGTTCACACCTTTTTTCTATAACCCTGAGAAGGTGATGTAATTAAGAAACCAATGATTGGAGCTGTTGTGCGCTGTTTGTGGGAGCATAGAATGGCATAGCCACTGTGGACAACAGTACGGTGGTTCCTCAAAGAATTGAAAATAAAATTACCCTATTATTCAGCAATGCTACCTCTGGGCATATATCCAAAATACACGAAAGCAGAGTCTCAAAGAGATAGTTACACACTCGCGTGCACAGCTGCCATTATTCACAATGGCCAAAATGTGGAAGCAACTCCATTGTCCATTGACACATGAATGGGCAAGCAAAATGCGCGATATACATGCAATGGAAGATTATTCGGCCTTAACAAAGAAGGGAATTCTGACCTGTGTACAACCTGAAGGCAAAAGGGAGTTTTTCCCAGAGCCCGTGAGCCCACACTCATTCACCACCGATGCCCTTGGAGCTCCGGTCTCTCCCATTGAGCAGAAAACCGAGGCCCACCTGCTCATGCCACTGAAACTGCCATCAGAGCTGCTGGAGCCCTCAGCGTCCCCTCGCCACCGCCTCGCCCCCGCCCCAGGACCCCAGCAGTGCACGGCCCACAACCATCTACCACAGCTGCTGTCGATGTCACAAAGAGGGGCCAGGGAGAGGGCATTTCTCCCACCCTCCTGCCTTCCAACCGACCCACACAAGGGCCTTGCGCCGGCAGAACCTAACTGGCATGGAACCCAGCTGGCAAGGAAGCTTGGAAAATGCGGTTTCCAGGCTGCCATCCTCTGAGATACAGAGGAGAACGTGGAAAGGCAGCAATGAGGCTGAACGGCCGCAGACGATAGCCGGGTGTAGTTACCAAGAGGGAGTGATGAGGCAAGGAGGCGGGATCTGAACATCAAGCCTTGAGATTCGCACACGTCCCACCAAGTAACGCTCAGCAGCCCTGACTTGGGGGGGGGGGCACAGATTCCATCTGGCACGGCCCTGCTTCTCTGGTCTTTCCATAAACACCGCCTAGCCCAGAGGAGACTCCTGTGCTGGCCTCAGGAGGGAAGCTGGAGGTTGTGGACTCCTCCCTGCGGAAGAGCTCTATGTGCTGAGGGTCTTCTGTGAGGTCGAAAACAGCCTAGAAACCTGAGACCCCGTTTAGGAGCTGCGGTAGTCTGCTCGGCTGCCATAGCAAAATACCACAGGCCGGGCAGCTTGAACGGCAGGCATTTATTTTCTCACGGTTCTGGACACTGGAAGTCTGAGCTCAAGGTGTAGGACTGAGACCAGTCTCCCTGGCTTGCAGACAGCCACTTTCTAGCCTCGTCCCCACACGGCCTTCCTTATCTCTGTGCACATGTTCCTGGTGTTTCTTCCTCTTCTAAGAAAGACACCAGACTTGTTGGATCAGGGCCTACCCTTATGGCCTCATTTAACCTTAATTACCTCTTTAAAAGCTCTATCTTCAAATAAGGTCACATTGGGGATTTAGGGCTTCAAGGCAAGAACTGGGAAGGGGAGGGCGGTGGGCACCGTTCAGTCCATAAGAGGAGCCAAGTGGATATTTGTGACTCACAATAAACAGAGACCGGGCTGTTAAGTCCTGGTCAGGAATCTGCCGATCACCCCCATCCCTTTACCCCCAGTTAAAACCTATTTTGGCCTTCTGTTCATTTATACAGGCAGGCATGTACTGGAGGCATGGATGTTGACATCAGGCAGATGATTACAGAGAGACAGTGGCATACTCACAGCACTTAGGGCACAGGCACCCAGAAGAGAGCTCCCCACTCAGGCTGTTGGTGGGAGGCAACGCAGGCAAAGATCCCAGGGAAGTGTTCCCGGAGAAGGAGACCCTAGAGCCGGGTCCTGAAATAGGAAACGGACTTATCCACTTGAGAAAGGGATTCGTTTAACCAGCAAGCTTCCAAAAGCCCCAAGCGTCCCTATTTGACTACAGCTATCCGGGAGGGAGCTTAGAGTCCGTGTACAACATTTCTACTTAAGATCTGGGCCGCTGGATCAGGAATAGGAGAATCACCTGAGAGCTCGTTAGACCCTCAGGGCCCATCCCAGACTTACTGAATCAAAATCCATAATTGAACAAGATCCCTAGGAGATTTGTGTGAAGATTAAAAGTTGGGAAACACTGATCAAATACAAAACTGTTGTTTCACAGAAGTTGAAAAACCAAGGCCCAGAAAGAGGACATGGTCCTTTTAAGATGACACAGCATTTACAACAAACAAAAAAGTCCCGAATCTAAGCCCCTGCCCCTGCCTTACAAACAACCTTCCTACCGTGGACTGACATATTTACCAGCTCACCTGAGACTGCTACGTCACATTCTGATGCTGACCTTTGTACTCAATGAGCCCTTGGAGGGCTTGTTAGTAATTCTAACTCACGAGGTGAAAACGAACTTGTTGGGGGGGGGGGCTCCCAACAATATACCTCAGTTGATGCTGTTCTGCCTCCCATTTGGGATGGTATTGACTGCTTTCTGGCAGGCTCCCACCATGTCTGTATTTTCCTGGGGGTTCACTATTCTCCCTGGTGTTGTTGCCACGATCGCTGCCTCTACCTACAAGATATTAAGTTCATCCTAGCACCTGGGACCCCAGTACCAACTCAGGTGGCCCTTGTAGGCCCATCTTCCATATTCAATGTGTGTCTGTTTCTTATTATTCCAGTTTATTTCTTTATGTGGTAGCCACCACCAATTGTCTGGGTCAGGGACTATCCTTGAACTTGGTTTAAGGTGTTTTGAGACTCTTGGTGCCCCTTGTACACCTCACAAAAGCATACGCAAGTACTTCTTGAAGGAAGGTACTTTCAATATAGAGGCCTCAAATAAGCCAACGAGGTAGATCAACAAGCACATTTGTTGATATCTTTGGGAACAGGAAACTATAGCAACTGATACAGTCTTCCCAGAACTAAGTAGAACTTCTCCCTTAGGGAAGGGAAAAAAATGCAATAACCAAAAGACATATAAGCATACCTACAAATCTCCATGGATAACTTTAACCCTAAAAGAAATACAACTGAAGACAGAATTAGAGAATTGGAAGTTGGCTCTGAAGAAATTCTTCAGAGCATCATTCCAACAGCTAAAAAAGATAGAAAATGCAGAGGTCCCTGGCTGGCTCGGTTGGAGGAGCGTCCAACACTTGATCTCAGGGTCATGAGTTCAAGTCGGTTAGAGATTATTTAAAATAAATAAATAATTTGTAAAAAAAAAAATTTTAAAAGAGGGAAAATGCAGAAGGAAAGATAAGAGACATAGAAAATATATTTTTAAAGTCTAACATATGTTTTGGGACACCTGGGGTGGCTTGGTTGGTTAAGCATCTGACTCTTGATTTCGGCTCAGGTCATGATCTCACAGTCATGGGATCAAGCCTTACACTGTGCTCCACGCTGAGTATGGAGCCTGCTTGGGGTTCGTTCTCTCTCTCTCTTTTTCTCTCCACCCCTCCCCCAAGCTGTGTGCGCTCTCTCTCTCCAAAAAAAATAAATAAATAAACATTTAAAAATAAAATAAAAGTCTAACATACGTTTTATCAGAGACTCGGAAGGAGGAGTGAGAGAGAAGGGGGTGGAAGCAATCCTGAAGATGTAGTGAAGGTCTGAAAAGGGGACCCTTACAGCACTGACCAAAAGTAAAAGGTCTGCTGAAAAGAAACAGATGGTCTCCATGTGTGTGCCTAGTGGTGGGTTCTTTCTTCCTCCCTGGAACCGGAGAAGCCGAATCAAAGGGCTGAGTGTCACCTCCAGTCTCATCCTTGGCTACAATACCCACCCCCCCAGTTGTCTTTTGTTGTTGTTGTTGTTGTTGTTGTTGTTGTTGTTGTTTTTCATCTGTTTCCAGCAGGTCGTTATGCTATATATGAAAAACTTTTTAAAAATTCAGTGTTTATTTTGGATTTTACATACATGGCAGACAATCTTTAGGCAAAAATGTATAGTCCACTGAATAAGAAAGTGTTTTCTTTTTTCTGGCATTGTTGATGTCAGAGATATCTGGGACAGGAAATAAACCCCTTTGGAGTCCGAGTGGCAGGCCTGTTGCCAATGGCTGTGTGGTTTGTGCACTGCACAAACATACTGATGAATGAGCACTTTTATGCAAAACAGAAAACAGTACTGCTCTGGGCAAGTGCAGCTCGATCATAGCTTGTGGAGCACCTTGGTGTGGAAGGTGCCCTCTGGCAGACACAGTCCCTGTAGCCAGAGGACACAGCGTGACCAGGAGAGCTACGGCTGGTTTCAGATCCCATCCTCTCAAGCTGTGTAACACCGAGGTGCCCCACCAAGCTATGATCCAGTTGTACTTGCCCAGAGCAGGACTGGTTTCTATTCTGCATAAAAGTGCTCATTCATTAGTGGGGTGCTACCAAACTGTCCACTGGAGAAATGTCTGATAAAATATGAACCCCAAAATATACAAAGAACTTATCCTACTCACCACCAAAAAAAACAAAGAATCCAGTAAAAAAAAAAAATGGGCGGAAGACGTGAACAGACATTTCTCCAAAGAAGACATCCAGGTGGCCAACAGACCCATGAAAAGATGCTCAACATCACTTGTCATCAGGGAAATGAAAATCAAAACTACAATGAGATATCACTCACAGCAGTTGGAATGGCTAAGATAAAAAAAAAAAAAAATACAAGAAACAGGGGCTCCTGGGTGGCCCAGTTGGTATAGAGCATCCAACTCTTGATTTCAGGGTCGTGAGTTCAAGCCCCACATTGGGCGTGGAGCCTACTTAAAAACAAAAAAACACAAGAAGCAAGTGTTGGTGAGGATACAGAGAAAAAGGAATCCTTGTGCACTGTTGGCAGGAATGGAGACGGGGGCAGCCACTGTGGAAAAAGATATGGAGGTTCCGAAAAAAAGTTAAAAATAGAACGATTCTATGATCTAGTAATCACACTACTGGGTATTTACTCAAAAAATACAAAAACACTAATTCAAAGGGCTACATGTGTCCCTGTGTTTATTGCAGCATTATTTACAATAGACAAATTATGGAAGCAGCCCAAGTGTCCATCAACAGATGAATGGATAAAGAAGATGTGATATAGATAGATAGATAGATAGATAGATAGATAGATATAGTATAATGCTAAGTGAAGCGAGTCCGAGAAAGTCAAGTACCATATGAGTTCACTCATATGTGGAACTTAAGAAACAAAACAAATGAACAAAGTGGAAAAAAGAGAGAGAAACCAAGAAACAGACTCTTGGCTATAGGGAGAAAACTGATGGTACCAGAGGGGAAGCAGAGGGGGGGATGGGTAACATAGGTCAAGGGGATTAAGAGTACACTTACCATGATGAGCACATGATGAGCACTGAGTAATGTATAGAACTTATGAATCACTATATTGTACACCTGAAACTAATATAACGCTGTATGTTAACTACACTGGAATTAAAATCAAAAACTTAAAAAAAGGGGGGCTCCTGGTTGGCTCTGTCGGCTAAGTGTCTGACTCCTGATTTCAGCTCAGGTCATGAACTCATGGTTTGTGAGTTCAAGCTCTGCACTGGGCTTGACACTGACAGTGCAGATCCTGCTTGGGATAAATAAAACAACCTTAAAGAAAGATGAATCCATTCTCAGTTATCTCGCAAGGGCAAGCCAAAGCTAGGTAACTCTGTGTGTGTGTGTGTGTGTGTGTGTGTGTGTGTGTGTGTGTGTGTGTGTGTGTACGTGGTATCCCATGCCTTGTCAGGCAACTAATGCCCAGGTTTACCTGGCACTAGGGGGTTTCCTGTGATGTAGGACTGTCCTAGCCAACTGGGATGGTTGTTCACCCTGCTTTTGGGAATTCCCACAAGTTGGGCAACCTTGGACTGTTATTACATGAAGGACTGAAATTCCTAGTGTTTTCCCTTTCTCTTCCCCTGTGGTTTCCAGGTCTTGGGCTGACCCTTATGTTTAAAGGGTACGGGCTGTGTCACAGTGGGAGGAAGTCCTTCCCATGCAAAGTATGCATCTAACGGGGATGTTCCAGGATCAGCTGCTCAGAATTCTTGGTTGACTTGGAAGGTTACTTTTCTCCCCATCCATCCCTCCCAAAGTTGCTGCCTAACTACTACACATTGTTTCTTACTCTTTGTTCTGTTCTCTTTTTTCTAACTCGGTCCTGCATGCCTTCAGAACACTATTTCTCTGCTCTTTCGGTCCCTGAATACAAAAGACCCCTTTCCTAATCTGACCCCTGGTCTACCTCTGAGCTTCCGGTTGTTTTTTTAAATTGCCTTCCTCCCTCCTGATTATAAAAGTATATATGTTTGTTGTAAAATATTTAGAGAGTGCAGAAAAGAATTAACATTTTATTGTACTACATTTCTTACCAGTATTTTTTCTAAGAATATTTTTATATAGTTCAGAACAGACTGTATAATTTTATATTTGGATCTTTTTTAAGATTAGCATTGAAACATAAACATTGTATTAAAATGTTAAAAACAGGGGCGCCTGGGTGGCGCAGTCGGTTAAGCGTCCGACTTCAGCCAGGTCACGATCTCGCGGTCCGTGAGTTCGAGCCCCGCGTCGGGCTCTGGGCTGATGGCTCAGAGCCTGGAGCCTGTTTCCGATTCTGTGTCTCCCTCTCTCTCTGCCCCTCCCCCGTTCATGCTCTGTCTCTCTCTGTCCCAAAAAAAAATAAATAAACGTTGAAAAAAAAAATTAAAAAAAATAAAAAATAAAAAAAATAAAATGTTAAAAACATTTTCCTATGACAGTTACATCAGCAGGATGGCAGACTAGGAAGGCACAGGCTTTCCTTCCCCCACAGAGGTACAGAGGTTAACTACATGTATGGACCAAAGTACCTCTGTGAGAACTGTACAGACCAGCTGAAAGCTACAACACCCAAGCCCTTGTAAAACCAAGAAAGGACTCCAGCAAAAAGGAGATGCTACAATATATAAAGAACTCCTATAACTCAATGACCATGGCAAACAACAAAAATGGAAAGGACTGGAATGGACATTTTCCCACAGATGGTATACAAATGGCCAAGAAGCATATGAAAAGATTCTCAACAGCACTAGTCATCAGATAAATGTGAATCAAAGCCACAGTGAGATGGGGCACCTGGGTTGCTCAATCAGTTAAGCATCCAACTCTTGATTTCGGCTCAGGTCATGATCTCATGGTTTGTGAGTTTGAGCCCTGCATTGGGCTCTCTGCTGACAGTGGGCAGCCTGTTTGGGATATTCTCTCTCTCTCTCTCTCTCTCTCTCTCTCTCTCCTCTCCCCTGCTCATGCTCACCTCCCGCCCCCCCCCTTTAAAAATAAATAGATAAACATTTAAAAAACCCACAATGAGAATGTAAACTGGTGCAGCCACTCTGGAAAACAGTATGGAGATTCCTCAAAAAATTAAAAATAGAACTACCCTACAACCCAGAAATTGCACTACTAGGTATTTATCCAAGGGATACAGGAATGCTGTTTCGAAGGGGCACATGCACCCCAATGTTTAAAGCAGCACTATCAACAATAGCCAAAGTATGGAAAGAGCCCAGATGTCCATCGACGGATGAATGGATAAAGAAATACGTATACAATGGAGTATTACTCGGCAATCAAAAAGAATGAAATCTTGCCATTTGCAACTATGCAGATGGAACTAGAGGGTATTATGCTAAGTGAAATTAGTCAGCGAAAGACAAATATCATATGACTTCACTCATATGAGGACTTTAAGAAACAAAACATATGAACATAAGGGAAGGGAAGCACAAATAATATAAAAACAGGGAGGGGGACAAAACAGAAGAGACTCTTAAATATGGAGAACAAACTCAGGGTTACTGGAGGGGTTGTGGGAGGGGGGATGGGCTAAATGGGGAAGGGGCATTAAGGAATCTACTCCTGAAATCATTGTTGCACTATATGCTAACTCGGATGTAAATTAAAAAGTAAATAAATAATTAAAAAACCCAAACCCTCAGTTTACTAACCACACAGCCCATCATAGCAACCCCTTCTAGGCCTGCTCACTGCCTTCCTATCCCTTTGGATAGTTCTTCCCTACATGAATAGCTTATTCTGTAATCAGCTAACAAACTGTCCTATCTCAACATCCTTGTTAAAACCAAATTTAAGCGTTTCATCCACCACTGAATTGTTTAAATACTTCTGATTTCTTGGCATGCTTTCAAATATGATTTTCTATTTTTTTCCCAAATATAAGTACTTCTAGTACTTAACACTTTGATTTTGGCCCAGTAAAGCTGATTTCACACTCCTGGCCTCCAAAAAAAAAAAAAAAAAAAAAAGACTATTAAAATTGTGGAGGACTCCAAAGAATTTTTATGTGAGTTCTAGCTATCGATGTCTATCATATTGGAAATTAAAACTAAGAAATATCTAAAATGTTTGTTGATTCATTCCAGAATGACAATAAACCCACCACATGTGGGTTTAAATAACATACTTTTATATGAAAATGACTACATTTTCAGAGATAAATAAATAACCCACAATGAGATATCACTTTATATCCATTAGAATGCTACTATCAAAAATATACACATTAACAAGTGTTGCTGAGGACGTGGGGAAATTGGAACCCTCGTTCCAATTGGGTAGGACTGAAAAATGGTACAACCACTATGGAATGCAGCATTGAGGGTTCTTAAAATTTAAAAACAGAACTGCCATACAATAGAGCAATCCTACTTCTGGGTACACGGCCAAATGAGTTGAAAGGAGGGTCTCAAGAGATATTTGTACACCTGTGTTTATAGCGGCATTATCCGCTGTAGCAAAGGATAGAAGCAACCCAGATATCCATTGGCAGATGAGTGGATAAGCAAACTGTGGTATATACACAAAGCGGAATTTTATTCAGCTTTAAGAAGGAATGAAATCCTGTTACATGCTACAACATGGATAAACTTTGAGGATGTCACACTAAATAAAATAAGCCCGTTACAAAAAAAGACAAAAAACGATACGATTCTGCTTATATGAGATCACTGAAGTAGTCAAATTCACAGAAACGTAAGGTATAATGGTGCTCACCAGAGCCTAGGGAGGGGAGGCGAAAGGAAAATGGCATTAAGTGGGTACAATGTTTCAGATTTACAAGACGAAAATGTTCTTTTTTTTTTTTCAATTAAAAACAATATTTATTTTGAGAGAGAGAGCATGAGTGAGTGGGGGAGGGACAGAGAGAGAGAGAGACAGAGACAGAGACAGAAAGAGAGAGAATCCCAAGCAGGTTCCGCACTGTCAGTGCAGAGCCCAACATGGGGCTCGATCTCACGAACCATGAGAGCATGACCTGAGCTGAAATCAAGAGTCGGATGCTTAACCGACTAAGCCACCCAGGCGCCCAGCAAGATGAAAATGTTGCAAAAGCTCTTTAACAATGTGAATACAGTTAACGCTACTGAACTGTCCACTTAAAAATGGTTGATGATAAATTTTGTTATGCGTATTTTTCACCAGTTTAAAAACACTTCCTATATATAATGTCCATTGACTATATTCTATTTTGTCGTGTGATGTACTTCAGTTGGCTTATCCATTTCCTCACTAGTCATTTGGACCAGGGGTCAGCAAACTTTTTATTAAAGGACCAGTTAGAAAATACTCTAGGCTTTGCTGGCCATAGTCTCTGCTGTGAGAGCATGAAAGGAAATATAAACAATGTGTACGTGGGTGTGGCTGTGCTTCAGCACAACTTTACTTACCAAAATAGGAGAAAGGCTGGATTTGATCCATGGGTCACGGTGGCTGAACCGTGGTGTCGACTGTTTCTAATATTTAGTGTTACGAATCATGCTGCTAATAAACACCTTCGTAAAGGAGTCCTTATAGATATGTTAGCTTGTCTCGGAGGAAAGAATCCTACAAATTAAGTTAATGCGAAACAAAGCATGACCATTTCTAACGTCCTTGACACATACTCTGGGACACAGGTTAAAGCAGCTCTCTGAATAGCGACCTGACCCTGATTCAGCAACATCCTGGACTCTGCCCAAGAGAATATTTGGAACTAGCCTATCTTTCGTTCTAAGCATACACCACAAGGTCAGCTCCCCTGAGTTTTCTCCATCCCTCCAAATTCTTCAGCCCCTTTGCACTTGGCAATCACACCAATCTCTTTCTTCCTCAAATTGTCCCTCAGTCTATGCGCTGCCCTTTCCTCCCCAACCCCACTGGGAGCAGATGGCAGACTAAGTGGCACAATAAGTGCGCTCATTTCAGCTCCTTCTAGAAACCCCACTAGAACGATAACAAAAGGGTTTTGTTCAGGATAAAGTCATAAAGACGTAATAGAAATGGGGGGAGAGGGGACTTGAAAGCAGAGGGATGAGTGACAACTGACCTAGTGTACCTGAGAAGCTGAATCTGAAGCCAATAGTGATGAAAGGTAAGAAAGCAACTCAGTCTGCACGGAGAACTCCCAAAGGTTTTGTGCCTCAGGATCGTGGGTACAGACGGCATTGAAAATAGGTCTTTGAGGAGCAGTTATACCCCCAAGCCCCCTCCCCATGTCCCCAAGGCCAGACAACCAAACAGTCCCCACCCCAGAACAAGACTAGAGGCTAAACACAAAATGTGTCTCTTGGCCTAAGGGGACACACCAGGCAAGACGGAGGATGCACCACTGTCCCGTAAATAGTACTCCTAAACGCTTTCCCAGCAAACTCTGTGAAAGCTTACGTGCCAAATGTTGAGATTCTCCCCACTCCACACTGGCTTGGCTCCCAGATCACGAGTAGCGTGGATGGTATCCACCCGGCAGGGGCTGAAAGCTTATTTTCGGGAGAGACCTAAAGATAGCAGACTAGAGGTTATACAAAGCAACAGCCTCGTCGGATCGCCACACCGGGAAGCCCACATTGACAGCTCCCCCTCGTGCTCAGAGATTCCCAGCAGCTCCCCGTTCTAAAATATAAATGGAAAACCAAGGATCACTACACATCTGAGAAAAGCCCCTAAAAATAAAGATAGAGACCAAAACAGGAAAGGGGAAAAAAGAGAGAAAACAGTGTGATGGTTAATTTAATAACCATGAGTTAGATGAATTCTTTCTCTCTGCCTCACTATCCTTGACCTTCTTGAGTGACTTCTTAGACGTCTTAGCCTTCTTGAGTGTGTGGGCCAGTTCCTTACAGTAGTTCCCTCTCTCTCTCTCTCTCTCTCTCTCTCTCTCTCTCTCTCTCTCTCTCTCTGTGTGTATACATAAACTGTATACAATTGAGACTTGAACATGGGTTTGAACTGTGTCCATTTATATGCAGATTTTTTACAGCACAGTACTATAAATGTATTTTCTCTTTATTATGGTCTTAACATTTTCTTTTCTCTAGCTTACTTTATTGTAAGAATAGAGTATATGACACAGATAACATCCAAAGTATGTGTTAATTGACCATTTATGTTATCAGTAAGGCTTGCAGTCAACAGTAGGGTTAAGTTATTGCAGATTATTTTGCTAGCCCCTGTGTTGTTCGCGTGTCAACTGTATGTATGTATGTATCTATCTATATACCTATCTATACATAGGTTCTATTTTTCTGGAGAACTCCGACTAATACACAGGGACACTGTACAGGGAGATAGCCTAAATTACACCTCAAGGAGAAAAATTAGAATTCAATTTTATTTTCCCTAATGAGACAAATTAAATATTAAAGAATATGATTTTGTCTGATAGGGTTGAGTTTTGAAGGGTCACAAATCATTGTACGGTCTAAGATTTTTTGGCCAACCGCCAAAGAACCAAGTTTTGTGCCTTTGGGGACAAAAGTGTCCCTGAGGAGAATGCATGCCCTGGAGAGATAGAAGACACTGCATCCATGAAACAAGACTAAGTTGCTATTTTTAAAACGAACAATGAAAGAATACAAAAGGGTTCCTGGAATTTAAAAGTATGAAAGCAGATGGGGTACCTGGGTGGCTCAGTCAGTTAAGCATCCGACTCTTGATTTCAGCTCAGGTCAGGATCTCACACTTGGTGGATTTGAGCCCCACATCAGGCTCTGTGCTGACAGTGCAGAGCCTGCTTGGGATTCTCTCTCTCTCTCTCTCTCTCTCAAAATAAATATAAACTTTAAAAAATATATAAAAAATAAAAATATGAAAGCAGAAGTTAAAAACTCAGTGAAGGATTGTGAATCAAATCTCCC